>NW_024581108.1:21977800-22014823 GCF_017639235.1 Corvus kubaryi | reverse complement strand
TTCTCTATTGCCATGCGCCTGCCGGCGTGACATCCTCCCCCAGTGACACTGGTCAGGGGTGTATTCTCTATTGCCATGCACCTGCCGGGGTGATACCCTCCCCCAGTGACACTGTTTGGAGCGTACATTCTCTGTTGCCATGCACCTGCCGGGGGGGTTGACACCCCTTCGGAGCAGCATCTGTCACAAGGGACATGGTTCTCCGGTGGCACTTTCCGCCGGGCTCACCCTCGATTGCCATGCCTGGGGGTGACAGCCTCCTCTGGTGGCAGTGTCCTCGGGGTACACCCTCCCTGCCTGCAGTGACATCCTTCTTGGGGTGGTGCCACCCTTAGGCTCCGCCCTCCTTCGGGGTACACCTGTCTGACGTGGGGACACGGTCCTTAGAGCGCACCCTCCTTTTGGGGCACCCTCCTTGTGGTGTGCCTGGCTTGGGGTGGCACAGGTCAGAGGGGTGCTGGTGGCACCCTCCTTGGAGTGACACCCACCCGAGGCTCACACTGTCCTTGAGGCACACCCTGCTCTGCCCGTGAGGGATGTCACATCTGCCCGGGGATGCACCCGTCAGAGGGTGGCACTGTCCTTGGGGACTGCTTTTGATGCTGTTTCCTTGGGTTGATCCCTCCTTTGGGTGACACTGTTCACGAGCCAGGGGAGTTGCTTTTGGCACAAAGAGCACATCCCCACAGGAGGGATGCTGGGCATGAGAGGCAGGGCCCCAAATGCACCCCCTGAGGCCCAGCTGTGCCTCGGGCTGGGAGACAAGGTGCACTCAGTGGACAGTTTCAGCCAGAATTCCAAAATATTTCATAGTAAAAGCAGGATGTTCTCCCTCATCTAAGTAGAACATAAACTTTGTCTGGACCTCATGAATTGTTCATATAAAAAAAAAAAAAAAGAATGGATGCTCATCCCAAAGAGGGAGCACAGCTGAGCACCAAAAATTGGCACCTAGCATAGCTGAAAAGTGGCCCTGCCACGTTTTAGTAGCATTAATTTGTAGCTCTTTGTTTCTCATTCAGCTGCATGAAGTAGCAGAAGGCAGTCACAAATGCAATCTGTGCTCCAAGGTAATAAAGAGCTGTTTGGGAAGCTGGAACAGTGTGCGTAAACACAAGGTCCGTGATAAAATAATGACCAGCCTATGCAACTGTGCTATCATAAATAATAAAGTGGCAACTTAATTCAAGAAATCCAATAACATAAATATCTAAAATAACAAGCTGGGGGTAGAACAGGAAGGTTGCTGTAACACAAAACCGTTTGTAGTGTAATGAAACCATCTCTGTTCAACCAGAACTATTGATGTACGTGAAGGCATAAGAGAAACAGCCCTTACAACCAGTAAACTTTGGATAAGACAGCAAAGCTACAATCTCCTGGAACGCCTGAGAAAGCTCTGCCTTCTTCAGGCAGCTGCAAAGTTGTCAGCCCATGCAAGCCTTTACCCTGCAAGCTCTGGGCAGCTCTGCTCTGTCTTTGGGGTTTGTTTGATCTCCACTTCCAGTCCTGGCAAGCCCCAGCTCTGTCTGAATGAAACACAAAGAGGTGTGAACTCGAGTGGTGTTTGTTTAATGGTTAAACTAATATGTTTAACAAGAGCTGCTGTATGGAGATGCACCCTTTTGCTGTCGTGCTCGTTTCCTGAAAGCTGGTCACTAAATCTCAGAGCAAGCTGATGTCATGAGTGTTTCCACTGCCTGTTGACACAGAGGAGCTGCCTACTAGAGACATCAAATTAATATTAATCAGGTTGTTCACTTACAGAGTATATTTTGGGGGCCTAAGGCTTACAGGAGACTCACAGAAAGCCCTTTCCTTGGCAGCAGGGATGTCCCCGGGTGGGTGAGTGCCTTCCACCCTCCCCACTGTTGGTGAGAGCTGAGAGCAGCGTCTGGGATGCTCCTGGAAAGCAGTGCCAGGGCTCAGGCTTGAGAATGTTTGCTTAATTTCCCTCTGGCTTTAAAGAATATGCATATATGTGTGTGTATCTCTATCATGGGTACCTCATTTGCAGACACGGGGGAAGGGAGCTGCGCTGGCAGGCAGGAGCTGAAGGGTCTCGAGGAAAAGGCTGGGTGGGGCGTGTTGCTAGGAGATGGAGACTCCGGTGTCTGGCAAAGTGGCGTTTTTATTTTTGGTGCAGATCACACAAAATGGTATTTGATTGTGAAGCAGGGTAGAAATCTCTTCTCCCTGCTTACATTCGTCTCTGAATGATCTGGTTTTGTAGTAGCATTGCAGCTTATTTAAAACACAAATCAAGTGTAGACTGTGTATTGTTCAGTCCAGCTGGAGGCTGGGTGTTTGCAATCTCCAAGAATTTTTTCTCTTTCTATTTCTTTTTCCCTGCTCATTGAGAAATGCCCTGTCTGAGCAGCAGGATATATGTCTCTCTTTAGGGGAGGGCACCCTCACATGCCTCAGGTTCCTCTGTGGCCAGTTGTCCCTTGTTTTTTCAGACACTGTGAATTAGCAGTCAGTTTTTCTGGGTTTGAGCTTATTAAATACATCCTGCCAGGCCTTGTTCTCTCTTGATTTGCTGCCTGTGCCTCTTTTACACCCCAGTGCCAGCCAGGACCCCGCCATCCGAGCTGGCTGCACGTCCACCCTCCTCATGGGCAGGGACTGTGTGATGGCACGGGGAAAGCTGCCATGGAATACCTTCACTCTCCCTGGTGTGCTTCCAGGGCTGGATTTACAGGAGAAATTCAGTCTGAGTGCTAAAATCGTGTGGAATATTTTTGCACCCTTTTGTGGGATGCAGGAGTCCTGGGCAGAAACACGGGTCCCTTGCAGCTCCCACAGAGGCTTTGCCACATGCTCACATTTTGCTGGTGCTCCTCTCAGGCACCAAGCTGCCTTCTCTGGACATTCAAGGGGATTTTTTTTGGAAAAGCAGCAGGATGCTGAAGGGCTGGGAGGGCAGCAAAGAAAAGCTGGGTGCTGCCTGTTGCCACGCTGGCTTCAGCCACCATCATGAACCTACAGAAGGGTTTGCAGCTGAACATCTCAAGTTGTGTCCAGCCTCCCACCTCAGCACCCTGCCCCTTTCACCACATTTGGGTGCTGTATTTTTCCAGTTCAAAGTGACCAAAAAAATGCCAGAGGTGCTGTGCATCTGTTAACACAAAAGCTCAACTTCTGGGGCGTGCTATCCAACCCTTGTAAGTGCCCTAAATCTGTGGATTTCCAGCAGGATTTGCATTCTGTTTGTTTTGGGAGGATATAGTTAATGAGATAATGCAGCAGCGGGTAAACCATGACATATGAAATGGGTTTTTTTGAATGCTGGAGAAACTGCATGCATCAGAGGCAGCTTATGCACATTAGATTTGTAACCAAGCAATTCCCATTTATATTATGTAAGTGATGTCATTTATCAAACTCCACGTAGCGGCCAAGAGCAGATGTTGAACCATTTGTGCTACAGAGCTGGAAATTAACTTTTCTGGGGGTTATTAAAATTATTAGTTATTCAAATACAATCTTGTGAGTGCAATGTAATGGAACAACAAGAAGTGTAATTCCAAAAATGTAATGGGTGTGGGTCCAGAGGCTATTACGGCCTCTTGTTGGTATTGGGTGAAAACCTGTGTGGCACTATGTGATCCTTAGGTGGGGATGTGAGCTGAAAACTCTGAATGAGAGTGGGGAAGGAGTGTGGTATTTCTTGCATTGAAAATAGAACATTTTAAGCATGCACATGATAAACATCCATTTCATGAGGAGGCTGCTGAGGAGAGACCGCCTGCCGGTGCCAGCACTGGGTGCACAGCACTACCCAGCACCTAGAGAAGAACAGTATTTCTGAGAGGATTACTCCTACATGAGAATGAGACTTCTGGATAAGATTTTATTAAGGGCACAGATGAGTAATTGGATTCCTCAAGCCATTAGAATGTAACAGTAATGAATTCCTGCTATCTTTTTATTTGCTCTGTGATTAGTGTGATGGTTTGGTTGGGGGGTTATTTTTAAAGCAGATAGTTGTGGTTGGACTCTATGATCCTTGAGGTCTTTTCCAACCTTAACAATTCTATGATTCTCCACGCACTAGTCCTTTTTGTGCAATCACAGAATCAATCTTTTAGGCTTTGTCCATATATGAAGCCAAATATGGGTGTGAGGTGAGCTAAATGGAAAGGTCAGGGGGTGTTTTTTTTATTTTCATGCAGTCTTACCCTCCTTTTCTTTACAAGATGTGCGCACTACATTTCCTACAGAAACTTTGTAGCCTCAGCAGCAAATCCTGGAAGATAACTTGTAGCAGGGTGAAGGCAAAATCAGTGACTCTGTTGGCTGCTTGTAGCATTTTTTCCAGTGGCTTGCCGAGTATGTTTTCTTTTAGGGCATAATCTGTGAGATAATCCCAGCTCCACTGGGAAAGCGCTTGCTGCTGAGGAGGAGTTTGAAGTTTATCCTCACCCTTCGTTTTGCACCCATGAGCATCTATTCCAGGGACAGACTGAGGAAGAGTTCAGGCTTTGGTCTGCTGCCTGTGCATAGATCCAGCCTTTTTTGCCCTTGATATGAAATGCTGTTTAAAGATCCGTGACCTTGCAGCCTCAGTCCTCTCTTCCCTTGCCTCGTCTGAAGTGTTTCCTGCACCAGAGCACTGTAGCAAACAGGGAGGAATGGCATGTTCTCTACATCCACGCTGGCCAGGGCAAGAATAGGGCTAAAATTAAACCACACACAGATGGCATGAGACGGAGAAATACTTGAAGTGAGGCTTACTGAAGTGTCAGAATCTGTTATTTGGACGGGACTGTGGAGTGCAGATGTTCCTGCCTGGGGTGGAGGGATGCTGCAGCTCAGTCCCTGCACGTCCAGTGCCTGCTTCATGTCTCAGCCAGGACCTCAGGATTTCAGCTCAGCCCCTGTGGGATGCTGGGCAAGCTGTCAAGAGTTCCGTGGAGTTAAGGGTTGGAGTGCCCAAAGCAGGAGAGATGGAGCTGAGCTAGAGCTGAAAAATCCCCATCCAAACCACTTGGCTGCTGCCAAGCCCTAACGTTTAAGTGGCTTTTATTTCACTTTTGCTTTCAAGCTCCCCACCTGGGAATCTGCCAAAAGTTAGACCTCTCTCATTAACCCAAACTGCTCCACTTTTAACAGGGCTGAGCTGTGAGGTCACAAAGCCCAGAACAACCCTTGGAGCTGATGTTCTTCTGCATCTTAGGAGCATCTTTAGTGCCTTGTGGTAGCTGCGGTTCAGGACAAAGCTTTACCTGGGGGAAATCAGGAGTTCTAGTTCCCATTTCCAGTTATGTCAACATATCACCTTCAATCACCATTTTTTAAGTAAACCTAGGTATTATATTATTTTTATTTAGCCCTCAATCTGTCTATGTTTCAGTTCCCCATCCTCGTAACTCATTCCTTCTCCCCGCCTGTGTCTGAGAGGGCATTTTAGGCTGGAAACTCTCAGACCTGCTCTGAAAAATGTCTGTATTTATGGCAGGGCATTACACTCGGTGGCAGGCTGTGAGTATGATGGGTTGGCTGTACCTTTGACAGATTTGTCCCCGCTGTTGTCCCTGGGCCGGGCCGCAGCACATAGTCCTGTTTGTGTGTGTGTTTTTAATAAGCATGTTGTTTCAACTGAAATGCCTCTCTCTCCCTGGCCCTGGCACTCTCAGGGAATCGCTCTTGCCCTCTCTCATCACAGTGGCAAACTGAGAAAGGTTTCCTTTAGTCAGCTGGGGGAGAGGAGGAGGATTTATGAATCGGAGAAACACATTCCTGATGCGGAATAGGCGCATTCCCCCTCCCCCCCCACTGCCCCCCGCTCAATAAAAGCACCATTTGTGTGGCAAATAGCCAAAGGTTTTATGAATACAGCACTTACTTTCTCCAGCTGCTAGAAACCTTCCTCAAATATGAATTAAAATTAAAAGCCTTGCTAGACACTTCTAGCGCTCATAATTCTGCTATTTTTGGTCTGCGGTGGGGAGTTCTTGCATCAGAAATCTTGGTTGGAGAGGCTTGAGTGGCTTCTTTCAAATATTATTAAATTGAAAAAAATATCTGGAAGATGTATGACTTTAAATAATCTCCCACATTATAAGGCTCATCAGGAACTCGATGTGATTATGTCCCTAAAGTTGATGCTTCCCTTGCTGTTATGGCTGTGAAATTCTGTCTCTGATATTTTATGGAGGCTTCCCCTTCCTTCAGAAGCCATTGGGGTGAGTTCTTGAGGAACTGGTCCAGTTGAGATTAAGTATTTTTAATAAATCAACTACTGGGGGAAAAAGATTGAGACGATTCCGTGCATAGGAATGTCTTACAGGTTTTGAGAAAAGCATTTTAGGTTCCATCATGGGAATGAGTTCTGGTAGGAGATGTGGGAAACCACAGCAGCATTAGCAAGATGGTTGATTAAAAATCAAATTAAAAATCCATTTCTGACAGCAGAGTTTCTCCCCCTCCCCCTCACCCCCTGAATATACTTTTGAGAGAGCAGCCTGAATAACTTTGGATATCCACAGTCAGTGACAGAGGGATCACCTTCCAGGAGGGAACGGGCTCACACTGTGGCCACAGGCTCATCAGGGCCTTCCCAAACATTTTGTGCATCTGTATTCCAGCCATGGGACAGCCAGCAAGGCAAGGAAAAATGTCTGGACAAATGAAAAATCTCACTCACTCAGATTTTGAACATGAATCAAGAAAATGTGTCCGGGAGTGGAATCTAGCTGTGTGTAGGTTGCAGTGGCATGAAGATGGAGTGGGTGTAAGTTGCAGACATTCATTGAATGGTCTCTCATATATTTCTAGACCTGTGCACAGCACGGAGAGGTGGAACTGAGAGCAAATCTTGCCTTATGAATCAGGATGGCGTGGCAACAGGATGGCTCGATTTATTTGCAAGTTTATTTGCAGGAGAAGTAGAGATTTTCCACTTCTGCCGCATCAGCCTGAATCCCAACCAGATCAGAGATAAATTGCAGAGCCTCCTAGAGACGGAAAATTAGCCAAAAGGGCCATCAATGCCTTTGCATCGGGACATACACTCAGAAATTCCGATTTTTGTTGACTGCCAGGAAAAGTGTGTGTTTCCCTCATCGCACATCAATCCTGGTAGGATCATCTTTGAGGATGAGAAGTTCCATGTCTGTAACGGCCGTGCAAAGGCTGCCACTAAACAGATTTTGATTCCATGACTGGCATTCCAGGGTGGCTGTGAGCTGGAGGCTCATCCAAGGCTGCAGCAGCGTTGTCTGTGTGGGTCACCGAGCTCGGCACGGCCGCGGTGGGGGACATGTGAGAGCTGCCACGCTCATTTGGAGAGGAGCCTTAATTATCCAGAAGCTCTGATGAGAAATAATTGCTAAAGGCCTCAGCACAAGTTGCCATTGTCCAAGTTGTTGTTGTCCCTCGGCTGCTCCCTGGGAGTTTTGTGCAACCAGGTTTTCCCTGGCGTCGATGTAGCCTGGAATTCCTGTGCATCCAGAGGGAGGTGAGACCTCTTCCATGGGCAGTGATGATCCATCAGCTGAAGTGGGGGAACACTTCACAGCACAGCAACCTGACATGTACAAAACCCTCTCAAATGTGTGTGCAGACACCAGCTTGCAGCATTCCTAAGGGAAATTCCCCTCCAACCTGTGTGTCCCACTGCCATGGAAAAATTGTAAAGAGTTAGGGCCAAAGGGCCAAAGCCTCGTCACCAAAAGGACGTTACTCTTATTTTACCAATCAGAAGATAAACCACAAACCACGCATATGAAAGGGTCTTTTCCCTGTTTCCCAGGCTTCTGAGTTAACCTCTATCCCATGCTTTCTTTACTGACTCAGCAGTGTATTGGGAAAATAAACCTAAATTTAACCATCCATGTTAGAAACAGACAACTCAAAACCTCTTCCATGAGAAATAACAATCTTTTGTCTCTGTTTTGTGTTCCTAAGCAGCAGCCTCATGACACCCTGACTAGATGTGTGCAGCAGTAGTGCTAGGTAGTCAGGGATATCATATTTTGCTTATGCTGTATTGTGTGTTTGTGCATTAATTTAATTTTACAGTCCTGCTATGGCTGTTTTTATAAGCAGGGATATCATTTTACTTGTGTCCTGTTATGAGTTTGTGCATTAGGATAATTTTCCACTTTTTTTTCCAATGCCTGCTGAATGCACTTGGCTTTTCCCATGGACTTCAGCGTATGTTGTGTCAGGAATTTACTGATTGATTTGAGAAATGCTATATTGGAATAATCCTGCAAATATTTTCTAACCAGCTCATGTGATACCAGACATCATCCTACAGTAGCATTTTTGGCCCGTTCTCGTGCCTTGTGTAAATGAAAGCAATTTTCACAGCTGGCCTTCCCATCAGTTGCTCCTGCTGCCTCGAGATTAGATCTCCTAATCTGGTTTTATCATTTCTGTCAGTCAGCCATCCTGGTTTAATCCCTCCTGCTCTGCTAAGGCCATGGAATGCTTCCAGCCTGAGGATGCCCTCTGGGATGGGAGCCCTGGGGCTGGTGTGGCCGTGGGAGCCGTGCTTGCATCCTCTGCAGAAGTCTTTGGAGACCTGCTCTCAGATGAGAATCTTCATTTTTCACAGCCCACTTGAGTAGAAATCAAAATGTTTTTGCCAAGTTTTCTGGTCCGGGAGGGAAAATCTGGAAGGCGCAGATGTAGGTGGAATCTCGTGGGCTTCCCCTGAGAGCCCTACACCAGCACGTATCACTGTGCAGGAATTACAGTGACAAAGCTCAATTAGTACAAAATGAGGTCTCATTGGGTCCCTCAGTGACATATCTGGACCAGGCTGGGTGTGTAACAAGTAGGAAACAACAGATGACTTTGGGCCTTGTAAATGTGCACATGGAAATGGAGCCCTGCTGTGTTCCCCGACCATCTGAGCCGCACATGTTCAGCAAAGGTGCTTGGGATTTGGATCTTATCTCTGCATGGGAGGAGTGGGAGATAAAGCTGAAGGGCTTTCCAGACAAAAGGAACTTATCGAGTAATACTGAGAGCAGACGGCGCAGAGCCAAGCTCGGATTTGGCCCTTGTTTGAGGGGAGAGGAAAGAAACTGTGGCCAAGGATCAGCTGGAAAACCATTTAACCCTCCCTGAGACTGAGCAGCAGCTTTGCTGAGAAAGTCTGATTTGGAGTACAAGCATGAGAAAAATAAAGATGACTGATATAGTGATTGACAGCATGTCTTGTAGGACAACCTGCAAACTCGACTGCTGAAGGTTATCCCACGTGTGATCATGGGGTCTGATGAGGTAGAGCTCAATATGAGGGGTTATAGTGGAAAAAATGCTGCTTCTGATCCTTTTCACCTCTTCTGACGTGCCTTTTCCTTGCCCTGCCTACATCTCAAATTCTGGTTTAGGGATTAGGTTTGTTAGGCCAAGTAGAATCAGAGGGATTAGCTGAACAAATTAATGCATCCTAACATCGAGGGGGTTTTATCTGTAGAATTCCTCATTGTTTCTTACATCTCAGTCATCTGGCCTCCAGCTCATGCTCTACATTCACTTGACCATATTTGCTGTGAGTCTTTATTCTCAGTTTATAAACTGCCCAGTCTGACTCTTTTCTTCCATTATTATTTTTTTGAGCTGTCCTGCTCCTCCTGAAGGTCCTTGAATGCATCCAGAGGAGGGTAACAAAGCTGGAAGGCATATCCTGGGAGGAACAGCTAAGGATGCTGGGCTTGTCTCAGATTGCTGGGGCATGGAGAGGGAGGTGCTGAGCTCTTCTCCCTGGTATCCAGTGATAGAACATATGGGAATGGTTCAGCCAGGGGAAGTTTAGACTGGACATTGAGAAGCATTTCTTTACCAGGAGTGTAATTGTGTTGAGGAATTGTGTTCATAATAATAAATGATAAACAAAAGGTGTCTTCTACTTTTTCTCCTTTCTAAAGTGATTGCAGCTACTCTGGTGAGGCGTGGTAGATGGGATTTTTGGCTAATCGCTGCTTATGCAGTTTAAGACAGGTTTGGGCTCTTCTACAGGGATTCCCCACCAGTGGTTTAAGTGAACTGATTTAGCTGTATCATGGCTAAAAGGAAGAAATGGAAACCAGACCCCTCTCATGCTTAGCTGTGCAGTGAAATGACTCTGGATGGCCAGACCTTCACTCTGAACTGCACACGAAACCACTCACCTCCTCTGTCTTGCAGAAGAGCTGTGACATCTACACAGGCTTTGAATTCCATCTCTCTCTTCAGTCCACGGTAACCAACCTTTTATGCAGGGTCATGATGCAGGATGTTCTTGGGTCTCCACGTGCAGTAGGAGCAATTTTTACTCTTAAGGCAGCCCTGGTGCTTCTTGAGCCCTACTGAAGAAAGCCTGTGGGGTTTTTTTTGTGGAACTCATCGCTGGAAGTCTGGATTCCTTGCTGCTTATCTTTCATTTGCAGTCCAAGGCTTTCCTGATTTTATGAAGGATGAGGCTCTGTATAATCAACACAGTTTTCAGCACAATATGAAACACAACTCCATACTAGCTCCTACGAAGAAAATTAACTCTACCTCAGCCAAAGCCAGCACAGAATCCTAAGAAAAATCCCACAAGAACTAATCTCATATCCCATCCTTCTCCAGCTGCAAAGCAGAGGTTTTAGGTCTGCCTTCTTTGACATAAACACTGAGCAGTGTCTATTAAGACAACTTTCCAAAACGAAACCCCCGTGAAAACAGAAGGAATTGTGTATGATATTTCCAAGGGCAAAAATGAGACTCATTGCTCAGTGAGAGTCATTTCAGTATTCAAGATATGCAAACCTGTGGGACATGTACTGATGATTACTTGATATTTCCCAGTTATTTTTAACCGATGTATCATCTCATGTAAATCTCTTTTTTAAGATTCACATTCATTTCATAAAATGCAGAGTAGCTCGAAGAATAGAGCACCTAGAATCTTGATTCAGGCAGCTTTTTATCAACTTTTGGAATTCAGTAAAAAACTAAGGAGAAATTAAGGATCTGTGCCAGAGAAATTGGAGATGTAAACAGCTGCTGGGCTGCCTTTTGCATCCTGTAGGGAGTTTGTCTGCTTTTTATAGCAGCTCTTGTCACCTAACACAGAGGGATTTCGAGCCACAGCTTGGGATCCCTCAGCACTGTTGCACAGCAGTCAGCTAATAGAAGACATTGTTCCCTGTAATGTAATGCTATTATTGTTTCAACTATTTTGTTCAAGGTCTTTAATCTCTCCTCATGATCATCCCCTTCTGCATTTTTAATTATCGATGCTTTACATGAAGAAATGCTGAAGTGTGAAAGATTAGATAAGGAAACATCCAGCATCCAGCAGCCCTTTGCTCAGAGGGGCTGTGAACAGGGCTGTTGCACTGATTTGTTAAACCACAGCCTGTGTTTTATCAGCAACACACACACCAAATGCACTAAGCACAGCAAATAAATACAACTCCTAACAGGAAAGAGACCCCTTTCAGCATGGTGCTTGTTCTTGCTGGCTCATGTGAGAGAACAAAAGGAGTGAGATTTTTTTGTAAATGAGGAATGATGGCATTAATCTATGAGAACAAGATTAGGCTCGTTTTGATCTGGGGGTGGCTGGTTTGCTCCTGATTCAGGGCGATTCCTGAGCTGTCACACAGATGGGCTCAGCCAGCACCCCAGGGAGAGGGCAGTGCTCAGGGGGCTGCCTTGGGACCCTGTTCTAAGGGGGAGCTGACTCTGGAGAGGAGATGCAGCTAGCACACCCTTAGGATCTTCTCCTGTGCCCTCAGGCTGGGGATTCCAACCATGCCCTGTAGAGACCACGTTTACATTCCGATGTAAGTGGTGAGACTGGCTCTGCCCATGCCCTGTTGTTTTCCTGCCCAGAGCTACTGTGCATAAATGCACCTGTTTCTGACAGATTTTGCTTCATTTTATCATAGAACAATTCCTAAACAATTTAAGCCAAGCTTTACTGTGGCAGGTCTAAGCCAAAATGAAGTCTCACTACTCTTCTCTGCAGGTTCACCTGAGGTTAATCTTCAGAGTTTGCCCAGGTGCAGGTTCTGCTGTTCCTGATGTGTTGAATGATGTTGGGCAACATCTACCAGCATCTTCAGCTGCCTGGGAGGTCTGTTCTCCCTTAGATGGGGACTTAAAAAATTAAAGAGAAAAGACATTTTATCAGGGCCTGTTGTGACAGGACAAGGGGTAGTGGTTTAAATTAAAAGGGCAATGATTCAGACTCGATACAAGGAAGAAATCTTTTTATGATGTGGGTGGTAAAACACTGGCAACAGGTTGCCCAGAGAGGTGGTGGCAGCCCCATCCCTGGAAGTGCTCAAGGCCAGGTTGGACAGGGCTCTGAGCAACCTGGAATAGTGGAAGATGTCCCTGTTCGTTGCAGGGGGGTTGGAAGTAGATGGTCTTTAGGTTCAACCTAAACTGTTTTACAGTTCTACAATAGCCATGGCCTCATTTAAAATCTTCTTGTCCTGCAGAAACAGGGGAGGAAAGGGCACACATGGGACTGTAGGTAATATGTCGAAGACACAGGGTAGAGTGTGCACAGCATCTTTAAACAAATTGGAGCTGAGTGTTGCTCCAGAAGCCCAACACAAACATTCCTCTTGCTGGTGGGTGATGGAGCAGCCCTCTGCCTTGTGTCCTGCCCTCTGTTTGTCCATTCAGGACACTCCAGCTACTCCTCCTCTCCTCAGGCCAGGGGTAATTGCAGCTATTTCGCAGGCAGCACTACCCAGTGGGTTTTCTTAAATACCCTGCTGGGCCTGGTCTGACCAAGATCAGTCGAGCAGGTATGTTCTTCCCACATTAAAGCCAATTAACTTTGGATGGGGATGAGTGAGAGCAACATTTAGTCCAGTTTTGCCTTGGATTGGTTCATGCTGGCTGAGGCTGAGTCTCACATCTTTCCTGGAGGCAGAGCCTCCTGTACGTGTGAAGGCCGGGCTTACACGGAGCCATTAGAGCAGGGCAGGGCTTTGATCTCAAAATTGCACCACTTGAAACTGCAGATGAAAACACTGAGTTAATAGAACAGCAGGCAAGCCTGCGAGTGAATCATTTCAGCTTCTCCCAGAGCAGGCTCAGTCCCTGTGCCTCTGAAGCAGGGGGCAGGAGCCATGCACGACCCCAGAGGCACTGGAATGCTCCTGAGGGCCTCGTAGCAGCAGGAGCAGGGGCGTGCCAGCTTTGGCAGGGCAAGATGCCAGCAGAAGCAGAGGAAAGCAGGATGAGGGGTGGGTGGGAGTGTGCCACAGCTCCTGGGGAGCCACGGGGAGCTGTGGTGGAGCAGCTCTGTGCAGCCTCCTGCCCTGGCCCCGAGCCGTGGAGCCGCTGCAGCCGGCACAGTGCCCAGGCAAATTCGGCTGGTTCTGCGGCCCAACGCCATCCAGCAGCTCCCAAACCAGACCTGACTTGCTCCCTGCCAGCTCCTGAGCAGCCTGATCGGGGTGGATAGACATGCCCTGGGGATATGTCTGCATTGCAGTGCAGAGGTGAGACCTGGGCTGGGTGAGACAGACCTGGGCTCGTCCTTGGGAGCCATGGAGCACCCAGAACATGGGAGGTGTGTGCTCCTGGGCTCTGGGGCGTGGAGGAGGAGGGAAGTATTTTGCCTCAGAGAGTCTCATGATGCTTTTGGGGATTGAGTCTGGGTGGCAGAAGGACTTTATGCACTGGCATGTGCTGTGCTCACCAGTGGGGTGGCCATTCTGTAGAGATAACACAGAAAAATCACTAAATTATGGGATCATTTAGGTTGTAAAATCCTTTTGAGGTCATCAAGTCCAGCCACTGGCCCAGGACCACCAAGGTCACCACAAAACCATGTTCCCAAGTGCCACATCTACACGTCTTTTAAATCCCTCCAGGGAGTGTGACTCCATCACTGCCCTGGACAACCAATTCTGACACCTGATAAAACTTTGGGTGAAGAAATTTTTCTTAATATCCAATGTAAACCTCCAGACCAGCAGAAGTGGACAAAATGGTAGTGCTGGAAAAATAGACTGCCCTCTTCCTTAGGGTGCCTTGATCCTGGGATTTGACTGAGGATCCTCAGCCCCTGCAACCTGGCAATTGGACAAACCCCAACCTTTCAGCTGGGTGGTTCATCTCCAGGAAACCAAAATCATCCAAACAGATTTTAGATGACTCCAGAAAATACTGCCTTCTGGAGGTGTCCCATCTCCTGAGCCTGTGCTGCTAATGCAGTTGCTTATTCCTGAAATTCTTCCGTATTAGAGACAAAGGGGAAAAAAAAGGTAGATAAAGAAGTGGTCAGAAGAAATTTTATCAACCCAAAACACAGGTGATTTTCAGTGGAATCTTGGGAAATAAAGTCTGGCATGAGCCAGCAGCCCCTGGAAGAGGAGTGGAGATGATTTTCCTCCAGGCACCTGGGAAGCTCCTCTGCTCTCAGCACTCAGCACTAGATGGCATCCAAGGTGGGAATTTGGGCTCCCAAATGCAGTCCTGGGCTCTGAAATTATAATTGTAGCTGAATTAAAAAATGAGAATCCCATTTGGATGAGGGGAAAAAAAAAAATCAAAGGGCCAAGGAGGTGGAGTTTTCCCATCTCCTGCTGCCATCCCATTGTGGTGCAGCTCTCTCCGGCGTCTGTTCCACCACCTCAGCTGAGTGCTGGGCCACCAGGACAGGAAAATAATGTGACAGAGGGAAGAGCAAAGGCATCATCTACAAGTCAAGGTGCATTCAAGCCTGCAGGGATGCATTTATCCATCCTCTTTTTCCTCTGAATGCTGCCAGCCCCGTGAGTGCTTGGACACAGAGCACGCTGCTGTCTGTTTGTGTAGTGTCCCCTGGTGTCACCCAAGGTGTGCAGCCTGGGCTGACTGGAAATGCAGCTGCTCTGAGCTGGAAAACATTTCCCAATGAGGGAATTCCCTTTGCATCACCCCCCTTGTTCATTAAATAAGCCAAATTGTCCCTGGGCCATGATGGGATTTGGGACAAAGCAGAAGCACCATGAGAGACAACTCTTGCCTGAGAGATTTCTCCTCCTCTTTTCCTTGCAGGTGTCTTCTTGCTGATGTGGGACGAGGAGGGGGAGTGCCCAGTATCTCTCCCTGTCCCACATCTGAGTTCTGCCAGGAGGAAGGTGGGATTAGCCCCTCCAGCCCTCCAGCTTGGGTAGCAAATTATTTGCTTTTATCACCTCTCGACTAAGCCGTGGCCATGAGCAGGTTCCTCAGGAGAGGCAGCTGTGCTTGGCCCCTGGCTCAGGGCTGTGGCACTGGGGGCCAGCACCCAGGAAGGGGCTCAAATGCACACAAAGGTGTGAGGAGCAGACAAGCAATGGTTCCACGGCCGTGGGTGGCTGCCTGGAGGCGCAGGAGCCACGGGAGGGACACGAGGCTCCCTCCCTGCCCTGTTTGCAGGCTGCAGGTGACCTTGAGCGACAACTTAGTGAGCACTGTGTGATTGCCAGCCCCATTTCCTGTGCCCAGGTCCTGGAGGTGACTTTACAGCCACCTCTCCTGAGCCTTTTCATTCTGTCTCCAGCTGAGCAAAGGGTTCTCAGGCCTGAATATCTCACCACTGCCCAGAAACCATTCTCCCTCTGAAACACCTTTGTGCTCATGCCTTTTGTTTTTCTTTTCCCTGTGTTTTCCTGGTGTGAACACAGCGCCAGGCAGGGATGCAGGAGAGTTTTATCGAGGTTCTGTTGGAGTTCGAAATACTTTTCTTCCCAGAAGTATATGCACCTACAAGAAACAGCTTCAGCCCAAGCCCTGAGTAGGCAGAGGCACTACAGACTGCTGTTTGTGTGCCCATTCCCTTTGCCTGCAATTATGGGGAAATTGCCATCGTGTAAGCAGCAGCTGTATGAATAACTCTATTATTTGTTATTATTAGTCCTAGATGTGTGTTTTTCTTGAGATCATATCTGCACAAGAAGGCACATTAATAATAGCCTTTTGAACTGGCCAAGTTTAATTTCTATGGATCGTGAAACTTTTGAAGCAAGGTGCTGTTTATTGCTTTCTTTTGGAATCAAAGGTCTTAAGCTGCAGCAGAGAGAGCTCTGTGTTGTCCAGGCTGAGTTCTTGTAAGGGCAGGCGGTCATGTTGAGCTCACTCTCCTCATCTGGCATCAGCAGAAGAGTCTCATGTTACAGCCTGGTGCCAGCCTATTTTAGGAAGCAAGATTCCCCTTTTATGCAATTATTTTTTGTGTGAGTTTAAGTTCTGTGCTCCTTTGCTCTTTTTCTGTTTCGGTCTGTTCTCTCTCTTGCCTTCAGGTGGGGTGTGTGATACAGAGAACAACAGTTTCTCAGCCACCAAGGTGCTGTCTGAGTATGGAAAACATGAGCAAGGACGGGTCAAGAAATAGGAAAAACCACGTGGAGTGTCCATAAAAGGACATGGAGCTGCTGGAGTGAGTCCAGCCACAAAGATCAGCTGAGGGCTGCAGAACCCTGGGAGAGCTGTGCTCAGCCTGGAGAAGGTTCCAAACAGACCTCAGAGCTCCTTCCACTGCCTAAAGGGCTTCCAAGAGAGTTGGAGAAGGACTTTGGACGAGGACATGGAGAGGACAAGGGGCAATGGCTTCACACTGACAGAGGGTAGGGATAGTAGGAAGAAGTTGTTCCATGTGAGGGTGGGGAGGCCCTGGCACAGGGTGCCCAGAGAAGCTGTGGCTGCCCGTCCCTGGAAGTGTCCAAGGCCAGGCTGGACGGGGCTTGGAGCAACCTGGGATAGTGGAAGGTGTCCCTGCCCATGGCAGGGGGTGAAATGAGATGATCTTTAAGGTCCCTTCCAACCCAAACCATTCTGTGATTCCTGTTTTCTCTTTGAGGACCATTATGAGGAGCTCTTCATCCAAGTCCAGTAGGAAGGAGTAAAATCGGGGCCAGGTTCCTTCATGCACATCACGACCTAGCAGTATTTTTTGGGCTGCTTGTCAGATGCTCACACCCACACAAGCACACGCAGTCCCAGAGCCACCCAGGCTGGCGGTCTCTGAAGAGCAGATGAAAACAAACCCAAATGGAAACAGTGCCTTGTCAGGCTTGTATGATTTGTGCTCTTGCAGTTGGGTTTGTCACCCCAAAAGGCACCTCTCAGGGAGCATTTTGCCCCACTTCCCCAGCAGCTGGTGGCGCAAGGCTTTGCTGAAGGCAGGAGCATGTAAAGGTGGGAGTGTGCCTGGGAAAAGGTGGGCAGGCAAGCACGGGTAAAAGGAGAACCCAAAATGCATCACTTTGAGGGGGGGAGGTGTCTTTTTCTTTCAGTTTTGAATCCCAGTGTTTCAAAATAGTCTCGTGGTTTGGAAACAGGAGGATTTTGACATTCAGTGTTTGATGTTAGCAATTCTGATAAAGGAGATAAAGGGTCCATGATGGAGCCCACGAGTTTTTTGAGGGCTGTTGGGCAATGACTGTCAGTGAACCTGTGTCTTTGTGTGTTTGAAGTGTAGTCCCTGACATTTACTGCCAATTTTAAAGGGATTTACTCTTTGCTATTTCATAATCCCTGATTCAGAGCAAATTTGCAGATTTTGAAGATCAGAAGAGACCGTTAATGCCATGGTCTGAGTCTCTGGATAGCTGAAGCCACCTAACTTCATCTGAGCCCAATATTTTGTGTTTAGCTGCGGTGTAAAACAAGATATGAAGGCAGAAAGATCAACCACTCACCCAGTACTCAAAAATGTGTTCCAAAGTTCGATCATTGTCACTATTTAAAATGAAATGGGCAACGTAGTTCTCACTTTTCTTAGTCCACCTTTGGCTAGAAGAATATTTTATGCCCAAACATTCATATAAAAGCAAGTATGTCTTCATCCCATTCAAAATAAAGGAAAAGATAGTCTGGATATATATCCCAGGGAATCTGCTTGGTTTTACAGGGAAAATAGCCTCCTTCTAGTAGTTTGATGCTGTGGTCTGCAAGGCAACTTTGTGTGCACTTGTAAAGTCATTTGAGCTGCATTAAGGTCAATATCATAACTTGAACAGCATTTTTTTTTCTTCTTTACAGACATTTCCTCAGCCTTTGGAAATCCAGTGTCCCAAGCAAAACGAAACTAGCACAGAAAATGAAGCAGGAAGGGAAAGAAATGAAATGAAAGAGAAAATGAAAAAAGTTTTTTGACTGGAAATGTGTATGACAAGGGTGACAAGGCTTGACTATTAAAAGGCTGTGTTGCAAGATAATTTTTGGGAAAAGAATTGCAGCTGGAAAGGGGGTGTGAAACAACTGGTTCATGCTGAGTCAGTAATTTGAGCGCTGTAGTTTTGTAATGCGCTGCTAACCCAAGCCGTGGATCCTACCACTCCTCAGTTTTTGGGCCTGGCTCTTATCACAGAAGCAAACAGCCTCTGTGAAAGGATTCAGAATACAAATGGGGGAGAAAATCCTTTTCAGAGCTATAAAACCCTCTTGTGTTGTAAGGAGCTCGATCGTTTCTGGCAAGACTTTCAAAGAAAACAGTGTCAAGATCCTCTCGGTGAATAGCAACATTAATATCTTAGGTGTGTATTACGTAAATCCATGCTTCAGTGGAGCACTAGATAAGATAAATGGGAGCAAAGAGCAGGCTTTGAAGGCTGCTGGTGAGATTTTTTGTGTGTACTGTGCCCCTTGAAGGCTCGGTGCAGAACTCGGAGCCCACTGAGGGCCTGCCATCCCCTCCTGCTCAAGCGGCTGCTGCCGTGGAACCATTAAATTTTGTCACCATGTGGCACAACCTTGCTCAGCCACAGCATTGCAGGGCTGTGCCTGAAAAACCTCTTTTGTCCCTGATTTGGTGCAGAGGCAGGGAAGTTTCTCCATGGCAGAACTGGGCAGTGCAGCTCCTTTACATGCCCCTGGCACTGCATGGCATGGAGGGATGACGAGGGTTACAGCAAACCCAGTCTGTGTGCTGGAGCAAATATTTGGGGACAGTCCAGCCTGGCCCTGGCAAACACATTGAAATATTTGAAGGTGGTGGACAATGACTTATCAAGATAGAGAGACTTGGGAGCAGATAAACCCAGGGACTTGTGCATTGTATACAAATACCTGGCCTGGCCCTCGCCACTCACGTGAGGCGGCCACAGGAGCGATGCTGGAGCTCTGCCCTGGTGAAACTCCGTTTTCTGTTGTATAATTGTTCAGGACAGGATGGACAGAGGGTCTCCACATGTGGGGCGATGTGCTACATTTTTTACTTGTTCTGTTTCATCTCTCAACGAGCCTCATTCTTCCTCTATTTGCTTTTTTGCTTGTGATGTCTTTCAAAAGCCTCTCCCTGCTTCCCCAGTTACACACCCAGATCCCTCCAGTACCATCCCATCAAAGCACAGTCTTGATTCACTTTGGGAAGGCACAACCCCACGTTCAGCATCCCTTTTTCTGCTGCCCCATGGTGGGCACCACACACCTGCCCCACCAGCACCCGTGTGCATCGTCAGGGGCTTCACGCTTTGAAGGCGATGCCAAAAGCTGTGGGGTGGCCCATAAAAATGGCTTGGTCTAGACATGGAAAAAGATATTAATTTTTCTTTCACTTTTCACTTGGATGCGGAGCATTTTCAACCAGGTCATTGAGACAGTTTGCGACCAGAAATAAATCCAAGCCGAAAAAATGTCGGCGGGCCTGTTTACTTTATAAATCACAAATGTTTGTATCCTGCAACAAATACCTGGGAAGTGCCTGGACCAGACATTACAAACGTGTTAACTACCCCGAGTTAACCAGTAATCAATTCGGGGAGAAAAAGCCGAGCGTGGAGCTCTCCTCTGAGACTGCTCTTTATAACGGGGCTTTCATTTAAACCCCGGCCTCGGAGCGTAATTAAACCATGGCACATTCTTGACTTTCAAACAAACTCCTGGGAGCTGGCCAGCCCTGAGCACAGACCCGGATTTTACCAGGTTGGAAATGAGGGTGATGTGCCACCTCTTTCATGAGCTGTTGTTGATGGTGAAAACGCCTGCCCGGTAGAAATCGGGAATTCTACAGACAGCCCTTCAAGGCTACGCTAATAAACACATGAAAGGATTTGGGGGAAATGTATGAAAACATTGGTCTGTTGAAATCCTTTTTTTCAATGTCACCAGTTTTGGGGGGAAGGTGTATTATTCAGACCTGAAATTTTTAATAATTAGCATACATCAGTAGTAATTTAGACTGCCGATTTTTGATTTTTGCAGTCCAAGTTACTCGTTTCTCTGTCAATACTGGGCCATGACCTGCTGGGGTGCTTTGATGGAGCTGGAGTTCGGCATTCCCAAGCAAATGCTGAGGAACGGCAGTAGATGGTGCTGTTATTCTCTTTTTAGAGGACAGGGACGGCCGAGGAAAGACAGGCACAGCTGTGACTGTACACAAGGTGTTACCAGTCCCCAGTGTCCCCAAATTATAAATCACGCTCCTTCAAATCACGGCATTTCGTCTTTAGAATATCTTAAATCAAACAACGTCCTTTTTTACAGCCTCTGTGTTGATCTTTTGGATGAGATTTCAAGGTCATGTTTTCAAGCTTTTTGTTGTAATCATGTAATTTGAAATTTATTTCTTTTTTTAAAAATTTTGTAATAACGTGTATTGAAATCCTCCAATCATGTCAAGAGCCAGCAAGATTTAGGGGTACTAAATTAAATCACGGAGAAACATCAGGGTTGTGCAACTTGGCAGGGATACAGATGCTGGTTTCAAAACAGGCTGGACTTCAAGTTGTTGGCAAATTGAATATTGCTGACCCTGAGTGATTTGGGATGCCAGGAACGGGTCCGTGACCACAGAATGTCCCATCCCACGGGTCACTGAGGCACGTGCCTGAGGGCTGACCCTCCTGGCCTGCATCAGCCTGGATCCCCAACTTCCTGGACAGCATCAAATGCTGCATCAGGATGACATTTATCAGCTAATTCTTTTTAATGGCCTGAAGGTTTATGAGGCTTGCTCCTTCCCAGCCGCATTGGGGAGGGCAGAACCGGGCCCCCTTTGGATTTCATTTTTATTTGCTTTTCTCTGCAGTGACAGGCCTAACTCCAGCCTTTGTAAAAATTTAACAGGGCAGTGTTGGCTGTGCAGGTTGGACAACCTGGCGCCGGGGACGGTGTCCAGTGTGGGGACAGGGGCAGGGGACACAGCAGGTGTCCTGCCCTTAACCTCCTCCCGCCATGGGGTGGGCTGGGCAATGCCCCCACTCGCAGTCCCTCTGAGGGTGTTTCCTCCAGCAGCAGCAGCTGGTGATGCTAAAAATACCCTTGAACAGGGTAGTGGAGGTTCAGCTTTGGACTTTTCAGAAGTTTACTGGTACTTAGGCCTCGTGACTCCAGTTCAGGCCACCTGATGTGCAGCACGTAAGTGCGCTCCGATTTCCCCCTTCGGTGGGGAACAATCTCAGATAACGGATAACAATCAGCTCACTTTCTTATTTTAGGATTGCTGTAGCCATGGCCATTAGCAGCTCCAAGAAATACAATAGGCAGGGCCTGGTCCTCCCACGCTGAGTGTCCCCTCTCCAGAAGAGTTGCTGCCAAAATCCTCCCTGTGACAGAAAAGCAAAGCGGGTTCCCAAGGAAAACCTGGCTGTAGGTCTGAGGGGGAAAGGGTGGCTTGGCACTGGGCAGTGCATCGAAATGAGCATCCCACCAGGCACACTTCGGGCATCAAACTGCTCTGCAACATCATCTGTGTTTGCAGCACTTCAGGAAGAGCAGAAGAGTTGCAACCTGGAGAAGAGAAGGCTCCAGGAAACCTTAGAACCCCTTCCAGTACCTGAAAGGGATCCAAGAGAGCTGGAGCGGGACTTTGGACAAGGATATGGAGTGAGAGTACAAGGGGGAATGGCTTTGAACTGACAGAGGGCAGGTTTAGATTAGGTATTAGGAAGAAATTCTTCCCTGTGAGGGTGGCGAGGCCCTGGCACAGATTGCCCACAGAACCTGTGGCTGCCCCATCCCTGGAAGTGTCCAAGGCCAGGTTGGATGGGGCTTGGTCTAGTGGGGAATGAGATGATCTTTAAGGTCCCTTCCAACCCGAATCATTCCAGGATTCTGTGATCCTCTGCACAGAGCACCAGCGCCACATCCTGCTGGGCTGAGGAGCAGCTCCAGAGGCACAGGCACGGTGCTGGCCAAGGGCAGAGCTGCTGGCCAGCTGTCTCTGCACCCCAGAGCTAATGCTGGACTGATGGAACACGTTGTGGGGGGTTCACTAAAGCTGTGCCGGGCCAAGTGGGTGGGATGGGGCAAGCAGGAGTGTAAGCGCAGGCTACAGGTTCACTCCCTGCTCCAACAAATAGCTGTTTTATGTTAAATAATGTGTGGGATAAACGACTTCCATGAGCCTCAGAGCAGAAAGTGGAGCCTTCTCCCTTCCCTTCTCTCTCCCCAAACCCATCCTGTGCACCTGGTGGAAACACAAGCTCTCACCGGGCTCCTTGTGCCCCAAACCAGACCTTACTGTCCCACTTGAGCACATTCTTCTATGGAGAAGAAAGTAAGAAATGAAATAAAAGAACGTTTTTACTGTTGTTTTTTGGTTTGTTTTGGTTTGGTTGGGTTGTTTTTTTTTTTTTAGCAGATACCCTTTGGCCTGGATCATGTTGATGGTCACGATGAGTGAGTAAGGTACGAGCAAAACCTTCTCTCAATTTTTAAGTTATTGGCATGTCATGAACAGGTTTCCACATAGTCCTGTCCCACTGATACAAAGATAAAAGGGGCAGCAACAAGTTCCTGCCCCTTTGCCCATTCTGGGAATAGCCTTAAAGAGCTGATTCTCCTAAAATGACAAGACTGAATGAATAAAACTCAATTCCTCTTTTCAAATTGTTGGGTTGTGAAATAAATCTGGGAAATAACAAGTGGTATAACAATGTTTTATCTTCCCAGAAATTGTATCAGTGTATTCCTTATTCTCCAGAGGTTTGGTCCAGCTGGGGTGGGAAGGTGGTGAAAATCAGTCCTCCAAAAATGCAGAGCAAAATCCACTAGTAATACAAACTCAGTAAGTCTAAATAATTTATACAAAGAAAAGCCTCAGTCCACAGTGAGAATTTCAAGTCTGACTGAAAGGAAAAGCTGAGGTCCTGAAGGACACTGTTGCATGGTGTATTCGATAATTCCATTTATGAATAAACAACTAATTGTTACCAATGTATCTCTTGCATATTATTGACAAAGGCACAGAAGCTGCTTTTTGGCACTGCTGACTCACCCATTGTCAAATGTGAACTGGGCAATTGTGGTGGCTGCTGCTCCCTTAAGAAATTGTCCAAGACTCAGATTTGTGTGCCCTGGCTTGCATCAATTAACAGCAGAATCTTTTTGTTATGAAAATGCAAACATAAGTAGCCTGAGGGGTCTTGTAAATGCAAATACAAAACCGTAATTTCAATTTCCCTGAAAGTACAAGAAAGCCTCTTTTTTTGTTGTTTTTTTTTTTTTGTTTGCTATTACAATGATAAGTCTCAATTTTTGTTTATTTTTTTTCTCCTTGCTTTGAACGCAAAATGGAATTTAACCCAGGGAATCGGCAGATTTGGGGATGTGGGGAGGCTGGAGCCAGCTGCTGGAATCTGTGGGCTCCCCTAGGCAGGGCCAGGCTCTGAAGGGTGAGGGGAAGGTGGATGTTTGGCCCCTCAGTGGACATGAGCTGGGCTGGGCAGTGTGCCCACAGCTGGCCCCTCGGCTGGGGGAGAATTCCCACGTGAAGATTCTTTCCGCTTGCTCCAGGCATCCGAGGAGCCTAAATTAGGCACCCACACCTCTGCCACACTCAGGGGAAAGGCAGAGAGACCTTGAGATGTGTCCTCCCGGGCAGCTTGGTCCCCAGGTGGGTGATTGACACCATTTTGGGCCAAAAGTGATGCTTTTGTACTCAGTGCCACAGGGTGATAAAGGGCAAAATAGCCTCCTGAAAACTACATTGGGAGGTGGCACCAGATTGCACATCACTGAGGCATAAACAAAGAATTGGGGGAACATCCAAGGTCTGTTTTCCCCTTTCTTTTTTACACCGCACATATAAAAGTAAAATATGGAAACACTTTCTTCCTCCCTGCCAGGCTGGGCTCAGTATGCCCAGGTATGTGTCTAAACAGATTCCTGGAAAACCTGCCCTTGCCGAGGCGCGCTCTCCAGCACTCTGGTTATGGTCTGCAGCTCCGGAAGGAGCAGCAGGGAAGGGTGGCCTTGCTGGAGGGGTCTCCCTGCCCTCCCTGCCTGGGAAACACCAGGGGTGCAGCAGGATACGTGCCAGCACACAGGTGAGAGGCTGACAAATACACGACCCAAAAATAAGAGGAGGAAGTGGTTAAACACTGTCCTGAGCAGTTCCCCGGGGTAGCAGCACCACCTGCACCCCTGCTCAGAGCAGAGCATTGCCCTCCTGCCAGCCGGGCTTCCTAGGAAACCTTTCCTTTACTTCCCTCGTGATTTTTAATTAGACCAAACGAGCGATTAACCAACACAACAATCCCTCACCCAGCTCTCTCCTCACACTCATTCGATGAAGGTGGTGTTGCTGCTGCGGGAGGGCAAAGCCGCCACGGTTCAGCGATGGCACCTGGCAGGGTGGCACAGCCAAACCTCCAGCCCTGAGCCCAGGGTCGCCCCGCTGGGGTCTGCCAGGGTCTGTGAGTACCACACACATCATGTCCCCTCCCCTGTCTCAGCACACGGAACAGAGCTGGAGGGCAGGAAGTAAAAACAGGAGAAGAAAACGTTTAAATTTATTTGTTGTTGGTTTTCTGCCCCTTGCACCGTTCCCAGCTTTCGGGAGTCCTCCAGCCTTGTATCGGTTGGTTGTTTTCCTTTCCCCCTGCACTCCTGTATGAACGCTAGAGGCTCTCTCCTCTCCTCTCCTTCTGGTCTGCGAGAGAAAACTTTAGTTCCTAACTCTTTTTTTTTTTTTTAAACTTCCCTCAGGAAAAAAATGTGGAGTTAATTATCTATGTAAAATGTCAGATGCAGGAAAGGGGCTGTGCTTACTTGGATATCCCATCCGAGGCGAAGTGACTGATTTTTTTTTTTTTCCCCTCTTCTCTTTTTTTTTTTTTTTTTTTTTTTTTTTTTCCTGAGGGTAGAAGGGCCTCGCGAAATAAAAGTGCAGAACCGAGCCGGTGGCTCCCAGAGCGGCCGGGGCGGGCGCGGCGGGAGCCCCCAGCGCAGCGCAGCGGAGCCCAGCGCGGAGCCCACCTGCCCCCGGGGCAGCATCGCCCCTGCACCTTCTCCCGGACTGAGACCTTGATACATACATATACACACATATACAGACATAAATATATATATATATACACACTTTTTTTTTTTTTTTTTATCCTTCCCCCCGGCTTTTCCTCCAGGACTTTTCCACCGCCTTTGGGACAACCCGCAAACTTCTCCCTCGCTGCCCCTTCGCTGGTTTTATTTTTTGGGGCTTGTTTTGGTTTTTGTTCTGCTACTTTGATTTTTTTTTTTTTCCCCCCCTCTCTTTTTCCTCCTCTCCTTGGGAAGACCCGCCTGCCTCTCGCCTCCCGTGCCCCACCGGAGAGGCCGGGAGCGGCTCCGGCGGCGCGGGCAGCACCTCCCCGGCGCACGGCGTGCGAGCCCGGCGGCGCGGCGCGGCTCGGCGCGGCACGGCTCGGCTCGGCTCCGAGCGGCTCCCTGCGGCCCGGCACGGCCCGGCTCGGCTCGGCACTCGCCCCCGATAATGCAGAGCTACAAGTACGACAAGGCGATCCCGCCGGAGAGCAAGAATGGGGGCAGCCCGGCGCTCAACAACAACCCGGCCAAGAGCAGCAGCAAGAAAGCCCTGCTCATCTGCCTCGACTGCCTCTGCCTCGTCATGGGTGAGCACCGCGGGCTCCGCGCCCCTTCTCCCCGCTCCCGCACCCCCACCACTCCCCGGGAAAAACTTTTGGGAAAGTTTGGCGGCGGGCGGACAGAGCTCGGCCGTGCCCCGGCCGCGCCGCTTCCCAAACAAAAGCGGAGCGGGGCCGCCGGGAGAGCCGGGCCGGGCAGCGAGCGGGGGAGCCGGGGAGCGGCCGGGCCGGGCCGGGCTGGGGAGCGCGGGGGCAGCCGGGGGTCCCCGCGGGGAGAGCCGGGCACGGCACCCCCGCACCCCGATCCGCTCATTGTCGGTGATACTCCTTTATTTGTGCCTCGCTGCCCCCGCGGCCCCGCTGCCGGAGGGTGGGGGAGCTGCCCGGGCGCTGCCGCGGTGCGCAGGGGGCACTGTGGGCTCGGGGATGCGCCCCGGGGGTGCCCCCGGCACGGGCCCCGCACCCGGCGCTGGCTCGGCGGCACCTCGGCGGCGCCGGGGCCAGCTCCAGGTGGAGGCAGCGCTCTACGGTCAGCCCGGCTCGTGTTTTGGTTAATAATGGAAAATAGCAACTCTCGCCGCTCTGGGGACTGTGTGTCGCTCTGCTGGCGGCTTTACCAGCGCTCCTCTCTTTCTCCGGTCTCGCTAAACTCCTTTAAAAGCTCGGAGCGCTCTCGCAGCCCCTGGCTGAGGTCTGGGTTTGCCTTGCCTGCTTGGCTTTTGGAGATGCGATGGCTTTTGGAGATGCTGTGGCATGGAAGGAAACTGTCAACAGCGCGTCTCAGAAAAACTTTTTGCATTCCAAAACATCAACCCTTCCATTGTGGCTGCGATGCTGAATATTTAATTGACAGACACAGGCAGGGGAAATCAACTGGCTTCCAACAAAGAGATTAATAACACAACAGCACGTGAGTTTAATACTCCAGACACCACAGTCTTTAAAACAATTGTTTCTGCTTAGAGCCTATTTTTTAAAGACTGTCAGTTTGATTTAATTTTTATGCAGTTTATTGATCATCTGGTGTGTGTTACGGGGCACTAATACATTAAGAGGAGAGGCATGGTTTTCTCTTTATATTCCCACAAGAATAGGGGCCAGTGCAGAAAGCTTCATCTTTTCGGATCTGGAAAAAATAAAAATACTTGATATCCCATATATGAAACTAATATAAGTAGAAACATAACTAGCTGGACTTACTTACTTAAGCAGAAAGTAGAATTCCTAGTAAAACAGCTCCTAGGAATCAGAACTTTTAAACTTTTATTTACGCAAGTTTTCTTAACTTGAGGCATTCCTGGCATGAGTAGGTGCTGT
Organism: Corvus kubaryi; assembly: GCF_017639235.1. Classification (NCBI taxonomy): domain Eukaryota; kingdom Metazoa; phylum Chordata; class Aves; order Passeriformes; family Corvidae; genus Corvus; species Corvus kubaryi. Next base: position 21,987,776 of record NW_024581108.1, on the reverse strand, counting down.
TTGAATGGGAAAAGGGTTTTGCTTCCCATTCTCTGGGCTAAGGGTCCTAAATGAAAAAGCAGTTTGGTTGACATGTGTTATTCTACTTGTGCTAGTTTGGGTAAACAGGACTTACCAAGCATCACTGAAAAGTATTGTTAGCAGGGAATAATGTGATACAGCAAAACTGTGATTGTTGCTTTGTTTCAGGTTGCTACAGGTGGAAATCGGAAAGTAAACACCAGAGTTGGCTTGTTTAGGGGTTTTTGTTGGGGTTCTACGTTGTTGTTTTGTTGCTTTTTTTTTTTTTTTTTAGGGTGAGCAGCATTTAAAAGTAAAAGCATGAATGCAACAACTGAAGGAAAGTTTAGATCTGGCTGATCACTGGCAGGTGAAGAGCATGGGTGGGACATGGTGCAGGAGGTGATTATGGGATGGAGAGCCCATGATGTGTGTTTGGGGATGGGCTTTGCAAATACACCCAGATCAGGAGTATTGGACCTGCTGATGGATGACTGGGCATGAGTTGCTGTGAAAGCTGCCCCACTCATGGGAGACTTGGCTTGCTCTTCCCTGTGCCTTTTGCTAGGGAAGACTATGAGCTTATAGTTTCCAAGCACTTGATTCCCATTTTCTTGTAAAAAAATCCCCAAAAAACCACTTGGAAAGTGGGAAAAAGGTGCCTTAGCTGAACCCTTCCTGTAAGAGAAAGGTGGACAGGTGCAAGTTGATGGATATTTACACATGCAATGAGGAAGAAAAGAAAAAAAAAAGAGTCCTACATAAGATAACGAGGAGCAGAATTGGGTGAAACGACTTCTTTTGAGGTGGAGGGACCAGCAGAAATCTGCTGGGGCATGTGGGCGCATGGCCAGTGGCCTCCAGTGCCGTCAAACTGAGTTACGCCTCTTGAGCAGCTGCCCGAAGACATTCAGAGAAGCAGGGAAACAGAAGGCTTTTTCTCATTTGAGGACCACTTTAGGAACTATTAAAACTGGCCATTTGATTTGCAGAGGCCTGTGACGCTGCTCTGGCTCCTGCTGCAGGTGCTGCCATAATTCCGCCTTGAATTGGTTTTCTATGAGGGGAAAATGAAAAGAGTGAACTATGGCTGAAATGTTTTTCAGAAGTGACACACTCTCTGGGAGGCTGTAGGTGTGTACAAACCCTTTGTTTACACACAAATTTAAACAAATTACCCAGAAGACAATTATCATAAACATCTAAGAAAGCCTGAATTAGTAAAGCTGAGCTATCAGGAGCTTCCTTCAGCTTTAATTTGGTGAGAGTCGTTAGAAAGATCTACTTCTGTCTTTCATCCTTAAGTAGCACAATGGTTATCTTGATAGCAAACGCATGAGAGGAAGATTTGTATCTTCTTTTCTTGGGGAGCAGAGTCATGGAGCCATGGGCAGAAGAGCGTGGCTGGTGGAGTGGGTTGGATGAAGATCCACTGGACCAGACCCTCTGTTTCTCCTGCATTTCCAACTTGAGTGGAGTTGGCAGGGAGCTGGATGTTACTGAATGACCAGCCCACTCCTCTAATGAGTGCACTTGGCACCCCTAAATCCCTGGTTTCTTGCATGAACGAGAGGTTTGATCGCCGACGCTGTGAACTTCCCAGAAACTCCATGCCCGTGCTTAACTCAGTAAAAAAGGCAGAAAAGAACTGAGTGTGCATTTATTAAAGCAGGTCATGTGGGGGGGGAAAATAACTTTCTCCATCTGCTTCCTCCTCTTGGGAGGGCTCTGTTTAGAGCAGTGGAAGATGCTTCCTGAAATTGTTAGGGCCACAGGCGAGCTCGGCGGTGTGGAAGAGTCCCCGCTGCCCTGTCCCTGTCTCCTGATCACTGCAAAACATCTGAAAATGTGGTTGAGGGGGTCTGGGCGGGTCTGAAGTTGCCCCTGCTGAGCTGGTTGGTGTCTTCACATTGTAGAGTGGTGGGGAACTCTCTGAGCAGCAAAACAAGAGGCGTGATGGGTGGACCTCACTCCACCTTCATCTGACCATCCACAGCCCATCCCTCTGCCATGGGTTTCCTGCACCTCCTGCCTGGAGCATGGAGTTGTTATTGGGGGGAACTGGCGTGACCCTGGCTGGGGCAGATCTCAGGGGACAACTTTCCTGGTGCCATGGGGTTTTGCTGTCCTGATGCAGCACTGCAGGGAGCTGCTGCAACAGCCACCAAACCTCCTCCTGATGCAGGAGACGTGGCCAGCTGGGGAAAAGCCTCCTGCCCTGACCCTTGAGGTGGGATATTTTGGAGCCTGGCCCCACAGATGTAGCATCTAGGGTTAAATTTACTCCTCTCAGACCTGCTTTCTTCCCTTGGCGGGGACTCCTGGTGTTCAGCAAGCCCTGAGCAGCCACCTGTGCTCTGCTGACGGGTGCTAAGTCAAGCGTTTCATCTCGGAAGAGGGGAAGGCTGTGTCAGCAAGGGTGATAGGGCAGATGAGGGTCTTCAGTAGCTTGTATTTGTGCAGCTTGTGCAGGTAAAACAGCTTCCAAAAAGTCCTGCTTGTGCCATAAAATAGAAGGATTTCATCTGGCATACCTGCTTCTGAGGCTCGTGGAAATTGGGTTTATGGGAGCATATGTTTCAGGCTGGTGGGATGTAAACTGCACATAATTTACTGCCCTTCTTCTTTTCTGCCTCTAATTTAATTTTCTCTCTTCTGTCAATCCCAGTTAATCTGTACAACAGAAGTTTTACTGCCTTGGGGAGGTTTTTTGAAGCAACAGATGGATAGACCTCTTACAACCTTAATATCTCTGCAGCTTTCTCACAAATTTGGCATCTCCTGTAGCGAGCTTGATGCTAAAATGAACTTTTAAAGTAAATATTTGTGCTAGCTGGACCTTGACATGTTTATGTAAGTGGGGATATAATCTTGTAATTTGGGCTAACAGTTTAGATTATTCTTGACTTTCCTCTTCTGTGTAGAAAATTGTGTCGTCCTCCAGCTCTCAGAAGCAAAAAGGATTTGAGCTCTGCCAGGGGCCTTGTCGCTTCATCACAAAAATTGGTGCAAACAGGCCTGGGATTGTCATTTAGGTGTAAGGAGTGGGAGGAATTGGAGATGAGGGGTGAGGTTAGAGTTATGTGGGTCGTGTAAAGCTGGATGTGATGAGCTAAGCAGCTTTGCTTTGTTTGGGTTGGGGCTGTTGTTTTTTATTTTTAGGACTACCCCGCTGCGCAGCACTCGCTTGTCGCATGGGTGACATCTTTCTGTGCACCTGAAGAAGATGCTGAGCCAACCATTTCTTGTTTTCAGCAAGGGACAACAAGACCTGACTGTACCAAACCAGCTGGACAGTCCCAACCCCCGGTGTTGCCTTCTCCACGCTGTGTCTCCTCCATGTCGGGGAGGACCGAGCCCACACCACACAAGAGAAGCTGTGTGGGTGGACAGTCGTCATTGTGTTTTGAGCATCCCTAGGTGGGGTTTGGTTGTTAATGTTTATGTATCACCTCATACCTGTAGGATCTCTTCAGTGGCAGCGAGCTCCTGGCCAGGGATGGCTGCTCTGGAAGCGCTCGGGCAGAGGCAGGTTGGCAGAAGTGGCACCTTGGCATGGGATTGTTGTGCAGTTGGACTCTGCCATAACTTGGGTGTAAAGGAGCTTTTTTTGAGTCTGGAAAAGCTTCTTATTGAACCAACAGTCAGCGCCTAAAGCATGATACCCATCTGTTGTGCCTCCCTTGACAGACCGAAAGAGCCAAAGATGACTGGAAGTAAACGCGAGAGAAATATTTTGGGGGTGTTTGAAATCCACTTTTTTTGCATTTGCTTTGTGAAAACAAACAAACAAAAAAAAAAAGACAGCCAACCTATCAAAAAGAGATTATTAGTGACAATTATACTTGAGGTGTTAATTGCAGAACAAGGAAATGCTGTACCTATGGCAGACCGAGTCCTCAGGGGTATAAATCTGTTGGCTTTCCCGAGTTGGTGGAACCTGGCCAGCCTGAAGATGTGTCTCCAGGAAAAGCAGAATTATGTGCAACTGCTTCATGGCCAGGAGTGCTTTGAATCCTGTGTACCTGCTGCTGAGACAGGCAGGAGATGGGATCACAATTACAGCAGATGACATTTTTTAATTGTCTGTTTGTAGTGAGCACAGAAAATAATATAAACATCACTCCCAGATCAAACGGATTATTTTTATACCCTTTAAATCTCAATTTAATATGCATGCCTTTCCTAGGCTGCTTTGGTCTGACTCTCTTTGTCTGGATACAGGCTGGTGCTGTCTCTCCAGATGCGTGTGCTCCGTGTACCACCCAAAAATGGTTTGCATACCACAGCTGGGGAACCTCTGGCAAACCAGGGCCCCTCTTCAGCATGTGAGATAGGCAGGGTGTTTGTATGGCTCCATCTCTGCCTGAAATGCCTTCAAAGAGGGGGAGGCAAAGGCCCAGCTCTGCTGCGTGGCTCGCTCTGGCGGAGCAGGCTCCATCCTCCCCGTTCCCTTCATACAATGCTCCCACTTCATCCATAGTAATCCAGAAGGGACCGTTGTGGTCTCCCGGCCTGCCTGGCCTGGAACAAGGGCCTGCCTGTTGAAGGCAGCGTGGGGAAAGGCAGCAGCCTTCAAACCCTCCTATCCCAGCGTCCACGCAGCCAGCGCTGGGAACGGCAGCTTCCCTGGCATCCCAAGGGGCTGTGTCCCAGCAGGGGAAGGAAGCAGGGAAACCCCCTCCCAGGATGTGGCTTTCCACCCTGCCAGCTGGGGTTTTGATGAGGGCTGTCATATATATATATATATTTTTTTTTTTTTTTACATTTCTTCCTTTTTGTTCTGTCCTAGGGCCTTGTTCAGCTCTTCTGATAGGTCAGGTTTCATATTTCAAACAAAGAAAAAAAAAAAAAGGCTCAGAAATAAGAATGATAAAACCTCAATGAAAGAGGTGAATTAAAGTAATCCAGCACTTATCCTGTAATTATAAAAGCCTGAAGTCAATTTTCTGAATGCACTTCTGTGCTTCCCGCCTTGCCAATGTGTCTGGAGGCCTGGCCCATGGCCAGCCTTCCCTCTGCCTTTCCAGATACCTCAGCTGGGTGGGTTTTGCCAAAAGCTGGGAAGAGGGTGCCCTGTGTATCACATCTCTTCAAGGATCAGCACAGCCCCTTTCTCAGAAGGGCGTTTGTATCCCTTTCAAAGCCACCCCGTCTCTGTTTCACTCCCTCCCATGGCATCCACCTTGGAGGGGCACTACCTGCTCCACAATTTTAGAGCAGGTGGAAAGTTCCTTCATGTGGATCAGGTGTCTGAGCCCAGGGATGTGTTGGAGCAGCTGTTGGGAAGTTATGCTGGAGAATCCCTCCTTGCCTCTTAGCTGTACAAGGCTTAGTTGCAACAGTGGGATCGTGATCAGCAGAAGCTGCTCCTCCAGTTAGACCTGAGGAGGCAGAATGCCACGAAAACCAGGGAATTTGAAGTGTCTCCGTTTGGGTTTTGATGCAAACAGTTTGAAAGCAAGCCTTAAGCATAAGTTTGTTACCAAGAGAATGCATGAATGAGTTTGAAAATTAGCTTTGTCCTGGCAGGTTTGGAAGTATTAGAAATTCCTATGGAACTCCATCCTTTGGAGTCGGTCACATAAGTGGGCTCGTTTTTCACATGTGCTGGATGTTTTGGAGATAGAGGGTTGAAAACAGACTCTGCATCAAGTCAACTTATAAGCAGAACATGTAATTTAACGCCAGAGCTTGTGATGCTCTGAAAATGCCTGTGCTCTTTGTGTTCCTGTTCCAGCCCTGGGTGTCCCTTGCCCGTAGATTGCATCCATACACGACCTTGTCTTCTTTGAGCACATGGTGCCCTCCAACAGGGTCAGGCTGCAGCTGCCAGCCCGAGCCCAAAGGGAGCTGCAGTAGGTCTGACAGTGACTCTGAGTCAATGGGGAGCGTTCATAATCCTCTGCTACTTTCCCATAGTTTTGCATCTCTTGTCCAGAAAGACATGAAAGTGTGATGATCATAGCACCAAGAAGCTTGGGAGGTGCCTCCAGGTTGTCTGATAAAACACCCCAGTGGGCGTAGCCTATCATGCCCAGAAAACACAGCAAATTGAGTCTGGAGCAGCTGGCACTGCTGGGTTCACCCAGACCTCGCCCAGAGGCGGCTGTGGCGCAGAGCTGTCCTTCACTGCTTCGGGAGCTTGCAGATGTCAGACTGCACCTCTTGCAGCCTCATCACCTTTGCTGGCTGCTGGAGCTGAGAACAGCGTGTTTCTTCCCTCCATGGCTTTAAAGTGAAGAAGTGAAAGTTACTGGTTAATGGTTTTGGGCAGCCATCCTTCCTGAAAGAAGTGAGGCTCCTTCAGAGAGCTCCCATCTCCCAGCAGTGTCAGTCTGGTGCTGCACAAGGGGAACAATGAGCTGCGGGACATCCTGCAACTGACTTTCACCTGCTTTTGCTGTAAATCACAGAAAATGACAGCCATTTCTGACCAGCCAGCAGTGCCCCTGTGTCCGAGCGTGCAGGCACTGCACGCAGATACTAATTACATTGCTGTTAATTCAGCGTGTGCTCGTGCAAAGCTGAGACCTCATCACATCCTCCAAGCGCCCAGCCACTGAATTTGAAAGCCAGTGTGCCAAATGGTCTGGGCTTCCTGTCTCCTTGACACTCAGCAGGTTATTTATGACTTTTTTGGGGAGTGGTGTGATGGGCTTTCCTTTAAGCTTGGAGGAGCAGCCAGCCCAGCCCTGGTTATTGTTCCCACCCAGCTGACAGCGAAGTCTGTGCTCTGGTCTTTGTAGCAGCACAGCAACCGTGGCAACCAGTCCCACATCCCAAGCATTTTGAGGGCTTCCAAGGCTTTTCTGCAAGGCCCACCACCCTTTAAAGTGCTGGTTTCCAAAGGGAAAGTCGCAAACAGTGTGGTAAAATGCTGATAAGCAGGTCTGGTCAGTAACCACCGGGTGCATTTGTGTTCTGAGTGATGCTCAGGGAGTAATTTTGGATGGCTGGTGAGCTGATGGCAGGCAGCAAAACTCCTTTGAAGTCGATAGCTGTGAATCAGTTTGGTGTTAGCAGGTTTCTGGAGCCGCTCTTTGATCACTGATCAGATGGCCCTTGCTTTTTGGGGAGCTGCTTCTTCCTGAATTCACGTGCTGGGTCGAGGATCCCTGTGCCAGGCTGTGCTGCCCTTGGTCCTGCCCAGGCACATCACGGGAGGTTTGTGCCTCTGGGAGTTTCTAATCTAGGGAGACAGGGAGCATGAGGGAGCAGCATCACCTCCGTGCGTGGGCGGGAGCTGGAGCCTGGTGAGGGCACGCTTTGAAGGCAGTGTTTCCAGTACAGAGGCACCCAGGTGCCCACTGGGGCTTTCAGAGCTGCTGAGGTACCTCTAATTCCTTCCTGAACTCCCCATTGGAGCTGCACACTTCACTGCTTCTGCCAGTCCTGCCAGGCCATCACCAGCCTCCCAAAGTATCTTGGAATCAGAGCCTCAGCGACTGTGGAGGAGTCTGTGACTGCCAGGGCTTGGGCTGAAATGTGTCCCTAGGGCATATGGGCACCTGTCCTGGAGCTTCCCACCCTAATTCCTAGGAAAACTTCCCTGGGTGGCTCTGTCCTGGTGTTTCCATGTTCTGCAGAAAAAGGAAACAACCTTGGATTCACCCACTGCAGCAGGAGCTGGCGTGTCCTTTCCCAGAATAAGAGCTGGAGTTTTTCAGGTTAAGGATATAGAGGAAAAGCTGCACTAAGGCATCTGCCAGTTGATAATACATAACGAAAATGGATAATTCTCAAAGGGAAGGGCTTGGAGGGGCTTTTATCCTACTCATACTTGCCAGGCTGAGAAAAAATTCCCTTTGCTGCCTGACCACAAGGGGCTGTGCTTTCAGTAGAGAACTCAGGGGGTTTTTAGTAGTTTTTATTTTCCTTATTAACTCATAAAAATTTGCAGCATCAGTTACTATCTCCTCAAATAATTCCATTTTTTTCCCCACGTAATCTGGTCCAGATATTTTTTCATCCAGCACTCCTGGTTTCTTGACCATCCCTGCAGCTTTAGCATGCAGCTGTCATTCTGCTGCAGCTCCCACAAAGCGGCTGAAAACCAAGGTAACAGCAACATTTTGAGTGAAGGGGATGAAATGTGGGATAGGTTCAGCGTATTTCTTTGTCATTGTTGGAGTCCTATTCAGTCTGGAACTGAATAGGAGGCTGATTAGCATGTGGAAGCATTTCTAAAGCATTGGGCTGTGAGGGTTGGGTGGTTTGGATTTTTTTTTTTTTTTTTTTTTCCTTAAAGGAGAAGTTTTGTGGCATTTATTTTTCTGACTGAGCTGGTGTGAATCTTTGTCAAATGCAAAACCCTTGAAAAAGCCAGACAGCATTTTGGAGAAAGCCTGTTTTGATAAATCACCATGGGCACAAAGAAGTTTTCCAGTGTGAAAACTCTCAGATGCACTGCAGAATCTAGGCATGCAGCATGTTTGAAATTGCCAGACAAGTGGGATAGTGTTTGGGATACACCAGGATTGTGGATATAACAACAAGTACTTTGCTTTTGCTCTCACTGAAGTTTTCTGCCACAAATGTATCCACAGTCTGAAAATCCACCTGCTTAAAGCTCAGGGTTTTTCTTTCACAGGGAAAGATGTAACACTGAGTTCGATTAAAAAGCTACCTGCAAGTGAAAAACAGCTTCTTCCCCTGTGAAATTGCTTCAAGTCCTGGGCCTGAGGCTGCTTTTGGAGGCTTTTCCCTTTAGTGTCGGGTGAGGTGTCGGGCTGATATTCTCATTAACACTCCCTTGCTGCCAGATCTGCTGTGTTTTCTCTGAGGGGTGAGTTTATTGCCTTGGTGCTGTTTGTGGGTCTCAGCTGCATCATTGCTAGAGCAGAGGTCCTTCCCTGGGAGTACCGTGTCTCTGCCTTTTGTGGGAACGCAGGATTTTGGGGCGTTTGCAAGTTCCAAGAGAGACAGGAGACCCCATTGCCTGTCAGGAGCTGTATGGAAGTACCACACTTGTGCCCTGAGCTTGCAGACAGAGTAGGCAGTGCAAGAAAATGCATTTTATTTCTGTGTGCAGTGAGTGGTGGACTTGAGGTCCACCTTGAGGGCCTCAGTGAGTGATGGCCTTGGGGCTGCATGGAAAGCTCACGGCAGTGCTTGGAGTCAGACCCTCTTGGTGATGTGTGCATGGTCCAGACCTTGTGCCTGGGTTCCTTTGATGCCTTGTCTGGTTTCCTTTCAATTATTCCAGGTTAAGAAAGACAAAATGGTCTCACTGATGTGCCTTAATGTCACACAATGGAATGGTTTGGGTGGGAAGAGACCTTAAAGCTTGTCTTGTCCCACCCCCTGCCATGGGCAGGGACACTTTCCATCAGCATCCCAGGTTGTTCCAAGCCCCATCCAACCTGGCCTTGAACACTTCCAGGGATGGGGTATCCACAGCTTCTGTGGGCACCCTGTGCCAGGGCCTCCCCACCCTCTGTGTAATGCCAGCTATTGAAGGCTGATTAAAGCCATTGTTTAATTAAGGAGAACTCAGCTTCTCCGTTCACAATTCATGATTAAAGGATCTTTTGAAGTAATTCTGCAATACTTTCTTGTTCCCTGCCTTTCTCTCCTTTATCGTGGAGAAAGTTCCTCGCGCTGAGCATGCCCCAGCTCCGCGGGCTGAGCGCTATTACGGGACCGCAAACCTGCTGGCAGATCTGGCTGCTGCCAAAGGCATCCCAACATTAAAAAGCCATGCAGAGGGGTGGAAGGGAGTTCAATCTCAGGATACGCTGATTTGGAAAGGGAATCCAAACAAAGAGGCTTTTCAGCAGAGGCTGAGGCTTGGCTTCTCTCAAGGGCAGTTTGGGCTTGGGGAAGCATCCGGGAGGCGGCGAGCGGAGCAGGAGTACATGAGCTGGATGCCGCGTGGTGTAAGGTTTCCCAGCACAGCCCGGTTTTGTGTTACAGGCTGGGGAACTGGCTGTAAGCTCTCCTCTCCTCTCCTTTCTTCTACTTTTTTTTTTTT
>NW_024581108.1:21884143-21972800 GCF_017639235.1 Corvus kubaryi | reverse complement strand
ATAGGTAACAGATACTCACTAAAAGCACTTTTTCTCCCAGAAAAAAACAGTGGCAGTATTCCTGTCCATCTGGAGCTCTTGGAGCATGAGGCTGGCACGTTGTGCTCCAGCCACATGAGGAAGTGTTTCTACTCTTGGTTTCAAATCCAGAGGAATTTGCAGTGCAAGAGGATAATTTGGCATTTGTCTTAAAGTATCTGTGACCAAGAACCTTTTTATAATAATATTCTCCCAGGATGGCTGAGTCAGTCAATATGCTCCAGGTTGCACAGGGGAGTATTAACCACAAAGGATGAGTATCATGGAATCCTAGAATGATTTGGGTTGGAAGGGACCTTAAATCTTGTGGTGTTCCAACCCCGCTGGCGTGGACAGGGACACCTTCCACTAGACCAGGTTGCTCAAAAGCCCATCCAGCCTGGCCTTGGACACTTCCAGGGATGGGTTTGGGCAGCAGGCAGAGATACCTGTCATTTCCGACACCACCTTTGGTTCCTTTTAAAGGCACTTCTCAAATACCTCTGCAGCCTGGGGTCACCAAAGTTATGGGGTTGTCTATATAGAAAATAAATATTTTTGGCTTCCTTCTTGTTTGCTGTTGCACTCGCAGGCATGAGAAGGCATTTTACCCAGTGTTCCTGATTAACCAGTTCCTACTGAAAACAAAGAGAATCCTAAAAAAGTAAGAACCCAGAGAGTATCATCATTTAGGTTAAAATGAACCTGTGTCTGCCCACTAGGAAGTCTTTTGGACTCCGTAGCATCTGGTGGGCCTAAAATGGTGAGGTTTGCTTTGAAGTTCCTATGATTTGGCTGAAAAATAATACTAATAAAGTGGACAAAATTGTCACTCTCTTCACAGGAAGGACACAAGACAGATTAACGTAGATAGGGCAAATCTTCATGGGAGTTACATGAATGAACCTACAGCAAAAAGAAAATTAACTAATTTTTTTTCTTTTTTTTTTTTTTGTGGCAATCAACCCATCATGTCCTAGAACTTTTCCAAACAGGTCAAATCAGAGAAATGCAATATATACTGATCCTTGTTTATCGGTTCTTTAGTGCTCTGAAGCAGGTACCTGTTTTACCGTAAAGTCTAGGGTTTGTTTGTGTGGAGAATCTTCTCTCCTCATGTGTCTGTGTAGCTGAGAGTAATGGAACTGTAACAGAGTTGAATGGGAATCTGTTTTGCAAACAAAGATATTAGATGTGTTTCCAAAATACAGGCAGATGCACAGATCAGTCTGCTGGACTTCTGGAATCAAGGTGAAGAACAATTAAGACTGTGCAGGTAATAAAATAGCAGAGCTGATGGTTAGCCCAGTTGTCTCCTTGTCCTAGTAAATATATGGTCCTCAAGTATCCAGATTCAGTCAAAAAACATTGGGATGGAGGCACGTCACTGTTGCTTTCAAGATCTTTAAAAATCCAAATTTAATAGCTTGATGGAGGCTGCAGTAGGATCCTTATTTTGGCTAACACTGGGCTGTGGATCTGGCCCCTTGAGATTATTTTTTTAGCTAACCAGATTCCCACCATTCCTTCAGATACACCCAGGGCTGGTGCAGAGCTGGGCTCTGTTTTTGATTGACAGCACATGCCTGATGTGGCAGAAATGTGGAAATACTATTCTTTGGGTTGTTAAATTTTATTTATATATTTATATACATATATGTACACGTACAATGTAAGTTGGCTTCAGGAGTTGCTCGCTCTTGCAGCAGTTGCCAAGGTTGGCCTTGCAATGCTGCAATTCTTCTCTGAAAGTTGGAGAAGCCAACTTTTAAAACCCCAATAAAAGCCTACCGTAGGCTAATCTAGTTTATATGCATTTTTAAATATGTACAAATGCTGTAACCCAAATAAGGTTTATATGTACCCAAGATCAGCCACTAAGTACTTCAAACAGAAAGCCTGTCTCTTGTAGGTTCCCAAATATTTACAGAGTGTGACTTGAGTGAGGAATTAGATACCCCACTCAGCCCTGCCAAATTAATTAATGGTCTTTTTCACTTATTTAGGTAGATGTCTGATCTAGTGAAACCCTAAGAACACCCAAGGCCTGGACAGTGGCAGGCAGAAGCATCATGGAATACTTGTTAGAAATTACCATGGCTTTGTTGAGATAGCCAGCAACATCCCACAAGGGACCTGCAGGGTTGAAAGAACAAAGATTTAATGGAAAAAAACCCCGAACTCCACCAAAACCAGACGTTTAAAAAGAAAAAGGTGGTGATGGTGTTTAATTTGGTGCAAAGGTGAAGGCTGGGCTGGGAAGATGAGAGTGGCCTGGGTGGGTCACTGCACAAATGCCTCTTGCCTTCCTCTCCCTCTGCTTTTTGATGAGTGGCCAATGAAAGCTTATCCCCTTTTTAAATTTTTTTCCCCCTTTAAATCTGCACAAGTGTTAACTTTTCAAAGACTCCGAGATTCAAAGTGCTGTACCCAACACAGAGCCCTTTTTTCTCCTGCCTTTGATTTTTATGCACATTTCAAGCTGGTCAGAGAGTACACGGGGGTTTTGTTTAGGCTTGGTGGTGGGGTTTTAGCTTTCAAGCTACCAGCCTTCCCAGGATTATTGCCTATTAACTGCCTCTTAATAAAGGTGCTGACCAAAGAAAGGAATATTTTTTCCTTGGTGCTAGATTTCCAAACTCGATTGGCTTTATTAAATGGAAAGACAAATAAATTTAAACCCTGCTCTGAAATACCTTAGCGTAGGACACCAGCAGTTAGAGGTCACCAAGTCACTTGGACTTCCTCCCAACAAAAGCAACATCATTTTTCAATGTCCAGCCTCACAGCATCCCGCAGTGCCTCACACAATTCCTTAGTGTCCACACCTGCTCCGTGCCGCTCGGAGTGGGGCTGAGCCATTTTGGATGGGGCAAGATCAGACCTCGAGAGAATTCTATTATGCTCATGGTTTGGAGCTGTGTTTGATCTCCTGCAGCATAGCTGCATAAAAGCTTGTGGTTGGGATTTCCTTGTTCTGTTATTAAAGCAAAAAATCCCCGTTGTACAAGGAAAAGAAACTTTCCTTCACCTTGTGAAGGATGTTACAGTTGAGAAGGTAATTTCAGCTCCGTTTATCTTTATTACATTGGAAAAAGCAAATCCCTTTGTTCTATGCTTTAGTTTCCTGTGAGATGAGGATAGCAGCCCTTCTCTGGTTGCACAGGTCCCTTTGGATGTGCCAGTGTTGTGTCCGTCCTTTAGGACATGGTCCACATGCTGCTGTGTCATTTCTCAGTGTGGAGATACCAGTATTAAGAGGATGTGAGGCCCTTCTGCAGCGTTCCTAAAGATTTTGCACTTGCATGTAGGCGAGTTGTACCCACAGACAGAATGACCAGATGGGACCATTTCTGGAGAGAAGTGACTATCCCCAAAATCAGTGTAAGTTTTTTGCCTGCCCTGTACATCTGTCATTCACTTCAGTGCAGGTCACTGTTTGCTGGAATGAACCTCTTGTGTCCTCAATAGTTAGGTACCGTGTGTAGGGATGGGAAGTGGTGGAGGTGGAAGACTTAACACCTTTGTGGGGTTCAGCTGTTGAATCTGTAGATCCAAATCGCTGCAGCCAGGGATGCACAATCTGAATTCCCTCTTAAAATGCTGAGTCAGAGAGGCAGACTGGGGTAGGAGAGGTGATGAGGCCAGATGTTCCATCTTCACAGTACAATCCTATTCTGCTTGGCTCCTGTTTCCAAGGTGTGTGGGCTGTAAGCCCCGCTTCTGGATCCTTTCGCCTCAGGCAGATCTCCTAGTGTGAATAATGTCTCTGTGGTGTTTTGTTGAGGGATCCCAAAGGCATCTCTCTCTGCATTTAATTTTCTGTCTTCTTCCAGACTTCCCTCTGTAGTGTTTTTGCTGCAAAGCCCATGCTCTGGCGGCCTTTTGGCACCACTACAGGTTTCTCCGTGCTGGAACCCCCTTGCTAAAAAAAATGTGGGTGGTGACCTAGTCCCTCAGACAACCCGTCCTCGGAGAAATAACCTCGTGGAAGAAGAGCCATCTTGAGCACAATTTATTGTTTGCCATGGGCTGGGGTCTTCCATTCCTTGGGTGAAAGAGCAGCCTCTCACCCAACCCTCAAAATCAAGGGCATGTTACGTCTTCTAAGTAATATTCATTCAGTTATAGGGAGTGTGTTTATGTTTCTCATGTTAAAAAAAAGAGGAAGGGGAAAAAAAAAGGGAATCTGAGGTTAGTGTTTTGCTGGAAAAATATCAAGCCTTGATTGGCAATATCCCACTAAACCACAAGTTTGTAGGAGAGAAAACAAACCCATCGGATTTTCCAAACTATGCCTATGTGCTTTATGAAATGTGTCCCATATAGGTCACTTATGCTCTTATTATAGCTGTGGCAAGTGTACATATAATTGAGACATGGAAATACTACCCCATGCAGCTCAACGAATGAAGGGGAAACAAATCTTTATTATTCCTGGGTTCACAGAATATATAGGAACACTATTGTCTTTTTTTTTTTTTTCTTTTTTTTCTTAATTTATTTTTTTTTTTAGGGCCGGTTTTAGCTTTCAGATGTATTTTATTGTCTGTGGGAACATGTGTTTTACAGACCTGTCATGTGAAAGCCATTAACAAGAGGAACTGGAGGAATAACAATGAGCCACGTAACCGTGGTGTGTCTACTCCCCGAGTTCAACCCTGCGCCGCCACTCCGGGCGCGCGCGAAACCGGATCGCGCCCAGCGACGTTAGCGCTTCTCCCCCTGCCATTTCTCCTTGGGAAACTTAAGGATTTTTTAAGTGGCCTATTAAAACGGGGTTGCTGGCACCAGAGGCAGGCTTTTGGGGCCAAGCTGGCTGGGCATCAAAACGGTTAAATCGTGGAATGAAGATCAGCTGGATTCACACGAGATGTCCGATTTTATTTACCAAATCTGAGCAGTTCTGAAACTGTTCCTCGCTCGTTCACACGTGTGGTGGAAACTGTCCCGCCTTGCCAAGCAACTCGGGGCCCAGAACTTGCAATTAACCCATTTCTAGGGCTTTTAGAGAGGCTCTGAAAGGGGTCCTGAGCAGTGGCCTACGCCACTACTGGGTACTTGAAAATTTTACTTCAGTACGTGTTGTCCCTGCTCACGGGTTATGGAGTTCTTTCTTAAGAATAACAAAACCCTGTAGTAATCCTGGCTTAGGGAAACCCATTAACATATAGGAAAAGGAGCCAAAGTGGATTGCGCAAAGTGAAATCTAGAGAGTGGTTCATGTGGAGAACATGGGGAACATTATTTTGATGACACTTCTGAACAACATGGATGGTGCCCTTGCTAATCACATCTAGCAGATGGTGCTCACTACAGATGTACTGTGGACAGCTTTGGGTCGGACCCAACAGTGCTTCATTTTTTATTTGTTATTTTTATTCATTTTAGAAGGAAAAACCCTCTGATGTCTTTGACTTCTAGCTGTGTAAACAAACCCACAGATACTTAAGCAAGTTAGTGGTCGACAAGTATTCCCTAATGCCTTCTGTAGGATCTGGGTGTGAGACCTGTTGTCTTGGCTCAAGGACAGCTGGAACCACTGTGCATTTGTTTTTCCCCTTACCTGGGTTTCGCTCTGCAAGTGGGAGGAGGGTTTCCTGTACCTTGTGGCTTGTGATTTACTGTGAACGTGGGTTTCAGGGAATTTGGGGCTTGGTTTTGTGGGGATGTAGTGCTCCTCTCAGTGATGGGCTTAACAGCAAAGATGGATGGGGAAACTGAGGCAAAGGGAAGGAGTGTGCCCTGTCCAAAGTGACGTTGTGTCTGGGAAACACCCTTCTAGGTTTGAGGCAGTGCTGCGTTTCTCTGAAAAACTTACAAAAACATGGATTTACGGACACACTGCAATTTCCAGGTGTCTCCTCCATGCTTTGGGTCCTGACCCACGTTCTTGAGCAGATCTGCTCCATGCCTGGTACAAAGATCCAGCCAAGGTGTGCAGACACAGGAATCCTGAGCAGAGGGTTCACAGATAGTATTTAAACCCCAGATTTCACGTGGCTTTATTGTGATTGAAGGTGAACAGGCTCTGATGGGAGTTCACCGGCTTTTGTGGATGGGCTGGTCCTTGCATGGATGGGTGTTCCACAGCTGCTCAAAGCCCATGATTGTTGCATTAGTGGGTACAAACACTCTCAGCAAGCTGTCAATACACCCTGTAAATACAAAGAGGAGTGAGTCCAGGAAGGCTTCAAAGGCAGGGAAGTGACGGGGATGGAGAGTAGCTGGGCTGGCCGGGTAGGAGAGAAGCCCTGCAGATACTCGATCCTGCCGTGTTTGTTTGCTCAGCTCTGGGCTGCTCTGCCTGGGGCACTCGGAAGAACATCGGGCCCTCCCCGGAGAAAAGTGCCAGATTGGTTTTCATGGCCTTTTGCAGAGGGATTGCTCCAGAGGTCTGTTCCTGTAAGTTAATATTTGCAGCGCACAGGGCTTAACTGGAACCAGGCTGCGCAGACATCTGATAACCATAACAGAGGAGATGCTTTTTCCCTGCAAGACCAGCTTGGAAAAACAAATCCCAATGCTATTCCCTTTGGAAAGATAGCTATATGAAAAGAAAAGCACCAGGAGCAGTGATGAATGGTTTGCAAGGGGTTTTCTAGTTGAGTCTTGGGGTTTTTTTTCGAGCTGCTTGTGTTTGCCTTTATTGCTGATGGGTTTGGTTGTTGTCTCCCCTTCTTTATAGCTGGGTTGCCCTTCCTCATCATCGAGACAAGCACGATCCAACCCTACCAGAGGGGCTTCTACTGCGACGACGACAGCATCAGGTACCCACAGAAGAACGTGGAGACCATCAACGACGCGGTGCTGTGTGCTGCGGGCATCCTCATCGCCATCCTCGCGGTAAGTCCCGCCTCCAGAACCTCCTCCTCTGTCCCGGTAGAGGCTTTTGGCACCTCTTTGTCTTGCTAATGTAGCCATGGCCAGGCTATCTACCTGGTGCACATCTCCTCTGCGATTGTTTGACTTTTGTAAGCGTGGAGTTGCAAACATTTACAAATGAAAGCTTGTAATGAGAGCAATGAGATTACTCTTGAAGCCTGTAAACAGGCCCAAAGCTGTTTGGGCAAGTCTGTGAGCTTCCAGAGAACTTTTTCACCCTCCAGTAGGAGTTCAGAGTAGAGGCAAAAACACTTTGAGTGTCAGTAAAGACTTGGCATGGTTTGTCCCTATTCAAATAACTCTTGGTATTTGCCTATTTTATAAGGTTTAAAAAACAAAGAAAGGATACATCTTTCCAGCTAACCAGTGCCTGGAAAATTTAACAGGTTAGTATTAGGTTTTTAAGAGATTGCATATTACAGCCGATTTTAAAAGACAATTAAAACCTTCCATGGGGAGCATATTCCCAGAGTCCTCGCTGTAAAAAGTAGCTAATGCCCCACCTTCCCAATGCCTCTTCATTTTCCTTCTCCTCCTTCTCTCCTTTTTCTAGAGCTGTGCTAGGAAATGATTGTACGATAAGAGCTTTATTTGTCAGCCAAAAAGCTGAGCTCAGCCCATGCGCTGAGCCTCCTTATGCCAGTGTGTGCCTGGTGTGGGGCAGAAGACAAGAGCTGTCTCCTGGTTGTTGCTTAAACACTTCCAGCTAAGAGGAAATTCCCCTGTGAAAAGTACCTACATTTTCCTTCCCACCTGCTGCCAGAACAGCTCAGGTGCTTTCCCAGAGATGCCACCTTCCTCTTGCTCCTTCAGCTGGGAGGGATGGAGATGGTGAGGTCAGGAGCACTTGTTCCCCTTTCATCTTTCCTCCTAGATGAATGTCGTGGGCAGTAGATATTTTAGGATGGCACAGTGCCTGCTTTGATAATACTCCATCCTCAGCCTTGCTGCTTTGTGATGTGAGTATCTCCATCATTTCCTGACCACATACACTCACTCAGCAAAGTAGGTCCCAAAACTTCCCTGTCCCTCTGCCCCCTCCCTCCCCACAACAAGCCTGAAAGGTGCCAGGCCCCCAATTCTATAAACACGCCAGAATTTCACCCCGCAGGTGAATGACCCCCGAGTGTGGAAAAGCCATAAAAATGAAATGAAAAAGCCTCTCATTTTCGCATTACTGCCGGAGCTATCGGCGCGCCAGCTCCATGCAGAGTGTGCTTCTGATCCCTAATGAGGCAGTGGCAAATACAGGAGTTGGAACAGAAACTGGAAACATAATCAGCTGCCTATGTGATCCATCAACTCTCTACCACGAAATAGCAGGTCAATTAAAAGAGAAAGAAAATCCCCAAAGAATGGGATGTTCCTGCCCTGGTTTCACTGTGCCCACAACAAATGTAACTTAATAAGGTAAATTCAAAAGCTCAGTGATTTTCTGTTGAGTGACACAAATGGCTAACGAGGAACTGAAGCAACAGATTTCTTTGCTATGGCAGCCTGCATGGAAAATTCAAGTCAGCCTGACCTCCTTTTTCAGATGTAACCCAGATACCAGAATTACTGTAGCATAATAGGAATTCCTTCCAAATCCACAAAGCACTGACTCCGCTCCCTTCGCTCACATCGTTTGCCTTTGGAAGGCAGGGCAGTGGTTATGAGGACTTCCAGGGAGCTGGCTTTTGGGGTGAAGCAGCCAAAATTTCACGCCCTAGCTTTACGTGGCGTCACAGGCAGTCTAGCCTGGGGTGAAAAGGTCCAGGCCATGTTTTAAGTGGCTTGAGGACACCCAGAGAGTTTGTTAAGTAAACGGCAGAGGCGAGACCTTTGCTTCCATCAGGATGGGAGAGGATATGCATTTGGTTTTAATATCTGTGTATTTACTGACTTCAGGCAAATTTCCATGCAGATGACACTGGACAGGCTCGTGCCCCTGGGCTGTGCGCTCTCACATCTCTCCTGACTGCTCTTCATGCTGGAAGGTGGTTGATTTGATGTTGGTGTGGTCCCTTGGATGGCCAGGGGAAGGTGGCACTCCTCTTCCTGAACCTTGTAGGGGTACCACTGCTGTAGTCCCGTGTCCCCATACCTGATAGGTCTTGAAAGGCTATGAAAAATTCCTAATAAAATTAATTTGCTAGGTAATCCAAGTTACACAGCTGGATTAGCTGGTTGTTTTACAGTCAAAGGTGATACGCTGCAATGTGATTAGCACAGAGAATGTTACACAAAAAGCAAGTGGCTAGAAGAGCTCTAAAAGTAATTACAGGCTAATTGGATTGCTGGTGATACCTTATAATAACAATGAAGTGGGCTTGACAACTGAAAGTCTGCAAAAAGCATTCACAGACAGAAAATTTTGATGTTGGCTTCTCTCTAGTGACCAACTTTTTAAAATATGTGCTCCAGTCCCTGGGAGTTGTGCCCATCACCACAGAATGGCACGTGTCCCGTGTGGTTGGCTTGCCAGGAGTGCAAGGCCTGAGAAGAGCTTGATATCTTTAAAACTTGTTTTCTTTTCAGGATGTCCTTCCAGTCTGTGCACATCTGTGCTGCATTAGTTTTTCACCGTCCTGCTTTATCTGGGACAGCGCTGCCAAAAAACCAAGTTTACCCAATTTTTAGCTTCTCATTAAGTTGATCCATGGCTTTCACTAACTGGGGAAGGTTCCTGGGTACCCAGCAGCGTTTTAGTGAGAGAATGAAGGCTCCAATTTACGATCTGCTACATGTGTGCAATTACCCAGACCACCAACAGTGAGAGAAAAATATTAATCCCCAGACTTTTGTTGGTCCCTGTTTAAAATGGTCACATGCCTTTTCCAGGCCAAGAGCCTCAGGTTTGTGTGGATCTGTTTGTGAGTTTGCAGTAATGGCACATCTCCCAGTATCAGATACCATCCTTAATTTGCCTGGTCTTCCCTCTGTGAAAGCCATGAGTTTTGAGCCTCTCAGAGCTCCCCTCCTTGTGAATTTAGGCTTTTGGGAGTGGACCTGCCCTCGTGCAGGAGCCTCTGTGTCCATCCAGGACAACCTCCCTCTGCAGGCCTCACGTCTGTAGATTTCCTGGCTGGCAGCTTGTGCTGGAAAGTGGTCCAAACTGGAGATAAACCATGGTCTTTGGAGACTGTGAGGATTAAAATGATGCTGAAGCCAGTTAGCTGCAGCTCCCTAAACAAGTCTTGATCACTACCAGATTTCCAGGAGGAAATCTCAGCTGTCACATGTAAACCCCAAATGATGGTGCAGCCACTCAGAGCATTTCTGTGCCTGGTAGCAGAGCCTGCTCTAGCTTGGCATTTATTTTCTGTGATGACAGTTGTATCTCTCTTTGATAAAGCCTGCTTAGCTGCAGTTTCAGCTGCCGTAGGTGAACCTTTGTTTTTTCAAGCCCTGGTACGAGTGAGTTCAAACAATGATACAGCTTCAACTCTTCTTAGTCTAATTGCCATACTTTTCCAGTTTATTAGTTTCCAAAGGTTGTGCCAAGCTTTTAAAAAAGGTAGGCAGGGGAACCTTGTCTCCTGCTTATGGCTGGCAGGCTGCCACACTGGGAGAAATATTGTTGGCTGCTCCAGAAAGGGATTAACATGAAGGCATTTTTCCTGACAGTTAATTTTACATATCACAATCCCCGTGACTTCAGAGAGACAGGGACAAGGGGGCATCCAAAAAAAAAAAAAAAAAAAACCAACCCTGCCCCGATTTATTACTCAGGTATAAAAACACTTAGAGTAATGAATGAAATCCTAAAGCTGTAAATCTGGAGCTTAAAATTTAGGTGTGTAGCGTGACGGAGAGCAATTTAAACCTTTGGCTCTTTGGGAGAGGTGAGACATTTGGACTTCATTTCACAGCCTGATTTTCATTAACCTGCCTTTTAAGAGTCCTGAATGTGAGAAGTTGGGTCCTCTGCTCCCTGACAGTGATTTATGGCAGTATTGTCAAACCTCAGCACCCCCGACACAAGAAAAACATAATCTGCTGCCATGTGATGGCAAGACCCCTTGAAATGCCCCAAAATAGCTGGACTTTATGGAGGCCTTGAGAGGTCTGAGTTGAGTCTGCTGGCAGCAAGTTTTGGGCCACAATCTGAAAAATTTGGGGCTTTCTGTTTCTTCCCCTGTTGTGTTAATGATTTTAAGAGAGGAAGATAAGCAGGCTGTGTGTTTATTTTCCTCCAACATCAGTTTGATAAGAGGGTAGTGGGTTTGGCCTCTCCTTCCCAACACACACTAATTCTTTATCTGGTTTATGTCAATTTTCTTTTCCCACTCTGCCTGGGGTGTTATTTCACTTTTGTGAATATATGCCAACATGCTAACCCAAAATCTACCCCTTTTTTGTTTTGTTTATTGGATTTTTCCATAAACACCATTCCGAGCATTGGGAGGGAAGAGGGGGAGCATGGAGAGACACTGGCCCATGGGTTCTCCTTCCTCACTGGAGAAGCAGATTCCTGGTTTGACATCTCAGAGCTGCCTCAGCCCTGCTTTGACACCCATCCCTGGTTTTGCACAGCGTTTTTCCCCCTCTCTAACCTCCCTGTTGTGCTTCCCTCACAGATTATAACGGGAGAGCTCTACCGCATCCACTACCTGAAGGAGAAATCCCGCTCCTTTATCCAGAACCCCTACGTGGCAGCTCTCTACAAGCAAGTGGGCTGCTTTGTTTTTGGCTGTGCCATCAGCCAGTCCTTCACAGACATTGCCAAAGTGTCCGTCGGGCGCTTGCGGCCGCATTTCCTGGCGGTTTGTGACTTGGATTTCTCCACCATCAACTGCGCCAAGGGAGTTTACATCCAGAACTACACCTGCAGGGGAAATGACAGCAGGGTCCAGGAAGCCAGGTGAGACCCCGTGGCACCAAAGCCGTGGGTTGCTGCCACTAAATGTGTCTGGGGTTTCTCTGTCAGCAATAGAGGACTCAAATCTGAGACTGAGAGTAGGGTTAGATTGGATATTAGGATGGAATTCTTCCCTGTGAGGGTGGTGAGGCACTGGAACAGATTGCCCAGAGAAGCTGTGGATGCCCCATCCCTGGAAGTGTTCAAGGCCAGCTTGGATGGGGGTCTAAACAACCTGGGATAGTGAAAGCTGTCCCTACCCATAGCAGGGGGTGGAGTGAGATTGTCTTTGATGTCCCTTCCAGCAGAAACCATTCAAGGATTCTATGAAATTATGCTTTTTCTGTGAAGGCCATAAATCCACTTTCCAGTGACCAGCAGTTTCCCTTGGGAAATGTGGCACTCAGCTGAATAACATTTCTTTTCCTTTCTCTTTACTCCTACACTATTGTTTCCCTGAGCTGCTGCTCATTGTGGGAATTCACCCCCAGAGCTGAGCTCATGGTGAGCAGCCCAAGCTGTCCCGTGTGGCAGAGCAGAGCTTCTCCTCAGGAAAGGCTCCACCTCACAGGCAGGGCTGCCAGTGCCTCCCCTTGGAGCTCTAGCACATCTATCAGATGCCCAATTTTGACTTTTCCGGGGGCACATTCCTCACGCTGCAAAGAAGCGCCCAGAGGAGTTGCTCTCTTCTCATTTCTTCAGGGTTTCCCGGTTATTTGAGGCGAGATGATGAGTTATTGGGCTAGCCTGGAAATAACTGCTGTCCCATGAGTAGGCCAGGAAGGGACAAACAATGCGAGCATCCTGTCCGTCCGTTCGCTTTCTGCCTCAGCAGCAGGCAGGGCGGATAACAGGGCTTTCATAACCCAGAGGATTGGGGGTTGTGGGTCCCTCTGGTCTGGCATCCTCAGATACCACAGGCAAGTCACCGTATTACAGGGAAAATCATAATATTGAGGATTATACTGGCTGGTTCTGAGCACCTGCTTTGTTTTGCAGGAAATCCTTCTTCTCCGGGCACGCGTCCTTCTCCCTGTACACCATGCTGTATTTGGTGGTAAGTGACCTCACTGATTGATCCCTTGTCCCCCTGTCCCACATTCCATAGCAGTAATGGCAGGATGAGCGTTGGACATGGAAAGTTGGTTGAAAAAAACAAAGAGTCTGAGCTGTTGGTGGGAAGATCCACCCTCAGCTGCTGTGGTGTTATTTAGGATGGAGACTCCTGGCGTGATAGCTGAGCTGTGCATGCAACTTTGGGATGTAGCCAAGGTGGCAATTAAATCCAAATCCTACTGAATTTGTGGACGACCTGCGCAATTCTGTCCGCCTCACGTTGTGGTTTCCGCTGAGGAGAGTTTGGGGCAAGCCAGAACGTTTCGTGGATGGAGGGGGAGGATGTGCTGCCACGGCCATGACAGGAGGTGATGCCTGGCTCCGAAATGTGCCAGCGGAGCAGGTGGAGCAGCCTCTGCCCGCCTGGTTCCGCAGGGGAGGGCTAGGACTTGTTTTCCTTTGTCAGTGAGAAATGGCTCTGCCCTTCCTGTGCCGGGGCTGGGGCCAGGGTGGCTGCCAAGGTGCTTCCTGCCAGGACTGCGGGAGGCAGCGCTGCCCACACGGGCTGGACACACACACAGGGCCTTCTGCAGGGGGCTGCAGAGGGGTTTGTGTCTGGTTTTCCTTTGTAAAAAGTTACTTAGTTCATAAAAAATCAAGTATTGTGCTGCTTTTAAGATTCGTGCTCCTCCTCCATCCCCGGTGATCTTGGACTAGCAAGCAGAGGAACAGCACTGATAAAAACATGAAACATGAGCTTTTATCTGTGAGCAGTGCACCCCCTCATCCCTTACCCTCTGGGAAGATAAGTGACCACTCCTCCCTCCTGCCTTTTCAGCCTTGGATGCCCCCTCCCTGTGAGCAGCTTCTGTAATTGAATCACTGAGCTTTCCAGGCAGTTGTGGGCAGCATATTAAATTCTTTCTTTGTTTTCCCTTTTATTTTGTTCTTGGAAAACTTTTGGATTTCTGCAGTGAACGTTTTGGCTGTCTCCTCCCAGCTGTATTACAATGAAGAGCTGCCTTGGTGATGCTTCACAGGAGGCTCAGCCCATCGTAAAACTCTCTGAGCTGAGTTTGGAATGCTCACATGGGCAGACATTTATTTCTGGGGAGCTCTGTGGGCAGTTGGATAAGTCAGCCCTGAGGTGCTTCTGAGCCCAGCGTCTGGGAACAGCAAGGACTGCCAGTCCCTATTAAGTTGGGGATGGTTTCTCTACTGGGGCTTAACCCATTTTCTGCAGGGTGCTGGACAAACTTTTTTTTTTTCCATGTGTTTTTCTAAAATTCCGGCTCTTGTGGACCAGGTGGGAGACAAATAGGTCTACAGTGATTGGGGGGCTGGTGACAGAGACCCCAAAACTGCAGAGTGCATTCCAAGTTCCCACAGAATGCATGGGAAACCTGCATGCCTGATTTCCCAGTGCTGCTTTGCACCAACGCCTGCTGCCTGATGTTCTTTCTGACTTTGCAACAGGCTTTAAAAGTGGTGTTCAGCTCCTGTGGGATGCTTTGGAGCACAGAGGTGCCTCTGGTCTCTCTTTGCTGCCCTTCCCTGTCCCCATATAGGAACAATTGAGCTGTCAGCACTCACCAGCCTCTCCCCACACCCCCTGACAAGAGGCTGCTCCATTTATCCCTCTCTATGGAGGAGGCAATCCCTTTATAAAAATTATTTTAATTTTCAACTTGAAGTGTTGTGATAAGGCTGGTAGCAGGCTCTGTCTGACCAGCTGTCCAGGTGCCTTGTGCCTTGAGAAGTCAGGGAAAATTACATCAAGTGTTTGGTGATGAATTGAAGGGAGAAAAAGGCAACTTGAGACAAGACAGGTGAGGCAATGATCTTAAGGCTCTCTTCCACCTAAATGATTCTGATTCCAGCTTGTCTAACAGCACCCTGCTCTCCATCACTCCAGCTCCCTGGTCACTGCCCGAGCCTGACAGAGAAATCTCACAGAAAAAGCGAGGCAGAAAATCTGACACGCTGGAGAGGCCGATAATACCAAAAAATAATTACAAGAAAAAAGAGATTATAGTAAGCCAGAGGGATTTTATTTGGTGCAAGGTAAACCCCACTGTCTTGCCCACCTCAGTGAATGGTTGGGGGTTTGAAAGCCTGGTTAGAAATGTGGCATCCACCACGCCAGTGCCTGCAGGAGGTGTGTTTGATGGATTCAATCAGGAGATCATCTCAATCAAGACAAAACGGATGTTCCCCTGTTCCTGGGAAGTGAGGGCTGTGCTGCAGCAGGTTGCTGCCTACACTTTGGATACCAAGAGTGTGCCAGGGGCCTCTGCAGAGTGGGGGTATCTGTGGGGCTGAGCGTGTCCTGCAGAGGTTTGGCAGATCACTCGTGTCCTGAGCGTGTTCCTGATTGAACAATACTTCATATTTCCAGGATAAGTCACTTCCCGTCTTTTCCTGGCGTTCCCTGGCTTCACTCTCGGAGCCCATTCTGAATTAAAATGTTTTCGAGTTCGCTTCACCTGGTGGAGACGGGTGCCAGAAAATTCCAGTCAGTCTATTCAAAAATCCATGGATTCCCACGCATCCCGCAGGGCTTCGCCTGCACCGTGGGGCTGGATTTGTCCAGGTATTTGGTTGGACAGTGGATGAGTGACCACAGGTTTTCCCGGCACAGCAGCAGAGCCCTGTGCTATCCATGGGCTCCTAGCAGGAAAACACCGATAGGTGCCAAGCCCTGGAGGGCTTTGAGGGAAAAATCCCAGGGAAAGGCACTTGCAACACAGCAAAATCCCCTGGGATTTAGTTCTAAATGCTGAGACTTCAGGGCGAAGTTTCTCGAAGCCTTCTTGTCACCAGGAATACTCAATTAACATCAGGCCTTTGTATAAAAAATTTAAAAGGGGAAATTACTCTTGGGTAATCCTCTTTGTCTTAATTTTCCTTGCTTTGTTACTCCTTGGCTGAGCTGTAATACATATTTATAGCAGGCTGAGGAAAGGGGAGGTATGGAAGGAACAGCTTATTCCACAGCTGACCCACACCTCTTGGTTTTGTTTCTGTCGATGTGGGGGAGTCTTTGCAGGGAGCAAAGGGGATTCTTTCTACTCCTCGAGCATGTGAGACCATAATGATGATTTATTTGCAGCATGAAGTCGCCTGAAATCACACGAAGAGTGCAGAAGAGCTAAATTTAAATATCAGAAAAGCGGAATTAATATCCTTCAGCAATGTTGGCTGATTCTGGATAATATGCAAGCAAAGCTTGTGTATTTGTGTCAGTGGGTGATCCAGAAGGCTTCAGAATGGGTTGTGGTGTGTTCTACTGATGTAAATGAAAAATGAGAGATGTTGCTGGGTTTGTGTGTCAGAGGGAGTGTGAGGTTTCTTCCTGGAGCTCCTTGCTGCAGGGTGGAGAAGGTGCCCTGGTGCAGCTAAGCAGTGATGTGCCCTTGTGAAGGAACCTCTGTGGTGACTGTGGACTAGGAGTTGAGTTCAGTGGTGACCTAAGGAAATGAATAAATTGGAATTACATCAGAGGCCAAGGCTGAGGCGTGAACTGAGCTGCTGAGCTGCTGGGGATGTTTCTGATGGGGTGAGAGGGTGCTGTGCACTCAGCAGAGGCAGGGAAGAGGCAAACAATACATGCTGAGAGGTGCTGAGAGGTCTTTTCCCATCTCCTGTCCTTCCTTTCCGTCCAGCTTGGTGCTAAAAGCCAAGTTCTGCATTCCCCAGCCTCCAGCTGGCTTTGTCCAGTCAGGGCAGTCCATTACATTGGAGTGAGTTTGGGCTGGGGAAGTTTTGGCCCTGTAGCACTTTGGGTACCACTCTGCTTGCAGATGGGGCTGGAGAAGGAGGTCACTTCAGGTCAGACAGCCAGGAGCAAGCCCAGCTGTTTCCCAGAAGGAAACTTTAGGTGTGACTAAGGGCTGAGGTTGATGGAGTCCAGCCCTGCGGCGGGGAGAGTGTGAATGGGACAGGGTTTCTGGAGAGCAGAAAGCCCCGGGAGGCTGGAGGTGATGCTCTGAGCCTGTGTCCCCTGCCAGCTCCTCCTCGGTTTGCTCAGAGGTTGTGTGTGGCTGTGGGATGTCCCCACCAGCACTGTGGAAGTCCCCTGGCACAGGAAGAGTGATATGACGTCCCTCAAACCATCTGCTTTGTGGTAACTCGGCCTCTGCCAGGAGACAGCGGATGGGAACTCCAAATAACTCCCACTCTGTGTGATCCCATTCCATCCACCCTTGCTCCTGGTGGTGCTCCTGGTTTTCGCTGCCCTGCGATGATCTGTGGTGGAAATAACCCTGGTTGTGGTCTTGCTCTTCCACCCCCTCCCGGGAAGAGCTCCATTCCAGCTCCACATTCCCATCCAAATCTGTCAGCCTGTAGCAGGCAGCATTTCAGATTTGCTCCCAGGAGCAAAAAAACACCAAAACAAAGCAACAAAAAACACCTTCATAAGCAGATTTTCAGATAAATTTCCAGGAACTTCCCATTTCTTGTAATAGCACTAATTCCTGCTTTAGGGAAATTCTGATCCTTTCAGCCTCTGAATTCTACTTTCACTTTTTGACCTTCTCTTATTAACTGGGGTTTTCTTTCATACTGAGGGCAAAGTCTGGAGCACCTCAAGTCTTACCTTGAAAGTATTTAGGGGATCCTGGTGTTTGAGAGCAGCTTTTGTAATACTGCAGGTTCATAAAATGCCTGTGGAATATGAGGAGTGCTGTTACCCTCTTTTTTTGTCCTTATGAATGGGGAATAAGGAGCAACTTTTCCATGGCCTTAATTGTGGCAGTAAAAGGAACTCAGTTGAGATCCTCACACTGGTGTTGCAGTGTCTGAGGGGCACTGTTCAGGTGAGTTTTAGCCCTCCAAGATGTGCAGGTGTGGGTGTGAGTAGGGTGCTGGGGACTTGGGGGACACCCAGCACACCCCATATGGTGCCACACTGCTTTTTACTCCTTTTCCAGGGCTAAAGATTGAACATGAGGGTCACAGTCCAGCTCCAGAAGTGCCTGCTTTATTGTGTCTTCAAACTTGCTATTTGCTTTTTTTGCTGATTTTTAATTGATACTTTGCACCCTCACCTCTAGATGACCTGTTCAGTCCAGGCTTGTGGGATGGAATGATTTGAGGAGATGTCCAGACTGTGCAAAAGTGACAAATGTCAGATTATCCAGCAGCAAATTTCCTTCTTAAGGGATTTGATGGGACAAAGACACAAGATTAAAATAAGGCATCAGGTTTCAAGTCTTCCTGGTAGAACTGAGAGTGATGGTTTATAATATATAATATTGGAGTTATTTTTGCTCTGCAGCAGCAGTGCACTGGAACCTGAGTTTTGCACTGTCACCTGGGCTGAGCTGAGGCTCTCGAACATGAAAATAGAATTGTGGAATGGTTTGGGATGGAAGGGACCTTAAAGGTCACCTATTTCCAGTCCCCTGCCATGGGCAGGGACACCTTCCACTAGACCAGGCTGCTCAGAGCTCCATCCAGCCTGGCCTTGGACACTTCAGGGATGGGGCATCCACAGCTGTATCCTGTCTGTACAGTTATCCTCTGGGGCAGAAGTTGGGTGCCCAAAGACCATGGCAATGAAAATTATCATCCCAAACTATAGAGAACCAGCCCAGTGGTCCATGTGCTGGGCTGCATCAGCGTGGGCTTGCTGTGGGAGCTGAGACTCACCCCATAGCTCTGTGTGCACGAGTTTCTGTGGTGTGGGGTGTGGGGTGTGCTCCATGGGGCCGTGGCTCTGTTCCCAGGCTCGGGCTGGTTTGCAGATATATTCCCCAGAATCACCATGTGAATTAGCCAGCACCGAGCTGTTTTGGTGCTGCTCCCTTCCATGTTAATTGGCTAACAATCTGGATAATTTGGAGCATCTGCTCCATTGAGATGACGCGATGTTTCGTTTCTTCAGAAGAGCCCAGTGTGTGTTCTTTCCAAAAAGGGGTAAATACAATGTTTGTGCAACAGCCAAACATACTAAATTGGCCAAAATGATGCTTCCCTCTTATCAGCTTCCCAATTAGTTCTGCTTTTATAGGTCATTTTATGCTTTTATGTTGTCATTAAGTTGTTTGTGGTTTCAGGGAACCCAGCGAGAGCTTCATTCCCTTTCACATCAAGGCAGTGCAAACTGCTCTGCATGTGTAAAAGGGATCATAAATGGGGAGTAAACCCCTTTCCAGCCCTCTGATGTAGCAGAGCCCCTTGCAGGACACTGGGTCTGACTCCAGTGCTTCATTTAGGAACAGGCAGAGCAGAGCTGGGGGGCTGAGCCCACGGGCAGCGGGGCTGAGCGGCCGGGGCTGAGCAGCATTTGCCACGCACTCTCACACCCTCTGCTCCCCAAGCCTGGAGGCTGCTGTGGCGTCCCTCCCTCCCCACAGCCTTCCTCCCTGCACTCATCCACGGGCAGGAGTTGCTGTTTTCCTGCCCTCTCTTCCCGCCCAGCTTCCCGGTTCCCACAGGAACCGGCCGTGCCCGGCAGCCAGAACGGAAACGGGCCCGAGATAGTCACGGCAGGGCTACAATGTCTGCTTGACATCACCTCAGCATCGTGTTTTTGGGCTGAGCCAGGGCCTTGCTTGTCATTCCCACCCAGTGAGGGAATTCCCAGGCCGTGGAGCGGGGCAGCTGCTCCCTGCTTTCCTGCAAACCCTGGGGCTCAGGCTGGGAGACAGGGTGGTAATGTTAGAGGGTGGCATTGTGCATGTTGTCAGTGGCTGTGGCCATGTCTGGGAGTTCTTGGGGTGGCTCAGAAGGTTAAGCATGCTGCATTGACTCTTCTTTTTCCTCTGAGAGATGCTGTGAATCCTAAATACCCCAGATTTGGCACCGTGTTTTTGTTATGCGCTAAATAATGCTCCGGAGGAATTTCTTTACTCGGATGTGGTGCTGCGTGGAGGCTGAAGCAGAGCTGGGATGCAGGGGGTCCCAATCCTCTAGGTGGGCTCACTGAGGGGGGGCTATGCCCATCCACCACTGTCCTCATCCTCTCCATGGGTTAAAAACCCCTCCAGAGCCCACACATGTGCAAGGAGCATCTTTCATCCTTCCTCTTTGACAACTCCCCCTCCTTGAGCCACAGGGCCATGGCTGCCCCAAAGCCACCCCCACAGAGCAGTTGCTGCTTCATTTTGGGCAAATTAACACAACCTTTTTTTTTTTGTTTGTTTCCCTCTCTTCCCACAGTTTTATCTGCAGGCCAGATTCACGTGGAAGGGAGCCCGCCTGCTCCGTCCCCTGCTGCAGTTCACCCTCATCATGATGGCGTTTTACACCGGCCTGTCCCGCGTGTCGGACCACAAGCACCACCCCACCGACGTGCTGGCAGGCTTTGCACAGGGAGCCCTGGTGGCTTACTGCGTGGTGAGTGTGGAAAACAGGGCAGGAGCGGCACTGGGAGTGCTGGGAGGGTCCTGTGGGAATAGCAGTGCCTTTGCAACCCACCAGTTCAGCTCAGGTGATTCCGTGTTACAGCTGGGGATGTGGTGGGAAGCGCTGTGCTGCGGAGGCTTGGTCCAGGCAGCTCGGGGCACTGGAAGGATGTTCAGTCATGGGAGAGTATTTCCCTGTCCACCAGGAGCTGAGCAGAGAGTCTGGGGTGGTTGGGATTATGGCTGTTCCCCACACAATCCATCCAAAAACGGGTGGCAGCCCAATGAGGGGAGGCAGATTTTCATGGAGGAAAAGGGCTTTTGAGAAAGTGCCCAACAAAAGCTGTGCCCACTTCTCTTCAGCTGCTGGGCTGGTTCTCGTGCCACTTGCTCTCCAAAGGGTGACCTGATTGCAGAGCCCTGTAACTCGAAGTGACAGATGAAGATGTTTTAAGTTGGCAGGATGGGGGGCACCAGGTCAGGCAGCTGCCTCAGATAGACACAAAGGAACTCTGGGGGCTGTGGTGGTTTCTGTGCCTGTGTGAACTCCTGAAAGCAAGATTTTAACAACTCACCACTTTTTGTGGGGTTTTTGTTGTTGTTGTTGTTGTTGTTTTTTGGTTTTTTTTTTTTAACTGTTCTAAAAGTAAATCAGCCTTGGGAACAAGGAGTTAAGTTCACCAATATTACATTTTGCAGGGAGAGAAAAGAGGTTATTTATGTACTTCCCACTCGTTGATAACATTCCAAAGCCAAAACAGAAATGTCATTGTTGGGATGTTTTCATGGTATTAACTCTGTGAGCAGTAGCTGTTGGGTTTTGCCGTTGCCTGGTGCCGATGTCCCATGCAGGGCCAGCAGACCCAGAGGGGAAGGTGGGAGAAGTGTGTGTGTCTTTATGCTGAGAAGTGGGCTAACAGCCCTAGGGAAGGGGAGTGGGGACCAGGCAATCCATCCCTGGATCCCAGCAGCGATTCCAGAAGGACAATAGCTCTCCGGATGCTTGGGATGGGTGTCCGGATGCTTCCTGGCTGGGACAAGCAGCCGGCCTGGCTGTGCCCTCCCAGCCCTCCGGCAGCTGGAAGCTGTGCTGGGGAGGGGAGGCTGTGGCAGGGCTGGGATAGTTTTCCTGTGTCATAGGAAGCAGCTGCCTGGAGTTTCCCAGGCAGGCTTGGGTTTGCCTGCGTGCCTGGGGCAGCCTGAGCTGCTGTCCCAGCCCGCTGGTGGAAGGGGCAGTTGTCTCCAAATGCTTTTCAGGAAGGGCTCCGTGACCTGGAACATCTCGGGACATAGCTTAGGGCTCAGGGCAGGGTGTGAACCCAGCCCTTGTCCCATCCCCTCAGCCTGCAGAGAACCACCAGTGTGCTGTTCTCCAGAACCTGGCTTTGCTGGTGGGAGCCTTTGCCTAGGAGGGCCTGACAGACTTTCCTCCATTTTGGGAGGTGGCAGCAAGGGACAAGAGGAAGAGTCATCCCAAAACACCCTGGAGTTTGCACTGGAGGAGCAGTTCAGCAGCTTTTGGCTGCAATTCCTGGGATGTCCTGGGGGTTCTTGCCCAGCTCTCCCACACAGGCTGCTCTGAAACAGAGGGAAGGACCTGGAGACTCATCACCTCCAAGCCTGGGTGCTCCCAGCCACCCCTTCCCCCAGCAAAGCCTTCAGGGTCCACCCTGGTGATAGTCAAGAGCTGTAAAAACACCACAGTTATCAGGCCGTAATTGGCAGTAGCAACCAATTGTGGATTTCATCTCCGAAGGCTGCCCAAGCTTAAACCCAGGTCATGCGGCAGCAGACACGTTTGTCTTTCAGTGCCTGAAATAACAAGCAGAAGACATTAATGTCAAGCACTTCCAGCTGATGAAACATTCAGATTTGGACCCAGGCTGAAATACGATGAGGATTTCTCAAATAGAAATAGTTTTTATGTGCCTTGTAGGCAGCTTGCTGTGTGTTGTGTGGTTTATGTCTCATCTGAGGGAGAGGGAAGAGGGGAGATGTCAGAAGGACATGCTCCCGGTGTTGCTCTGGTTAGCTTAGATGAGTTGTTTTAACCTCTCTGTATAGGATTAAAAATTGCTTCAATATAATGAAAAGTAATAGGAATTGCTGAGTGGGAATGTAAGATATTGGCTTAAAATAGGCTCTCAGTCTTCTCCCATCAAGTTTTCTTTATGGGTGGAGAGCACCTTCTACAGGAAATGGAGCTAATCCAAGTGAAAAACTTAGCACGTTTATTAGTCCTTTTTTGTGTTAAACAGTTCAAGCATTAGGAGGATTTAACACACTTTTAACCCCCAAAGATCACATTTCATTATTCCTATAAATGTTTATATAACCTCCAGCCATGTTAAAGTGAAATACAGTTTAAAGAGAAATGAAACCTCTTAACCAGTCTCTGAATGAAACCCTGAAAAGCAGCACAGTAAAAGCTGAAATACCCAGGATGACACTCCATCATAACTCATTCCTGTCAAAGGACCAGACTCAAAGCAATCCCCATATGCTTCTTGCACTCAGCAATCTCCTCCCCTAAATTGATTTGTCATGGCTATCTTGGTGCAGAAGCTGGACACCTTTTTGATTGAATCCAGCTCTCAGAGGTGGACAAATGAGCGAGATGGCACCAGAAGTGCTCCAAACCAGACAAATGGGGGGTTTACAGTCATTAACAACCCAAAAGAAAACCAGTGCCAGAGCAGTTCAATGTGTTTTTACACTGTGATGCTCCAGCAAGGGGCCAGACTCCAACTTGTGATCCTTAGGAGCATCAGCTGGATCCTGTTATTTACCCAAAGGTACACATGCTGCCACTTGGATGCCCTGTAAACAACTTTATCAGCTCTGTTACACAACCAAACAGCCAGCCACCAGCACATTCACCAAGAAAAGACCTGTTTCATAAATCTGCTCCTTCTCTGCTTTTCCACAAAGTAATAAAAGCGGAGCTCAGCTTCCTGCATCCCTGGTTGCAATTGCAGGAGTAAATTGCTGCTTACAGCAGCTTCGCTGTCTGCCCAGCTTGAGCCTCATCTGCCGTGCAGACAGGGGCTTGCAAAAGTTATTTCCAGGGACAACTTGACCTGCTGCACACGGCTCTGGGTAGCTAGAAAATGTGGAGATGCAGGTGGGGCAAACCTTTCCTTCCTCCCTGTGTTACCCAGCCTGGAAGTAGTAATCTAATGTTATTCCTTGAGCACCTTGGAATTATTTTTTCCCCTGATTTATCTGGGTGCTTAAATGTTGCATTTGAGTACTCTGGGAGAAAACCCAAATGTACTGTGATTCCTACAGCCATGTGCTGCTCATCCTGGGATTTCAGCTCAGCAAACCCATGGCTTTAGTCCAGATTATTGGGGTTTAGGATTTCTGGGGTGAGCCGTCACATTTGGGCTGGGAGAGGCAGTCGGTGGCAGGACAGAAGTTTGGGGCTGTGGTGCTAGGTGACAAAATGATGAATCCTTGCCACTTCTTGCTTCCTCCAGAGGATCTGACTCTTTTCCCTTCTGGCACGGGGCTAAGGTTTGGCAAGGGTGAAAGTGCCCCAGTCCTGAAGGACTGATAAGCTTCGTGTGGCCAAAGGAGGATGTGGAAGTTTCCTCCCAGCACTTTGTTTCTTATTGTGTTGCTACCTTCCGAAATTGCCAGGCACTGGCTTTTTCACATCCGGGAGAGGGGTTACATCACGGGATATTTAGGAAGAAGGAGTCAGGAATAGCTCCTCCTCTCCTTAGCCTTTGGCTTCCACCAGACCCCAGCTCTGTCCTGGTGCCTTGGTGGGGCGTGAGGAGCATCGCTCACTCTTGACTCTCTGCTGAGAGCTTTTAACACAGCTTTGATTTGAAAGCTTTTAATTGCCTACCTGATGTCTGGCTCAATGAATTGTTTCACACCAACTCCATCCCTGAAACCACTCAGGATGAGTCAGGCCAGCCCTTTGGAGACCTTTGTTATTTTATTGGAGTGCAGGCCATGGATCTGTTTCCTGGCTTTTCAACCCATTCAGCAGAGGTCTGGGTGTTGCACTCAGTGATTACGCAGTGAGAAATCAAGTTGTCCTCTCATGTTTTTACACTCTTTAGGGCGGGCTGAGCCTTTTTCTCTGCTGTACAGAAAGGTGGTAGCAGGCACTTGGGATTTCGCAGCTGTTACGGCCAGGCGTTCAGAAAGTGCTATTTTCACAGCTTAAAGACGTGTGTGTGTTCTGTAAACCAACTTTTTGAAGAAAGCATCACCCACTGTGGCTAAGTTTGCCTTTTCCACTTATTCCTACAGGTGTTTTACGTCTCAGATCTCTTCAAGCCGAAGACAAAGACTTGCCTGCCTCCACCTCCCATCCGGAAGGAGATCCTTTCACCTGTGGACATCATTGAGAGGAATAACCATCACAACATGGTGTAGAACTTCAAGGAATCGGATGGGTGTTGTATTTTAAACTCTTTTTTTTTTTTTTTTTTTTTTTTTGCAAAAGAAAAGTGACTGCTGACAGCAACTACCTGCTGCTCTCAAATCTCATCAGACAGTAGAATGTAGGGAGAGACTTTCTTGCCCGACCAGTAAAGTCTTACTCTGTGGTCTTTTCAACTTGCGACATTTGGATGAAAGGGGTGGTGGTGATGGTGAACTAAGGCAAAGGCGGCAATGAAAAAGGAAAGAAAACCCACACAACACAAAAAGCCGAACAAACAAAGAGAGGTGCCGGAGTTCTGGATGTGCAATTGGTTTGAGTGTTCATGTTGTAGTGAACGCCAAATTGTTCCTAGCCCAATGAACACTAAGGGATTTTTGGAAAGCTGGCCATCCTAGATTTTTTCTGACTATGAAGATTTCCAATGCCTGCGAGAAAAAAAACCAACTCAAGACACTAAATTGTATAGCACTACATATGAGCAACAGCACTGAGTCAAGATCTGGGATTGGTTTGTAAGAGTTGCTTTTTTCTCTTTTTGATCCTAGTTTATTTTTGCCTCCTCTCTTCCATACTGTGACTTAATTTAGAAGAAGCTTGCCCAGTCCAAGATCTCCGAAGGGTCTCTGTTCTCTCTGCTCACACTACACGCCTTTAACGAGCGGCCCCAAGACGCGCAGTGAGGCCGGAGAGCTCCTTCCTCCATGCAGAGAAGCCACATTTCTTCCTCCCCGCTCACTCCCTGGCGAGGGCTCATCCCACCCGAGCCCCTCTAAGTGAAAAGAGCATCCTCCACTTCCCAGCCATCCCCTTTTCCCCCAAAAAAAATCCCAGCAGGTTTTCTGTGCGCCCGCCCGCGGGAGCCGGCGGTTTGCGCGAGGGGAGCGACGGCTCTGCCGAAGACTCGTTCGCACTACGACCCCGGGGCTGAGTCCCGGGGAAACTTTTATTCTGCAGTTTTGGGACGGGCTGCTGGGCGGCACGTCCCGGCCTGGGTGTCAGTCGGTTTGTGCATCCCCTCCTCTCCTCCTCCTCCTCCTCCTCCCCGGGGCACCCCGGGGTGCGCCATGGCAGTACCAGGTCCTGTGCTCCGCTGGGTCACTCCGGTGGGAAATCAGCTGTGCCTCTCTCGGGTGTGATGGTGAATTTTTTTTTTTGCCCAGAAGCCACAGGTCCTTGGTTTGCAGCCCTTCCACGAAGCGCGTTTGCAAAGGGATCCCGCAGAACACGCAGAACGGCCATTTGCACATCCTTCTCACAGAATCCGTCCTATCATTTCAACTTATAGCAAGCTATGATTTTTTTTTATATTATAAATATTATATAAATAATGTATAAAACCTTAAAAATTAACTATGTAAAATATTATTTCTGAAACAATTTTAGATATATCCACTATGACTATAAACTGTGTCCTGACCTGTGTTATTTACATTTTGCTGCTTAAAAAAGCATTGAATTAATTTTTTTATAGTCGACTAAAATATTGTAGTTCTGTGGTAGTAATATTTTAATGAAAATAACTACAATTAGAGACATTTGTATAAAAAAAAACATATTAAATTGTCTGTATTTTTGTAATGTTCCATTTTGTAAAGAGAAGAATATTCAAAGACTTTTGTAGAATACAAAATTGAAGTTTGTATCTGCGAAATTATTGCTGTATAAATGTGCTTTTTAAATAAAAGCTCATAACACAACTAAACATCCTGGTGCAAGTAGCGTTCTGTCTTTGGGTTGCCCTTTCCTTGCCAGAGAAGCAGGGTCCTTGCCCAGGGGGACAGTTTGGGGGTATGATGGGGATGTCGGATGACATTTTGGGATGTGATGGTACCAGAGGGCAGCTGGATAAAAAGGACCAGATGCCACTTTCAATGGGAGTGATGAGAAGGTCCCACCAGCTCCTGGCTGGGGGCACTTACGGGTTCGCATTGATCTTCTCTTTGCTATGCCCAGTCTTTAAGCAAATCCCATTTTACCTAAGGCATCCATTTTTCTTTAGCAATCTTATCAGCTTTAAAGAAATTGTATTGAAGTAAAATAAGGTCTGAAGAGCCACAGCCCAGCTGCTGGTTGTCCTGGACAGCCCCTGCCTAGGAGGGCTCCCAGCTACGCTCTGCTCAAATGCCTTTCCCATGAAAAGCAGACGCCTTGCAGCTGAACCAAAACCTTGCAGCTTGCTGGGTTGCAAATGTGGGTGGAAGGGGAAAAAAGAAAAAAGAAAAAATCCCACAACAACATGTTCTCAGAGAGGCACATGTGCACAGCACACAGTTATGAGGCAGCCTGGATTTTTTTATTATTATTATTTTAGGGGGGTTTTTATTGTTATTTTCCTCCTCCTACAGAGGCAAATGAACTTGGTGGTGGTGACACACAGTCAGAGCCGCGTTTCGACCACTCCTTGTGTGAACCACATCAGCGAGATAACACGGCACAAATAATATGCAAGAATGCATGACAGGAAGCAAATACCACATCAAACTGCAAAGAAAGAGCAGGTGGAAATTAAGCCAGCAGAACTGAGCTAGCACTTGCTATTATTATCCTAATTAGAAGTAAAATTTTATTACGCGTGGAAAAACTTCGTAAACCTGCACCTGTCCTAAACGCAAAGGGAGTTTTCATGGTGCCACGTGTGATCTGAGCCTGAGTGTTTAGGGGCTGAGTGTGTTGCAGAGGTGAGACTTCAGCTTCGGGGCAATGGCTGTGAGGATTCTTAATCCCCAGTTTATCTCCAAAATGCATTGCCTGGGTGTAAGCAACCCCCACGGGAGAAGGATGCCCCATCTGCCTGTGGAGCCCTTCATGTGCAGAGCCAGCCCCAGTGCAGCAACCACTGGGCTGGGAAAAGTGTTTGCTTGCATCTTAACCCCAGCTGCTTGGAAAAAAAAGAGGAATACAGATGTCTGGGTGAAAGAGGAGGGCTTGGAGAAGGGTCAGAAGGGAAGCAGCACAGGAGGCGATAAGAGCCCAGGCAGGGCAGTGGGCAAGTCACGGGATCTCTCTCACTATGTGTGGGTCAGCCTGGGGAGAGGGAGAAAAGGCCATGGATAAACCTACAGAAGGCAACAGGGTCGAACTTCATAGCGTGGGGCTGAGCATCAGCATTGCCAAGTCCTATTTGTGGCTGAGCGATGGTCGTTTCCTCCTCTGCTTCCTGCCTGCCTCTCCCCTGCTGTTCCATCCCATCCTGGGAAGGTAAGGGCAGCTTTTGCATGGCAGCATGTGCTGGGTGGGTGGGTGCAGCTTTGCTGGGGCTCACCCCTACTCACTGCCTGGGGATTAAGAGAAGTGATCATGTCTGGAAGCATGGGTGGGAAAAGGCAAGATCCACGGGGACCTTTCTGGGCTAGCCAAGCACAGAGGAACCTTTCAGTGTTACAGGAGGAATAAGGACTGGTTTTAAACAAGCATTTCAATGAAACCCCACAGAGAAGTGAAAGCCAAAGAAGCAGAGTTGTAGATACCACAAACCATGAGTACGGTGACAGGGTGTACCTACTGCCATTGCTTCCTGAGGGGCAGGAAGGAAGAGAAAATAAACAAGTGAAATGGGAAAAAACCCAAACCCATACGAGCTCTGTGATCCTGGGGCCACCACTTTCTGCAGTGTCTGCAGCTGCAGCTGGAGCTTGCATCTCTTGCTCCCTCCTGCTGGGATGCTGAGCAGCCAGCAGACTTTGGGGTTCGCATGCTGCCGCTCTCTGCAGCGCTCCTGAGGAGGCAGACGGGTGTACAAACCCAGATGCACTCATGCAAACAAGACGTGTTGCTGGAGCCCGGGGCTGGATGCTGGTTGTGGCCTTTAGTGCTGCAAACCCTGGGCTCTGCTCCTGTTGATGCTAATCAGGGGCTGCGGAGCACCCAGCCGTCTGCCTTTGATGCCGGGGCCTGGCTGGCAGAGCCTCTCTGCACAAGGGGACATTCTGGTCAAACCTGTCTTTTTTGCACCGAGACCGGTTGAACACGTTTTCAAAGGGAGGGATTCGTGCGTGCACCTGACTGCCATGGGAGCAGGTCTTTTGTTCCAGGGGAAGGGAGGTTTACGCAAGCCCCAGGTCCGGCCGTGTCTCGGTGCACCTAAACAGCTTCACTCAGCAAGAATGCCTTGGCAGCCTGCAGAGGCTGGAGCTGTTGTACTTCTGCTCAATGACTTTCAGATATGAAGCTCTCAATCGAGGGAGGGGGAGGGAGGAGGTTGGCCCCACAAGCAGAGACCTGTTTTTCTCATGCTCCGAGCCTGCCCTTGTTTTGGGTGTCCGAAGGTTTCACCCAGCTCTTTGTAAAGCCAAAACCAGCGTTCAGCCGTGGAGCCAGAGGACGTGTTGGGCTGAGGTCCTGCTGCACAGGAGGGCTGATGTCAAGCCCACATCCATGGCTGAGGTGCAGCACAGCTGTCCCTGGAGCCAGCACCCCACTTCAGCTGCATTTTTCCCCCCATCTTTACCTTGACACACTCCCTGCCTTCATC
The DNA here is from genome assembly GCF_017639235.1 of Corvus kubaryi. Classification (NCBI taxonomy): domain Eukaryota; kingdom Metazoa; phylum Chordata; class Aves; order Passeriformes; family Corvidae; genus Corvus; species Corvus kubaryi. Next base: position 21,943,767 of record NW_024581108.1, on the reverse strand, counting down.
CACCATTCTCCTCTCTAAAGGTGAGCGATTCCTCCCTTGTGTTTTACCTTTTCCTCTGGACACCAGATCAGAGGTTCAGATTTTTAGGAACGAAGTGAATCACTTGCCTCCTGGCTTCTGTAAACACGGTCTGTACCCCTGCCCACAGAGAGGAGCTACTGCCCATCTGCTCCAGACTGTCCTACCCTTGTTCCCTGGGTGCCAGGTGATGCTTTGGTCACAGCCCTGACTGCTTGGATTACCAAGCAAAACTGAAGTTGTCACCTCCACTGAATGAAGCAGAAAGTAGAAAACAACCTCCTGTTGACTCAGCGTGGGGGGGGGAAGACACACAAACAAACCCCAAAACCCAACAACTTTCAATTATCACCTCTGCACGCCACCCCCACTGGCACCAGCCGGCGCAGGAGTGCCTGCGTTAGCTTGTCTCGAGTTCCAATTTCCTCGGGGCACGGACTACACCTATGTGTGTGTTTGGCTAATAATGATCCGACTGGTTGTGATGAATCCCCGCCTCATCCTATCTGTAGCTAGAAGGGAGCGAAGTCACCGGGAACATCTCCCAGTTTCCTTAGAAAGTCTCGTTCTGCGAGTTCCTGCCCTGCCGGAGCCGCTGAGTGCCACCGCGGCGGCGCCTCGCAGGCAACGCTGCTTTTCATACATAGTGCTGTGGCCTCGTGCAGCGTTTAATTCTTGTCTTGAGCCCAGAAAAGAGCCATCTTGGCTGATTTGTTTGCTTATTTATTTATTTATTTTTCATTTCTCATCAGGTGGCTCTCAGCGCGAGGCTGCCGGGTAATTCGGCGCTGGTGGCAAAGGGCTGAGCACCTGCGGTGTCTGAAGGCATGAACTCTGCAGGGTTTGATCTCGCTTTGTGCAGAGGGTTCATAACCAGCTGGAACAATGGGCTATTATTTAAGAAAAACACCTTTTAGTGTTGCCACGTGTCAGCAGAAAGTTGAGGAACAGAACCACTGAAACACCAAACTGTGTGTATACACATGTCCACTGATGGGATAAATGGGAATTGTGGTGGATTCAGCTTGCTCCTGAAGTCTTTGAAATGATTCAAAATATACCAAAACTTGAAATAATGTGACTTCTCTTTCCCACCTCAAAAATTATTAAATTGAAACAAAGTCATCACTTTCTTTGTACGGGAACTGGTGTGAAAAGCTTGGCTTTCCCACCGCACTTTGACATCTCCATTTCCAGGTGTGTGGTGTGAGTGCATGTGAGCCAATGTCAGCCTGAGATATAAATTAAATAAAGGAGCATTTAATTCTTGCTAGGCTGATCTTTCCCCCGGAGAAACATCAGGAATGGAGCAGAAAGAATGGTGCTGTTTCAATAAGGAACTCAGAAAGAAAATGAAGTGTTAAAAAGAGAATAAAACCTAAAAAAGAAACACTCTTTTTATCCAAAGAAGAAAGGGAGCCAGATCTCCTGTGAGCACCATCTTTTCAAAGGGACCTGCCTTCTGCACAAGTGCATAATTTGCTTATTTTCAAAGAAATTTTAGTGATGTTGAAGGCAAATTAATAACACTGCTCCAGCCTCCCAGGGCTTGTCTGAACAAGAAAAGTTGTTAATGTTTAATATGAGGTAAAATTTTAATCCATTTCAATAAAGTGCATAGATAATCTTAGTTCATTTTTAAGCAGGATTAGCCGTGTTTACCTCAAGTCAAGTAAGCACAAGTATAACGTCAACTGATATAAGCCTTGCTTAAATTAAGGGAAGAATAACTACCAAGGCTTAGGGGAGGGAGGGAAAAGCCCATTGAAGCTTTTATTTAAAACAAAAAATGGGGATTTTTTTTTTCCTTTACAAGGTATTTCTTTCCATGGGAAAACAATAAAACCCAGAAAAAGTCTATGAAAGTTTTGCTTGTAAATGATGAGACGGTTGCAGCTGAAAAAACACTGCTTAATTCAGGAGAGGTGATTCTTTTCAGCAGGGCCAGTCTAAGCATCCCCTGGGATGGATCTGGGGGGGAGTCTGGGCCTGTTGGATGTGGCAGTTCAAACTCACTCTTCTAAGAGTCACCAACACCGACCATCAACAAATTAATGATGCTCCAGCTCTCTCCAGGGGATCATGCAGCAGCTCTTAGATTTAGCCTTGTAGCCTATGGCCAAGGTACTGCAAGTCCTTTAGGAAGAAATCCAGGCTCAATGTGAAGGTGCCAGATTAAACTGGATTTACCACATCCCTTGGCCAGCTGTCCCACCAGTTCGTTGGCCTCACTGTTAAAAACATGTTAATACTTCCCTTGGTTTTCATTAATAACTGCTTCTGTGTTCCCATGCCCCATATCCCTTTCCTTCTATTTATCAAAAAAAAAAAAAAAAAAAAAAAAAAAAGAGGCTTTTTCTGATTAAATTGTGCCATTTTCCCAGAGCTGAACCCCCTGGTTAACTTCTCATGGGGTTTCCTCACAAGTAATGCTTCTCGGTTTAAAACTTGCTCAGGTTTTTGCTTCCTCTACAAGAACATAAGAAATGCTGCAAGTTAACACAAAGTCAGTGGGGAAGGGACCAGCTGGGGACCAATTTTCCTTTGCACAAGCAATTAAGTAGGAGCACCTTCTGCTTGTAGGTCAGATTTAATCTGATGCTCTTCTAGAGGAGAGATTCCTTATCAGGTCTTAACCCCTCCACCTTCCAGGCCCTGGGAGAATAAAGGCTTGACAGCATTCGCCCTCCTTCAGCCTCCTTCAGTCAGGCACCTTATCTGCCACACGGGGGGGGGGGGGCCAACTTCTGAACTCTGGGCACTCCTGAACAGCAGATAACCCTGCCCGTGTGGTTTTCTGCAGCTGCAGAAAAGGCCCCATCTAAAAGTGAACATTAATGACTTTCAGCGTGTTGAGTTTCACCAAGCAGTGTTGAGGGTGGGCAGCGTTTCCAAGCTTGTGTGGGGTGGGATAAATCACTTTATACTTGGTATAAGTTAGGTAGGACACTGTTAGACGGGTGAACTGGGTCACCATGAGTTAGGGTTGGGTGTATTTAGCAAAAATCTTCGAGGTTTGAAGGTGAATCCTTGGGGTGATGTGAAGCTGCAGGGTCAAGTCATGGAAAGAAGGTTCTGTGGGGATTGACAGGCACCTTAAAACTCACACAGCACAGCTGTATCTAACCACCTCAGCTTTCCAAAGGAGCTACAAAGGAACTGGAAGTTACCTCTGTGCTAAATGCTTGCACTGCAGTGGATATTCCAGCAGAGACAAATGCAGATGTGACCTTGCAGTGCAAGCCCAGAGCAGCACCCTGGGCTGAGAGCGAACAACTGCACAGACACAGTGGATGTGAGCTGAACAAAAGGCTGCAGGACACTTTCCACCTGTGCTGCCAGGCTGGAGGGGGGAGGGGAGAGATGCTAAACACAGGCTTACATCTCCAGTTTTATTACTTATGGACAAAGTATTCAAATAACTGTGTGCCTGCTCCCTGCCTGAACTGGCATGAAAATAGGAAGACAATTGCCTGGCTGAGCTCTTGGAGGAAGATTTGAATAAAGAAGGCAAGTTTACTGGAGGCACTAAGCCACGCATGCCTCATCTTGCAATGAAGCTCTGCAGAAGCAGCCAGGCTAGGCACCGAGCAGGTGGATTAACTGTTCAGGAGAAAGACATGGAAAGCAGCTTTCTTGCAGAGCAGGTCTCCATACAAATAAGTCCAAGGCAGCGTGGATTAGTGCTTAAACTAATGAACCAGCTGCCAGACCTCACTGGGAGAAGATATTAGCACATAGCGGGACAGCCTTCGACAGGCTGGCACCTCTGCACGCAGCCAGAGGCTCTGGGAGAGAACAGCCTGCCTGTAGCCAACCTCCCAAAAATACACATTGTGCTTTAATGGGAGCCTAACACAAACATTGCCAGTGTAGGACCTGTAATGAGCTTCCAGTTTGCCTCCGGACCTTTTCTCCCAATTTGGTTATATTTATGAACAGCTATTTTTGTTTAAGTAGAGAAAGAGGAAAAAAATGGCACGGACAGAGCTCCACTTGCCCCTGCACCCACAGTGGTAGGGGGGTGACCTTTTCACATCCACTCATCAGCTGTTGTGCTTTATTTTTTTTTTAGGAGGGGAAATATATACATTTTCAAAGACAAAAGCCAGGCAATCAAGGGGTTTATTAAACAGAAAATGAGCGTAAGAACAAAGAGAGGCAAACCTAAGGTGCCAAGGTGAACAGGAGTGGGCTGAGGTTGGGGCATGGAGGTGGGTTTGGCTGTAAAGCAGTCATCCTGCTCCACCCATGGAAAACCTGTGGTGGGTGGGTTTGGGTTCTCCAGGAAACCGGGGCGGGTGGCAGGAGTCAGAAGGGAAGTGTATCCCCGAGGGACACCCCTGTGGCATTTCCCCCCATCTGCACTATCAGCCAAGGTAGGTAACCCTGTGAGCAGGAAGCCAATCTGCTGGTATTTCTACTTGCCAAAAATGCTTGGGGTTTCTCCTCGCCATTCCTCACTTTGTTAAGGCGGCTTTGAGTTTGGGGTTTTCCCTTGAGAAATTCCAGTATTTCACTGTGTGCTATTAACCTTTTTTTCTTTTTTTTCCCCCCATGGAATGGGGAATTCCAAACAATCCCCATTAGGAAACGTTAAACATTTTCTGTGCAAATCTCTCTGCCTGTCTAGTGCAGCCCCACACAGCTCCAGACACTTATCACAGAAGAAGTGTCCTTGACTCCAACATCACTTACAACCTCAAAGCAGTCAAGGAACACATTTTTCTTTCCTTTAGTGCTTCTAGACGTGGTACGAGCAGGAAAACAAGATTAATTATTTTAAAGTGTGGTGAGCTCGTGCTCACCGACAGCAGCTGTGCGAGTGCATTGGCTTACCACCATCCTGTGAGATACTGCCTGGAGTGTCACTCCTGAGCTCAGGAAAACTTGTTTCTCCTGGCACTGCCGCTGGGTGCCTCAGCAAGGATTACCTGTCTCCTTCTCCCCTCGGGCTGTGCTAATCGATCCTCAGGGTTTAGAGGATGCTTAGCAAAGGTGAGGCCGTCCCAGTGCTAAAGCCTCCAGGGAAGGTGCTTTTGCTGTAACGACCCATTTCCTCCCCCCATTCCTAGAGCAATGCAGGGAGCAAATATTCCAACAGCGATGAGGTGACGGGGTTAAAATGACTCCTCCAGTAACACAGGTCGCCCAGCTCTGGTTTCACGTTTAGTTTGCTGTGTAGCATATGCCAAGCACCTACAGACCTCTGTGAATCCCGGGGGTGTTCTGTGAGGTTATTCAGGCCCTCTGCTCTTCCAGATTTTAACAGGAGTTGGTCCTACCCGGGCAAAAGGAGTCTAAATAACCTTTTATGTACAGACCCCAAGTCCTGAGCATGAGCCGTGCACCCATACTCTGCTGCCATAAATAGCATGAATCATACGACGCTCAATCTGCACAAACCCATCATAACGTGACAAAAGTCAAGCGAAACGCCCTTCACCTCCTGTAAATAACTCAGATCAGAGTCAAAATAAGTGCCAGCAGAAAGAGTGTGTTCTTGCAGCAACGGGATTTCCAGGAATTCTGCTTTCCTTACCCAAACCCCTCTGTTGTCCGAAGGCTCTCAGTGTTTGAGCAAACCAGGGCTGAGCCGAAGTGAGAACTCGCTGCCGGGGCCCGGCAGCACATGTTTCACATTAAGGAGCTGTTTGAGGGGCCTATGTGGCTTAGTGGATAAATCATCAGGTTTGTCCCCTTGCAGCTCACGTGTCCAGAATAGCCTGTGGTCCAAAAGGAGGAAAAACCTTGGCCTAAGCTCAATGGTTTCCATCACAGAGGTTCTGCTCTGGTGTGAAACAGCCGGTGGTGCAGAAGCTGGGTCTGTGGGATGGACCCGTGGGAAACCCCAGCCCCACCTAATGTGGAGCCTTGGGAGCTTGGGATGTGAGAGTGCCAGTCCTGCCATCCACGGCTTCTCCTCCATCCACAACCTCAGCAGCAGACAGAAACGTGGGAAAAGCGATGAAAACTCATTGGAACACAAGCCCAAGGATCTAGCACATAAATAGCAAAGGAAGGAGAAATAAATACTATGATAGTCTTTAAATATCTGCAAAGGAAACCAGCCAGGAGCCAGTTCGGCTACAGGGGGATGGCTGGAAGCAAACGATGGATGATACTGATCTCACCCGATGGCTAAGTGGATTTGTAACCACCCTTTTCACAAAAAAAAAAAGAAGCTGAATGATCCGGTTCATTTTCCTGGGTGGGGAAAGAACTGCTAAAAGCCTTTAATAGCTCCTGTTCAGGCAATCGTGCTTATGAGAAGCTGGGAGGAAGCCGGGCCTGAAGTATGAGATGCCAGACTTGAACGTGGTAAACAGGGGCAGGGGAATATTTGTTTTGACAGCACGCTCAGTACACAGGAAACACCAAGCAATGAGAGGGACGACTCTGCACAGGAGTTCCCAGTCCTATATTTAAGAGCAAATCAAACTAAGGGAGGACCCTGCAAATTACAGACATCTACAAATAACCCCAGACCTTTTGTCTCAGCTGTGGGAAGATCCTGAGGACACTGATAACAGACACTGCGTTGCACAACCTTGGGAAAGAGGGGGCCTGGTGGTGTGTCCACTCTGCCCAGGATCTTGGCTCTGACTCTGGTTACAGGCTGCAGGGCAAGGTGGAGAAAGCCCAGGAGAGGATAATTACGGAACAACCTGTTGATGGAGGAAGTGGCTTCCCAACCTCCCTATACTTAGGGCTTGAGTTCCTGCTCCAAAGCAGGAAGATTTATAGCCCTCCCCATGGTTGTGTTGTTTTCTCCTTCTGGCCAGATTAGTTTAATAAATGAGAGGTAGGGAAAAAAAACTGCTGAAAAGCCAATCCCCTACAGCAGTTCTGTAATAAGGACACTTTTTACTTAAGAGGAGTTGTTTGACCCATAATTACAGCTAAACTCCCATTTGGCTTTTGGTCTATGGGGGCCTCTCCCGTAATTTTAACTGGATGCAACATTTGAATCCTCACCTTCCATTTTCCAGGGCAACATCAAGTGATTATATAATGTTAAACAGCAGCTGTTTTTCAGGCTGGAAGGGGCTCTTCACTGCTATTACACACAGCATCTCTCTGAAATCAAACACTCTCTGTAAATCAAATAGCACTGGGTTCTCATTCCTGAGGTCTGCACACAATTCGTTGTGGCGAAACACAGGCTGAAAACTGACCTGACTTGTGTGACACAATGAGTATCGACTGGGAATTTCCAAATCCCAGCATCACTGGGGCACCTGGAGCTCAGAAGATGGTGAAGGTGTTGCAGTGTCCTGAAACATGGGTTAACAGCAGTATTTACTGTCCCCCAAGACTGGATTGGGCATAGCAAGAACGCAATGGCACGTTTAGCCTTGTTGCCTCATCACCATTTTGATCTAAACCAATTATGAATCTATAAATCAGCTCAGAGGTCAGCAGGCAGCTTCTTCAGTGATAATAATAATTACATTCCTTGCGTTTACACTGTATTTTTCACTTGTAGATCACAGGAGACTTCATCAAAGCAGGCAGCAGTCATTGCTTCCCTTTATTAGCAGAAGGGAAAATGAGATGCAGGGAAGGTAAACACCACGTGTGTCCCAAGCTTGGGGTCAGGTGAGGGGGGTGGCAGCAATTACGAGCTCTGTGGGACCTTATTCAAAGGAGAAGCCATAGCTGCTGACCCACTCTTTCAAGTAGATTAGCATGGATTTCTCAAAACCTAATGGTGAGGAGACAAATGGGAAGTTCTGGATTAACTGCTTCAGCTTTGTCCTTTACTTGTTCTTGTTTTCTTCCAAAAGAAACATTTCCTGACAACCAGCTCTTTCTAACTGGGCTCTCCTGAAGAAAGGTTTCTTGATATCACAAGCTGCTTTGTGGTCCAAAAATGTGTGTATTTGGCCATAAAGATCCTTGATGGAGATGTGGGAAACCCCAGACCTGTGTCAGAATTTGTGGCCAAATCTCCCCATTCCTGACAAAACTTCTGGTCATGGTCTCACCAGATTGGTGCAGCTGGTCTGGGCTGCTCACGAAAGCCTGGTTCCTCCAGCCAAAATAACTGCATTCCTGCTTTAGCTGTTTCTAAAAAAAAAAGGGATTTAACATTATTTGATCCCCTGGTGTTTGGATTGTGACCACTTGTGAGACAAGACATAAGCTGTCTTCCTCTCTGGAAGCTTTGAAAGGTGTTGGTCTCGTATCCACTTCCCAGAGAACGGGGCTACGTTTTGATTCCTCAGCAAATTTTTCTGCTCATGTGGGAAATTTCCTGTCCATATTTAAGCCTTGCACAGCCTCTTTCTGCTGTCACTCCCTCTAACAATAGAGTTGCAAAAAAGGGAGTAAAACCCAAAAAGACAAGCCTGTAAAATGTCCCTTGCATTACACCCTTAAGAAAAACAATAATAGGGCATTATCCAATTGAACATTTTCCTTTCACATCACTTTTAATCAGAACTCCTGTTTCGTTTCAAATTTGAGGTCTGGGAAAAATAGCAATTTTTTAAAATAAGAAATGTGTTCTTGGGGGAAAAAAAAGCCCACCCAACCACCAAAAAACCTCCTTTTGATTCTTTCTGAGCAATTCTTCAATACTTGATCTGGAGTTGTTTATAATGCACAAAGTAATTTGTGATTTGCATGCAGCCATCTTTGGGCTTTTGCCTGTAGTTGTGCAAAGTTCTGACAAAAATATCCCCAGCAAGAGTTATTTCAGTTTTTGATTCACATTTTGGTGTCAGCAAGGAACTGAGACCTCAAAGATGGAAAGCAGTAATTTCTCATAATTTTAGAAGTCTATGTGTCATTTAATTGTCTGAATCAACTCTGCAAAATTTTATTGCTATTATTGTCCTGGCCTCCTTCACTGGAACAGGGTATTCCCTAAAAAATGAGGAGTTTGCAAATTAGGGATGAAAGAAAGCCTGGCATTCCAGCTTCTTTCATACACAAAGGTGCACTTTGCAACTTTAATTCTTCTCGGTTAGTTTCTATTCATTCAGTTTTGCATTTGAGGAGAGGCAGGTTCACAACAAATGCCAAATTAGGTCCGCAGAGCTCTGCGCTTTGCATTGGTTTGATTTTTATTTTCCCCCCCAAAAAACCAGCTGGTCTACTGCAAAGCAAATGGTTGCAGACTCACAAACTCCAAACAAAACCCTGACCCGGAGGTGAAACCCCCTCGCGTCCTGCAGAAGCAGCAGAGCGTTTTATGGCGAGGCGGAGCGGTGATTTTGGGGGCTGTGCTTACTGGCAGCTCCCAGGGCAGATTTGTGTCTCCACCGAGTTTTGTGCAACCCTCGCCAAGTTTCGTGTCCCCAGCGGACCTGAAATGTGCGTTGTTTTCTGCTTTCCACGGCTCCCAAGGGCAGGGAGAGGAATCAAACCCCATCCTGAGCGGGGCCGCTTGCCCGCCGTGGAGGAGGATCTGGCATGGAGGTGCTAATGTGCCGAATAAAACCATCACGGTGCGAAAGCACCGGGAGCCCCTTTTCTGATGAAGCCCATCTGAACACCAGTTCTCCATGTCAGCCCATGCTTAGGCTGTATAAACTAGCAAAAAGAAGGATCTTTGCATTGATTTCACTTCCCTAATTAATATTCCCCATATCCCACCTCAGGAGCATCAGCAGCTGCCCAGGGAACCAGTGCCGGAACTGGAAGAGAGCACAGAGCCATGCAAAGCAGCCACCAAGTCCTTTAGGGTCTGATATGGAGGCAGAAGGGAGAAGAGGAGCCAGATTTGCTTGGGAGATAGGACTGGCAGACCTGGGGGGGACAAACCTTCCTGGCCTGGCAGGTGATTGCCACCCCCAGAGGAGGCTGCAACGAGAAGCCCCCGACAGCCAAGCACCGTGAACCCTCCTCTGCTTCCAAGGAGATAAAACCAGCCTGCAGACAGCGTAAGTTTAAGCTGATTTAGACACAGCTGGTGTGCTGGGAGCTGAAGGTAATTTATTTCTCTTGGCTGATGACCCGCTCCCTTCGAGGGCTGCGTTTTCCAAGTGCTCTCTGCTTGGCCACAACGTTTGTACCTCTGGCGGTTATTGTTATTTTAATATTAGGCTAAGAGCTAATGTATTAGGCTAATATATTAAGCTGGTAAACTCTTTAGCCAGCCTGTCCTGGTGACACATGCAGGAGATTTTATAGATAGGCTTTTCAACCCAGCTCAGCCCTGGTCTGGCATTTAACCGCAGCTTGCAGAATATAATGGTTGAATGCATTTCACCCATGCCCACAATAACTCTCTTTGACGGCAGAAGAAGTTCCAATAAACATGTCATTCAAATGCGGATGTATTTCGGTAAAAATTAGTGAAACTGATGCTATGAATCACCTGCAGTGCAGTTTCAATTGCTCTCCCATCAGCCAGGACCGAGATGATTAACACCAGAGCAGCCACGATAGTTATATTGCTCGGATCATGGTGTGTCATAAGCAAATGCGAAATTGGGTACTCTATTGGAACAGCGGGGATGGGAAGAGCCACATAATGAGCCAGATTTACAGGGAGAAACAAATGGGATTGTAACACAACCCTGGGAACAAGGGAGTGCTTCCAGGAGGGGCGAAGGAGCAGGACAGCAGCGTGTGAGAGAAGCACTGAGGATGACTTTGAGGTTAAATCAAGTAATTTATATAAACAGAGGTGTTGGGTGTTTTCTTTTCTTGCCATGACATAGCACACATTTGAATAAATGCTGTGAACAACATATCCCCAGAGCTGACCAGCCTGGGAGAGCATTTTATTAAGTCAATCATTTTTGTTTATTTCTGCTAAAACAATCCCCTGCTATTTTTTTTTTTCTATTATCCTCTCTCCACCCCCTCTATTTTATCCATAACAGGGTTCCCTCCTGTGAATCTGCCCCTGCAAGCAGCGAGTCCCTCCCCCACCTGCGGCCCCTTTCCACCGAGTGCTATTTTGTAAGATCTCTTGTCACCAGGACTCTGCGAAGACTTAGGCATGTAATGGGAAACATGTGTCTTTCCCTGGCGCTTGCAATCTTACCCCGAGGAGCTCCAGCGAGGGCTGAAATGGGAGTGCTCTCTGTGGAGTCAGGGAGCTGATGAGGGGGAAAAAAGTTTAGAGCCACAGACGGCAACTTGGGTGTTTTTTGTTGTTTGCTCCCAGAAGTGCGGGATCTCACACAATAATGATAGTGGCAAATGGTGGTTTCTGCTGGGGAGGTGGGGGGATTGTTGGGCAACAGTGCTTGTGACAAGCAGCTCAGACAAAAGGAAGCAAGGGAGACATAAATGGCTTTTTGGAAGATGGTAAAAGCAAAATGATGGGAAAACAACCCCCAGGTTGGAGCCTCAGCCTGCCACAATTTTGCACATTTTCCTGAGCAAGAGAAAAACAGAGGAAGGAGCCAAAGAAGATACAGAGAGGTTGGGAAATTGTTGGGGTTGTAAAATGATTTTTTCGTGAATCATCACCATTAAAAAGAAAAGTGGTCATCATGATACTGCATGAATGGTATATGACATATATCACACACATAATATATGGGATAACCGGCCCCATTCCTCATTGTTATTCCTTCTGGGTGACTTCATCTGTACTCTTCTGGACAAAGTTGATCCTGCAGAGAAAGTGGTGCGTGCACAAGGATGTCAGGCTCAAAGTGGATGAGGTTTACTCCAGTGATTAAACCTACTCATCACCTCTGCCTCCTCCTTATATTTTTCTGGGGCATCAGCCAGAAATACAGTCCAGAGCAATCAGGACCCAGACCCAATTGTCATATCTGAAATCTGAGTGTGACTTGGCCTCATCTGGGATCAAACACCGGAATAACAAAGCATGCAGGATCTGGCTGGTGTCTGACAGCCAGTGCTTCTGGGTTTCCAACAGCCAAATTCATTCTGAGGGAAAAAAAAATACAAAAAAAAAAAAAAAATCAGGCTAAGGCTGAGGCACGTTGTTGTTTCCTTACGAGTTCACTTGCAAAGGTCACTGCTCCTCTCCCCCTCCCCAGTCTCCCTCTCTCTCTCTCTCTGCAACTCTTTTGTTTGTGCAAGACTTCAGGAATTAAAACCTCATTTCAAGGGTTATGAGCAGACCACAGCAGCGATACATTGCCCTGCTTATCAGCAGCAGGCGAGCTTTTCCCCGGCAGCCCTTTAGCTCTGGTGGTGTGCAAGTTCTCTATGGCTTACACTGATTTTTCCTGCCTGTAAATTTTTCTTCAGAGTTAACAGGGACTCCATTGCACAGTCTTACCGTGATAAATTACACGGGATTATATTGTTACAGGGAATTGCCATCACCTCAGCAGTGATAGAAAGCAAAGGTTAAAAAAAAAAGATTAGATAAAGAATAGCAAGATGGTTGGGAGTACAGTGAGAAGAGAAATGGCCCTGGTGGGGAAGCTGATAGATGTCTTCCTCAGGTGAAAAGATTCATTTATGGACAGAGCACTCTGGGAAATCTTCGGATGGAAGAGCCAAACTATTGGGAAATCATTGCCTTTATTAAAAAAAAGTGGAGATTTAAGGGTTCCTAAGGGCTTAAGTTTTCTAGATCTAGAGTTCATATTTTGGTGCAATGATAGGAACACCATTTTTAGACGTGAACAGTGATTTTCAGCGGCATTACATCTGGGTAGGTAGAGGCAGAAACCTTGGAAGATGCTGGATTTCCCCAAAGAAACTGTTTCCTCCCCTGGGAAAGTCAGACTTCCTGCAACAGGACCCCCGAAAACCGAGGGAGCCCCAAATCATTCAGTGCTTTTGCAATGGGCACATCATCGATTAAAGGCCTGGCAGAAATGTTATCTTCCCTGGCCTCTTGCATAAGACAGGCTAGATAATTAAATTGTATAATCTTTACATCAAGCCTGTAATTCCCTGATTGCATTAGAGTATGTCTTTGAGAAAAAGCCCCAGCCTAAATGCCCCCAGAAGCATTTTGCCTCCCTGAGCAGTCTTCACATTAGAAGGGGTCAGACTTTAACATTTCCACCTCCCATTTTGCACTGATTTTATCTGGGTTGAGCTTCCAGCCCTGGCACCATTCCTGATGGCTCAGAGAAAGGCTGATTTGCCACCAGCAGCCCTTTCCCTTCTGCGCTCACCATCCAGCTGTGATGGAGCCGCCTCTTGCCCTCCTCTGGGCACTCAGTGGGTCTGAGATGCTCACCCCAGCCAGGTTTTCAAACATCTTTTCCCAGGCATGTTTTCCTAAACCTTCGATAATTCACTGATGTCATCTCCAAAGTCCAGCTGAGCCAGGCACGTTCCCAGCAGTGCTCCACACAGGAGCAGCGACGCTCACCCACTCGTAACGCCAACCTCTGCCTCTCTTTTATTTCTCTATATCATTATGGTGATGCAATAAATATGCAGAGGAGCTCCAGGCACTGGCTGTCTCCTTTGTTGGAAATGCTGCCCCACGTTCTCCCAACTGGATATTATCCTTTGATTATACACATGCCAGAGGAATGGCTTCCGAAGTCCGTGCAGCTTTTACACCATGTCCCTGCCTCCCTGGCCTTCCTTTTGTGCTTCCCATCCCACATTCACACGCTCCCATTACATGCCAAGCCTATATTTTACTCCCTCTGTTCTTGCTGTAGCCCTTCTTGGTAAGGGAAGTCTTGATTATATGTTTGGCCAAGTGACTTAAATCATAGAAGAAAAAAAAATGAACATGCAGGAGCGTTGCCTTGAGGTCAAAATCCATCAGGATTTAACCTCCATCCCAGGAAACTCCAACCCCCCCCAAGCCAGCCTGGAGTGAACTGGGTGGAGAGCAAAATGTCACACATGGGCTGCAAACTTCAGGCACTGGGAAGATTCCTGCCTATTTCCAGCAGTGGGAAAATGTACAAGCGGGGAAGTCATATTTACATAAGTCAAGGAAAACACAGTTTCCTTCTTCGGCAGGAAACAGAAGTTATTCTCAGAGCTTCGGCGAAAGAACGAGAAATTACATAAAGTGCTGGCAGCCTAAACTTGTTTTATTCCTGTGGTTTTACAATCTCTGAGTAAAAATAAACACATTTTCAATCTCAGGAGAATTATTAGGGTAATAATGGGGGGGGGGGGGGGGGAGTTATTTACAGTCTCCGATGGAATCGCTCAATGAATCACGCAAACTGTAACAACAGATCCAGGGCAAGAAAATTCACATTTATTCAACTGTCTGGTTCGATTCTACTGTACTGGGTGTTCTGGTGCAGCAATACAAGATTGGGCAAACCTTTGGGTGCTCCCAGCAGGAGTTTTGCCTGGGAGAAGGGTAATGATCAATATTACAGCATCCGATTTCTGCCATTTGGGAGTTTTGATGGATTTTAATGGTGCTGTCCCTCCTTATGCCTGGGGTGGACTCCCACTGGTGGGTACAGCGCAAAGTTCATGGGTGAGGGCTCCCATCTCAGGCCTAGTATGTTGCTAATTTACGCTGCCTTGTGATACCCAAAGATTAAATGCAAATGAAGAATTTGAATCCTCATACCTTGTACTTAATATCTCAGCTATTAAAAAATAACAGTTTGGCATTGTTTTTCCTCAGGACGGGAGGCCAATAGCCCACATGGTCCTTCACCTTCTCTTCTGCCTGGAAAAGATGTGTTTGCCCAGGATATGACAAGGACACCCCTATGGGCAGCACCTTCCCACCTCCTCCAATTTGTGCTTTTCCTGTGAAATTCTATGGTATGGCAAAGGCAGTTCTTTTTGGGTTGAATTTCTGTCTACCTCTGTGTATTTTCTACCTGCCCAAACCACTCATTGTGAATGAATGGAAGAGTTAGGTGTTTATCTAATACATACATATATATATATACACATACACACACAATATATATAATATAGAATATATGCCTATCAGAGGCTTAAAGAGGAGCAGCACCATTAATACATACATTTATATAAAAATAACACATATAAATTTATTCACACTGCATGGTTTAGGCATTTAGACATAAATATATTTACCATAGGCATCACATAATCTGTCTACAGCCAGCAAGAGCTGCAGGTACAAGGACAACCCGAAGCAATTACAAGAGATAGCTACAAGAAGTAGTTACAAGGGAAACTACAAGAGGTAAGCACAAGGGTAAGTACCAGAAGTAGGTTCGAGGCTCTTCACCCTGAGAGCATGAAGAACAGAGGAAGAGGAGCCTGTGTTTGGATGCCAGGATGGGAATGATGTGATCACAGCGAGTCCTGCGGCTCCTTGCAAAGCTCTCGCCTTTCTCTGGAATCCCGGGAGACAAAAGCAGACAGCAGCTAAGTGAGAAAAGCTTCAGTTGCTCACCCCTTTCAAGCCCTGAGGAACAGCTGGCCCTGCAAAAAGCAATTCCTAAGCTTAGGCTGCTGTTCAAAGGGTAGGGGTTAAACTGGGATGCAAGCCTGTAATTTTTATAAACAAGGCTCATGTTTCCCTTCTGGCAACGCATGTATGGAAACCCACGTACGCATGAAGCCCAAGACATGCACGAGAGGACCATTGAAGCCTCGTTATCTTTGCTTTTGTTCTACTTTCCTGGTGCTTTTTTAATTCCCTCACTGGCACTGCCTTGGGATCGACTCCCTTTTCCAGGACAAGCTTTTCACAGGGCTGAAGGGCTCTTTGTTCTCCTCGGCAGCCCCTCTGCGCTGTTTGTTGTGCCTGTCCCTGGGGTGTGCTTTGCTCTTCCAGAGGGCCAGGAGTGGAGAGGAAGAGGCAGAGGATGTGAACTCCCATGTTGGAACACAAAGGGAGAGAAAGGAGGACCTGTTTATCCTTCTGCTAAATGCTCCCTTAGCAGACAGAGAGATTTCCTCATGTTCAAGAGTAAAACACTAAAAAAAGGGGCAAGGCAGAGGAGGATGTGAGTTGCTGGGGTGCTGGGGTGCTGGATTCCTCCCCATGGGTAAGTTTGTGGCCCTTGCTGGCTCTGTCATCATCTCAGTGCCTGGGTGAACTCTTCAGACTTGTGTGGGAGTCGCCTGTGGGACTTCCAGGTACAGAACCTGCTGGCTCCAGCAGAGCTGCTCCACATACCATGGCAGGGAATGTTAACACATCCGTGCCGATGGCTTGGGAGGGAGCCATGGCCATTCCCAGCACGCAGGGCTGGAAGGGACCACCTACGTCACGGCGCTCAGTCACCAGCTCCTCACAAACACCTTCCTCAAGCTGGTCAAGCCCCGACTGCTCGGTGATTTCCTGGTTCGTCCTGCAGCTGCTACCCCTCGCTTATTAAAAGCCTGGCACAAATATTGGAGTCCTTCGGTTTGCCTCAACACTTTTTTTAAATTAAAGTTCACAGAGCCCTTTTTTGAGGAGCATCCTGAGTCCACCATCCACGTGCCATCACTTTCTTTTTTTTTTAAGAAAACTAGCAAAAAATACAGCTAGGATGCATGCTCACTTGCTGCACTGTTTTGCTGGATGGTTGGGTTTTTTTCCCTGCACTCTTGAGGACAAATACCTGGCAACGATTTTGTGTTTGGTCGTCCACCATAGGGAGGAAAGTCGTCAATCATTTCACAGCCCTCCTCTCCACATCTTACGGCCCTGGTGGTCCACAGCTGAGGCCTGAGGACTGTGGGGTTGGTGGTTAGACCAGCCAAGTGCTCTTGTGCTCCTCCCAGCAGGTTGTCCTGACTGATTGAATCATTAAAGTGAGTAATTTGTTGTAACACAAGAACAGCTGAAACACCTTCTGCATCTTCACAATGGTGCTCCACCATCCCCCTTGCCCAAACTGCACAGCCAAGGTGTGAGTCAGATCTTGGAGGTGATCTGGGCTATAAACAATATTTTAGAAGGAGAAAGAATTCATTTCAGTGGGGGCAATTTCTCCACAGCCCAACATGCAGTTGGGAAGAGCTGGCAAGCCCTCGCCCCCAGGAAAGGGCAGGAAGGAGTTTCTTACTCTGTTTCTATTTGCAGGCAGCTCCACCACAAAACCATACTCAGATATTTCAGGGGAAATACACAGATATATACTTGCAGGATTGAGCTCGAGGTGCTGTCCAGTATGGCAGCCCTGCACAAATACAGTCCTGGGGTAACAGTGATGGGACTTGGGGGCTCTCGTGACTCAGTGAAACTGGAGCTACCTTGCATTTATTGTGGATTAAGGTGAGGACACAGACAATTAGTCCATTACAAACTGGTGCTGCCCCTGCCTGGTGGGAACCTGCTGGAGAGGCCGTACCCGTGGAAGGAGTGGACGGTGGTTATCTCAAGGTCAGGCGTGCAGGAAACAACCAGGCCAACGTGAACATTGTGCGAGTGGGAGCTGCTGGTGGGGCTATCAGAGCTTCCCAGGTCAGGCAGGACACACAGGGAGTCACCCTGTCCCAGAACAAAGCAGGAAGGAGTGAAGATGGCGCCAAAAATCCTGGAGAGAAGGTTCAAAGTCTGGTCAGAGCAACCAGCTCTTGTCAACAGAGAGAGACACAAGCTGAGCAATACCCATCTGGAGCTCAGCCTGGCAGGGTGTCCCTGCCTTGTAGAACCTGCCCTGCTCAGGCTGGAGTTACAGAATCATTTGGTGTCTCTTTGCTTGATATTTATTTATTCCTTCATCTGAGAGCATCGTGGTCCATGGAGGAGCTCACAAGCAAACAACAACAGGAACGGTAATAAATCCACCAGCAACATCTGAATCTCCTCGAGGGTGCAAACAAAACATGATGTGGCTGCACAGCCACAAAATCAACAGCAGCTCCCAAAAAAGCCCAGAGGACAATGACTTTGCTGGAGCACCGGACATCAGGAATGTCTTTAAGGGTTAAGGTAGAAAGCTGACACAACCCTTAATGCTTTTACAGCACACAGACATGTAACATACAATACAGGACAATTCCTTCTATTGATGTCTAAAAATTCTTAATGGAGAAACAGGCTGTTAAAATACAGGATACTTTATAGGCTAGCTCTTCTCCATACTTCACCCTCAGGTATTTGCCAAGTTAGCAGAGGATCAGACTTCAAGTCACATTTAGGCTTCTTTAGAGCAGTTTTTCCACTAAAAGCTTAGCTCAAAGACATACATATTAACGAAAAAAAAAGAGCCATTCATTCTTGTCACACATTTTGTCCTCAGAACAGTTGCAAATCCTGCATATCATTTTTTTTCTAATCAAAGGGAAATAAAACATCTTTTATATAGTTAGACAATTGTCCACAGTCTTTCCCAAGAGTGGAAAAATGCCCTAAAAATGGAAAGCAGGTGGGGTTTCTCAACAGCAAGTTTCTTCTTCTGCACCAGAACAAGAAGGCTGCATCCCTGTTTTCTGTTAAAAAAGTTCCATAGTCAGTGTGGCTACTAAGAGAGTCCTGTGAGCTGGAGATCTGTTGGAAATGCTTTTTGGTGCCTGTATTAGCTGTATTTGTCAACAGTTCCTTTAACCAGATGGAGAAAACTTCTCTGCTTTCCTACTGTACCACAGCAACCTTGGCATCCCACCTTCCCTTTCCATTGCTACTGACTTGGGAAGCTCTGCAGACTTCTCTGATGTTGCTGTTGGCTTGGGAGTGTCACAGTTGAAGAAAAAACAGGGGACATCTTCAGAGATGTAGGTGGGGTTGGGGGAGAAGAAGCAGTTCGGTTTTTGCTTTAAAGACACCTGAGAAATGCAGAGGACAATAGGAAGGGGGGAAATGCTCAATTAAATAATCCCCACTGCAGGACTTGGGGCCTGAAGCTCACGGGTATTTCACTGAGGATTTGCTTCATTACATCTAAAGATCTTCATGAACTCAGAAGCCTCCTCGGTAGGAGCAGAGATGGCAAAATTGGACCCCTCTGGCAAATCCTTTTTTTCACACCCAGGTGGATCCCAACGAGGCACAGAGTCACACCATTATTTCAGACATGGGTTATCAGCAACGCATACAAAAATGCTGGGTTAGAGGAGCAACTTCCAGAATAAAAGCTGCTGATAAACCTGGAAATACTCTCAGACCTCCCGTAGCACAGGAACAGCCAGGAATAGTTAAGTGAGTGCCAAAGCAAAACCCTTGACCTGAACAACTGCATATTTCAGAGACATTTAAAACAAAATCTCGGGCTGAACTCAGAGGCATGAGAACAGAATAGAAAATTGAGATGATATTAATGAGGCACAAAACAGGTCAGAGTTTAGTTTGGGGTCAAATTTTGGGACCTTCCTGACTTTTCTGGATTTTTTTTTTTTTTTTTTTTTAAGTGCTCCAACTCAGTGGGAAGTACTCAATGAACACCTCCAGCTTGTTTTCCACTCAGCAGCACATCACCCCTCCCAGACAAACCAGTTTGAACCACCCTTGCTTACTGTGTCAGCTAATCAAGGGATAAAGGCAGATGAGATGGTTCCATTTTGTTGTTTTTCCTCCCACCTTTCTACTTCACCCCCTGTCACCGATTCCCCTTCCTCCCCCTCTCCTCCCCCCCAACTAAAACAAAACATCTGCCACAGTTTTAAGATGCTTTGGGCCGTTCCAGGCTGCTACCAGCAAGGACAGGACTTGGCAGCGAGGGAAGCTGAGCGAGAGCCACAGCAGGTGAAGGGTTTTCATTCCCCCGTTACTCCAACCAGCTGCCACGACCACGGAGTGTCCGCAGGAGGCAACAGTAATGATTTCCAAACCCAAAAAGAGAGCCCTGGCAGGCTGGGCTGGGGCTTGGCCCCATCCCTCAGAGCTCTGCAGAGCTCAGCTGGTGACTAGTCGCTGCGTCACTCCTTTCTGATTAAATTCCTGTTAAGTTTAAAATAATAACACGTCCTTAGTGGAATAAGAAACTCTGGAAGAAGAAAGAAACAAGCCTTTGTGGGGTTTTTTTGGCCAGTGGTGAATGAAGGGCCAGCCCTGAGGAGTCATATGGGAAAAATGGCTCTAGGACCACGCTTTTCTTCTGTTAAGGCACAGGGCTTATCCTTGCATTTTCTATGACCACAGGATCCAGATCCCCATGTGAACTAAGACCCTTTATACGACTACAACAAGGAGAAATGCTGGACAAGGCACATAAATTATGATGTGTGAACTATAAGGTACAGAAGCACCCCAGTCTTTCAGCAGACAATTTCTCAGAGGGGTTGATCAGAACAACCTGCTCATTTCTGTCCAAGATATTTGGTCTGACACTCTGTTCTCCCAGCTCCCTGACCCTTTTTTTCATTATCTGTCTGCTTGCCGTCCTCTGCAGGAGCCAAGCAGATGGAGTAGAGGGGCCACCAGGTATTTTGGCATCCCCAGTCACATTTCCTGAAGGAAAATGGGTCCATGCCACTGGATCCCAGGCCAGGGAGGTCCTACCACCTTTACCACCAAGATTTGTCCATGCAAAAATTTATTACAGCAGCAATATTGATAATTATACTAATAATTAATCACCTTGGCTTATGTTTCTTCTCCTGCAGTTCTTACAGTCCTCCTGGGGAGGGAATATTAGTTTGTGTCTAGCCCAATGATAATAACTTACTCGTTTTAGCACTGAAATGGAAGAAACAATCCTAGAAACATTCATTAGTGGGTCAAAATGAAACTTTTGGCTAGAAGTGAGATAAAGCTTTTACCTTCATTTGGGGGCTGTATAATCTTTTTGGATAACCTTCTCCATTGGTTCAAGTTAATTTTTGAAACTGAAGCATGATGAAAAGCAGATCTGAAACAGGTGAACGGTCAGAAAAAAACACCAAAATGAAACATTGCAGCGTTTCCATGGCCAACCTTTGCATTTAAGAAACACTGATAGAGAAGTAGAGATGCTTTCCAGGGCTCTCTCTTTTCACAGGAACTACTCACCAGGTTTAAATCCATTCACAGTCTTTCCAATGCCTCATTTGAAGGATGGTAGAACTTCCCCAGGAGCAAATGTGGCTGAGGCACTTTGGGTCAGTCCTGCTTCCCCTTCCTGGACCAACACCTCACACAGAACACCCCCGAATTTTGCCTGGTGAGTAGCCACATGCATCATATTCCTAATGGAAAGTGGAGGAGCTGCTGGAATTATGGAGGTCATGAATAGTAACACCATGCTCAGCTAATTACACAAGGCTACCTGGTGCTTAGGCCGAAGGTGTGTAAAATAGGAAGTGTAAGACACTGGCAAATACCAATTTTTGCTTGTGGTTGCTCATATGACTCCCCTGCTCAGAGGTAATTCACATCAAAGTCAGGTTACCTGGGAAAAGATTTTTTTAAAAGCAAAAGAAGAAGCTGCAAGTCATCTGGGTATCAGATTGGACTCCTCAGGACCACGAGCTTGGGGCCAAAGGCAGGAATGCAGCATGTAATGGCCTTGCTTATCCCCTCAGTGCTGTATCCCTGCGTTCTTCATGGTGTGCAGTGACAGCAACACCAGCTTGAGGGACAAGACAGTGAAAGAGGGTCCCTGCTCCAGGCAGCACAGCCAGGTCACACCAAGGCATCACAGCCTCCTCCCTGCTGCCCAATGCACATCCCTAGTCACCTGCTGTTCCCACCATGTGTCTCCTCCATCTGCGTGCTCTAGCACACTGATGGCTCCTGGGATGATTTGGCTCAGATTATTAAGGAATTAGAGAGTAAAAGAGAGCTCCTCAAAGCCCTGGGGAACTCTACCTGGCACGCAGAGAGGGGCTGGTAACACCACCCTCTGCACATGGCGGCAGCGGGGAGAAGGAGCAGAACTATTAATCTTCTGTAATCTAGCTGGAATTAAGTGACAGTGATGGAGTGCTTTGTAATGGACTTCCTGAATCCTCATACAAACAGAGGAAGTGACCACCCTTGACCAGGTTTCTGCTCATGTTGCCTGTTTCCCTGCCTGCATTACACATTTTCCCTTTTGCAATCAGCTGTGACCCCACTTGAGCAAGGCCAGTGAGTTAATGCTCAGCCAGCCTGTGGGAATGGCTTCTGGAGGGGCTCAGGGGAGTGGGTCACAGGGTGCCATCAAGCTGAAAGCCTCTGAAAGGTCTGCTATGTACCAGGAAGGCAGCTCTGGAATGGCCAGCTTCAAGTCCCCGCTGCCTGAGGAAATCTGGCCAGTCCCAAAACACTGAGCTTTCCTAGGCACACCAAGAAATGCTGTCCTTGGGCTGTCCCTGTGACATGGAGAATGTCTGGCATTCCTGGTGCCTCTGGTCCCTCCTCAGCAGCACAGACATGTCCAACAGAGCCAGCAGCACAGGAGCTGCTGGAGCCTTCCAAGCCTTGCTGGGGGAGAGGATGGCTTTATTTTTGGAAAGCATCCTTTGGGCTCTATTGTCCCGGCATATCCATGTCACAAATCCATGTTGGGGACACCTCCCTGCCTCATGCCGGGCTTGCACAACCCTCCAGCAGCGCTGCTGTTGACAAGGGACCACGACCTTCCCTTTGAGGAGCAGCGCTGCCCTGCCAGCTGGGAGCTCTGGCAGACAGGCCCTGGCAGGATTGTGAATTCCCTGCCTCCCACCCAACGAGCCGGCCATGAACGGACCCCGAAGGCTCCTGGAGAGCAGTCAGTGTGGAACAAAAAAGAGACCACAGCTCACAGCCCGTGGGAACTCCCAGCCACGCCAAAGGGAAGAGCCAGTGGATGCTGCAGACACAGAAGGGCATATTTGGAGTCTGTTCCCACCATCCGGACCTTGGGCTCAGCACAGTCAGTCTGGCAGCCTGTGTGGGCTCTGCCTCTGGCACCAGGGCTGGCAGGAGGAGGGAACTCAGAGAAATAAATCCCTTTTCCAATCTGGCCCTGGGAGCCTCACAAGCACAGGGACAAAGAGAGGGATGCAGAGGTGACCTCATGAGGACACCAAGTACACGGTGAGATGTCTCACCAGCCAGCCCAGCCCTTATTACTGTCACCTCCGAGAACAACAGCTGGCCCATCACACCTCAGCTCAGGTGTGGGCTCTGATTTTTACATCTTTTCCCGTATCAAACTCCCAGGCACGCTGAGCAGGAGGGAGTTCAAGAGAGGGACACCCCTTGACACCAGCTCTGGATTTGGCCACTTGGCCCTGACATGTTCCAAAACAAAACTTACGTTATCAGTGGTCTTTTGCCCCCCTCCTGCAGTCTGGAGCCCATCACTCAGCAAAGAGCCACCTCTGATCTCCACAAATGTGGATTCACTCCTGCAGCTGGGGAGGGTCAGAATCAGGCACTCAGTTTGTGCTACCCTATAGTCCTTTGTTCTCTTTTCTTCCTTTTTCATCTTCTTTTGGTCTTGCCTCAGCTGCTTAAACCCCCACTTACTTGCTGCCTGAATCAGGAAGGTCTAAAGATTTAGTAAAGAGTTCAGGCTACGGTCCAGTGTTTTTTTGTCACTTACTTGTCTAAATAACGCAGGAAAAGCTCCTGCTTTTCTCCATGAAAGGTGGGGAACAGCAGAGGTGCAAATGGAAACCTTGGTGGCATTAGGTGTTGTTTTTCTAAACATTCCCCATCAGTAAGCACACAGTCTCTCAGCGCTGTACGGTCCCACCGAGGTCTTTAAATTGTATTTCTAGGATTTCTCTAAAACAGGGGCCTCAAGCTTTTAAATACAAAGGGAGCTGGGGAATGGTTTCTTTAGCAAGAGATTTGAGCAAATCAGTGCTTTTGTCTCTCTCTCTCTTTTCTTTTTCTTTTTTTTTTTTTATGGACATCTGCTGGGGTTTGTATTTTTTGAGTCATGGGGGTGAAGGAGGTTGAGGGCGAAAGAGAGGTTTGCAGACAGGGTGAGCACAACATACACTGGAAAAAATCCCGGATGCTATAAATGGGAGCCCCCTAACAGTGCAGCTCATCTGAAGCAAAATGAAAATATCAGGCATCCAAGAAACATATGTGCAGATGGCTTGGAGCCCAGTCTCCTTACTAGGGCTCTGCATTAAATAAAATGCACCGGGTCATGTTGCTATAGATATAAGAGATTACTGGGTGCAATGTGTGCTTCTCTGTGAAGCTGCAGGTTTTTAAACAATTGCAAATGCAGACCTTGTTTATGGATCGAGCAAATAGCTTCAGTCAAGCAGAGCAGCACTTTTTTGGGGGTTTTTTTTGTGGGGTGTTTCTTGCCAGGGTTGGGGTCAGGAGGCTTCTACTCTGTGAGATTGTGCTGCGGTCTCTGCTCAGGAGGAGCAGCCTCACCACTCACGTGAGAAGCAGCATCCAAGAGGGCTCTTGACTATGACCTGTATTTTTGAAGGATGATATGAATCAACCCAGAGCCTTGGCAAGACCTCGCTGCTGGGGCTTTTGCTTTCAGCCAATGTCAATTATGTCATTACTGAGCCTGCAGAAGCTATTACTAATGTTACTTTTACAGTTCACTGCTGACCAGAGAAAAGAGTTTTTCACACTGTTGTCGTTTTGTTGGAGCAAGACTATACGAATCACAGATGGCTTCTCTGCCAGATGTAGCCTCGCAGGACGGCAGTTTGGGGTTTACAAGAGGTTTAATGAAAACTTGGCACTTTACCAACTTTTGGCAAATACTCTTGGGCTGTCAACTCACACACAAGCAAATCAAGATCCTAAAAAAATGTCTAATGACTTGTTCTCACCGAACGAGGAGGTGAAAAGTTTTACCTGAGAAACAAAACCCAAATGAGCAAACCAATAGTCTATCACACTGGGCCTGAGATCATGATCACTGAGTTACTGAAAGCTCTCACTGCACTCTGGATCTGTTCCCAAGTCCTTGCTGTTGCACTTGAGGGCTCCAACACATTTCTGCCGACGCGGAACACGGATGGTGAGCTGGGGGGAAAGTGACATCCAGGTGTGTCGAAAATCACCTCATCCTTACTTTGATGTCTGCTGCTCTTTTTTCCTCCGAATTATGACTTTACTGCTTTGCCCTGGCTGAGAGTTCCTTTGCTGGCCTTTCTGCTTGGTTGGTTTCTTCCTTGATGACAAGAGCAGTTCATTAAAATTGTGCTAAAAGAAGTCCTCAGGTGTGTGCCTTCAGATGTAGGACTCATCCCCTACTAAACATGCTGAAATTGTGCAGAAATAACCAACATCTCTGGATGCAAGCTGGAAACTCTGCATTATTTGAGTTTTCAGGCATATTGCTTCCTTTTCTGCATTAATGAAAGTGTAAGTGTGTGCTAAGTGAGACTTGCCACAGCACAGCATCACTTTAAGCACAGCTTTCCTTAATTTATGAGTCTCCCCATTCATCCATTCCCACCATCCTGGACCAAAATTCATCCTGGTCCCAATGGCCAAATGGAGTCAGCTGCAGTGATTTGGCTGTGAAGCTTCTTCAGTTATGGTTTGGGTAAGAAATTATTTCTTAAATCCCTGTAGCCCCAAAGTGCTGCCTCACGGGTGCAGCTTGTGCACCAGAGGGATGGAGCATAAAGGTGCCTGAACACATAAAAAATGCATTTGAGCCATTCAAAAACTCATCTCCAGCAACCAAACCCTGAAGCATTATTCACACCACAGCTCGAGGCAGTCAGCCTGTCTCATCTGTGGGCCTTTAGCAGTCTCCCAGAACCAAGAGCCTTTGCCTCAGCCTGTCTGCCTGCCTTAAATATCTTCATCCTGAGCCTAACTCGAATGGTAGAATTTTTATCACCACTGGTGCACAAACCAGATGACTGAATTCTCTGGAGGCAGGAGGAAGTAGCACTTTACATCCAGGTGGCAAAGGAATTAATAAAATGGCTGGAGAAACATAATCACAGAGATGTCATCCTTTTTCCACTGGCTGAGGTTTGGATGCAAACCTGATACCTAACCCTCCTTAGAGTTCCTGTGGATTCATCTCCTTCAGAATAACTCTTTCAAACAAAGTTATTCTGACTTTTTCTGTGTCGGGTGCTCTGACAGGTTACAGAAATGAAGTTAATTTATAAGATGCAGATTGAATCAGCATCCCTGAGACAAAGATCACCAAGCACCACAGGTCTCCCTCTTCTTTAGTTTTGCAGACCACAGAATCCTAGAATGGTTTGGGTTGGAAGGGACCTTAAAGTTCCAACCCCATCCAACCTGGCCTTGAACATTTCCAGTGATGGGATGTTAGGGAAGCTGTAATGGAATGTAAATCTCCCTCCTGCTCTTCCACAAAAAGAAAAACAGTAAGTGTCAGGCTTTATTAAATGAGATTTTTAATAATCTTTGGTTTTCTAGAAGGACTTGGGACAGGATCAGAAGACATCTAGTGGGTTGTGATAACGAGGCTTTAAAAAGTGCCATGTGTCTTTTCATAAAACATTGGCTTGCTGGCCTGGGAGGCACGTTGCTAATGAAAGGCTGCAAAGCTGAATAATATTCCTGACTTTATGGAGCAGAAGAGACTCAGTACAGCAGTAGCCACAATACTAATCAACCCTGAAATATGTTCTGCTTGAAGTTATCTTTTCTTGGATAGCCCTTTATCTCCCCAGTGAAATGCTGAGTACCACTGTTTCCATAACATCCCAATCTCTGCTGTGCCAGTGCTTCTCTGGAGGCGGCCCAGGGAGCTGCTCTTTACTGAGTCCTGGGCAGGGCTGAAGGTTGGAACTCTGAGGCAGTGACCATGAAGCTCAGAGGTGTGGGAAAGGATGGTTTAATTCCTTTTTATCCCATGAACTGCTGATGTGGGCCCTCAGCTAAGGCAGCTGGGGCAGATTTCATCTCAACAACATCTGTACCTAGTGAAGAGAGGAAGAGGGACTAACTACATGAGCTTGTAGTCATAAGGCATGGGGGAATGGCTTCAAACTGAAAGGGTTAGATTAGATATTAGGAAAATCTCTTTATTATGAGGGTGGTGAGGCCCTGGCACAGGCTGCCCAGAGAAGCTGTGGATGCCCCACCTCTGGAGGTGTTAAAGGTCAGGCTGGATGGGGCTCTGAGCAACCCGGTCTGGTGAAAGGTGTCCCTGTTGGAATGAGATGATCTTTAATGTCCCTTCCAACCTAGTCCATCCTATGATTCTGTGATGATTCTAAATCTCCAGAGTTGTGAAAATCTACAATCTTCAACATGGAGGTGCCAGTGTCTCTCCATTGACTAAAATGAGAGTTAGCTACTACAGGAGCGATGGGTAGGGAAGGTCACTCACCCCTATCAATAATCCTTCCTTCCTTTCTTTATTTTCCTTCCTTCCTTCCTTCCTTCCTTCCTTCCTTCCTTCCTTCCTTCCTTCCTTCCTTCCTTCCTTCCAAATTCCTTCCTTCCTTCCTTCCAAATTCCTTCCTTCCTTCCTTCCTTCCTTCCTTCCTTCCTTCCTTCCTTCCTGTAGGACTCAAACCTCACAGAGAGGGAAGGAGGGAAGTGCTTCAATGAGCCAGCAAAGTGGTCATGGTATATACCAACATCCACGAGTGCATGATTGCTAATGTTTAACATTCCCCAGGAAAATCACAGCATTATTAATTTTCCTGCTTTATATACCTCTGGAATGGCAAAAGCAAGAGGAGAAACCTGGCCCAGTGATCCATCATCCGAGGCTTTGAAATAGAGCCAACTTCAGTGAAATTTGAGCGAGCCCTCAGAAACACAAGGAGGGCTGGAGCAACAAGTGCATTTCAGTGAGCTATGATATCACCCTCTGCTCCTTTCTGGAGGGGAAGCTGTTTATCGGATGTGTAGGAGAGAAGAAAGAAGCAGAAAAGCACACACATATATTTAAATATTAAAAGCTGCCCCAGGAAAGAAGTTAAAATATGAGGTCATTTCCTCGATGAGCTTAAAACATTATTTGTCATCCACGCTGAAACAGGAGAGAAAGGGAAATAAAAGAAGGACAGGAAAAGCACCCTGAGCGTTTGTGGTTTGAAGGGAAGGTGCTGGGTTACACCGAGAGCCGAGGCAGCCTCGAGGGTGCCCCTTGGATCTGCTCCTGGCTGGCTCTGAGCACCACGGTGGCAGAATTCCTGGAGGGGAACAGATGAGCCTTGGCAAAGCCCTGGCAGCACCTGGGACTGGTTTACATTTCCTTACCATCCAGGCATTTGTCAGAGCCTCCAGCCAAACGGCCTCAAAGGAACAAACTTTCCTGTGACCAGTCTGGGCTGTGGATAGCAAATCCCACCAGCCCCCTGGAGACTGCCCAAGCAGCTTTAGTTGTGTATTAGGGGGTATCTTATTGGGTTCTGGGCTGGATTTAATAGATTCCCCTGCATATCAGAGCAAACTGGGTGTAATAAGGTTCCATTATGTAATTGGGAAGTTAAAAAGTGCCATGCATGGGGTTGTTGTGACCCAAGTGCACGATCCTGCTCTTGACCTTGTTGAACCTGGCCTCAGCCCATCGATCCAGCCTGCCCAGGTCCCTGTGCAGATCCCTCTTCCTGCCCTCCACCAGATCAGCTTAGTGCTACCTGCAAATGTACTGAGGGTGCACTTGGTCCCCTCGTCCACATCGTTGATAAAGGCACTAAATAGGACTGACCCCAAACCTGAGCCCCAGGGGACACCACTGGTGACCAGCTGCCAGCTGGGTGCAGCTCCATTCACCACCACTCTCTGGGGACAGTTTTTTATTGAGAAAAGAGTACACCCACCCAAACCATGAGCTGCCAGCTTCTCCATGGGAACTCTCAAAGGCATTACTAAAGTTTAGGTGGACAACAGCCACAGCCTCCATGATTTGTGTTTTCTTCTGCTCGTGCTGAACTCCCTGCAGAAGATCTGGGCAGCCCCTGTGGTGGTGGAACAGCAGGAGCACAGGCTGGCACAGGCATCTGTGGGATGCTTGGTTATGGTTCTGTTTCATTTATTAGCATGGATGCAGCTGAGATGTCCTGGAGAGGTTCATAAAATCATGGAATCACAGAATGGTTTGGGTTGGAAGGGAATTTAAGGCTCATCTCATTCCACCCCCTGCCACGGGCAGGGACACCTTCCACTCTCCTGGGTTTCTCCAGGCCCCATCCAACCTGGCTTTGGGCACTTCCAGGGATGGGGCAGCCACAGCTTCTCTGGGCAGGCTGTGCCAGGACCTCCCCACCCTCACAGGGAAGATGAGGCCATGGAGATGGCATCTGGAAGGGGCCCTGGAAACTTTCTGCTTGCATTTGTTCTGCCCCTGAACAACACAACAAGACTTGCTCCACAAGGAGCCTGTGGTCTGCCCAGCAGCACTGAGCTGCCCTTTGGAACCAGTGGTTTCTTTGGAGCTGAGCGACCCAGCTGCTGTTTGGCCTCTGGATTGCACAGCTCCAAATGTATCATTGGTTCCCTGTTATCAAGGGCTCTGACTCAGAGCTCAGGGAAACATTGCCATTCCAGCCTCTGGGAGCTGGACATTTCTTCCCCTGGTAAATTTGGCTTGAGCCACACCAGTCTTGGGAAAAATTAGAATGTCTAAGAAAAGAGAAGACTGTTAATTTTTGCATATTTGCCTGTTATAAAAGCTGCACTTCCAGCATCTTGTGACTCAGCTGAGGGAAGCTTCATTGTTTCTTTTTCCTCTATAAAAGAAAATAAAAATGATGATAATAACTGGTATGTGAGGTATTCCTCTTTGCTGAAACTTGAATCAAGAACCAAAAGATGCTGACACAAATCAATGAAACAGGACTAGTGCTTGAAACAGCAGCAAGCACCATCCTTCCCCTTCTGCTGCTGCTCAAGATCCCAACACACACTTGGCAGCACAGCTGAGTGAATCTGCTGGCAGTGCACTTCCCTGGAAGCTGGAGCAGTCTCTTGTCAGCCCTGCTCTGAACAAGTACCTCACAGCCCCATGTTGGGCGACGCCGCATTTTAGTGGGGTTTTTTGACAGCCTGGCCATACCCTAAGCAACAGCTGCCCTGCCAGGGAAGCACTCAGGCCCTCTGAGCGCACCCTTTGTGCTGGTGCTGCACAGATCACAGAATTAAGTGGAGGGTGCCTGTGCTCAAATACAGCAGAGGGGGGCTCGAGTGGCTCTGCAGCCCCTCGGCACCAGGGGAATGTCAAGCAGCCAGCAGTCCTTGCTGGCAATAAGGGAGTGAACAATTCCTGTTTGTCTGCGTGCAGCAGATGGGAAAACAGCAGGGAAGCTGTGTCCAGCAAGGCAGCAAGGGGTCCACAGCAAGTCAGCACCTGGAGCTCCACAGACATCGCTCTAAAGCAATAAATGCTGCCAGTTCCATAATGGCAGTGAGAAGAGCCAGCTGCACAACCCCATAGGGATGTGAATGCTCCCTGGGCACTCCCCGAGTTCATTTCAGCTCATTTCAGCTTCTTCTAATGCACATTTTTTTAAAAATAGTATTTTTAAAGGGTTATTAGTCCATTTTTGGGGCAGAAGGACCCTCCAGTGCAGCCACCTGCTTTACATGGATCATCCAGCTTCAATCAGCAGCATCAGCATCACACCCATCACTTCTGGTAGAGCAAGGATCTAATTTTCATCAAATGTGGAAAGGATTGGCTTCTTCCCTGCTCTAAATAATCATCTCTATTAATTTTAATTTTTTTTCTTGGTATTTGAATTTAAAAATAAAGTGGAATTGCTCGGCAGGACAAACTCCAGCACTAACCACAAACACAGACCTGGCTGCAGGAAGCAGTGAGCTTGGAGGCATTACCACGTTTTTAGTGTTAAAAGAAAGAAATGGTGAGGAAAATCTGTTCCCTGCACCCTCCAAGTGCTCTGATCTCTGGTCAGCCTTCCCAGCCCAAAAGTGTGAAAATCAGCAGTGCCCAGGCAGCCATTTAAGCATAAAGAGAGAAGGCTGAAGGGGGAATTTTCACCACCACATCATTAGGAATGATGGCATTTACACAGTGAAAACCTCTGGGCCATCTCTCCATGCTCAGAGGCAAATGAAGGCTGGTTGAGGCAGGTTTGGTGGAGTTGAGAAGCAGACTTGTCATGACTTGTGACAACAGACAAATGTATGTTTGTGCACCTGAACATGGGGCTCTCCTTGCACACCTCCCTGCTGCCTCCTCAGTATCCCCAGGACGGTGTCAGAGTCACTCAGGGTTCAAGGAAACCTGCATTACATCCCATGCCACTTCTAAAGGACACAAGGACTCAGCTCACCTGGCACTTGGGAAGATGCTTTGCTGCAGGAGCATCCATGGGAAAGCAATTCTCCAAAGAAAACCCACTCAGTATCTTCCAGACTTCCATTTGCCTCTCTCTGCCTCCTTTTATTACAGACACCATGTTGTTATTGATATTTGTTCTTTCTTGGCTTCTGCAAAAGGTCACCAGGCTAAATCAGCCATCTCTCACGCCAACAGCCTTTCACTCACAGTAAGTGACAATTCCCCACAAAATGTCTCAGCCTCCAGCCCTGGAGCTCAGTGGGTTTGTCAGTCCAGAGGAAGCAGTTTTAGCTGCCACCTTAAATTAAGACTTGCAGGCCTGGGAGGTGGAAGCTGAGAGCTGAGTGACTTTCTCCATCACTCTGAGCAAACGGGACCCCTGAGAGTCCCGTGGCTGCCAGATCTCCCCTGGGCCTCCTCCTTCTCCCTTTTGCCCCTTATCTCCCTTTCTCACCAGATATGCACCCTAACACCACACAGACATGTGCTTTCCTTGACCCCAGCAGACCTTCAGCAAGGCAATGCTTTTGCAGGCAATTTTTTCATCCCATTTATTTTTTCTGAGACCTGGATGAAAACTCATTTTTTAAAATCAAGTTTCAGTTTTGTTCTTGATTCCTTTGTGAGAAGGACAGGTTCCCTGATCATCCTTCACTGCAGCCAGCCTGTGGCCACCCCAATTGCTCAGGACACCCTGAGGCCATGCCAGTCCTCCCCTCACTGTTGTACCCTTCTGAGATCCCCCTTGCAACGCTGTCCATGCTTCCATTTGACTTTGCTGTCAATAACCTTGCTAGAACGGATCTGGGATTTGTCAGGACAAGGATGTTTTCCACACACACAAATGGATCACCATTTGTGATCCATCTCTGCCTGACATTTTCTGCACTTTGAGAAACCCACATGGCCTCGAGTGGAATTAGATAACCCTTTAATGGTGCTGTGGGCAGAAATGCAATGGGGTTGGGGTGAAAAATGTCAGAAGTCAATTTAAACAATAAAAACAGTTGCTTTGAATCAAAGCAGGACTTGTTTATATCATAACACAAGGTTCACCCGGGTTAGGTGTGCTGGAGGATGGAGCACTGCACTCCTCCTCAGCTTATCAGCAGAGAAGATTTTATTCATTCCTCAGACAAGCCCTTGGACCCAGTCAGAGCTCCCAAGAGCAGAAATTCCCCGGACTATGTCAGATTTCAGAAAAGCACAACGACAACAGCCTTGCTTCCCAGATACTGATATTGCAGAGAGGGAAGTGCATTTTTCAAGGCAGAAGGCAGCAGCCTGGAGTTCAGTTACACTGTCTGGGTGATTAATGTGTTATTTAGGGAGCAGACAGAAGCAAGGAGCCTGAGAGAGACCTCCTCCCTTCTATGCCTGCCTTCTAATGCTGAAAAAAAAAGCCCACAGACAAAAAAAAAAAAAAGCAAATTAACTCACATGGACACTGTTTTCTGACTATCTAAGGAACATTTGAGCTACATTGTGGGTATGACAGGAATGACCCAAACTTGTGCCAGCTGAAGACCAACTCTCATGTTTAATTCCTTCACAGACACAGCTTATCAGAGCACCCAGGCCAGCAACAACCAAAAATAACAATGCAAACAAAAATCCCAAAGGAAACGAGCTGTGTCTGGTTTATCCTTATAGACACGTGAGAAGCAGGATCCAAGCTGCTGTGGGTTTCAGAGCAGAGACACCAAATCCCCTTCCCCATCTCCTCCCCTTTGTATGACAGAGGTGGATGAAAGGAGAAGGAAATTTATCCCAAATATGAGGACCTTTTAATGACAGAGATTTGGTAGAACTGATCAGCTTTGGGGTCACAAGGAACAGAATTTGCAGTCCATCTGGGGGTGTCCTGAGTGATGGTGGTGGGTGCAGGAGGGAGTGTGGCATTTAACATCCACATCCAGGGATGGATGCAAGGACTAAGGAATAAAGAGCCCATTTTCCTCCTGGGTACCAGATGTAATCAATACTCTCTGCACCAGCTCAGAACTGTCAGCCTCTGATTCCTGAGCAGGAAGTAGAGACCTCCAGGCATCCCGTGGGAGATTTTCTCCCTGGAATTCTGTGTCCAGGTCTCAGATGTGCAGCCCTAGCATGTGTATTTTGCAGGGTATATTTTTCATCACATGGTTTGCCCTCTCTCCTCCCATCCTCCTCTCCTCCCCTCCTGGGGAATACAGCACAGTGCACGCATTCGGCATATGCTGAAATGTATAAATAAACCAACATTTTGCTGGGTCAGCCCTCTGTTGGCAACCTCCTTGTACTTTGTCACTGCAGGCCACAACTCCACTTACAGTGACCATCTTGTCTTGGCAGGACTCGTTTGCTTATTCACTCCCTCCTCAGCTCTTCTGTTTGGTGCCAAAGCACACCAAGAGCCCCTCAATTGCCCTTGGCTTCCCCTCTGTGGAGGAATGCTGAGTTGTGGGGATAGTCCATGCCATAGAAAAGGAAAAGGGATAAAAATATTGCTTGCCAGCATCCAAGAAAAGGGAGGAGTTCTGTGCTGTCAGGTCCTACTCAAGCATGGTCCATAGGGAGAACTCCAGGAGGTGTTTATAGCTCCCACCATTGGCTCCCACGTGGGGTTTCAGATACCCTCACAGGGTAATAAGGATAAATATCCCGCGGCCCTGATGAAGAGAGACATTTCATGGGACACAGAATCATTAAGGTTGGAAAAGACCCCTAAGATCATCTATTCTAATCATTCCCCCAACACTGCCATGTCCCCCACTAAACCATGTCCACACGTGCCACATCCACACGCTTTTTAACACTTGCAGAGGTGGTGACTCCACCACTTCCCTGGGCAGCCTGTTCCAATGCCTGACCACCCTGTCAATGAAGACATTTTTCCTCATATCCAATCTAATCCTCCCCTGGCACAACATGAACCACAACTCACGAAATTTTCCAGGTGAGTATCATTCCTCTCTTTTTATCCAGAAACGGAACCATCTCGTCCCTTTTCCTGCATTTAAAATTAGAATTGCTTTTTCCCATCCTAACTCTTACATGGGTTTGATCTTTTTCAGTGCTGCATTGTTTCCAAAGTGCAAAGTGTCTGGAAATGGAAAAGAAAGAAGTCACAGGCACATGGGTGCCTGTCAGACAAGGACAATGGGCTGCCCATCACTGGAAGGGTGCTGCTGTGGGCACAGCATCCCTAAAACATGAGGTGTTTAAAGAGCAAGGTTGAAATTTGGAAAACAGAGCAGCAATTTCAGATGTACATCCTCAAAGTAGCCTCATTCTTCTAGGAAAGTGCTCTCAAAAAATCATCCTGATCCCAAGCTGGACACTGCTCTGGAAAGCATTGCGTGGCATTTCAGAGCAATGTCCCAAACATTTGTGTTTTGTAAACAGGAAGTCACTTTGTCTGCAGAGGATATTTTCCCCCCTTCAATAGCTGCATGCAGCCCTTTTACATAATCCCTTTTTGCAGTATTTTGGGACTGAAAAGCTCATTTCCCTCTCATAAGCACAGAGGAGAATGCAGCTGCCACCCAGACATCCTTTAAATGGGACCACATGTAAGCCACTTAGTCTCCAAAAATGAAAGCAAAACACAGAGCTGTCATCACTGCACGGCACCGTCAATCAGAGCTGCTCATAATGTGCTGCACCATGTACATCTTACACCACGTTCATTATGAGCTTAGCCTAATGTGGAATAGCACAGCAGAATATTATAAACGCTAGAAATTCTGCATTGGCGAGTGAGGCACAAGTGGGAACAAAAAAGTTCTGATCCAGCCTTTTTTCCTGGCCATGAGCATTGGTGAATACAAATTCCTCTGATGCTTTTTCCCAGCTTTATCCTGACCAGGTTGGGTGCAAAAAGAACATTTTTTGTTCGTGTCGCTCCACTGAACTATTCCAATCAAATAATTTTGCTTGCAAGTTCAGCCACATGATCTTGCCAGGGTCAGTCCCCTGTGGTGCGGAGACACCAGGGTGGGTCGTGCCCAGCTGGTTTCATCTCCTCCCTTGTCCTGTTGGTTCCATCACAGGATGCAGAAAAGCCACAATGGGTTGTGCTGCAAGGGCAGATGATGCCTGTCACTCCAAGGACCAGGAGAACAGAGAATGTCTACAGACAGGCCTGGGGCTTTGGGCTGCTGCTGGGATTGCCAGGAAAAATTGCCTGAAAAACATATCCTGTGCAATGAAATTGTTGGTCCAGGTCAAACCCCCATCTCTCAAAACTCCTGAAAGCTGGGAAGGCAAAGTTGCCTATATAGTACATGGAATAAAAAATGTGGAATCAAGGCTCTTGCCTTGTTTAGAGGCATGAAAAGCTGAGATGGAAAAGGCTGTGTCCTTCCATGGATGGAAAGAATGCAAAGCAGCAAATTGTAGCTTCATAAAGGGGCTGACAAAAGTAAAAGCTATTGATAATTGCACCTTTCCTGTAGCTGCTCATGTCCTAAGACTTCCTAAAGGCCAAATAGAAAACGTCATTATTTTTCCAGGTTAGCATTATTGCTGGGATGCCGGGTTTGGCATTGGAAAAGAAAGATCTGGGGGCAACAGATGATGGGAGGGTTCCGTGTTGAGACAGATGCAGATAACAGGAGGAAGAAGACAAGGAGATGGGTCCAGTTGAATGCATGTGCAGTGGAAAAAGTGTTCAAGGAAGGAGCAAAACCATGGGAGGAAAATTACTCAGTTCACAGCATTTAGATCTATTGGAAGTATCATTTAAAAAACACAAGGTAATCATTAAAATGTATTTGGTCATTTGTGTAAAACTCTTCAAGTACCTTAACATCACCTGTAAAGTGCCTGATAGAGTGGAGAGAGTTCATTAAGAACGAGGGTAGGGAAAGAGGAGCCGGAGCTCTCTGATGGGGACTGGTGGGTGGGTTGGTTTCATCGTGGGAAGGCGTTTCCCCTCCTTTCAACATGCCCTGGCTGTAGAAGCAGTTACAGCCTTAAACAAACCAGCTGGCACAGGCTTCAAATTGTGTTGTTATTCATATGCATCCAAGTATAAAACAAGGACTGTATAAGCTGAATAAATAAACAGACTCACTGGTCTCTGGTGAGGAGGTCTGCGTCGTTTTATTCACACTTTTTGCCATATACTCTGGGGTCATTTGCCAGACTGGGAATAAATGGCATCTGGTTCTTTAGCCCAGGCTTGATCTGCTCTCTCATATAAAGACTTTTCTTTACTGGCTTCTGGGATGCAAAAACCAGGTGAAATGGAAGGAGAATCTAGCCAGAAAGTGTCTAACATATATCAGAAACTTTTGGGCCTGATTCTGGCTGTGTTTATTCCTTTTTCCTGCCATCATAACAGGGCAGAGAATACGACACCCTTGGTTTAATTTAAATTCAGCAAGAAAGAACTGAGATATTTGTTATAAATTTGCTAACTCTCAGTAGAATTAATTCAACTAAATCAGCTGCTTTTAAACACTCAATACATCTACAGTCAACCACCAAACACGTTTCAGCGGGAGGTTGTAACAAAAGTGATTTCAGAGAAGGGAAAATGCCATTTGCAGGCAGAAGAAAAACGCCCATTTTGAGTCAATTTTTTCAACAGTCACACAGAATTCACACCAATTCACCCCAATTTGACTTTGCTCAAGCTGCTCTGTGTCAATGCCTCTGAGAAAGGCAAGTTGGCCCTAACAAGCTGCCTTCGTGGAGATTGTTGGACTCTATTCTTTCAACAAACCCATTCTATTGTTTCATGATGGGGTTTGAAACGAAAGACAATTCAGATCAGGCTGCAGCTGTGCAGACAACCCCCATCACGTACTTCTGTGGAAGACCAGAATTAGGAAAAACGAATGCTTTTGCTCATTAAACCAAATTCTACAAATATGACTATATTTCAAAAAAATTAGAGAAGAGAAGAGAAGAGAAGAGAAGAGAAGAGAAGAGAAGAGAAGACTGTAAACTGACACTGCAGGGTGCTAGGGAGCAGCAAAGTGGTTTGGATTGAGGTGTGGGGGGCTGAAGACCACGGTCAGGGCTTTGACCGCCATCCCTTGTGCCAAACACTGCCTTGCTGCCACCTGAAACCGGAGAGATTCCTCAAAATATGGAACTAGGAGAAGTAAAGGGGACATCTGTGAATGCTGCTGCTGGTAGTGC
The DNA here is from genome assembly GCF_017639235.1 of Corvus kubaryi. NCBI lineage: Eukaryota > Metazoa > Chordata > Aves > Passeriformes > Corvidae > Corvus > Corvus kubaryi. Next base: position 21,906,733 of record NW_024581108.1, on the reverse strand, counting down.
TGGATGGCCAGGGCAGGAGAAATTGTGGGCACACAGATCACCCACATCAAAGCAGGGGCGGCAAAGTTTGGGCTCGGGCTGGTTTTCCGTGGAGCGCGGCAGGCGCATCACTGGGAAACGCAGCACGCTGCTGGTTCCATCCAAAACCTTCCCCATGTCATTAATGCTGGAAACCCTTCATTATACTCTCATTAAACCTCCCTTAAAATGCCCTTCCTGCATTTTCATGCTGAGGGCGGTGCATGGCACGTGCAGTGGCTCTTGCCGGCATTTCAGGTGCAACTTTTTGGCCTTCTGGCAGGGGAAGGAAAAGAGCAAAACCAGAGGCAGAGCAGCTTTAACTCCCCCAGGTGTTGAAGGCCAGGTGAAGGTGGATATTTGTGGTCCAATCCTGCTGTTGTTGAAACGAACAGCAGCGATGTCTGAGGGAGCAGGGTTGGGCTGGGGCTGAGGAATGGAATCAGAGCAGGGCCTGACTGCATTAACTAGGGGGTGGTTCGTGGAGAAGCGAATCCCCAGCAGTACAGATTACTTAGCGGTGGAGCAACGTGGGTTCATGATTTCTGCTCTTGGACTGCTCTCATCCCATGTTCTGCCCTGGCCACCCAGAAATGCTTTTCTCCCGTGTGAGAACACGGCATGCAGACACATTCCCGACGAGAGCATCGTGGCTGGCTGGATTTTTCAAGGATGGTGTCAGGGGGAGAAAGGCTCGTGCACGTCACAGATGCATCTTTGAAGACAGAATGTGGGTCATGTCTTGGAATTTAGGGGCTGTCATATGGGAATGGTTTACTGGGCTTTTAGGGTTTCTTTGCATTTCAGAGCAAGACAGTTCTCACCTTCTACCTTTCACACTGACCTAATTGCACACGTTATACCACAGGGAAGCATCTTTTTTGTCTTGATCTTGGCTCTTCGCCTTTCATTTGTCTCCCACCTGATACAGTTGTAGGTATAATCTTTATTCTTATGCACATTTCCATGCGTGCATCACTTTTCTCCATCACCCTAAAAACATCTCACCTTGGTGAATCCCAAAACTCAGCTTCACTCTTTAGGCATTTCCTTGGGCTGCCTGCTCTGCCATGCAGAGGAGCCCAGGCAGAACTGAGGCAGCTGAGGACCCAGCAGTTGTGCACTTGAGAGCCTCAGCAGTGTTTTCCCTCCCACGCCCATGTCTCCAGGACTCAAAATCTCCTTTCTGACATGCCCCAGCAGCATTCATGGTGTCTAAGGCACAGGGAGCACCCAGGAGAAGCCCCAACCCAGAAGGCTGTACCCACAGCAGGTTTCACTGAGCAGCACATCAGTCAGCTGCTGAGATGAACGTCCTTTCAGATATGCACATGGAATTAATTAATTCAATTAAGACTTTTTGTTGTTGCTGTTTCCTGGAAGCAAACATGGCTTTTAGCTCTGGGATATAGTACTATTGCACAAAGGGATAAAAAACCAAAATCAAGAGGACGATTTTTTTTGTGTATGTGTGGTAAAGACTGCAGCTTTTAAAGTGGATTAGTGTTATTGTTGGGTGGTGGGAAACATGAGACTCATCCAAGTACAGCTTGGAGTTCACTGATTTGGAAACCAGGCGAACCTGGGTTATGGCTGCACATCAAAACCATGGTAAGTGCTTGCTCGACTCTGGCTGGTGCTCGTGCAGCCAGGAAAGCAGGAGAATTTGGCAGGGATGGGCTCCAGGTTGGGTTAATAACACACATGACAGATGCCGAGGCACGTCTGCAGCCACTCACTGCTGTGGACACCGAGGACCCAACTCTGAGGAGCTCCAGTGGCAGGCTAGGTTCTTTTGTTTTGGAAAAGTTCCTTCCAAATGCAATATTGTGTAATATTTACTCCTCTGTGTATTTACTCCCACAGTGTAGCAGTGATTCACAAGTGTAGTATTACATTATTTACTTTTTTCCTCAGTTTTTTGTGTTACCAGATGCTGCTCTAGCGCTGCTTCTGCTGGGTCACAAGGCTGAAATGCCCACTGCCTGCTGGCACATGACCCCTTTCAAACAGACCTGATTTTATTTTAAAAGCAGGTTTTCAGAAATCATTCTCCTCGCTGGGAGGTTCCCCTCGACCTCAGCGCCCTCGTGGTTGCAGAAGAGCTGAAGGGAATTGATTCAGAGCCCATCTAGAGATGGTTTGGCAGTGTGGACGAGGTGTTTGATCAGGGTTTGGAAGCTCTCAGGGGGTTGGGTGGTTTGTGCTGTGATAGCCAAGGGCTTTTCTCTGTCTGGGTACACGTGGGACTCATTTTGAACCAGCAGTGGGAAGTCCTCCCCCATCCCCATACTCACCCAGGGAGGTTGCAACAGCCCCAAGTCCTCAGGGTGAGCCCAGGCTCGAAACAAAGGCACATTTTCCTATCATCAGGACTAATCCTTCAGGGAATGATCAGAGGAAGCCAAAGCCCGGAGGTGCTGGGTAAGTTTTGGGAAAATCTCCCCATGTCACTGTTGACACTGAACACTGGAGGTGGTTTGGAAAGCCAGGAGGGGGTTGTTTGGGTTTTCTCTTTGCTGGTTTATTAATAAAGTCCAACAATAACAGCAAAACAAAATAAATTTCCCTTGTACCAAGAGTAATTTCAAACAACAACGCTTAGGTGGTGACAAGGCAAGAGGTGTTGTAAACCTTTCTGTGCATAAAATTAGAGCCCCAACCTGAACAAAGCGAGGTTCCATCTGAAATAAAAAGAACGGGGGTTTTGGTGGAAAAAGACAGACCCTGGCACTTCCCTAGGACAGCTGGGGAGAGTGGGGAAGAAACTGGGAGTCTGCAGGAACAAAGAAAGATGAGAGGTCTAGAAAATGTGATTTCTTCAGGAAGATGACAAGAACCAAGCTCATGCTGTCGTGAGCAGGGAGGTTGGAGGGTGAAGACATGACACTGTAACTCAAATATTTAGATAGAGAGGAAATTCATAAACTGGTTTTGTGTCCACTGAGCAATGAGGAAAGAAATCACAGGTTTAATCTGCAGCAAAAGAGACTTAGTTTAAAATCTGTAAAAGAGACTTAGGGATGCTCTGTCATGGATTTTGGGGGCAGATTGTGCATTTGCCACTGCTGCAAATCCACACAGTGCACCTCCACCTCCCAGACAGGCTTGGAATGTTTCTGGCGCCCATGTAAACTCACAAACTCCCTTCCAGCTCCATTTTTTGTGATTCTGAAATAACAGCAAAATTACACCCTGGCAGCATAAGAGCTGGGATTATTTGTTTTGGGATTGACATAATTAGGCTAAGCATGAATCAGATGTTTTAGCAATTTGCAATTAAACCACACAGGAGAGATGCCACTCTGTCTCTCTGTCAGTGAAAGATCCACACACAGAAGGGAAGTGCTGACAGACACCTTCCTCTCACCTCCAGACACGCCAGGTAGGACTACAGGAAGGATTAGGCATCACCTTTTAATCCTGCTGCACAGTGCCAGGCTGAGCCTTGCTTGTATAACCATAGCCTTCCTGCAGTCAGACATCCAGTGCCTTAATTACCATCAATAAATGTTAACACTTGCTGGATTTGCTGGGAAGGTTTGAACTCCAGCTTAGTTCAGTGCTGACATATCAACACATGAACTCAGAGATCAGATCCCTCCTAGAGCTGCCTATTTTAAGATCACAAGGGAATGCTCCCGGCTGCCTGCACCTCCTGCAGTGTGGAGCCCACATGCAGGAGCAGAATGATGCTCTGGGACTGACACCCCATCTTGGTTGGAAACCTTTGATGAGAGTCAGCCACATCCCTTGGGACAGCCCCACTGGATAATTACTCTCACAGCTCAAAACATGTCTATTTTATGGCTGGAAGAGCTTTAACTCCGTCTGCTGGATATACCTGGGGTTCTCTTTATCTGATAAGTGACTTCATCAGTGAACGGAACAGGAAGAAGCTGCTTGTCCCACATAGGTTCACACAGCAAGCAGTGATCAAGACAGGAAATTTCAGATGGGTAGATCTGTATTATAATAATAATCTAGAGATTATTCCAGCCTCTTTATGACAGGAAATCCATGAAGGCTTTTCCAGTTTTCCCCAGTCTTCCTCCTGGTAGCAAGCTGTTTGCTCATACACCTTGCTCCTGGCAATGAGTTTGGTTCAGGGAACCTCCTGAAACTGCTGTGCAGTGGTCCTGGCATGAGCAAGGAAATAATACTTGGTTCTGACTGCTGTTGAGGGATTTATTTTGTTTTTGTGACTGAATGCAATGTTACCTGGCAGTGCACCACCACCAAGTGCAGGGAGAGGGGCTGGTGCTCTTCAAACTTGTGCTGTGGTGGCTTTGGTGGGACCTGAACAGAAAACTTTTCAAGCCCTCCAATGTCCCTGTTGTTGTTTTGCCCGTTTTGAAATCAGCATCACCTTTCATGTCTGTGGCAGTGGATAAACGAGGTTATGCAGCAATATAGACTCAGGAGAGTAGAAGCCCAACAACATGCTGTGAATGTATTTTAGAGGCTGCTGGACCTATCCATCCTGCCAAACTGTGCACACGAGTCTTTCTTCTCCTGAATCTTGGCACAAAAAGTCCAGAGGGCTCAATTTTATCCCATCCATCCCACTTCTGGCACAATTTCCTCTCAGGAGAGGACAATGGGCTGCAGACTCTCCCAGTAGCAAACACCAAAGGTTTTTGGAGGACTATATTTAAATGCACCAGCCTGCAGCACAACCCCAGCACTGGTTTATGGGGAAACAATCTCACACTTTGATCAGCTCCTGCTATAAAAGAGATGCACAGACACGGGCATTTCTCTGACAAATGCTTCATTTCTTTATGGAGGAAGTGTCTACAGACAGTTTGAAATCAGGCTAGAGCTCCCAAACTAAAAAAAAATTTAAAAAAAAAAAGGCGGCCAGGCTTGGGTCCCAACATCAAACTCTTCTGAAAATCCTGGCTGGAGACAAGGGCATGCAATCCCAAGGTCCAGGCTGCTGTTTGCACACCAATTTAGCAGCCTGCCTGCTCAACCTCTGGCTACAGTGGTACCATCTGTGGTCTATTACTGAGGATTTTGTACCAGCTGGGCAGCAGGAGCTTGTCTGAAATCCACCCCAGCTCGGGAGCTGATGAGCTATTTAGCTACTGCTTGTATTTGTCTTATAAAAGTAATAATACCATGTTCTGTCGCCATTAGGATCTGACATTAAATGCATTAATTTCCTAATAGATCTAAAGCAAGAGCTAGAACGGCCTTTTATTTTTAATGAACTGAAGACTGCTGTGATCCCATTCATCCACCCATGAAATCCACTGACTGACAAGGTCCCATTTCTGGGCAGCGGGGTTAAATGCGCTTCAGACAAAAGCCAGATTTTCCTTTCTTCTGCATGCCATGGACAAGATCAAAGGAGTGGGGAAATGGACATTAAAGCACTTGTAATCAGGGACACAGACTCCATCCCAGCATGGGCCAGCCCCCTCGCAGGCTTATGGGAATGCTGCTGTGTGTTATTGCACGGGAAGCCCGGGAGCTCTGGGGAGAAAACCGGGCAGGTAAATGAGGCTGGGGGCAGGCCCTGCATGGACCAGGCTCAGATGTCATCACCAGGAGCTTCTCCACATGGGAGTGAATATCCCTTGCAGCTCTGGGGCTTCCTCCCTGTTCAAGGCTTTCTTAAGGAGCTTGTAGTAACACTGGGACTCAGCAGATGGTGCTGCTATGGATAACCCTGGAACGGGATGGATGGATGGATGGATGGGCAAGCAGGTTTGGGGGAAAAAGGAAAGCAAGAATACCAGCCTGATTGTATTTATCTTTAAAAACTGTGCCAATGCACCAGAAAAGCTGTTCTCCTTAATCACACCTCCCTGCAACTGGAACAACACTGTAGCAGCAGTGGCGCAGCTGGAAATCCACGTGACGTGGGATGGAGACCTGGACGGGTGGCAGGGCCATTCCCTTTGGCTTGCTAGGCAAACCACAGGACCTGGCTTGGAGGTGAGGGTGAAGGTCACCTCCAGAGAAGCTGGGGAGCCACCCCCCCTCTTGCCTTTCCCTTTGGCCTTTTGTTTTAAGACACCTTTTTTCAAGCAACCCTCTCAAATGGCCTTGAAAGGAACAGGGCAGAAAGACTGCTGATGTGTCCCAAAAGACAGCTAACTGGGAATGGTTTGTTTTCCAAGCACATATGAGTTCATTTTCTTCCCAAAATTTGCATTTATTTTTAACTGGATTAACATCCAGCTAATGTGGATGTCAACCAGTTGGAATGCAATTTTGGGAATTATGGAGGAATTTAGCACCGCTGATATAAACCAAATGTGATGGAGTTGGAAAGCATATGATATTTATCTGCATGGGCTTGGTGTCATTAGCATGCTCCGTGTTCCTCCTAGGTTAACTCTTAGGTGATCCAAATGGGAAAAAATATTTCTACTGCAGCTCCCATAGGGCTAAAACCAGGGAGTGCATTACTCAGCTTGGGGTTTAAAAGAAATAATAGGGAGTGTATTACCCAGATCCTCCACCTAATAGGAAAAGATAATGGCACCATATATATATAAAGTGGTTTTTTACTTGTTAGGCTGGGTTTTTTTTCCATTTGTCAATGTTTGAATTATTGCAGTGCATGATGATTTGTAAGCACATATGTATGAGCATAAGCAGGCAGCTCTCCTCATCCTGCATCTATTTCAGGCATGTTCAGAGGAGTTATTGTGGCATGTGCTGAAACTTGAAGCTGATAAATCAGGAGAGGACTTAAACATCTTTAACTCCGTACCATGAAAGGGGAACCATCTTCCCTTTAAACGGATGAGGCCCAATGGCCTTCTCAGAGCTGAAATCCTGCCCCCAGGAAACTTGGACTGGGAAGCATCAAAGCAGAGAGGACAAGTTGCTCCTTAATCAAAATATTGTGAAACTGTGGTTCTGCCAGTGGTTTGCTGCTTGGGGTTTGTAGATATGTAGGATGATTGGGGAGCTTCAAAGAAAGATGTCAACCAAATGTTTTCCTGAGTCACATGCACGGCAGAAGGAAATGTGCTTCCTAAAGGTCCTACCGGCAGATGAATGTCTTTCTGCAGTCATTAAAGTTGTAAAGTCATCCCCCACCCCCCTCCCTACACACACATGAAAGATGAGGGGATTTGCATCCCAGACAAAACCAGATTTGGGATCTGGACACTTCCCTTCGAAGGAGCAGCACGTGGATCTTGCAGCGGGTGTGCTGGGGGAAAGCACAGCAAGGACCTGGTCGTGTTGGGCAGATTTTCATCATCTGCTGTTGTGCTGCTGTGCCCAGCACCTGCTGGCATCCCTGTGCAGGGATCCCACCACAGAGACAGGCCAGTCCTGGCCACTGCTTTGCTGCTTCTTCCCAAACAAGTGGTGGAAAATTGATGGAAGAAGGGTTCGGTTGGAACTGTCTCCAAAAACCTGCATTTACTGTGTAGAAGAACATTTCCTGACCTGTCCCTGCTCCACAGAGGGCTCATTACAGCACAGAATTCCCTGCATCAATCACATCACTGTGGCCTTTCTTCGGGATGCTCCAGAGTACCTGAGCAGAGGATGCTCCCTGCTGACAAAGGCGGGAGGATTTCCATGTGCTAGCATTGCTCCCTGCTGCTCCCTGGGCACAGCCTCTCCCACAGGATGTGATCCTGGACAGCTGCCTTCTTCACTGCTCCATCATCCATCTACATTCCTCAAGAGGAAAAATTCATTTGGGAATGGTGAGGCTGACAGAGGCTTCCCACATCTCTATTTCCACAGAGCTGTCCTCACCCAGCTGTACTTTCTCACCCCGAAAAATACCCAGCAAGAGGGAATGCCTTTCATGAGAGGACAGGAACATGAGAGATGAGTTTGAAACCTCCAGCAATGAGCTAAAGGGATGATAAAAATGATGGTGGCTGTCTTTGGGCTCATCCCTCTCTCAGGTAGGGTTTGTAGTATTGATGGCATTTTGCTTTGCCTTACAAAGTAAGAGCTTGATGAACATGGATTGGAGTAGGACTCCCGGTTTGTCAATCCAGGCCAAATTTTAGTTCTACTTGATGGTCCCTGGGAATGCAGAAAGCTGATTTATGAATGGCAGCATTGGGAAAATGACTTAAACTCATCCTCCTCCTCCTGATAACCCCTTCCCTCCTCGAATTTGAGGGAAGCTTGAGTCATCATGGCATTGTGACATCTTTCGTGTAAGGTTGAATTCAAGGTTACTCTTACTTTATTATTTATGCCTAATTCCTTGGAATTGCAGGCCTTTGGAGAGGTATTATTACTTCTGCAACACAGAGCAGCTGAGCTGTGGTGGTGGTGGCAGCACTCTCCAAGATGTCACATAGACTCTTCACTCTTGTCCTGCAATTGACAAAAGCATTCCTTATTAAGCCCCACGAATGGCTAGAGGGCATTAAAAAGTCCCTTATCACCAACTAATCCCATAATTTTTGGAAACAGAACCCCCACGTGTTTTTTCAATAAGCTCTTCTCCTTCTGACAGCGCTACATCTTTCACAAACACAGCAAGAGTAACCTCTGGACTTTGCCTGCAGCAGTGAAGTATGAAATTTTGAATTCCATGGGTCACTGTTTTTGCTGCAGCCAGATGTGGATAAAAGGCAAAGGGTGTTTTATTGTTGTTTTTTCAAGAAACAGAGAAAGGTTTGTACTAAGGTACACCCTCTACCCTAAAAACAAGTGGCTAACATGTGGCTTGAATGTCACCAGTTGGCATTTCAAAAGATGAAACTTTTAAAAAACAAATATTTTGAATTTAAATATTCTGTCTGCAGCTAATAAAGTACATTATGACTTTAAATTGGATTTGGGAAAACATACAGGAGAGCTGCAACCTTGATGCCAAGCTGTGCATTGGTTGGTGGTTTCATTAGCATCACAGGTACCAATGAGCTGTGATGGATATAAAAGGGAGACACTCAATGGCTGAGACCTTCCTTTAGTTCTGAACAGATTGGGTTATCCATTGGAAATAAATTAACAGATGTATCCAATCCCTGTGTGCAGTGATGGATGAGTCTATGAAAGCCTTCATTATTGGTATGCATATTATGCAAACTCTTCTGGCGACTGAGGCGTGTTAAAAAACTGCTTAGTTTAATTTCTCTGAAGTCCCAGTGTGACACTGATGATTTAAACCCTCTGTTTCCTGCTTGGGGAGCTGAATATTGAGCAACCAGGAATGAATATACCACTTCTTGGAATTTTATGAGGAAAGTTATCTTCGTGGTAAAATTTCGGTGGACCTCTTGGAAACACTTCCAGAGAATAGTTGAAGCTATGAAACCCATAAATAACAAACTGAGAATTTCACTGTTTATTTGTGGGGATAAAAAATAATTGTATTTCTTTTTCATTACTTGATCCAGCCCTCCCTGTCTCCCAGACACCGGACAATATTTGGGTTCCCAGCCACTGTCTGTGCAGCCCAGCAGAGTGACATGATTTTGGCTTCCAGCAGTTTCCCCACTGTCTCCTGAAATGCTCTGTTATGAAACAAAAAGATAAAAATGGTGATCACAATGCAACACAAACCAGAAATATTTGATCATCCTCCAGCTTTGATTGCTGCTGCTTTTAGCCTGGTGCTTGACAACACGCTTGCCAGATGCACAAGTAGCAAGGTTGTGACAACCCTGAGATTTTACTGCTGCACTACACTTTTAGGATGATGCTCTCTAAATGTTAACAGCTGTAAGCCAGGGTTTTGGCAAGGGAAAATTTTGTAGAAAATTTTATTTTTCTTTGTCTTGCTGCCCAAGTTCCTCTTGTCAATAAAATCAAGAGAGGTGGAGCATCTCTTCCACGGAGATGGGCTGAGAGAGTTGGGGTTTTTCAGCCTGGAGAAGTGAATGCTCCAGGTCAATGTTATTGCAGCCTTTCAGTACTTAAAGGGAACAAAGTTTTTAGAGGACAAATTTTTTAGCAGGGCCTGTTGTGACCAGGACAGAAGGTGATGTTTTTAAACTAAAAGAGGGTCAATTCAGACTGGATATAAAGAAGAAAGTTTTTACATGGAGGGTGGTCAAACACTGGCACAGGTTGCCCAGAGAGCTGGTGACTTCCCCAGCCCTGGAAACATTCAAGGCCAGTTTGGACAGGGCCAGTTTGGACTGAGAGACCTGATCTAGGTAAAGGTGTCCCTGTTATTGCAGGGGGTTTGGACTAGATGACCCATAAAGATCCCTCCCAACCCAAACTACTCTGTGATTCCCCGAAAATGGGAAGAAAAGTATTTGTCTATTTGTACCTGTTGAGAGCATCCATCTCTTCTCCAAATTATGTGATTTCTTTGATTGTACCTTTACAAGACTTTCCACCTCTGTGTGTTGCACACAGAGCTTCAGGAGCCAGACCAGATTTAGCAGGAAGTATCTGGCCCCACCTTGGATGAAAATTATAGGACCATAGAGTGGCTTGGATAGGAAGGGGCTTTAAAGATCACCTAGTTCAACTCTGCCACTGTGAGCAGGGACACCTTCCACCAGAGCAGGCTGCTCAGGGCCCCACCCAGCCTGGCCTGATCACCAAAACAGCTGATGAAGGTGCAGATGAAAGCAGAGTAGGAAAAAATGTGGGCTGTTCCAGATGGGAGCACAGGATAGGGGAGGAATGAAAAGGATTTGGAGAGAAGAGCCTTCCCCTTTTGATGGCAGGGGGAAAGAGGACCACCACAGCCATCTGAGGAAACACAACTGGCCTCATGCACGTCCCTGCTCCCTGTGTGACAGAAGCAGGTGAAGGACTGTCATCTTTCCCTCCCTCCCCCTGAACTGTGGGGGCAGAATGACCCTTTCAGATTTTCCACCTTGTGTGCTGCACAGGCTGGTCCCACTCCAAGCAAAGCCTTCGGAGCAGCAACTGCACCACGTAGGATCACAGAAACTCAGTCTCACCCCCGGTATAGTCTAATGATCTCAATAACTGAAGCCCTTTGAGGAGCAGATATTTTCATCCCTTTCTAATTTGCAGTTGGGACCTAGGGCAATTTTTGTTCCTGGAACTTTGGAGTTATTTCAACACCGTAAAGCCACGGAACAACTGCTCGCGTCCTCGCTCTGGCATTTGAAGTCTGCCTATGAAACAGCTGGTCTCTGATGTGCAAGATACCTGCTTCCCACTATTTGGCTTCCAACAGCAAGAAGATGACTTATGGCCATGAACTATCCCTTAATTTAACACATCAAAACCGAGCAAAAACAAACAAAGCAGAGTGAAGAACACATGTAGACCATGAACTCACATTCTGCACCTTGCACTTTTGCCCAGAGCACATGTTTTTGCAGCTTATCTCCCTAGGTATCTGTGATGGTGCCTTCTCGTGTGTTTGTTTTCTTTGTGTGGGGATACTTGGCAAGAAACTGTTTCTCTGGGAGAAAAAGCAGTTTTTGCTTCTCTCTGGCCATGGACCAAACAAAGACCATAACTGGACACTTCACCAAGAGCTTGCTGCAAAACCTGTCCTGATATATGTTGTGGCTTGCACTGATTCCAGAGGGTCTTGAGGAGGGTTATGTCCTGACTATTTTGTCCTTTTGAGCTACATTATCCTTCACTTAAATCAGTTTGCTGTAATTTCTCTCTCTGTGATCTTAGAAAGCCCTTCTGCAGCCCCAAAATGCAATGCAATGTCACAGCAGCAACAGAGTTTGAGTCTTGCCTCGGTCTGAACTGGGGCAAAGATCCACCCATGGGTGCAGCCTTTGGCAGCTGGGATTTATCCCACAGTGTGACAGGCAGTGATCATCACCTCTCACTCCTAATAGACTGTAAAAGGCTGATAGGATGCTTCCAACCAAAAATGATCTATTAATTCTTATTTTTATTTCTATGGACTGCTTTTTCCTCTACTGCTTTTAAGTGAAGGGCTCCTGAGGTATCTCATTTGTGGGTAATATCAATGCATCCCTCTTGGAAAAAAAGATTGTGTTACTTGCAAAGGCAAAGCTCAGGTATGCTTTAGACCAGAGATTCCCACTATAGACTCCAAGTCCTGCTGCTGATTTTTCAGCTGGAAAGCAGACTTGGTGAAGCTCAGCTTCAAGCTGGCTGAAAGAGCCTATAACACTTCCTGAAAACACTTTTAACTCGTTTCTAAATTTGTACTCCTCTTTGTACTGGAATAAGTGTCATTTTAAAAAGATGGTGAGGAAAACAGTCCCAGTTTCTTCTGGCCAACAGAAAGGCAGAGCCCTTCCTGTTGATGCCGGGTTTGTGTTACAGATGCAGATATTGTCCCTCACCAAGTACAAGAATTCAAGTCTTCAGCTGGTCTTGCAGGGCCCCAAAACCTGCTCAGAAACTGATCATTGTCAGCAGGGATCTGCATGGATTTGTGGATACAAAACCAGGCATGTACAGCCAAGAAGGTGCCGCATCCAGGACATTCCCACTGCTGATAAAGAGTGAAAATACAGCCTTTCCTGTCTTCCTCGTGATGAATACAGAATGAAAGGGTCAAATCCAAAAGCTAATGGCTGGTCAGAGATTCAGCTGGGTGAGGGTTAAGATCAAGTCTTGTGGAGTCAGGAAAGAGAAAGGCCCCAAGTGTCCTCAAAATTTCCATATGACATTTAGGTATCAATAACGGCATTGTTCGGGAGCAAGAGCTCATTTTCTAAGGAAGGCAGCTTGCTCCTTGCAGACCACACTCCCTGTGGCTGAGGATGCCAGGCTGCTGCTTGGCAAGGAGCTTGTTAGTTCATTTAAAAAATGCCCAAGTTAAACGAGGTATAAATCAACACCGTTCCACTCACATTAAGACACACCAACTTAATCCTGCTGAGGACACTGACCTGAAAATGTTTAACAAAGTCAATATTTCTAGGGAAATCTTTTCCTGTGCAGAATTTCCGAAGGCTTTTGGTGTTTTTTTGTAGTTTATTTTTCATCTAAAAATCCATTTGCCGTTTTTTTTTTTTTTTAAGGATTATCTCTTAATCTTACCCTGTTACAAAATATATTCATAATCCTCATGGCAGTTACTTAGCAAGTCTTAAACCTGTCATTAAAATACCTCCTCTTGTTACTACAATCAGCAGTCTTAATCCACTGCAAGTCTCTCTTTTTTCCTTTTTTTTCCTTTTCTCACTTTGTTCCCAAATGGCTTATACCAAGGTATGACAGGTAGCAAACAATCCCCCCTCTAATTACTTGGAAGAAACAAATAAAGGGAAGGAATATGTTTGTGTGGCAAATTCCTGAGAGTTTGGAAACTAGAGCCCGTAGGAATGCGCCCTGGGAAATTTTAAACCCACTCCAAAGATGTGGGTTTGAACAGTGGTGGATTTAGTCCCTGGAAGGCATGGATGGGAAGAGGTACTGCCAAAAGAGGGGGTGGCTGCGAGCAGTCCCAGTCCTGGGGCAAAAATGAGGAATCAAGGCCCTGTGCGGGAGGATGTGCAATGTCTGGATACAGGAAAATACACCCTGAGCTTTACTTGGAAGTGCTCAGCAGCCTGGTGTGGCTCAGCAGTGCCTGAATCCCTCCCAGCACCAAATTCCCTGGGAAAGCCCAGGCTTGGCAGCTCCGGGAATGGTTGGACACCGGTGAGTAGGAAGGCAAGCAGTGGGAAGCGAAAGGACCACATTGCTGGAGAAGTGCGTGTGAGTATCAGGAAAAGGAAGGCTGGGAGCAGGATGTCAGATTCATGGGGAAAAAAAGCTCCTGAATTGGAGAGGAGCAGAGGAAATGCTGCAGCTCAGCACCACCCCTCACTGGAAGGGGGAGGATTAAGGTGTCATTTGGTCAGTGCTTCAGCAGCACGCGGCCCTAAGCACAGGTTAAATGCACCAGGCAGCTCCCACCTGTTGGAAACTCAGAGCTTGTTTCATACCCAGCCCCATCCCAAACCTGCACCTCTGCAGGGGTGGTGTCCAAAATTGCTCCCAGCCTGTACTTCCCATGAAGGTTTTTAGGGGAGCTCACGTTCAGAGTCCCCAGAGACCCCACGCTGTCCTGGGAGCTGCCGGGTAAATACAGCGCTGGTTTGGAATCAGATATCGCCTGCACAGAACTCTTCACAAGATAATTAGGCTCAACTGGGATTTTTCAAAAAGGCATTAACTCCATGAACTTTTCAATCTAGAACAATGCCACAATGACCACGCTGGGAATAAGGCATTCTGGCCCTTCTTGGAGATCATGTGTTGAAGTTGTCTTGTTAGTAGGGAGGCGTTAATGCAATAAAGGACAGCATTGTGGCCTGGAACAGCTGGGCTTTTCTAACTGCTTGCCTAAATGTGGATGATTAATGACCAAAATGCATCCTTGCTGAATGGCATTGAGAGGCTGGAGGTATTTCATGGCATTTTCCTTTTTCCATTTTTGTAAGAGATTTCTTGCAAACAAAGCTCCATTGATGTGGGTCCATTACAGATATGCAAAGTGAATTCCAAATTATTGCCTATCTGATGGGTGACAATAATGTTACTTTGTTGTTGCATGCTTTAGGCTGCAGGATCTGAAGATGCTCAAAAAGCCGCTTGGTGCTTTTGGAGACTGGAGCTACTCAAACATTCTAATGAGATTTGTTGTCATTGTTATTGGAAAACTCTGCTTCATGCAAACCAGAACATCTTGCAGTGAAATAGTCCCATTAATAACATTTCCATGGGAAAGTGTTCAGATTTTCTGGGGTCAATTTATAAGCAGAGAAGAATCTAAATGAGAACCCCGATCTTCTCAATCTGGAACCAGATGTTTCAACAGCAACAACAACAACAACAAACATTTCAGGGAAGCGTTTGAAAAGTTTGGTTCTTTTTCCACACCGGAATGAAAACACATTCCCAGATCTCAAAAACCTTTGTGGAAGTGCACTGCTGATTTCCGGATGCCTCAACCAGAAACCTCATGGCCCATCAGGAAAGGGGCTGGCACATAAGTCCTTTCTTAGTCCAGCCATGCCACGGCCACCCACCCCAACCTTGGACTTGGGTGGGGATGTCACCCACCTGCTGCTGGGTCTGTGCTTCTCCCCATCTGCCCTGAATTCTGGCAGTGCAGAAGAGCTGCCTTGGTTCTGCTCACCTGTGGAAATGCACATTTCCTACACAAAAAGTAGGAAGAGTTCTTTGGACATGTGAGCAGCCGTCTGGGGGAGAGGCAGTATTGTGGTAGCATGAGATGTGAAATACCATCACCAAATAAAAGCACAGAGGAGGTTTATAACACAGTTATCAGGAGTGCATGTGAAATGCCAAGCCAAAGGCTGGACAAGTCTGCAAGGGATGTCCTAATTTCCCAGTAGCCCCGCTCAGTGCCGCTATCCAACACCATCCCACATCTGCCAGCGGGCAGGTTTGTGTGTCACCCACCAGTGCTGCACCAGCAATGACTTGGGGACTCCTGACTGACAGGAGGCACCCAGCTAGGATGGGTGGGTGCATCCATGTGGATCCCTTTAGGGTGAGACAGGCAGTTTTTAGTTTCTTGCTGACACCGTGAGCACGATGGCAGGCTGGTGGGGAAGAAAGGACAACATTTTGACACCAGTCCTACTGGCTGACCCTTCTGTGCCTGCAAGCAACACGTGTGAATGACAATTTCCTTCACCTAAAGGCACTGCTGCAGCCAGCCAAGGTATATCTTGCATTTATCCAAGGCACTTAAAGGCATTTTTTTTTTTTCCCTCAGCCAGCGTGTTGGCTTTTATCATTCAACAGGCCATGGAATTGTTTTCCCTAACATTCCCTTAAGAAGGATGTATTTTTCAAAATACTGCCATTCCCTTCTCTAAAACAGGTTTTGATGTGGCTACTTCAAATCAAAACCATGAGCTTTCCTCTCCTCACACCCACCAACTTAAAACCTGCCCCCAATGCCAGTGGTTCAGAACTATCCAAATAAAGCAGTTGCTTTAAGGAGTGTTTGCTTTTCCTCTCAGGCTCCTTCTCCTGATGCTATATTGTTTGTGGAAAAAGAGTTCTCCGGGTGGGTCACTGAGCTGTCATGGTTAAGAAGCTGTATTTGAAGTCTGGTTCAGTGTAGAAGAAAAACATGTCAAAACAGCCTTGAAAGTACAGCTCCCTTTTTTTCCCTCCTCCGTGTCAGGATGTTACCTTTTCCCCGCCGTGTAGCAGCTCTTTCCCATGAAAAAACAGCTTCTTGAGGACATTTGCTGGGTGGCTCCAAAATGCAGTGAAAATAACACACTTTTCATACCAGCAAAACAAATTGCTTCTGGAATAAAGCCGTGCCTATACAGCTCGGCATTTTAACTTTGCTTGAATGCTTACTCCTGAATATCTCTAAATCAGGGAAACATGCTTAATTATTCCTGAGTAATTTTGCCTGCTGGACTGCAATTCCTCAAATAGATGCTATGTGGGATTTTCCTGATGATGTTGTTCTTTTCATTTGAAAGGATGCCAAGGAGCAGGTTTCCCTCTTCCATCTTCCCCCTCTACCTTTTGACTTTAAAGCAGATTCTTGGTGCTCTTTAAATAAACACTCCTCCGAGATACTTTTTCACGGAGTGGCATGAATGCCATGAGTCCAAAAAGGGCATTAATGCATTTTTCTTCTGTGGCTTTGGAATGACGTGCATCTAATGTGGATGTGTGTTGCCTCAGAGAATGCTCTGTTTTCTATTCCTGCGTTTGATTCTCTGCAGCTGGGAAGCCACGTTTCACAGGTGGTTGGGAAGCTTATTAGATTATTCATAACTGGGTTTATTTCTTCCCCCCCCCCCCTTTTTTTTTCCCCTCTAAGCAATTAAAAACATGTGTCAAAGGAAGCCTGAGATGATTAGAAGCACTCTAACATCTCTTTCCCATTTACCTTTTGCTGTTTTCACTTGGGTTACACAGAGCCTGGTGCTGGTACCCACAGACATGGCTCTAAAGGAGAGGGAAGTGAGTGTTTTTCCTGTTAGAAACAATTAAAATAAAATAAAAAAGATTTTCTGCTGGTTTATCAGGGATTCCTGTGTGAGAAAACGCTGTTGTTTTCCTGGGAATGAGCAGCAATCACAGCCATAATTATCATAATGATGATGAATGTTTTCAGGCGTTTCTTCTGCTGGTGACCACAGAGCAGTGACAGACTCTGGGCAAGCAGCAGTTCGTCTGAAGATGAATTCCCAATCCATGGCAGTCTCAAAAGAGGCACAGGCACCGGGAAGGGGAAGAGTACAGAAAGAGTCACTGGTGGGGAGAATTGAGCCAGCAGAGAATTCGTTACTACACGAATCCCTGTCTGACTTTCAGTGTGGATGACGAGGCTTTGCAGTCTTCCATCGGGATGGTCCATGTGTGAGCCAGACAGCAGCTTGGCATCCCCTCCAGAGGAGGACTCTGTAGCTCTCATGTGGCCTGTTCAGCTCCTGGTTCCCAGAGGAGCCCAGGCTGACTTTTCAGAGGTGTTGAGCTTTGACTGGCTCAGGCTCGGGCTCTGCTTGTGAATAGTCAGACCCCAAAATGCTGAGATGATTTTCAGGGAGGAGCTTCAAGCAAAGGAAATTAATTCAGTGTTGTACATTGTACAGAGGCTTTTTAAAGGATTCTTGTTTTTTAAAAAAAGGTAGAATTAATACTTGGTTGAAACTGCTGGACTCTCAAAGGATTCATACATGCAATGGAAGGAGAAGGGGTAAAAAGATTAAAATCAGAAGTAGCAGTGTTGCAAACGGGGATCATAAAATCATGGAATCATACAATGGTTTGAGTGGGAAGGGACATTAAAGATCATCCAGTTCCACCCCCTGCCATGGGCAGGGATACTTTCCCCTAGACCAGGTTGCTCCAAGCCCCGTCCAGCCTGGCCTTGGACACTCCCAGGGATGGGGTATCCTGCCTGGGGAGATGGGAGAGGTGCCCAGCATACTTGTGGGCTGTGGTGATGGGACAGAAACATCTCCTTACATGTCTAAACATCTCCTCACCTGCCTCAAGTTGAGCCACTCACCAGTTATTCACCCTTCTCCAGAGCATCTCCCACCCCTGGAGTTGTTCCCACCAAAACCTGGTGGGCAGAAGGTCTCTGTCTTCCTCTTCCTCACTATGTTTAAGTGACAACTACATCTCCCACAGTGCAGCCACCTGTTTTTACTATCAGCCAGTAACTCCCTTCTTTCCTCCAACTCTTCTGCTGCTAGGTAATTCAGAATACTGAAAAGTTTCCTTTTAAAATGCTCCTGGCTTATTTGTATCCTTCATACATCACAACCTCTGCATTGTCTCCTTCTCGGCCTTCGGGTCTTTTCTTATACACAGGAAACATGAACAGGACGGCAAAGTCTGCATGAAATATCCATTCTTGTGTGGGAGAAAACGCAGACAGCTGAGTCAGGCCATGCTCACAAACAGTCCAAACACTGCAAAATATCCAGCCCCACCACTCCTCCAGCTGCAGGTTTTCCCAGCCTAACCACCTGCCACCACTCGTTTGTACACTCAGCCTCTTTGGAAATCGCCCACCCTGAGGAGCTGCTCTGTGGAAATATCGGGGTGCAAAGGACTTTAAAACAGCTTGGACAGCAGTGGGTGTCTGAGGTTGAGCATGGATTTACACCTAACCTCACCCTAAATTGATCTGGAGCTCTGGAATGTGCTGCCTGCATGGAAAATGTCCCTGGCAGCAGCCTGCTGTCATTTTCAGTGGCACATCCATGCTGCCATCAGCTGTGCTCCTCGGTGACCTTTCCCTCACAGACGGAAATGAACTTCTTCTTCTTCTCTTCATCCTGACATCTGCCAGCAATCTGAGGCTGCTCCATCCTGCACAGCTTGGTTTCCTAACGTTTTGGTGAGGAAAGGTCACGTGGGATGAGCACAATAATATTTTCCAGTTAACCCACGGGTCTCACCTCTGCTTCTAATCACCTCTTGGTGTGGAAACCAACAGCATGTTGGTTGTGTGATCAGAGGAGAAGCCAGATCCATTCAGCTTTTATTTTTTTCCCCCCAAAGACAACTCAAACTTGTCTAAACTCCTACTTTTCAAAAAGAGGAGTTAGTGGGAAGGCTTCATTCAGTAGCCATGGAAACACCCAAAGAAAAGAAGCAACCTAACAGCTGACTTACACAGAAGTAACAGAACAAACCTGGCCTCCATCAGGGGAATCTGGAGTCATTCTGGAATTTTATTGTGCAAAATACCAGTTCTTCTTATCCCAGAAGTCACCCACTTTCCTGTCCGGAGGCCTGCTCCTCTCAGGCACTTTTCAGCTTTTCCACTTGCAGGTTTTGTCCTCTGAGACATTTCCTGGAGGGTGAGGAGAGCTGCAGTGCTGCTCACAGCAGCACTGATGTCCTGTGTAGCCTGTGGAGGTCACCAGCAATGTCACTCCTGAGAACATGCTTTTCCAGCTTAATCAAGGCCAGATTGTCCAGGAGACAACGCTTCCCGTCGCATCCGTCCAGGGAGCGCTGCCTGATGCTGCACAGCCCTGGCTGGGACTGCCCCCAGTAATGATGTTCCTCCAATTAACCTCAGTGAGATCAGGCCTTGTTCAGCTCAGAGTGGTTCTGAAAATCCCATCTGCCTCATCTTCTTGGTCCACGGGTTCCCCCAGGATGATATCACTTCCTCTGCCTGCAGCAGAGGTGGAAACATCCTGCTGCTTGCTCATATTCCTGTAGGATCGCTCAGCAGCACCAGGAGGCACAAATAAATAACAGTGTACAGCACCAGCTGAAGTTTCTAGGAGCTAAGATTGGGGGGTTTGTTGCCTAAAGAAAGGAGAGAGAAGGTGGGGCTTTGGGATGGCTGAATTCCACGGTGCAGTGAGAAACCCCCATCCTACTCCAAGAGCTGTGCCAGGGCTTATCTCCCTTCCTCCACTTCTGCTTTATTAATGTTAGGCCCTGATGAGCTGAGCTGCCAGCAATGCCTGTGCTTCCCTGCTCAGATTGCTTTCACAAATGGTGTGACCTCTTCTTTCTCTGGTTAATCTGCAAATATCATTTTATACCAGGATGTTTTCCAGTCTGCCCAGCTGCACCAAAGTGACGACTTCTGGAGCAAGAAGTCAGTCCAAGGTGTTGATGCAGCCTAACTGGAGCTACAGGGAGCTCTCAGACTACACACTGTCCTTACATTTCTCTCCTAGATCACACTTTTTCTGCAGCTTGAACTCTCTGTTTTTCTCATGTGGAATCTACCTGGGCATGTCCTTGGGCTCAGCAAAGCCCCACTCACTTCAGAGCTGGGAAAAGATGCCTTCCTACTAAACCTAGAAAGAGTAGTTTGTGGAAGAAACTGCAGAAAAACAGCTTTTTCTTCCCCCCCCCCTCCTTCTCCCATCCTCCCCATGGGTGCTGCTGCTCACCCAGATTTTCCCAAGCACTTTCTCTGCTTTATTTTCATGGAGTCAAGGAAGCAGCTGGCTCTTTGGGATTTACATGCCTTTGAGGTAAAGGCAGAGCAGCTTTGAGAGCTGACTCCTCCTCTCTGCTGCCTGCTTTGTGGCTAGCACTACAAACCATGGGAGAGGGATTTTACCCAAACTTTGCAGCTTTTTTACATTGCTCTGTGAGTTGACACCCTTCCTTTGAAATAGAGAACATGACAAGCATTTTCTGCCCAATGTCTTGAGTCTTAATTCAGTTTTTTCAAGGGATTAAAGAATTTTGTGGGCAGGTGCTTCTTCTTTTCATTCCTTCCCTCACCCACTTTGCTGCTGTGCTTGGACAAGTAATTTCTGCAGGGTAAGAAGCACAGCCAAAGCAAGTAGTTTACTGTCTTTTCTCAGTAAAACAATCATAAAAATGATCAGCCTCAGATTTATTTTGACACGAAATTAAAACTATGTTTGGACGCAACGGAAAAATATCACAAATAAAAACTGCACCAAGAGCCTGGTTCCAAAGTGGTTGGCTCCTTCCTGAGTTACTTATGCAGTGAAATTGTGATTTCAGTGGGAATATAAAGGCAAAGCTGGTGTTAAATCTGGAAGTGGTTTGCACCCAAGCTTTGCCTGGTGTCCTCATCAATTTTGTTTGATTGATTTGTCCCTTGTTGTCCTTGTAGGGCTGAATGCAAAATGGAGCAACAGAGGGGTTTTGTTTTGATACCATATCAGGTTATTCCTGAGGGAGCCCAAGAAGGGGAGAGGAGGGATGTTATTTCTTGCTAATCCAGGCTGTTTGCAGGGTGCAGGCTGGAATAGCTCAGGATTTGCCTTTGAAGGTGCCTGCAGTGAGTGTGGCTCTCACACAGCCAGAGGCACACATCAGTCAGCTCCTGAGACACCAAGATTTCCCTTTTGCATTGAAATTCAAGAATGAGAAGTGCGACTCAGAGCCTCCCTAGGAGACCTCGGTGGGTTTTGGCCTCCTGTAAGAGGAGTAACGGGATTCTTCTTTGGATACACGTCCTCCTGCGGCCAAACAACAGAGCGTGTTCTTAAAAGGACTTTGCAACAAGAAAATTACTAAGATGTGGCCAAATCCGAGCTGGCATGAAATACAGAGGCACCCAGTCTCCTCTTTTTTCCAGCCCTCTGGGTTTTTTTTCCATTTGGTCCGTAGGTGATGCCATTACAAGGAAAGATTGGGATTTTCCCTGTCACCAGACACCCTGATCCCTCAAGGCAGACACCTGATCCTGTCTGCACACACTGCCAGCACTCCAAAGAAGCCCATCCACACATCTTAAAAAGCCTGAAGTTATGTCTTTGCTGACTTCAGATAATCATGTAAAGCTTTGTCCATGTCCCAAGGGCAGATAATAAAATAAACGGAGAAATTCAGATAAACTGGAGGCAAAACATCACCTCAAACTCACGTTTGTTAATGTAAGTAAAGATGACAGCTTTTACTGTCATTACATTTCAGTTGAGTCCCTGTGCTGTCCCACCTTGCCTGCGTGGCATTAAGGACCATTGCAGGATTTTTTTAATACCTTAAAGCAATCTGGTAAGTTAATCTCATTTCTTCCCAGCGACACTTGTGATTAAAACTCTCTTCCATTGTGGAAAAGACTGTGAAACATGTACTCATCTTCCCCAATAAACGCCTTAATGGGGTTGAAGGGGGAGAGTAATGTTTTCCAGTACTCACTAAAGCTAGAATTTCATATGAAATTTTAATTCATCATGTATTTTTAACCCTGGAAACCTGATCTGGGTAGGATGTTGTTTGTGTATCATGTATCACACACACACACATTGCTTGCCAGGGATTATTTTGCACCTGGTAATGTGTTCCATCCACATATTGACATATTAATATACTAATTCATGGGATTAATAGGATGAACTCCTGCCAAGAGCAGAGTGCATTGCATGGTGGATCAGCATGTTCTGCTGCTGTCCAAGTGCTCCTGCCCTGTCCCTCCACCTGGCATTGCTACAGGAAGAATTCCACACAGATACTGGTGTCCCAGTCCTCCCCATAAAGCACCAGTGCTGGGCTGAGCAGCTGCACTGGTGTCTCCTTTGGGTTTTACATCCCCTCTCTTGAGTCCAGTATGTTTTTGGCTCCTTGAGGATTAGGGTTTTGTGGTTCCCTGTGTGAAAGTGATGCATGGCAAGCTCAGCCCATGCAGGTGAACAGCTCGGTGGCCTTGAGCTCAAGGCCAGCTCTTCTCTTCTCTTCTCTTTTCTCTTCTCTTCTCTTCTCTTCTCTTCTCTTCTCTTCTCTTCTCTT
>NW_024581108.1:21563107-21884133 GCF_017639235.1 Corvus kubaryi | reverse complement strand
TCTCTTCTCTTCTCTTCTCTTCTCTTCTCTTCTCTTCTCTTCTCTTCCCTTCTCTTCTCTTCTCTTCTTCTCTTCTCTTCCCATGATTGCTTGCTCACCGCTCCATCAGCACAGATTTATTTCCATGCTCGATTTGTAGGAATAAAAGAGCCAGATAAGAAATATGTTTTTAATAGTAATGTCACCAATGAATGCCGAGCATCTCGATATCAGCCATTAAGTAAAAGCAGGGGAGGAATGAGCATCATTTGTCTGTTGCCAGCTTCTCTCAACTGGCTTTCATTTAGAGGAGAAAAAATCCCCAATCATTTCTATCCAGGTAATAGTGAAATATATTCTTTGTCAGCAACAGGTCAAAATGCAGAGATACGTTATTCACAGCAAGCTGACTTCACATTTTCTAACCTAAATGCTGGATTGCTTTCCTCAATTATTCACATATGTTTTCTGGTTTAATAATAACCCACATGCTGTCCCCGAAAGAAAACTACAGACTTCATGATGTTCAGCTAGAATCCATAGGTCTGCTCAGCCATTTCTTGTTCCAGAAGCTGAACCAGCCAGTCCCAGAGATGAAATTAAGAGAGGTGCCAGGATAAAGTGCATCCTGTTAAAATATAAAAATATGCAATTTGCCCACCAAAGAGATTGCAAGTAAGGAAAGTTTTAATGATACAGTGACTTAAATAAGAGGCAAAACAAGCCTGATGGTCACACTGTAATTGCCAACCCATGTGTTCTCAGCTCCAGGCCTTCTGCAAAGCAAATTTATTTTCTACTCACATAGATCTGGATGCTGTTCTATCAGCTCAGCTGATGCATTTTCTTACCCCTGGAATTGTGCAGGGCTGCAAGGCTTCATTCACCTTGGAATGCAAAGGCAGAGTTAAAAGAGCAAGTGTGAGCTGGCCTGGTGCAATGCCTGCTTGCACACTGCTTCGGAGTTACATGTAAGCAACGATCAGAGCCATGGGCAGGTTCTACAGCTGGTGCTTCATGAAGAAATTATGGTCTGTTACCCCATAAGGATGCTGAGGATGGAGTTTATCTAGAAAAAAAGTGGCAGTGAGCATGGTTGGAGCTCGATTTGTGCAGTCAGGGATGTGCCAGGCAAGAAATGAGAGGTGGAAACAGAGTCAAAGTCCCACTCCTGAAATCTGCTCATGTCGTCATTCATAGAGATTCAGAGAATGGTTTGGGTTGGAGGGAACCCTTAAGATGATCCAGTTTCAAGCAGAGACACCTTCCACTATTGCAGGCTGCTCCAAGCTCCATCCAGCCGGGCCTTGAACACTTCCAGGGATGGGGCAGCCACATCTCCTCTGGGCAACCTGTACCAGGACCTCACCACTCTCACAGGGAAGAACTTCTTCCTAATATCTATCCTAACCCCACTCTGTACCAGTTTAAAGCCATTCCCCCTTATCCCAGCACCACCTTCCAGTCTCATTTTCCAGCTCTGTGGCAGTGGGGAGGTGCCAGCTCAGGAAAACATCACCAGGGTGGGTGAAGCTGTGCTCACCACTGCTCCAAACCCCCTTGTCAGGTGTTGGATGGGAGAACTGGGCTGCTCACCAGTGGGGGTTTCAGTTTGCAGCAGAAAAAAACAAACGTTCTGAGAACACAGATGGTGTTGACGTAACCAAACCCCATGTTCTCCCTGGAAAAAAGTTTAGTGGGAGATTTTTGACCAGCACCACAGACACTTTCAACCCAGAGCGCTTAGTGATCCCCCCAAAGATGAAAGACTGAGGAGTTTCAGATTCCCTTCCTGCCATGCATCAGCTCTGGGTGATGCCTCAGCAGTCTGGCACTAAACAATGCCCTGTGACTCGCGAGCCCCCGCGTTCCTAAAGAGATCACTTTCAAGTGTAGTGCACTAAAACCTCATATGATTTCCATATGTCCTGCTGCCTGAATACTTTGCAACTGGTTCACGATGAAAAAAAACCCTTATAAACACATTACCTTGACAGGAACAATCCTTGGAGTAACAGGAGCTACGACAGGAGAGACTTTGAAAGGAGATCGTTATTATCCAGTAGCGTTTTTCTCTGTAGTCTATGAAATTTATGCCACTGAGTCACATCCTTTCAAAGCAAAGAATGAAAAGTGCCCTGTAGGACAGGTGAGCCCCTCCCCAGGCCTCTCCATGACTATTTAGCTCCAGAGCTGCTCGCAGCACTGCCAGCAAGGCTATTAGCTGAACGAGCCACGGATCCAGATGCCTTGGCTGGAAGAGAAAATGATCCAAGCTTCCACACATGGAGTTTGCTGCAGCTGCAGCCACAAGTGCTGACTCCTTTGCTGGAGGACACAGAGGGGCCAGATGGCGAGAAAAGCAGTTCTGCCACTGCTGCCCCCAAACCCGGATGGTTTGAGGCAGAGGGTGGTGGAACAGCCCTCGTGCTTCTGACAGCACAAAACCATCCTTAAAAACATGGCTCAGGAGGGGATGTGGCTCTTGTAAGCACCAAGTGCTGTGCACAGCACGCAAAAGCCTCAAGGTCTGCCAGTCTGACCCTCCCCAGAATTCCCTACGAGGCTGGAAGTGGGTTTTTGTTAAGCCTTGGACATCTCAGTCCTCTGTGCTGATTTTGGATGATTCAACCTGTCTGCCTCCTAATGCTTTACAGGTTTGTTTAACCACTCCCCAACTCCCTCCCCACTTTATTTTTGCAAAAAAGAAGCAAATGTTCCTCTCTGCACCAGACTTCAAATATAAGAGATGCTCAATCTCTCCAGAGCAAGATTTTTCAGATGCTACTTCTGCATTGCCCAACCTGAAATTATCCACAAATAGGGGTCCTAGTGTTAGGAACAGCTGCAACTACAGATTGACAGAGTTAGCCTAGAAATCCCATACTCCCACCCTAGCAAGGTGTCATCTGGATGATCCAAATGCTGACGTAGATGGAGGACTTCAAAATTCATCACAGAAGGGAAATAACAAACCTTTGACCCCAGCCACTGATCCTGGGAATTTCTCCTGGTACACCAATGGCAACAGCTCTCATCCATGGACATCCCATGACCTGCCTTGTGGGGTTTAGTACTGCCCTGAGACAGGTCACAGGAGCTCAGCCGGCCCCTGCAGATCTCTTGGATTCCCACATAGAAGTTTTGGGTTAAGTTAGTGAATCCTTTAGAAGAGCCCTCCTTTATGTCTCCTTCCTGTGAAGTGCATCCCTGCTTTTAACCGGGAATTGGAAGGATAGCTAATGTTAGCAGGGGAATAATGTCGTGTTAACTGCTGAAAGCCCCTGGGAGAAGCTGGTCAGATGAACCTGTTTTCACTGTGAAGGCTGGTTCAGCTCTTTGTGAATTTGTAGTAAATCAGCACTTCATAATAAGAACAAATGTTTCATTCTCACTTAAAAATTACCACGGTCAGAGCCTCGTAATGTGCAGTTTTCATGCCGGGGTTACATGACGGGAACTTAAATCCGTCCCATTTTCATCTGTAATTTAAAACGTGTCATTTTGATCGATGAATTAGTAAAGGAACCCAGGATAATTTTGAAACTACCACCTTAGTAAAGTTGCCTGACCTTGCAAATGACCTTTCCAGTTTAGAAGATTTTAATAGCTTAACTATTAGATAATCTCCTGGGAAACGTTTTCCCTGGGCAAAACTAGTATGGAAATACTACACCAGTAACAAGGTTTCCATCTTTCTTCTATCTTGATCTTTTTAATTAATTACCAAGCAGTAAAAACATAAGATTGGGAGGCCGGGGGTGGGGGGGTAAAAATCCTTGCAGGGGGAGGGCAGGAGTTAACTGTAGGCTGTTTCTAGCCTTTACCTGCCTTTTTTGCATAGATTCATTAGGTGCTGAAATATATTAGCAATTGTTAAGGCATAACTGCTGCTTGATTGCTTGACACTCTGGGCTGAAAGCTGTGAAATAGATCACTTTGTAATGGAAAAAAGCTGCTCTTGCATATAATGAATAAACATTAAAACCTAGAATGGCTTGCAGGGCACCTCAGCGAGCCCCCGAGAGCTTTTGTGTTGCAGTTGTGATGTAGTTGTTCCTTAGGGTTTGTGGGTTATTTCTTTCTGAGGAAGGGCAGCGGTTTTTCCGAGGGTAGTAAAGGACTGCAAATACGGGATTTGTTACAGGAAAAAACAGAGTCGTGTATAAGTGAAGGGGATAAGTTGGAAATTCGTGGCTCAGGTGGAATGTGGACTAAAATATTGTATAGAACATCGGCATCCTGGTTAGTTTATTTTCCCTTTTATCTAATGGGCCTCTAACACAAGCACTGTGTTGGATTGAGGAGAGGATCTCCCTGTGGTTTTTTACCTGGCTGATAAAAGGGCTCTCATTTTATTTCACCTGTGTTTTGCACTGTGATTTTCGATGCTGTCTGGGGAAAAAAAAAATAAATAAAAGGAAACTCTGTTTTTTAGGCTAGCAGCACGTGACTTTTTGACTTCTGTAGCTCTCCAGCAGCACAGCTCCAGGTACAGCTGATGGCAGTCCTCCTCCCAGTAAGGGTAAGGACAGGGACAGGGACATCATTGTGCCCAGCACCCCGTGGGTGTTTGCTGTCCTCCAGGTGCTGCTGTCACAACTCTTTCACCTTCCAAACCCTGTTAACTCTTACTGTTCCAGTACCAGGAAACCAGGGTCAAGCAACTGAAATGAAAGGTCCTTTCAAACCACAAATATGAATGTTTCCATTTTAAAGAGAGGCCTTTTTTTTTTTTTTTTTTCTTTTTATGTATTGGCAAAGAGCTTATTGAGATCTACACTTGCCTGCAAACACTCTGCATCTTTAGCTGGGACAAAGATCACCCACCATGCAGGTGAAGGTACAGTTTAGGGAAGGAATAACATGGCTCCTGCCATGTTTTGGTGCAAGGGAATGGACCATGGGGGTTTCCTTCAGGCCAGGTTTGTTTTGCAGATCTTCACTTCAAGCTTTTCTGCTACCTGAGTGACGATAAATCCCCATGTCAGCATGGTGACACCACCAGCACCTGCTCTGGCACCACCAGTTCCAGGCTGTTGATCTCCAAACCTCTCCTTCTCTGCCAAGGCGTGTGAGGGACTGAGCACAGGGTCCTGCCCCGAGGGCTCTGTTTGCAGTGAAAATGAGCTTGGTCCTTGCTCAGTTGTGAGGTGACCTCTGAACCAGCACTTCAGGCCCTGGAGCACAGAAATGAGACTTCAGCCTGGAAGGCCCTGGGCTGCAACAGATGACCTGTTATTTTATCTTGAGCAGGAGGGGCGTTGGCACATGGCTTCTAGAGCTAATCACTCACGTTCTTTGAGGAGAGCAGGAATTTCCCTCCCTCCCCCTCCAGCAACCTGGGACTTTATTGTGTGTCTGGATCATTTCAGGCTGATCCTTCCTTAACATTTTCCATTTATTTCCCCCAGGTTCAAACTTCTGGAGCTCTCTGGCACGTGTGACGGAGGCTCTTTGCTTGAGCCCGTTGAACGCAACCCTTCCCCGCTGCAGGTCCCTGTTATCCCCCTCCATGAGCCACCTACAGTGTTTTTCATCCTTCTGGGGTCTCCCCACCGAACCCTGTTGTGTCTCACACCAAAAATGCTGTCTTTTTGCCAGTTTCACTACCATCATTCATCCCTGATGGTGCACAGGTGGCAATCCAAGGAAGAGGCAAGAAGCAGCAGCACTCTCCTGTTTCCTTTCTCTCCTGTCAAACCCATAGGGAAAGCCTGAGGCTACAAACAAGTTATAGAAGGGAAACTCCATTTTTTTTTTTCCGTGCCCTGGGGCTCCTAAATATTTGTTGTTTGCTCAGTCCAGTTCTGCTCTACTGAACAAGGGCTCCCTGCAGGGGCTGGAGTGCAGGGTAGCAACACACAGGGCTGTGCCAGGAGAGAATGGCAAAGTCAGAGCAAGCTGAGAGAGAATGACATTCGAACCAAGAGCCCGTGGGATTCAGCTGGGGGCAGTCATTAGTAATGTGCCCAAACTGCCTCCACAACTTACATGGGAGCCGTGGTGAACAGGGCAAGCCCCATGGCTGCTCCAGCCTCCCTCCTGTCCCATTAGGTCGACAGCAGCTGTGGGGTCTCTGCAGGGCTGCTGGTTACCACCTCTGCTCATCAAGGGTCCAGATGGGGGAGTGGCCAGACCCTAAAATGGTTCCTCCCAGCAGGTGTTGATGGCAGGCTCATCCCAGCCCACACAGGGCAGGATGAAGCCTTGTGAGAGAAGTGCTGGTGCTGGTGTGGCCTCCTGCTCTTGCTGGCTGGGAGATCGGATGTGGTTATGGTTCCAAATACATCCAGAGATGCTCAGCATGGCAGAAAACAGAAGAAATGAACCTGCTGTGCCTGTCCAGAGTCTCACCGTGGTGCATCTCCAGCGTGGTGGCTGTCACTTCCTTCTCTAACCTACCACCTTCAGAGTGATCCTGTGCTTCTATCCATGGGTTATCCCTGGACCATTCACATTCCATTCACAATCCAAACACTGGATGCACACACAGAGCTTTCCTGGAGGTGCCTGAGCTAATGGGACTGTACCTGTCCTCAGAGCAAACTGCTCTGTAAGCCACAGAAAAGTAATTCGATGCAAATGCTGGACTGTAAAGCTCCTGTCTGGTTGGGACATTGCAACTGCAGAACAGAATTCATGGCCTCTTGGACAGGACTGTGCTCAAAGTAAATAATATTATTTCAGAAAACAAAATTCATTTTGCAGCCTGAGACCAACTGCAACAGGATACGAAGCAGGGGGATAAAAAGTAAAAATGCCTTGCCCCTGGGGCTATTTATTATTTATACACCACTGTGCCTAGATAAACTCCTCCTTGAAAGAGTAGGACGAAAATAATTCTGCAATGTGGAAACAAACTACCTATTTAAAGTGATTTTATGCCTGAATGGCCTCATTATAAAAACAGTCTGCATGCAATAACTTTTTACCTTTTTCTACAATATCCAATGAACTGCTTTTTGTCACTCTCACCAGTCTCAGTGCTTTCATGCAACCACCTTGGTGGAAAGCCTCCGTGGTTTCCTTAGAAACGTCTTCCTTCCTGGATGTTGACCCATGGTGGTTGAGGCAGCTAACACCCTGGAGAGGTCCTGTTCAAACAGGAAAGAGCAGACAGTTTAATGGCCAGCTTTGCAGCTCTGCTCCTCCACAGTTTACAGTAGTTGGGAGCTATAAAAGAAAAATATCACAACGAAGGTTTCTTTATTTTAGGGTCAGCTCTGCATGGGCGTTTTTGACAAAAGCTGAATCTGCAGCTCACAGGCTGCTGTTGGGCGCTGGTGGGGTGGAGAGGGTTCACTTGCAAAGGGCTGGTGCTCAGGAGATGGCTCCTCTTGTGCAAATAGGCTTTGTCCTTCAGAAAAAACACATCCTGTGTCCTTTTGGTGCATTCCTAACTCACTGGCACAAGGGGCAGTCTGACGAGCTGTAAATAACATCACCTTTCAAGTGTTTTGCAGTGAATGCTCTGCAATGTCTGAGCAGGAACAAGGGGCCAGAGTCCAGAAGTCCTTGAGAGAGGTGGGAAAAACACTTGTCAGGCTGTGACGTTATTAAACAAGGCTTATCTCCAGCTCTGCTCATGGCCAGACAGTCATTCCCAGGGACAGGGATCTATCTCACATGTTGGTCACTGCCACTGGCAGTACTGGAGACGTCAGGGTGCTCCTCAGGTGAAGGGACCTGGTGAGACCTTTCTAACCTGCACCTCCCACAGAATCATTCCCATCAGCAAGAGCAAGAGTATGGGCAGGTCATGCAGGTGTTATAGATTGGCTGCTTCCTTGCATTTTTATTCACTTCCAGGGCAACTCATGAAACCTTTCAACTATGCTACAACCTACACAATTTTTTGTTTGTTTCGGTTTTGTTGGGTTTTTTTGTTTTGTTTTGTTTTGTGCTGCCTAAACAGTGATTCTCCAAGAAAGCTGGAGAGAAACTGTTTACAAGGACATGGAGTGATAGGACAGGTATAGATCAGGGATTAGGAAGAAATTCTTCCCTGTGAGGGTGGTGAGGACCTGGCACAGGGTGCCCAGGGGAGCTGTGGCTGCCCCATCCCTGGAAGTATCCAAGGCCAGGCTGGATGGAGCTTGGAGCAATCTGGGATAGTGGAAGGTGTCCTTGCCCATGGAACAAGATGATTTTTAAGGTCCCTTCCAAGCCAACCATTCTCTGATTCCATGATGACATCTTCCAAGTGCTGCTTGTTCTCCAGGTTTTGCTGCCTTTACAAAGAGAATGGAAAAACCAATGACAGTTCCATTACCAGCTCTAAGCTGTGTGGCACCCCAGTGTGCCCTCTCCAATCTTGTTCCAGTTCTTGCTCCATATGGCAGCCACAGGCTTGGGAAATCTATGGTGTGAAGCAGAGCAAAATACCCCCAGGCTATTCACAGCCT
This sequence comes from Corvus kubaryi, assembly GCF_017639235.1. Lineage (NCBI taxonomy): Eukaryota > Metazoa > Chordata > Aves > Passeriformes > Corvidae > Corvus > Corvus kubaryi. Next base: position 21,875,746 of record NW_024581108.1, on the reverse strand, counting down.
GGTTCAAGCTGCCCAGGAGCTCTGTGGTGAGCATGGCACTCATCCTGTCCCACCCAAAGGAACAGAAATAATCTGTTAACTCCAGTGCAGTACTGTGCTAATGCTGGTGCACCAGGTCAGAGAGGAAAAACCTGGAGAACTGTAATTAACAACAACAAAAATAAATTACGCAAGAGCGTTTCTCTTAAAGTTTTTAATAGAAAATAGTCAGAGAGAGCAGGTTTTTCAAGCCAAACAGGAAGGAAAACAAATAAACAACTGCAGTCAGTGCATTCACAGGCTTTTAGAAGTCAGGTTATCAGCCAGGGACCCACAGACAGGAACTGATGAAGCAGAAATCTCCAGGGAAACAGATGAGGTTTTCAAAGAACACAAACACATAAAACCCTGAGATGTGCATTTATAAATAAGCCCAGGGAAGAACTGGGCACACGATTCCCAGGCTGAGCGTTATGAGCTGGATCCTTCCAGTCTGAAGATTTGGCCCAGACAAGTAAAATCTGTAAATGGTTGGGGAGGTAATTCGGGCATGTACCAATTTTGGAGAAGTCAGACAATATAGTGAAAGTCACTGCTGCTGGTGTGGGTGTGAGATCAGAAGGGAAGGGCAAAGGAAAGCTGAAGCAAAACTAGAACTCCATCCTCTCCAAAGGACAGGGACAGCTGTGGAAAAGCTCTCCACAGGATTACACACAATCCTCAGGGCTGAAACACTGCCATGGAGTCACATCAGGAACTACAAGGCTCTTGAGGGATCTCAAGCTCTCTTTAGGATGACCTGCTGTGGGCTGAGCTGTTCTTATTCCAAACATCTCTCAACCTCCAGGCAGTTAATATTTCCAGTGGCACAGTAATGGATAGGGTTAATACCTACAGGAAAGAGTTCAGTGGCCTCTTGGTGATGTGTAAATTAGCAAGTGGACAGTTGGCCCAGAGAGAAATGGCAAACAAATATTTATTAGTTGTTTCAAAGAACCACAGCCATAAAACTCTGCCATTTGACTGCAGAAGTGTTTGTGTTTTTACTGAAACCAATGCTAAAGGTGATGGCTTTATTCCTAGCTGAGGTAACCTCTGTAACCCTGTGATTTATTGCCTTCAGGTAACAGAAAAAACAACCTAGGATGTGTTTTAATGTTCATTGCTCTTGCAGCGTGATAGGAAGATGCCAAGAATGATTTTGAATACCATTTTCACCTTATGAAAGTGGATAAACACCTGATGGGGCAGCCTGAAGGAGATCGAGCCAGGTTCTTCTCAGTGACTTCCAGAGACAAAGCAAGAGGCAATACAGAAATACAGAAAATTCCATTTATATGTTAAAAAAAAAAAAAAAAATCTTTATTATAGAGTGAAAGTGGTTGAATATTGGACCAGGTTTCCCAGAGTAGTTTGGGGGGGACCCTTCTCTAGGTATTTTCCAAACTAGCCAATTGATTACTTAAACTCAAAAAATACTTATTTCGACATAGCAGGATATTTAGAAATATTTAGCTTCAGTAGAAACCACATGTAAAGTGAGGCACTGTCCAACAGGAGTGGAGTCATCAAAATCTAAGGATACATCTAAATGATTACATAGGTACCTTAAACATATATATGTGGAGATATAGATATATGTATACATGTGTGTGTGTGTGTGTTTATATAAAACAGAGATCTATTTCCTAAATTACAATCACTTCTAATAAGGTTCATGCTTAACAATGAGTAGTTTGGCATTCAATTCAATTCAATTCAATTCAATGTTAATTTTTTTCCTTGTGTTTTTAAGATGCCACCAAAATGCGCTGGCCTTTGGTCAAGGTTAATTTACAGACAAAACTCAGTTTCTAAACCCACATATAGGTTGCTAGGTTGGAGCTTAGACAGAAAGGCACCGCGAAGGATAAGAAAAGGATGAAGGCACCTGGGTGTGTGCCATGGCTGAAACCTCTGAGTTTGCCCCAGTGCATCATCAATAAGTGCTGGAATGGATGAATGGCCTGAGCAAATGGTCAGTGTCAGAGTGTGCATAAATTTGAGCTGAACTGCAAAAGTTATGGAGAGAATCCATTCCTGTCACCGTGTGCCATTTTCTCATTAGCCCCTGGAGACCACAGTAACCACCCCTGATCTGAGGGCTGTGGTTTAATATGGATTTATTGGACATCATGGCATGTACACTTCAGTCCAGCCTTTGAAACAACTTGTGTTTCAGTGACCCCAGCATCCTGAGTCAGCTTGGTTAAGGAAATATGCACTGAGAGGTCATGAAAGAGGCCAGGCCCTCTGTAACTCTGGGGAGACTCCTCAGTGCCTGTGAAAAGCCATCCCAGGGCTCTGCCTTGCTACCCTTTCTCTCCTATCTCCATGGATAGTACAGTCACCCTGCAAAATGGGCACTGCTCTTTAAAATAGATGGTCTCTGGAAGTTTGAGGGTTGCAACAAAACTCAGGGAGAATATTCTGATGATCTCCAAACACAAAAGGAAGTTTGATGATAATTATTCTCTGCAAGGATTTCACTGGTCTGCAGGGAAGATGTTTTTTAGCTGTCTACAGAGGGAAAAGATGTAGCAACTAATATGTTTACAGTGGGGAAAATACGTTCTTTTCAGCATGTATGAGTGAATAGTAGCTAAAGTATTTCCCTGCTTATTCTTGCCAATTCCCCTTTCAGGAGACTCTACAACAAAAAAAAAGCCATCCCCAGAGGAAGACTTCATTTCCCTGGGAAGAGAGGAATTAGCACAAATTAAAATTCTATTTGCCTAATTCGCTTGGAATTCTAATTGAAATGCTTTTGCAATCTTAATTACACCACTTGTTCCCCATTTATTGCGCAAGGTTACTGAATCAAGTTGAAAAGGAAAAGCTGCTGTATGACTTTCTTATGGGACACCTAAGCCTGGGTGAGCTGTTCCTGGGAAGCTTTGAGCGTGTGTCATCAGGCAGCTGGTCCCAGCCTCCTGGGGCCACGTATCCACTGTTCCTCCTTAGGACATGTGAGTATTAACTTGGAGATGCCTTCTATGCCCCACCAAAAGCCAAATTGCCCAGGTGCCTTCAAGGAAGATTTTACAAAATGAGAGGCAAAAAAAGGGCAGGAGGAAAAATAACTCCAGGATGAATTTAGATGAGCTGTTCTTAAGGATGAAAATTCCTTTGTTAACTCCTCCAGCTTTGCTGTGGTAGGAAGGGGAAAGTTGTAAAGATAGTGAAAGGTGTTCCTGCCCATGGCAGTGGGATTTGGAAGTGGATGATCTTTAAGACCCCTTCCAACCCAAGCCATTCTGTCATTCTATGAGGGAAATACATTAAAGGGGTGAACTCCACAGTTTGTGCTAAAAGCTGTGACACATCAGAAAAATCCCCGTGGACTCTGCATGTTGACACTGCTTTTATATCAAATAACTGCACTGTCACCCACAGAGCACTCTGCTTCCCAGGAGTACCAAATCCACAGCTGAGTGATTCGGCCTGAAAGTCAGATCAGTTTTACAGGGTCTCTAATCCCCACAGATTACTCTCCTCCATGAAGACTACTGCTCCACTGGTGCAGGAGGTGGATTTTATAGCAGTACCAAAATCCCTTCTCATCTGTTATCTCTGCCTGGAGAATCAGACTTCTGACATAAACCTGGAAGGTAGTTCAAAGCCTTGCTGCATAAACACACATCCATTTTTTGAACTTTAGGAATAGGTAATGTAAGAGTTGAAAGGTGAAGGTTATGGCACTTTGTGTTTATTTCACCAAGAGCCAAGAGATGGGAAACATCTGGCACTTACACACCAAGCAAGTCTTAAAAACAAAGAGACCTAGACTTTAGTCCGGCTGAGCAAGCACTGGGATAAAAGCTAATGACAGGCTGCTTATTTAAAGGGATCATAATACAGAACAGCCATGTAGGGAACCAGGGAGGATTCGGGAGGGGGAAAATGAGGGGAAAATTCAGCTTTGTGTTTCCAAGTTAAGGGTCAAAGCCTGACTGCAGTTACACTGCAGTGTCAATCCTGACCTGCAGCTCTCATACAGCAAGTAGGGCCCTCCAGATTCCACTTTGTCCTGATTTCCAGTGTGAAAATACCCAAAGCAGTGCTCAGAAGTGCTGCTGGTGTGTTTCAAGTGTGACAATGTAGAAGTCCTCAGGACCAATCGTTTTTGTGAAGGTGAGAGGAGGGCTGAACGCAGAAGTGACTTGCAGTGAGGTGAGTTGGGTTAGTGTGAAAGGCTCATTAACATTGCTGCAGCTTCCCTGGAGCAGATCTTCATCTGCTTTGCATCTTCTTGCAGAGGTTTGTCCTGAAAAAGGTGTTTTGTAGAGTGGGGCTCTACCCTTTTGAAAAATTCCAGGCTGAACTTGTTTGTTTACTGTGGTAGCTCCTCTTCAAAACACATCACCTCCAATCTCCCATCTTCATTGCTCAGTCAGAATAAATTGGTCCCTTCAGCAGGATCCATTTTGCAAGCCTAGATTTACCCAGAAAATGAAGAGTGGAGATTCTTTTGCCCCTTTGCCTGTTTATGGAAAAACAGGATTATTTGTAGTCCCTTAAACTGCTGTTCATTGCTGTTCAATGACCTTGGAACTAAGGAGAGCTCCACTTTTTGCTTTTGGCAAGGTAAGTTTCCAATCCCAGCCCCTCAACTACACCAAGAATTAATGTTTAATGTATCTCCAGAGTAATGAGGAAATGTGGACTCCACCTTCTAAGATTTTAAAGCTCACTATTGAAACCAGCATTGTCTGCATTGCAGCAAACATGCGTGAGAGTCCTCCGTAAGTTGGTTTTTCAAGAGAAAAGACCTGTCACAGTCAAACAAGTGGGTATCATAAAAACCTCTTGCTCCCATAAGATGTGATAAGGAAACAATGGTTACTGCCCTGGAAAGAGATTTCCAAGGGCAGCTACGTGACAGGAGCTCAAGTGCTAATTCTTAAGGCTGTGGTTTGCAGCCAGCTGTAAGATTTGTGGTATCACACCACCAGTGCCATGTGCCAGATGAGCAACATGCTGCTAGAGCATAAAAAAAACTCCAATCAATGGCTCACATTTGTCAAAACAACGACAACAACCAAAAAAACCCTTTATAACAGCAGGTTTTTTGGTGTATCAGTATTTTTTCTCTTTATGTTGGACCAGCAATCTCCTGCCTTCCCACAGCAGGAGTGCAGCTAGCACAGGAGGATAAAGCTGGTATAAATTCCATATCATGTCCCTTGGCTAATTTGACAAAACACAATCATGTGTCCATGCCTGATCCACATTAGATTTATAGTCCTGGGTGAGCTGGCAGTGCACAGATCTGGTATTAATAATCCTAGAACCACAGCCTAAATCTATTAGCTGGAAGCAGTTATATGATTCTTAATCCTATTTTGTGTCAGAGCAGATGACTGCAACCAAGATGGAGCAGAAATTACACAGTTTTGCTGGCTAAACTTGCCCTGAGCTGAGCTTTCAGAGAGTTCAAACCACTCCAGGTACTGGTCTTAAAACTGATGGTTTGGGCGTACTTCATGGGAACTGAACCTGGAAATCCAAGAGCCCAAAGCATGAAGCTTTGTCCTGTAAGAAATAAACTTCTTTCCTTTGAAAGATATTTAAATCCCAAGCAAGAAATGTCATCTATGTTTGAGAACCCACTGCTGGAGCAGGATGAAAGCTCAAGAGTTCAACATAATTTGGAAGCACGGTAAAGATTTGGAACAGTATTCCTTGAAAACTTAATGAGACTCGTACAGCAAGTCTCCACCATAAAAACACAGCTCCCTTGCTTAGAATGATTTTCCCATTCTAAATATCTGAAAATTATAATCATGCTGTTTCCTCAGCAATTAGACATTTTTTATATACTACGTTTCTTTAATAATACTAAAACTTTTTTTAAGAATTATTATTTAAAAAAGCTGTCCCCTGACAAGCACGTTATTAAATTACAGTTTATAGCTCTTGCAGTGGGGTAAATTATAGTTGTTTTATTAAAGTATTTTAAAGACTGGAGTTTTACCAACATCTTGCTCCTATAGTTGGCCAAACCCACGAGTGCTGTGAGGCACAAGTTGTATCTCACAGAGTCCTTCTGCACACCAGGAGGGAATTTAGGTTTGATTTTCCAAATAATGGGACACCACAGGAAGCAAGTCCCATCTGACTCCAAACCTCTGGTGTTCAACACCCATTAACTGTGTTGGGGTGTTGCATTTTCTCTCTCACAAGCACTGAGAGGTGGTTAGATCCAAGGAGGAGCAGGCTGGGGCCTGTTAGCACCCTTATTATTTTGTGAGTTCATTCTTATTGCATTGGTTTGTTTGCTTCTTTGCAGAGGATCCTGTTTCTCCACAGCTGCTCCTCAAATGGAAGAGCTCCACGAGCTGACCCCCTGAAAAGCAGAAATAAAAGATTGGCAACATCCAGGCTTCATAAATATGCCATGAAAATGCAAACTCATGCCACTAGTCCAAAGGGCAGGATCCAGGATGCACTTTTCCTCTGGGTTATCCTCCCTGGAATTACGCTGATGTCACATCAACAACATCAATGGAAATTCGTGTTCCAGGTATTGAGCAGAACTCCTGAGCCTTGTTTGGAGTCAACAGTTTTCTCCCTTCCACAGATCTGTGCCAGTGATTGATCCCTGTGTGCTTGTCTCACTGTGTTTTCTGATGGCACTGAGAGAGCAGAGCTGCACACACCGGGGCTCCGGGGGCTGATGACGGGGGAATTCTCCCTTGTCTCCTGCTCCCAGCAGCTCCTGCGTGCGGCGTTTGGCACTGGAACAGGAAATTAAGGGCTGTAGGAAAGCAACCTTTGGCCTTTCATTCACTTTTTAATAAAATCATTAAAAGAAACCCACTCCCTCCCAGACATTATGGGAAATTGCTTTAATGATACTTTGGAGCAGAACACGTTCTCTCAGCTGCATGCATGGCTTGCTCCATAGCTTTGTGTGTTTGCAGCATGAAAATGGTTTCAATTACAAAGCCAGGCTAGAAAATTTTATATGAACCAGGCCATGATAACAACCAGAGGCCAGGCTCTGTCCACTGCACGTCTTACACACAGACAACATTTATAAAGTTCTGCTAGGAAAGATCGATACGTTTGAGCCAAAGATGAGCAAGAAAAGGACAAAGAAAGCAGAGGGATTTTGTGTTGTCCCAGTCTCTCCTGGGAACAAAATGGGTGCCAATATCTGCACAAGTGATGGGCACCCAGCAAAGCAGACCTGCAGTTTGGGAGAGCACAAACCCATCTAAAAGCATCAGGGTGTAGCTCCTAATCAGGCTGTTCTCTCATTGATTTTAGAGTTTGCCACTGCATTTTTTGCATAAGCTCTTGTGAAGAAATTTTATGGCCTTATTGTCCTAGAGAAGGGACAAACCTTGCTTTATAATTTTAAATTCGTAAGTTACCACTTGGGCATGTACAAATCTAGTTAGGAAATGTTATTAATTGAGCTAAGCCTATGGATAGGTAGATGATTACTGAAGACACCTTTAAAATTACAGGAGAGGTCTGTGATAAAACAAATCCATTGTTTAGTTACAGCAGCAAAATTTTAAGAGACTGAATAACCTCTATCTATTGCAAAATTTGCCCTAATGTACTTTGATTTTTTTCTGCCTTTCCTATTGTATAAAAAAACCTTAATCAACAAACCTGGTAGTCAGTTTTCTACAATCAATAAATTCTACGTCCAAGCCACAGTAGCTTTTACGTCTGTACGTTGTAAAAGTAAATTTACATCATATGTCAAACATTACACACGAAGAGAAAAACAAGGCTGATTTCTAGTCCTAAAAGATATATGTGTATCCATAAAATCAGCAAGCTGTGTCCTGAATACAGCTGGATGATCATACTCTGACCAAATGGCTTTTTGTCTCAGCCTGGAGATCTGTCAGGCTCAACTGTTTTCCAGAGCTGCATCTGTTTCAGGGAGCTCCGGGCAAATGCAGGACAAGCCCCTGCTTTGCTACCAGTCCTATGGGAACTCAGATTTTCCTGCTGCCTGGGCTGTGGAGCAGCCTGGGTCGTGCCAGGTTCCCAGAGGCTCCGGGATGGCAAGAATTGAGCCCAAACTGGAGCTGGGCTTCCACAGCAGAGAGCCAGGCAGCCTGGCAGAGTTTGGTCATCAGAAGGAAATGAGAAAAGGAGGAAAAGACCCAGCTGTGCTAATTAATCACAGGGTGACTCCAGAGCACCAGCTTTTCCTGGGAAGAGCAGATCTGATCCTGGGAAGCAGGACTGAGCAGACACGAGGGAGCAGGGAAGCCTTTGCAAGTGGCGTCAATAAGAGCCCAGGATTGCTGGGCACCTTCCAGGGAAGGAAAATCCCAGCCAGAAGAAATGCAGGGAAAGGACAACCAGGAACACCAGGGAATATGTAACCTTGTTACAAAATGAAACTCAAAACCTGTGCTACCTCTCGCCTCCAAAATGACCTCTAAGATGAACACAATACCTGTCTATAAATATACTGGAGAAGGACGGTGGAAAGGAGGAAATTTTGCTTTGATTTAAAGACCAAATGTGGCACAAGGAGGATGGAATATAATCTCTACTCAAAATTACATAAACATTCAGGGAGTTCCACTGACTAAAGAACAATCAGCTAGGTTTAAGGGTCGTGGTTTTACCTCAATGTGTTGGAGGGAGTAAAATCTTCTTGCAATGACCATAATTATTTCATTTTTCTTTCCCCCTAAAAAATTAACATATATTTCCATTCATCTTTCTAAGTCCAGAAGCTCACACCTCAGCAGCTGGAGAGCACAGCAGAAAGGGAAAAGGTGGAACCAGCAGAGAAGATTTGTTCATGGGCTCTTTGTTAGTGGGAACATCCTCTGTGAAAAAACTCTGCTGCTGGAGAACACATGACATGAGTATTTCCAGAACATTTTCCACTGTTTTCCAATGGCATGACATTACTTTATTTGGGTGGGCTCCTTATTTCTGCTAGTTGCATCCCTGTTTTTTGGCTGGAAATCTCCATGGATGAGTAGGAAAGGAATGCTACCTACTCCCACAAGCAGTGTTTTGAGCTGCAGTCTCTAACAAAGTATACCTTTCTTATGGAAGGAATTTATTAGAAAATCCCTCATGAAAATTAGTATGTCTCTGAAATGAGGTCTTTATCTAATACCTCACCAGCTTCCTGGGAAGTGATGAGGTGGGAGGCAGTTGGATTTCAGGGTGGATCTGGTTAATATAAACTGCCACCTGGTGAATGCTAAAGAGTATTTTTGTCTTCACTAGGCGTGGTCTGGTTTACACTTTGGAGGAGAACAGATCCTCAGATACTCGTGTTGTACCATTAGGAGTTACAACACAGCTATGAAATGAAATCACTGCATGACTTTCTTCCAGCCACGCTGCACAGAGGTTCTTTTAACACAGTGGTTCCTTCCAGAGTCCCCAGGCCAGAGCAAGCTGAAATCAGGCGTTCACAGTTCCTGCTAATCATCCCAGTTTACTTTTGCATCCCAGACAAGAAGAAGCCACCGTGCTTAACCTGTGTTACTAACTCAGAAACGACACTGCTTCCTTACAGGGATGGTGAAGGGTGCTCAGGACAATGCACAAAATGTCCAAACCCTGCGGGGATGAGTTCACAGCCCTGTCCTGAGGAGATTGGGGATGCCAGGCTGCAGCAGCTCCTTTCAGACAGCTCGTGGCATCACAGACCTGCTCCCAAGCCTGTGGACACTGCAGGACTCCCACTGGCTTTTATCAGCTTTGGCTCACATCCTTGGCATCTGGTTCATGCCTCTTTATAAATAAAGTCATGCATATCAGGAGCAGCCTCCCAGGGAAAACAGGCCAACTCATCTCCTTGCTCAAAGAAGCCATTTAGCTGTGATTGTAATCTGTGATTTCATTGCTAGCCCCTCTTTGCCTTCGCAGTTGGGGTCTCTGGGGAGGGAATTTTATTTCTTTGGCACAGCCTAAGCATTGTGCAGAGCAGATCTCTCTGTCTATTTATTTCATGCATACCTATATAATAAGCATGGATGTGACAAATAATAAGTACATAGGTGCTATAGGTCTCCTTTGTATTTCTTTGGCACTATTAATAGCCTTTACAAGTGGGAATAACTCTCATTTGTGCCAGCTCTGAGCTGTCTTGATACGGTCCAAGCATTGTAAGGGAGTTTTATTTTAAACAGAACATTTCTGAATAATTAATCACTCTGATACAAGACACACATAACAATTCCAAATAACCTCTGCATGTGTTCTTAGTTGAAAGGGGCAAATGAAAGAGGGGGGAAAAATATAGTCAAAACAAGGAGCTGAGATGCAGAATCCAGCCAGGAAAGCATGGATGAGGTTTTTTCCCCCCCTCCTTACTCAAACAATTCAGAACATATTTTCCCTATAAAGTAAATGGGTAGGATGTCCAAGTGTACCTCTGACAGTATCTCAGCTGCATGTGCAGCTCTGGGGTGGAAGGATGGGGTGCTGGACAGCATCATCTGCTCTAAACCACTAAGAAAGGTCCCAAAAAAGTAAGTGCCAAGCTCTTGGCCCTGCAAACATAGATGTACAACCTGTCAGGCTGCCCAGAGCCATCTGTGTGCATAAGCTGTTGCAGCCAGTCACTTGTTTCCCTTTCAGAAACCCAAACAATCATAAACACAGGCACTTTTTAGCTTTAGCAGCTGCAGCACAACTCACCGGGTGGCATGGCCAAGGAGCTTGTGGGAGGCAGGAAGGTTGGTGGCCGCTCTTTATTTCGGTGGACATTTCTCTGCACTCCAGGATTTTTTCAGGTAGCAGAGTGAATTGATGTGTGGCACATCCTGCCAGAGGAGGCTGCAGCCCGTGAGGACACACCCTACAACATTGCTCACTGCTTTCTACTCACTGTCCAGCTCAGGATGCTGTCCTTCAGTCTTGCCCTGCCTCAACCAAGTGGTCCATTATCATATGGGAACCATGTTGTGTGACGGGCTCTGGATGGCAGTGAAGACATGAACTGACCCAGAGTCTTTCAACATATCAGGAACCCACAGGATATGTTATTTTTTGCTGGATTCATCTTAAGAATGAGAGCTGATTTCTGCCTTGTCCAGTTATGTCATCTGTTTTCCCTCGTGCCCTCTCAAATCCAGCCAATCATATCTTCATTAAATAAATGTTGAAAGAGCTTTGTTTTGTAGCTGTCTAATATAAAACTATGTGCAATGTATGAAGTAAAAAACCAACCAACCAAACAACAGTTGGAGTGGTTTGGGTGAATAATGCATTTCTACTGTGGCTCATACAGAAAGGCTTTGTCAGAGCACTCCCAGCACCAGCATCTACAAATGGCCTCAGCCTTTGAAATCCTGCTGCCATGTATTTCTAAAACACAGATTAGCTGGTGGACCTTGGGCAGCAACTTCCATGTCATGAGATGTGAGCTCAAGGTCTGAAGGAAATTTCTCTGAGCAGGTGATGATCTCACGTGGAGGGAAAGATCACAGAGATTTATCACTGTACACCTGTCCATGGCCAGATCAAGCCTTTTCTTGGAACCCAGATCCAATCTGGGCTCCCAACCAGCCATTGGATAGCGTGGTTTGGATTATCACTGTTCATTTCTGCTCTCACTAAGCTGCACAAAGACATGATGAGTCCAACTGCAGATGGACCTGTCAGAGGAAACACACAAAGATCCCAAGACACTGGAGTTTAGGCAGCACTCCCTCAGATTTTAATAGCAGTTGTGGGGTTCTATATTATAATTTTTTTTTCCTTAATGGTTGGGGTTGGAAGGGACCTTAAATGTCATTTAGTTCCAACCCTCCTGCCCTGGACAGGGATGCCACCAACTGGCAAAATTTGTTGATTTTCTGGGTTTTTTTAAATAAAGAACTCTTTATGATGACTTTAATGGGAGAGGTAATTTGAGTGTCTGACCTTACAGCTTTCTTTTGGGATTTGGAAGGATTTTTTTCCACGCTAGGAATCAGGAGTTTTACTACAAATCAGTGTCAAACCCCATCCAACTCCATCTGTCACAGGGATTCCATGCTTGAAACATGCTTTGTGCATCCTCAGGGCCCTCTGGACCTTAACACCCTGGTCCCTGAGTGCTGAGAAACTGGCAAGCAAAAACTTGTTTAATGCCATGACAGCAGGGCAGCTTCTCACCACACAGAAGATCACACAGGGTCTGTGTGGCAAGGTTATAAATCAGCCCCAGCTGCACAAGTGGACAAGTTCAAGTTGAAGTTATCAAGTGTGACGGCTCGAGTGGCATCCTGTACGTCAGACCCAGGGCTGGATGACCCTTCTTTTCCTTTTGCCAAAGAGACAAATGGTGAGAACGTGTCAGACTTTATCTGTGATCCACATTTTTAGCTGGGGACATAGGAAATTTTAAGCTGAAAATAATGTCTTTCTAGGGGTGTGTTGCAACCTTTTCCTGATGAGGTCTTTATTTTTAAAAGCACGGGCAGTAAACAGAACAACACCCAAATGATGACAAGACTGAGCTACAAGGATGATCTTAAGCATTTGTCATCAAAGAGATACTGAGCTGCTCGTCTCCAGAGGCCATGAATGGCTTTCCTTGCAGTATAGCATGCCTTGACCTGTGCCACCACCCTGGCTGAGATAAGCCCCTTCCAGATCTTTCATCCTTGTCCCACTGACAGAAGGTCCCTGGGGATCCCCTGTTGGAATATCAAAGCACTGATGGCATGCCACACTCATTCTCCCACCATGAGCCTCCCCAGGACCGTGATTGTGACATCTTATAGAAACCAGCATTTTTTCTGGCATCAAAATGGATCTGTGGCTGGGTTAGAGCAGCAATATGTGCCAGAGTGCTGTAAATAGGATGCAGCCTGGTGGAAGAGGGGAATCTTCAGTCGTCACGCTCCCCTTGGACAAACAAAGCTCCCTCACATTAAAAAAAAAACCCTAAAAATAATGAAAAGCTCCCAGTTCTTTACTTCAGAGCAGTCAGATTATGTAATGTTAGTACACACGTCTCGAGCAGAGACACGCTGCCCTTTCCCATTGCATTAGATAAACAGCAGCTTTTTCCTTTCTTTCTGATGGAAATCACAACTGTGAAGCTGGCTGTGTTACTCAGAGGCTGAGTTACTAACAGCCCTCACAATCCTGTTCATTGCAAGCAACCAAACAAACTTGACAGGACCATCATGTACTCAGTCACTTTTACTAAATTCTGTTTATGTTATTTTTGAAGTGGATTTAGCATTCACAAGGCTGCACCACTTGTTGAGATGAAGGCAACAAAAGCTCTTGCTGTCCACAGGAAAGGGAAAGGAGAGGTCCTTCACACATCCTTCAAAGCTCTCTGCCGCTCTTGTGGCTCTAGAGCCAGAAGTGCAGTCAGGTCTCACGTGCAGCCATGTGAGTTCTACAGAAATCACCAAAACTATGCCCAGAATATTGGCTGGTCCCAAGAAAGCGACTGGGAAGGTCAATCCCATTGACTGACTCCACAAAAAGAGGTTGAGAGCCCTGTGGTGGTGACTGCCATCACCCCCAACCTGGCTTGATTCACCTGAGCACTTCTTCTTCCTGTAGTGGGAATTTCACGAGTGGCTTTAGTGGTCCAGCCTTTATAGGGGAAAAAAAGACAGCCAAAAGCCTAACAGCCACCCAGCTTAGAGCCTGTATCAACAGTAAACACAGGGAGTTGTGTTTGGTTTCCTATCTGCAACTGGACCTACCACAGAGGCTCATGACAGCCATGTGCCACATCTCATCTCCAGGTTATCCTCCACAAAGCCACTGGGATTTCATCCAGAGAAATTCTGTACAGTGTGGTGAGTGGTAGCAGTAGCATTCTGTAAAATGTTTCATTTCACACAATTAGCTTCTTAGCGAGTATGCGAGAGAATTCCTGTTTGTCTACTGTGCAGTAAAGCTAATTCAATTCCCCTGACACTATTGCATTTGCAAGCTGGAAATCTCCCTTTTAAAAGAAAAACTGTCTGATCAACCAGGCCCGTGGTGAAGAAGCAGTTATTGTTCCTTGGTTGGAAGAGACCTTGTGCCACGTGCAGATAAAAACGTGATCATTAACCCTCCTTCCTCCACTGAACATCTCACCAGTCCTGCAAACAGCACTCCAATTCCAATAAGGAAGGAAAATATCAATGCAAAATTTATTGGTCATCAGGCAGCGTGTGGCTGGAATTTTCCAACGAGCTCAGTGTCTTTAGCAGTGGCCAAACACTTGAAAGAAGCTCTTCATAGTCCAAAATAAATGTCTACATTTTCAGAAGACAGGCAGTGATTAGGCACTGTCTGGGAAGAGATTCCATTTTCTTAATCACGTCCAAGTTTTATTTTTGCACATGGATTTTGTCCTCGAGTCTGGCTGATCTTGAAGAGGCACGTGGTGCTCTGTGTCTCAGAAGGGTCAGCCAAGCATGGGTGCCACTGTGAGCTGGATGCACTGCTTCAGTGGCACTGGAAATTTGGAAATTGCTGCCCCTGGAAGAAGCTTCGGAATGGTCTGGCCATATCCCCCACATCTGGGCCAGTCCAAGAGTGATGCAGAGTTGGTGTAACCTTAAATCAGGAAGATTCATCAGCTTTGCGCTCTGGAGTGTAAGAGAAAAGCCTGGCAAATGCTCCCCCCCCCCCGAAAAGCACACACAGATCAGATTGTGTTGCCTACTGCAATGCAAGAGAAATGAGGAATCAAAGACTCTGGAGACTTTTATTGTTCTTTTTAAGCCCTCTCCGAGCAAAAATGGTGCCCATATTTTACAAGGCTACAACACAATAATCTGCCACCACCGCTTTAATGACCAAGCAGTTGCAGAGTTGATCTATAAACCAATGTTGCCATTTAATGTGGTTTCCAGTGAACTGTAAAATTTATAGCTGTAACTAACACCCCCCCGCCCCTCTCTCTTTTATGTTCTCCTCAAAAAACAAGCTGCTCCACAGCTCCAAAAGGCAACACACAGAAAATCAATGCATAACCTGAAGTGAGCTAATTAGGATCATATTCACATACCATGGATCTGCAGCCTTCTGGTCAATTAAGCGAAGATTAACGTCTAACACTGGATGGATGAATACCACCACAAGGCAGGCATAGAAATGTTCAGATACACTGTTGTTGCACAACCTGAATAGTGACAAAGCTGCTGTGCAGAGCAGAGACCCTCAGTGAGGTTTCTTCCATGGTTTTCCCACTCTTTTCCATGCAAACTTCTCAGCCTCACTGCTGTTTCCATCCTAGCACGGTGCCACTGGCACCCCTTCCTTGGCAGCTCCCTGGCATGGGTGTGCCTCCCCTCAGCCGTACTGATAAGAGCAGCTGTAAGGTGAATTCCCCCTCTGCTCAGCTGGCCTGGCCCTTCTCCCATCCTCTTTGTCATGACTGATGGGATTTAAATGGGCTTCACATCAAGTCCACCACATGGGGAGAACCTGGTCCCAAACAAACGTAATGTTGGAAAATCTACTTGGGCGCTCACAAGCGCACAGACTGATTTAAGCTCACTGTAGTGAAGGCTTGGAATAAAAACTGAGGGCCTCATCCCAAAGCCCATTAGCCTTTGGAAAGGCTCCCTATGATGTCAGTGGATTTTGGAATAGGCTTTTGATGCTTTCTGGTAGGGGCTGATGGAAAAAAATCTCCAAGCTTAATTGGAGTGGGGGGTGAATTGGTTAGGAAAATGTTTTGAGATGAACACCTCTGTTGTGGGGCATGCATGTCCTTGCTTGAGCTCCACTGATGCTTTCTGCAGAAAACTCACTGCTGCTGGCTGTTTGTTTATAGGGTGTAATTTTTTCAATGGGGGATGGATTAACTTTCTGGCCTCATGTAAGGTCACATTTAATATTTTAATCTCCTCAGCAACTTCTTGGTGGGAAGGAGGATCAATTTCAAGGCTTTTATCTGGATAGTGAATCAAAACTTTGGCTTTCACTTCATAGGTTGATGAGAGAAGTCGGGGGTCCTGAACCTCGTGGTTGCAAGAGTTTTTTAATCACAAATTTGCCTCAAGGTGGCTTTATCTGGAGCCAGAGCATGAGGGGCGGTTTGGGGTAGGGCTGCTTTATGATGGTTTCGTTAAGCTCATGTTGGTGACGCCATGTTTTTTATTTAAGGACAGAGCAACACAAAAGCAGAGGGCCAGATTCTGATGTCATTTTTGCTAGGAAAACCAGGCATAAGTCAATGGGTAATAAACCTGCTGCTGGGGAACCACAGCACGGTGCCGTGTAATTATGGTCAGGCCCATAAAAACTGGTGGAGGTGGGAATGGAAGAGAGCTACTATCTTAGGGAAAAAGATATTAGGAACTCTAATAATAGGAAAAAAAGGAGGGATAACGAACAAGGATTCAAATCCCTGGTTAGGGACACTCAGAAGTGTTAGATTATTATTTTTTTCCCTTTAACTTGATGCCTACGTTCACTGGTGGGGCTGTCCACGGGAATTCTTCCTACTCAACACAGTGAAATTATACCAAGATATTCATAGAATCATAAAATATCCTGAGTTGGAAGGAACTCACCAGGAGGATCACCAACACACTGTCGTGTAAATGTGCAGAGACACAAGGACCTGGTGTTTCCTCACAGGGATAAACGTGGAAACATGGAGCAGCTTGCAAACACCTTTGCAGAGCTGTGGGGTGCTGATGGAGCACTGCTCCAGTGTGCAACGAACAGCCCCAAAAGCAGGAACAGCAAAAGAAGGACTACAAAGATCAATGGGAATTATCTCGGGGAATCTGCTCTGCACATTTTACAGCAGGGAGAGCTCAACTCTACTTTTACAAACCAGCCTGGCAGCTGTGCTATTTATATGTTCACCACCAAGCTTTCATTAATTTTAACACTTGTTAATGGACAGCCTGTATTATTTGGGGAGGCTAAACGTGAGATTTATTTAATTTCCTTAAATATCAAATATGGGTCAAGTAAAATAAACCATGGATTGTATTTTTTTTTTTTTAAGGAAAAAAAAGAGTGTCAGTGTAACAGAATTCAGACAGAGCAATATCTGATAATATTTACAGCATTTATAGGTTTGGAAATCTCCAAAGAAATCTGAGGAAACCTAAAGGCTGCCTGAGTACATTGAGTGAAATTCTTCTTGGTAATGAATAAATACTCCACAGGTCTTTACAAGAACACCCTTTTAACTACATGTAAATATTCCACAATGTTTCAGAAAATCTCCAATTTAAAGGTGATGCTTAAAACAGGTTATTTTTTTTTTAGTAGTAATTTTTTAAAATGTCATTTGCAGATCCAATAATTTCTCTCGGATTTCTTCCCTTTGCTAAAAACACCAGTGTTTCCAAACAGTCATACAGTCTTTGGAAACAGAGTCCTTGTGTTGTTCAAAAGAAGTTCTCAAATAAGAACTACATGGACCTAAATCAAATTGCAGCTACAAGCAAATTTATTTCTCACCTCATCTTGCTTCTTAGGATTTAATGGAAAACTGGTATAAAGCATGGCAACAGAAAAAAATACCTGCCACAAAAAATAAATCTGTCAGACTTGGGAAAATCCATTCATCAAAGGAGGGAAAAATACAATGAAATCACGAGAAGTTTATGGAATAAATCTGTAACTGATTTGGTTATAACATTTAATCTCCTTCTGCTACCTTGTAGTGTGAGGTTGTGTTCGCCCTGCATAGCTTGAACATGACAATGGGTTTTTAGGACCAAATTTATAACTTAATCTGGATATTGCCAGTGTGGTAGGACAAAGCCAGTGTTTTTTGAGTGTTTCTGATTCTGGCCAGAGGGACAGATGCTCAGGGATGTGAACCAGACAGATTTTGACTGGTAACACGACTCTGTAGAAGCGCCATTGATTTACACCACTGAGGAGCCTAGCTCTAAGCTGTACTGCAAAGGGCACCTTCAAAGCAAAAACTGCCCCTGGTTGCAGTTAAGCAAAACTCTGTTCTGTCCTGAGAGCCAAGCCCTGGGATCACAGGTTTGCAGTAAACAAGAAAAAGTGCCAGGAGAAACGCCCTTTAGCACAATCAACCCCTTTCCCTCACACCCCACGACAGCGATGCTGAGCTCGCTGACACCCCAGGCTTCAAAGGGAGCTGAGGGGCGGCTGTGAAGGAGCTGACCTCGCACAGAGGGTTGTTTTTTGGCACAAAACAGTGCCCTCCCACAGCCCAGCAGCCAGCTGGGTCAAACAGCTCCTGTTGGGGCCCAGGAACCGCAGGAAGCTGGAAAGCCCATGAGAGGGCTGCAGTGCCCGTCCAGAGATCTGACTTTCTTGAGTGACAGCTTGATGAACTCAGGCATGGGGAGTTGGCCTTTTGAAGAAGTAATTATGCTGCTAGTCGAGAAAAAACAGCTCTGGATTGTGCTGTGCATGTTTACACAATGCCAAAGGAACAGGCAGGCGCTCCTTGGGATGGGTGCCACAACAGGGAGGACGCATTTCAAAGAGTTATTTATTCACCGGAGATCCTGAGAGGATGTTTGTTGGATCATGCAGGAGAGTGGAAGCTCCTGAAGTCCAGGATGCCGTAAGTTCAAGTAGGAGCAGGCAGCAGATTTATCTCTCTGGGCTGCTGGGAGCTTGTCAAGTGCCATAATTATCATTTGTTCTCATCCCACCCATGACTCCCCCGTGGCAGTGACCTTTGGAACAGCACCGATGGTGGTTATTTGTGTCACGGAAACAACATATGCTGGCATAGTCATCCTTCCCCACTTTTTAATTCACTGGCTTCTCAATGAGTTTTGCAAAAGCAAAGGGAGTGGGAAGGAAAATGATCAGAGCTGAGCAAGCCAAGGGGTTTGTCTGGGATCAACTCCTTGATGAGGAAGAATGAGAGTCTCTGCATAGAGTCTGCACTGGAGTACCCGCTGTGCTGCTTGGGTACCTAGCCTGGCCTTGTCCCCTGAGATGCTGATGGCTCCCACTGCTCCTCAGGACATCATTCAGCACAAAACCAATAAAAAAGTGCATATGTGGCTATTTTTAGAACAAAGCATCCACCTTCTGCCTTCCTGTGCTTGCCCTGAGGTGGGTGCCTCCCCTGCGCCAGCGCCTTGCCTGCAGCTTGCTGCTCGATCCCCCTTGTTTTGTCTGCTCCCTGATAAAGGCCTGCATTAGTGCACTGCATTGTTTTAATTCCAGCCACCAGCCAGATAAGGCTATCAGCATATCACAACTTTTGCTGGGGATAATCTGCTGGGGCTCTTGTGAAAGAAGTGCTCTGCCACACCAGGGGGGCGGTGCTGGGTGTACCCAAGGGATGCTCATCAGCCATGGCCTTGCTGCACAACCTGGAGTAAATCTCTGTTCTCCCATTTGACACCATCTGTCTGCATATTTTTGAGAGTAAAACCGACTTTTAATCCAGATTGATGGACACTAAGCAATGGGCCTGGACTATGATGAATCTCTGCTGGCTACTGTAATCTAAATCACATTGTAATGGACAATATGTTGTCTTATATCCAACTTGTAGGCAAATATTTGTGTGTAGATAAGATGACATTTTGTTTAGTACATGCACTCTAATTTCCAATAAAACCTCCAATAAAGAATTACAAAGTGAATTTATTGCTTTGCTTCAAAGCAAGGACATGGTGCCACTTTGAAAGGGTATTTGAAGTGTGAAATCCATTTCTATGATGCTTTAATACATTTTCTGTAAATTTTTTTTTTTAAAGTTATTTTAATATTATTGTGCCACTCTGTTAAAAGGCCATAAAATATTTTAAAGAGCAATAAAAGTAAACACAAATGCTAGAAAGCCCATTCTTCTCTCTCCAGCCCACTGAGAGAGGAAGAGACAGAGGATTTAGGCATAACAAAATTCATGGCAGCTGTGTAAATAAAATAAAAGAGCACGTTGTTTTTCTGTTGATGATGATTCTTAACATCTTGCTATCAAGCAGGAGCCCAAGGCAAGCCATGGGAAGGAAGCAGAAACACCGAAGGAGAGCACGCGAAGGAGGGCAGGCTTTGCATCCTTCCTGAAAATGGGAATTGAAATAAAGGAACAACAGAGGAAGCTTTCCAAGGCAAAGCCTTCATCCAGCAGACTTCACCTGCTGCAGGCATGAACCAGCTGAAGGATGTTATTACAACCAGCATTAATAAGGATGTGCTCCTTGCCAAGCCAGAGTGGGCTTTGGTAGGACTGACCCCCCTGAGACAACCTCCCTCCTCCTGCCTGGCTTTCATTTGCTTTCTGCAAAGTTTAGCTCTGTGTGAGGTACCTGCTTATGGTTCACTGAAGTTTTAGAAAAGAGGGTTTAAGGAAGATGTAACTCGATAAACTGCATGGTTCTTCTCAGCCCACCCATGGATTTCGCTTGGTGTGGGAAGAGGGAAGTCTGGTCTAGCTGCAAAACTGAAGCTAAAGAGGGATGAAAATGGTCAAAGTCTTTCAAAAATGTGAATAATGACTGTTGATGCTAAGAATAGAGAGACAAAACCCCCTGCCAAAATGGGCTTATCTCAGGGAAATTGGATTCTCAATGTCGATGGTCTCTGCAGAAATTTACAACAGTTCTCATAAAGGAAAGTAATAGATTTTGAGCCAGAATTTCTCCTTCCTGTGAAATATTCCTGACAAAAGTGGTTCTTTCATTTCCCAGCCTGGGCCAGTGCAGGGAGCCCAGCACCTTACCAAGCTGCATCTGACTGCAAGCAATGGCAGCTTCTACCAGCTTCCTTGGTCCCAGAACCATGGAATCACAGAATCCTTCAGGCTGGAAAGGACCTCCAAGATTGAGTCCAACCTTTGACCGATCTTCACCTTGTCAGCCAGACCAGAGCACTGAGTGCCACATCCAGGAGTTCCTTGAACACTTCCAGGGGTGGGGACTCCACCACCAACCTGGGCAGCCCTTCCAGTGCCTGACCACCTTTTTGGTGAAGAAATTCTTCCTGATGTTCAGCTTGAGCCTCCCCTGGGGCAGCTTGAGGCTATTTCCTCTTGTCCTGTTCCTTGTTCCCTGGGAGCAGAGCCTGACCCACACCTGGCTCCACCCTCCTGCCAGGGAGTTTTGGAGAGTGACAAGGTCCCCCCTGAGCCTCCTTTTCACCAGGCTAAACAACCCTACAGGCACCAAGGAGCTGACGGAGCCATGGCCAGATCTCAGCCCTCCTGCTTTTTAAAAAAACAATTATTACTTATTATTTATTATTTACTATTTACTATTTATTATTTATTTATTATGTATTATTTACTATTTATTATTTATTATGTATTTAATTATTTATTAACTATTTAGAGCATCTTAAAATCTAAATTTGTAGCCAGGTCTCCAGGCACAACCTTAGGCCCTGGTTTACTTCTCTGGATGAGCACAAGCCCCATAATATAGCTTATGTTTGGCATTCAGCGATAACGACACGATAAAACCTCCCCATCGTTTTGGGGCCATGTTGGAGTTTTTGGAGACATCAAGCACATCATGGAGAGGCTGCTTATTTTGCAAGATGCCACTACAAACCTTCCTTGCCTTGAAGAGTGTTTCACCAACAAGCTCTTACAAATGTGGTGCTTCACAGGCAACAGCCCCTGGGGTGACGGCAGGAGTGAAAAGAAATTTGACTTCAAACTCCAAGGTGTGACAGAGGGGTAAGATAAATGTGAGAGAACTGAGGTTTGGGAAAGCTTAGTGGTAAGAAATTGTGACTAATGATCAAGTTGGTCCAACAGGTAATGAGCACCATGGAAGCTCCTTCAAGAGCCAGAGATCTCCTGGCTTATGTTGGAAAGATTTCCCAGGTAGGGAAGTGCAGCAAAATCCTGCCCTCAGCAAGCACCCCAAGCACTGCTCAGCCTGGGGATATCTGAGAAGATGCCATGCAGGGACTCTGCCACCCCATTGCAACCCAAACTGTCCCACCCTGGGCAGGGCACCAGGCTCTCCTATCCCTGAGGAGTCTGCTGCGGGCTGTAATCACAGCACGCATGCACAGACCTGTGTGTTACATGAGCAAAGCACTCCATGATGTTTTTCTGGAAATGACTTCATTTGGTCTGAGACCTTAATGAAGGATTTGGTTGTATTTATTTATTTTTCCCCATGTTTTCTTGTCCTAGACAACACACATGCAGCTGCAAAGTGCTGATGACTCCCTTTGCTGAGTTTCTCCCGAGAGCCTCCTTTCCATGGTCTCCATTATAAAGATCTGGGTTTTGCATTTCCGCCGTCGCGCTGACGAATGGAGTCACAGCTCCTGGCGTCACTACAATGAGCCTGGGGTGGGAATCACAGCCAAATCCACCGGCACAGCTCACTGGCCACTGATTTATTTCCCTCGGTGACCTCCACTGGCTGCGGGCCAGGCGCGAGCCCACGTCCTGCTGGAATCCTGCTGGAATCCTGCACATCGTTTCGGGGCCTTTACTCATGGTTTACTGATGGTGCTCTCCGAGTCCTCAGTCGGGTTTCCAGGAGGGAGAGGTTTCGTTGTGCTCGGCGGGGATTTGGCTGCAGCTTTCCGGAAGGACGGGAATACCAAAAATCCTGACGTCCTCCAAGTTACTCACTCTGGTGTGTCTGCAAAGGCTGCATGTGGAAAACTATTCGTCATTTCCTTGCAGACACAATTTTCAAAGGAGAGATGGATCACTCTGGCAACAGTGCAGCACCGTGATTTAAGGGTTTATTTATCTCTCAGCCCAGCTCTGCTGCTTAAGTACACGAATTTAGTCCTGTCCCTTCTTTCTTTCCTTTTTTGTTAAGAAGCAACACAGTCCTGGTCTAATAAGGCTTGTTCATGGAACAAGATCCACTGACATGAATGAACCCTGGCTACCAAGGGAAATGAGGATTTGTAGTGCTCAGAGCTTCATCCAGAGGGATGCAGTCATTTGGAAACCTAGAGTGACTCCAGCAGCTGGAGAGATTGAGGGATGGGAATTCATCAAAATGTTTCGCTGGTGAGACACAGGCACAGCGTTGGGGTGTAGAGATGTTGGAGGGAGCACTGCTGTGGCAGAAGCTTTCTGGGATGAAGAAACCATGAAAATTTTTCTCCTCACTCCTCTTAGGGGAATAAGTAGAAGAAAGGGATATGAATAGGGTTTATTTTTAAGGTTTCAAACCAACCCTGAATCTCATCGTCCATCCTGATAATCAGTATCTCTTGACAGCCCTTATGCCCAGCCAGCCCAGTGGTTTCAACCTCTAAACCTGAGAGCACAAGCACACTTAAATTTCCATATAATTTCATGATGTTCTGAGCAGTAAGAGCTTTCTCTCATTTTGCTCTTATTTTATAAGAGAGGCAAAACACTTCATTTTCTGTGTTTTATAAGCATCAAAATTACAAGGGGCCTGACCTCATTGAGGGCTTGAGGGCACTTGGCTTTGCTGGAGTTTGGCCCCAACATGTACGTAGAGCCCAAAGTTTGCTTTGAATAGAAGTTGGAGTGCCTGTAAGTTCTGGCTGCAGAAACACCATGGATGTAGTCAGACCTCTTGCAGGAGAAGTCAAATTACATCTTTGGAATGGGAACCAGACATTTTAGAGCTGAGACAGAAATTCATTAGAAATAAAGACAGAAGACCATGAAGTCCAGGACTGTGACTGGAAGAAGTTAAAAAACCTCCCGAAGCTTTGACAGGCCAGCAACCTCCTCCACCAAAACATTATAGATGTCTCTTCACAAAATAAAAATAATGTGCATTTGAGGGCTTGAGAGAGGTCTGCCTTCAGGAATCCCTTTGTCCATTTGCCCAAAAGTCTCAGTATCAGTTACAGCCTGTGAAACACTCAAAGCTTTCTGGGGTCTCTTGGCCAGCAGATTCCCTCTCTCTGCTTCCAAGGATTACTTTTTCCCCATTAGAATACAAATTTTGGACAATTTCCCTCTCATCATGCACAAGCGTAACAGATGATCTCTCACTGAATTATTTTAGAAATGCATTTATGGAGTCTGTTGTCTGGGATATAGAAGCTCCATCTTTCCTACAGTATATATTATCAAATAATATTAACACAGTCCAAAGCATGGAAGACTGGCTTTGCAAACGAGAAAAACCTTCCACCAGTCAACCCAGATACTGTGAAGCATCTGCACTGGGCTTTGGATCTCTCAAGGGCCTCTTGCACGTGGAGGACAGAAAGCTGCTACTGACACCAGCTGAGGGAGCTGCTACCAGAGCTCAGGTGACAACAGCTCCCACCTTTTGGTGACAAGGATCCCATGTCTGCTTGGGATGTGTGGATCCCGTGCACTGTTGTGATGCTGCCGCCTGGCCTGGTGACATCTTTGGAAAAGGAATGGCTTTCAGCAAAATGATGTGATGGAGGAGAAGGGTCTTGGCTGTGTTGTGCTCACCCTCTGCTCTCTGGATGCTCAGCCTGGCTGTGTCCTGGCTCCTTGCTGGGAACTGACTGAGCATGGGCTGTCTCCCCAATTTCCTTGGGAAAGAAGGAGCCTGTGGGACATTTCATGAAGTCCCTTGGCACAGACAAGCTTCAGACACGGGCTAGGAACCTCACCATGCTGAGTCATTGCTGTCGTCTGTGTCATTGGTTGTGCTGGAATCAGATACGGGAAAGTCATTACGAGGATTTATTTAAAAAGAAAACAAAAAGAAATCAAAACCCCAGTGCTGTACAATGGGTAGCATGGAAAATAAACTGCCCTGAGCCAACTGAGTATTTGAGCTGATATTTAGTGTTCTCTTTGTGCTTAAAACTGTGCATGTTCAGGCATCTGGCCCTGGCCACTGAACATCTTGGGCAATTCAGCCCCCAGCACTGCTCAGGACATTCTTTTGGGTTTACAAGGAATCTTTATTGAAGCAGTACACAACGATAAGCATTAATAGAAAGGGCATTCCTCTCCCATAGCTTTAAAGAGAAGCCATTAATTGCCTTTGCAGAAATGTGTGCAATGTGAATTCCTGGAAGGGTGGGGCTGGAGGGAGAAAGGACTGAGAGATGAAAACCTGGGGGAATGGTGTCAAGAATAAAATGCAAGCTGTACATTGCACTATGCAGATTTAGAGGAATCTTGTGTCTTGGGGAAAAAAAGAGCTGATCACCTACTAATAGTGTCCAACTTGATCACCCTGTCCTCAGCTACTGTCCCATGTGCTGCTGCCATGGTCAATCTGTTTTCTTCTCCACTTCTTGTCCCCTGTGGTGTCCCAGCTCTGTGCCCATGGGTCTCATCCCTGTCTGTCAGCTCCTGCCCTCTCTTGTTGGGTGGGTTGAGGTTGACCATAACCATGCTGGGCAGAGAGTACATGGAGAGCAAGGAAATACTGGCAAACTTGGTGTGGTGGGAATGAGAGCATTGTCCCTGCATCAGTTTGCTGCTTTTGCTAGGAAAACCACTTCTGCAGGTCATGCTATGAGTGCTGGTCCTGAAGTGCTGATGTGCTGCCATGCACAGGGTTAATCCCAGGCTGTGGATGTAAGGATGAGTGCTCCAAGACTCCTTGCCACCACCCTGTGACAGCCACTCCATGGGGCAGGAAGGGAAGAGAGGAGTTGGAGATGTGAGCAATCAGAAAGGCAATTAACCAGTGCCTCAGATAAGAGTAAAATATTCCATCTGCCTTTGTTTTAATGGCATTGATCTAAAGCAGAGACACAACGATTTCCAGTGCACAAGTTTATGGTCTGTGTTTGCTGGTGGGAATGGCTCTCTGTCCTTGAGAGTGGGAGCGCTCCGTGTTGGCGCGGTTTATCTGCTGGTGAGTTAAGGACTTCAAGGAGATTGCTTTAACGAGGGGTTAGCAAACTTCACAGTTGTCTGTGATATTTTATTGGAGGTTGGGGAGACTCTGCTCAAACATCTGTTCAGGAGAATAAACAAACAGCCCTGCCACGTCAGTTAGAGCTGAACCACGGGTTTTGGGAAGGAGGTGATCGATGGGCTTCAATTACAGGCCCAGCCTGGCTCCTGGGTGTGTTTTATAAGGCAACTGAGAGGATGAGGAGCATGCAGAGCTGCTCTGGGATCGAGTCCTGGCCCTCTCCATTGCATTCATACTTCAATATCGCATCCCAGAGGGGAGATGTGGTCGGTAGTGGTTGTTTTTCAGAATAAACATTCTGGGTCGGGAGCAATGATTAATACAGCAGAGATCTGGGAAAATATACCTCTGTAAACAACAATGTTTTATAGCTGTGAAAGGAACTGTGTGTACCTCTGCCTGTATCCGAGTGTAGCCTCCTCGCAGAAACAAATCAACAGGGAATTTCCTCACTTGGAGGAAAATATTCAGTAGACTTCATTTGGACAATAAATTTCACATAATCCATATTTCACTGGAATTAAGAGACAGAATATGAACTGTGGTAGGAAATTAAATGCAAGAGGAATCAAAGCAGGAGACAGTGAGATTTCTTATGTGGACAACTTAATGAAATACATTAGGAAACCTTAACTTTGCTATCAGTCACAGAAGAGAGAGTTTAAAATATAGATCCTGCCTGCCACAAACTTCCAATGGGATGTCATTGTAAGAATGTTGGACAAATATAGATATATCTGTCTATCTCTCTCTATATATATCCCTCTCCACAGAAATACAGACATTTGACACTGAAAAAAATGTGTGTTATACAAAAGAAACAGTGAAACGCGCAGGGTACAAAGGCACTGATGATGTTATCTCTTATCCAAGTGCCAGCCCTGCCAGCAGCTGGGAACACGAGCTCCATGGGGGTTTGAGGTCAACAGAAGAAGCCCATATGGGTAACCTAATAGCACAGTATGGGCAGGAATGATTTTCACTGTACAAAGGGCAATTTCATGGTCATCTCCCTTGGAGAGCTGGTGGGAGTTGGAAGCTGAACTGCTATTTGAGTGTTTGAAAACCTCTCCTGTAATGTTTAGACAGAATGGTGACAGGCTTTTATAAAAACACCCCGAAACAGGCACCTGTATTTCCCTGCACGAGGGTGACTTTGCTCACCGCCCTAGAGAAACGAGGCATGCAAAGTCCTTTTTTATTGTAGTTATTGTCTCTTTCAATAGATTTCATAACATGCAGGAATCTTATTTATTTACAGAATCAGAGAATATCCTGTGTTGGAAGGGACCCACAAGGATCATTGAGTCCAAGTCTGAAGGGAACGGCCCACATAGGGATCAAACCCACAACCTTGGTGCTGTTATCACCATGCTCTTAACCAACTTATTCTAAGTACGTTGTTTTGCAAATAAAACAAGGTTTTTCCTTTAAAAAGACTGTCTCTTCCAGAGAAAAAAAAAAGGGTTTTTTTTCTAAGGAAAAACAAGGCTTGTGATGTGGCATCATTTCCTCCAGGAAATATTTGGGCTGATTCCTTCTTCTGGTTGCCTCTGGTGCCAGGGATCTCCTGCAGTTCCCCACTGCATGCATTTCCACAGTGCTCAAAGACAGGAAGGTCTGTAAACCCAGGAAAGGAGGAGGAAGAGAAGGAGGAGGAAAAGGTGATCATCATCCGTGCTGGGGGAATGTCAACCCCATGGGTTTAAATGACTCTCTCAAGTATTTCTGAAAGTTTAACAACTGGCTTAATAACAGGAAGCTGGGAGCTGGCAAATTACCATTCTTATAATCAGAACAGGAGGCTGAGAGAAGGAGTTATGTTTTGGCAGTGACAACTAATTTCCACATCTCATTAAAGCAACGTGGCGTACTCATTTATGTTTAAGGCTGTTTTTCTTTAAAAGAATAATAGAGTAGATTCCCCCTTTTATTAGACATTAATCTATTTTGTCTAAGCCATTTGTATTGATGGAGGAAGGTAAACACAGCACCAGACCTGTGTCCCTCTGATACCAGTCTGTTACTGGAAAAGACACAGAACACGTCACTTCCATGGTGTCTGGGCTCAGCTCCGAGTCAGCACAGGGACTGTCCCAGGAGCAGTTTCATGTCTCTGTATTGTTTTTTTTCCCAGAAGAGACTCAGTGTGTTGATGTGGGTGGGACTGAAAAGGCACCAAAAGCATAAATAGGTGCTCGTGTTGTCAGGATCCAGGCAGGTACCTGACCAATGCACCTGGTCCACTCTCCAGGCCCTACCCCATATGTGCAGAGTGACATTTTGTGACCAATAACACAAATAATAATGTCAGTCATAGAATCACAGAATCCTAGAACAGTTTGGGTTGGAAGGGACCTTAAAGCTCATCTCATTCCACCCCATGGGCAGGAACACCTTCCACTATCCCAGGTTGCTCCAAGCCCCATCCAACCTGGCCTTGGACACTTCCAAGGATGGGACAGACACAGTTTCTCGGGGCAATCTGTGCCAGGGCCTCACCACCAATCCAATATTTTCCTGTGTCTCAGGCAGTTTAAGGGTAATTCAGGTCTACAGAGTCCTTTCTGCTTTCTTTGATGAAGTCCTTACCCATTACAGCAAAAGAACTGGTCCTGTAGAAAGAAAAGGTATAAATCACATTTCTCTGGGTCATCGTGACATTTCCCAACAGCAATCCTTGCTGGTGGAACTCTGTTCTTCCTGCCTGGTGCAGCCCTCCCAAGCAGAGGGCTGAGAGATGGGGTGGGCAGCAAAAGCTCTGCACAGCTCCCAGGGTGTTTTGCAAAGCCAGCTCAGAGGTCTGAGCAGAGACACAACAATGATAAAACAGAAACGAGGGTGACCGACAGCCCGGGTTACCAAAGGTGGGGGTCACGATGAGCCCACAGCAACATTTGCACACACTTCTGGAGCACAGCCTCTGAAAGGACGAGGCTGTATTTTGGCTGAATCCTGTCTGAATTTTGACTGGATTTTGACTGAAGGCTTCCGTGGTGTGTTTTCTCTGCTATGGCCCCAGAATCAATGGTTTGGCCAGAAGCCTCTTGCTGCAAAATGGCAGGACTTAAAGCAGTGCAAACTGCACAGTAGAAAGCTCAACAAAACCCCCAGAAAACTTGGTATAATGATCATCCAAATAGAGGCTTTATCCTGTGAGTTATATTTAAAGATAAGTAAACACCAAATGTGTCTTCATCAGTTCTATAATATGATCTGAAATAAAAAAGCTTGGGCTGAGCAATTTAGAAGCAAGGAGAAAATTCAGAAAAATCAGATTTCTCCAGTTTTATGTAAGAGCTAAAGAGCCTAGAACAGAAGGGAACATGGTCTCTGAGGTCCAGCACCTCTTGCTAGACGATAGATTGACTGTCTGTACAATGCCATAAAGTATCCTGTCTGCTTTATCTTGGGTGGAGCAATAAAGGAAGGAAAGTCACAATAGCTCTCCTCCCTTTATCAAAATAGTCTGTGCCTATCTAAGAATCAAGGATAAATTAATCACTGGGCTCTTTTGGGATCTGGGCTGCTGCTGGAAGCCAGTGGGTGACATGGTGAATGTGCATGTTTGAATATCATCCAAGCATTTAACACCCTCCAATTTGGACAACGTGTCTGCGCAGCATCGCTCCAAACAGTTCATGTGTACCCTCATCAAATATGTAAACACTGCATTCCTTTTTGTTTGAAAGCCTCTCCTTCCTCTCATATCCATTTTTTACAGCCCTCACCTCCTCCACCACTCTTTTCTGGTGCAAGGTCCAGCACCTCCCAGCCCTGCAGCCTCCCAGAGCCCCCAGTGCAGGCAGGGATTATTCGGGGTTATTTGCAGCTGATACCATCTGACCTTAATTCACTATGAAGCTGTAACTTGTGTTCGGTCAAAGGTTAGACTTGATGGTCTTGGAGGTCTTTTCCAACCTTAATGATTCCGTGATTTTATGAACTTGCCCGTTGCCTTCTCCAGGACTCCAGGGAAAGGAGTGGAGGTGACAAGTCCTGCATTTAGACAGGGACATGCACGTGAGGGTGTTCATGTTTAAGGGGTACAGCATCTCCAGAAGGAGAGAGGAAAAAAAAAACCAAAGCACATTTTCTCATGATTTATGCAACTGATACAAAATATTTGTTATACATTTCCTTTGGGATGTATTTTGGTTCCAAACCTGTGATACCAGCTGATAATGAGTTACACATTTGTTTTGAAACAGTGCAGGCTGACCCTAATTGGAAGCACGTTCTGTTTGACTAAGCAGGTACAAGAATTCTGAAATACTCACTGCCATTTCACAGGCTTCTGCAATGGTATTAAGCAAGCACTTTTTCTAAGCTAAGAAAAAGTCAATGCAAAAGTGATCAGGTATGACACAGGGTAAAGCAACAATCAACCAGGACCAGCCAGGGAGATTTTTCTTTTCTGTTATGTTTTCATTTAAAAAAATCAAAAAGCTTTCAACTGAGACTAGTAAATTTTTCATTGCCAGATGTAAACTTCTAGTGATTTCAGGAAATGTCAGGTTCTTTCCCCCACAGAAAGCAGGTCTTACTTTTGGAAAAAAAAAAAATTAAAAGAAAGAAAAAAAGATGATTTACATTATAAGCCTGGTTGGAAATCTGTGACTATTTCTTATACATGTTCTTTCTGGGTTCTCTAGCAATCATGTTGCATCCACATTAACTTGTGCTGTGGCCCAATGACAACTGAGATGCAGAAATGGAGACACGACCAAGTTCTGGCAGCTGCTGCTACAAAGCCAGAGCAGCTGAAAGCCTGAAAATGCTGTTTTTCATCACCATCATCATCATCACCATCATCATCATTTGCATTACATTATCCTGCACAATCACACAAACGAGGCTGAGACTACAAACTGCAACACATGAGGAGCCTATTCTATCTCTTGGGACAGGATTTAATATTATCTAAAGCAGGTCTGTGGTCATAGTCATTATCCAGAAAAATAATTAACACTCATGGCCAGGAAAGTGACACACCAGGACAGCCTTTGAGATGGCCCAGAAAATGCAGAAAACTGTGACAGCACTGTGCTAAAAGGGTACTCAGCCCTTGAAATTTTAAAGCCTTGAGAATCTAGATTTTTAAAGAAAGCAGAGGGATCTGCCTTTTATCACCCTGCTATTTATATAGATAAATGGACAAAAATTATATACATGAGTGTGGAGGATGTAGGAAGCTTTTCCATGGTGAAAATGGATTCAGAGAACTACTTGATAAACATTACTGCAGGCAGCAACAGCTGCACTGAAAATCAGTTTGCTATGATGAAGGAGAGGAAATGGGTAGAGTAAGACTTTTGCTGGCAGACCTGAAAATAACATCCCTGACTGATACTCTTGTCCAAGCTGTTCATGTCCATTGAAGTTACCCATCCCTGTCACAGAAATGTGGCTTTTGTGGTGGCATTCCGTGTGGGGAATCATGTGCTAATTTCAAAGCTACAGCTGGGTTTTTCCTGTTGATGCTAAATACTGGCAGGAAAAAAAGTAAAACGGTGTTCTCAAACAAATTTATCTTAATTTTTCAGGTGTTAGACATTGTTTCCTTCTCCAAATACGAGGAAAAAAAATGTAGTAGTTTCTTTTCTTTGCTCTTGCAAGGAAAGCATTCAGCAAAGTTTCACTCCAGCAGGAAACTTTCCTACCTAAGTTGCAAAAAGGGCCTTTCCCCTCTACTATGAGGAGCATTTAATAAACCAGTGAAACCTTTAACCCCACAGGTTGGAGGAAGAAGCCAACAAAGAGGGACTTAAGGGGGAACCAGGACAGAATTTGCTGGCACAAACACGCATGCAGGGATACTAACCAGGGAAAAAGCTATGCAGAGGCATTAATTAGGTCCTCCATGGATCTATGGCCAGGGATCCACTGACTGTAAAAAATCCAGGTTGCTTGGTACTGCTGGGCTGGCTCCAAGCCTTGGAGAAACACAGAGCGATCTCCAGCGAGGGAAATTTCCACGAAACAGCTTTGTAAGGACATCCTGCGCTGGCTCCACCACATTTTTTTCCAAGAAAAGCAGCCAGCAGCCCAAACCGAAGGCCAAAAAACATAGACCTCAGAAACGTAAATAAAAACAAGAAGGAGAAAGAAGCCTTCGGAAATTTGGGGAAGGCAGGGAAAGGAGCAGCCCAGTGGAAGGCACCACAGGACTTGAAGAAGCCCAGTCTGCTATTTGTTCATTGCACCAGAGTAAATGCCATGAAACTGTCCCTAGGAGCAAGACGTGTGGCTGGCACAATGTTCCTGTTTGCCAAAATGGGAGGCTTCATGTGGACTTCATCACCAGACAGGAGGAACTTTCCATTTGAGAGCAAATGAGGAGATTGACCATGATGGTGGCAGTACTTCCTGAAGAAACAAGGCATTGTGCACCCCCAGTTCCTTGGGCGATGGATGCAAGTCCATGGGATAGAGTGTCTGTTTGCAGGCACCACAAAAAGACACTCCAAACTACAGGACTTCTCCATGTCACACACGTGGCAGTGAACGCACAACTGGATGTGCAGCTGGCATCAGAACAGAACAGCCTCCAAGAAAAGCAGCACAGGCTCAAGTACTGTTCCTTTAAATAATAACTTCTTCTCTACCAGATGACTTTAATAAGCCCAGGCACATGTGTTGTAACCCCTTGATGCAGTACAATATGAATAACCAAATAAAAGATCTCTCCAGATTTTAAGATTTACTGTTTGCCATGGGAAGAGGCCAACCAGATGACATCATTATATTTCAAATGTGAAATACTGCCAAGTTTGGTAATTCTAAACTAGAGAAATTGATCCTCTATGTTTTTGCAGAAAAATGATTTTTGGATTTGGGGGTGATTTTTTCTCTTGTTATTTATGTAACTGTAACATTCATGTTGAGCAAACTTGAATTTGACTTAAAACTAAAGCCATAGTACCGTATCTTACAGATTATTTATTTTCAGCTATCTGATAGCTGGAAATAATTGAGTTCGACAATTTATGGGTTAAAGAGTCAATGGACTGTGTTGGATAATTCAAAAAGGGCCAATTTCTAGCCCTTCTAGGAAAAACCATCCTTGGCTTAGGTGGGAGTCTGCCTGATGAGGATGTCAGGCACTTGGTCCCTCTCTGGAAGATGCTGCTTTGTTTGTCTCTAAGGAACCAAAATCCATACATACGTAGCAAAAACACCCTTTTCATCTGAGACATCTGGATTTCTGGGGGGGGATAAAGCCATGATAATACTATATTATATTTACATGCCATCTTTCTTCAGGGACTCTACATCTTCTCATGTCTTGTGGCTATTTCAAACACCCCCTTAAATGAGGTCCCCTGAATGCTGTTCAGCCACTGCAGAGCTGCACACATCGAGCCCCCACAAGGTTAAGCCACTTGCCCAAGACTGCAAAGTGATTCACAGGCAGAGCTGAAACAGAAAACCACAAAGCTCTTTTCCCACACCCCTGCATACCACTTCTTTTAGACTGTTTGTTGATTATGTGAATAATAACAGTTGCGAAGTTTTGTACTGCAGGCAGCTCCAGTGACTGTTACTCTTTTTTTCTTTTAAATCAAATACTTAAAATCTTTTCTTTTCCACGGAAGCAAAGGATTCTGAAATTTCATGTCGCAGCAATGCTTGCAGACAAACCCATACCCCGAGGGCCAGGAAAATATTCTATTTTTACAGCACACATAAGTATATTTATTAAAGCAGCCATATATACATAGAATTATGTTGGATCTGTTTTCTTCAGAGAGGAAGCTCCAAGTGAAACTCACATGGTTCACCCATCACAACAAAACAGGTCTTACTTAAATCTCAGTGCTGTGACTGCTTTGGTGCATTATATGCCATGTCTGACCCTTCGATAGCAATCCTCCATCCTGGCTGCCAATCCAGGAGCTGGTACCAGGAGGTGGAGCACACCAGGACCCGCTCATCCCGAAATCCTGCAGGGATGGTTTTCCTTGCTGACATCCATTGCCAAGGGGTAAATCTCCCTGAGGTAGAAAATGGTTACCTCAGCACCAAGGAAGGGCTGGTCTGAGCTGACCTTCTTTGGCAGGACCCTGAAATCCATCCCATCACGGACAGGGGGATAAGTTCCTGGTGGATGTGGCGCTGGGAAGAGTGCCTGGAGCGTGCCCGCAGCTTGGAAGCAGCAGCAGCAGCAGCAGCAGAGGACGAGGCCAGAATAAGCACAGGAACTGAGAAGCTCCAAAGGGAAGTTTCTGGGGCCAAGAGCTGGTTGGGAAAGGCAGTTGGCTCCTCAAACCAGAGGAGCCTTTCCGGCTCTTTGATTCCTGGTGTGCGGAGGGAAGCGGGACTTCATAGCTTCACATGGAAGAAACGGCCCACACCACCCCCAGCTCCAATTCCAGGGAGGCATTCCTCTTCCCACCAGCCAAACAGGGAAAGAAAGGAGTGGGGAGGGGAAACAAGAAGTGCTAAGCCCAGAATTTTGGCGAGCTGTTTCAGCCAAAGAAAAGTTTGAAAGCCTCTCTGGTTACAGCAAAAACCACTGCTGGAACCGTGGGTGAGTTCAAACCCGGGAAGGTTTTTGCAAGACCAGTTTTGAGGGGGTTTGGGGTGGTGCAGTTCACACACCTCAGGGACCAGTGCCTGGGAAGGAGCTGGGCCAGTTTTAGTCAAACTGGCTGGTAAGGAGACATCCAGGGAATCTTGTGTGATGCTGCTTTACTCTCTTAGATCCTCTCGATCTTAGAAGCTGATTTAAGAGAAGCTCATAACTCAGGAGTTTTGGTGGCCCAAAGACCTTGCTGTTCTCTAAACCGTTCTTTATGGGTAGGGCTCAGGAATTTCCAGCTCTTGGGTGTGGAAAGAAACACAAATATTTGCTGCTTTTTTTTGAATATGGATTTTTTTCTGCACAGATACATGGACGTGTTCCACAGATCTCATAGCGGATGGAGATTTGGGATGGGAGAAGCAGAAAAATCTCTGTTCCTGCACTCCTGGTGCACTCCCAGGTCTTCTGCCAGTCAAATTGTTGGTAGATATGGGAATCTGGCAAGTTAACCCACTGCCACATGCTTTAACCAGAGAGTGTGAAGGCAATTAGGTACTTCACAGCACTCAGAATCCACCACTGGCTTGGCAGGAAGGTCCCCATGAGGCAAAAGAGTGAGGAATATATAAAATCCTGAATTCACACATCCAAATGAACTGGAACACAGCCCCAGAAAGTAGAAACCAAAGAATTAAAACACAACATTTAGTAAAAGGTCTAAAAAAAAAAGCATAAAGAGTCATCAGGGACGCATTCTCCCCCACAGCTTTATTTTTAAGTGGATGTGTGGGGGAAGGAGGCCAGCTTTGCTGACATGGAATGCCACACTGGGAAAGACCATCAGAGGTGAGAAGGACCAAGACCCTCCCAGTGAGGGGAAGATGAAGGAGCTACAGGAAAGCCCTCAGAGAAATCTTTGTTCCTTTTCAATAGCAGGGCCTTTATTTGTTCTTCTACCCAGACATGGATCCTGATGCACTCTGTGAAAACCAAGATGTTGCCTTCAAGTGCTGCCCAAACCAAAACACAGCAGGGAAGATGAAGGAAGGGAAGGCAGGACAACCCTGCATCCCAAGCCAAAGTCCTCATGCACCTAAATTCAGTCTGTGCCACAAAGGGAGAGTAAATCTTAGGATAAATGAGTCAGGGACCACCGTGGGAGGGTGTTTACAGCCAGGAGGATGCTCCTGTTTACCACTGCATTTTTGTTTATGACAACTTTCAGATTAATTTTATTTTGCAAATAACCATGGCTGGATGCCCAACTTTTAACTTGGGTCGGGTGGCGTTTTGCATTTCAGCAGGAGCCTTGTATTTCGTGGTGTCCAACTAAAACATGTAATGTGGTCAGAAATGTGTTTTCCTTGTTTTAAGAGGAGCAGCAGAAGGAGACTTGGAGGAGCTTCTGTTCCCTTTTTCCCCCTGCTCTACTGGATGACTTAAAAAATGAAAGAGAATCAGTTTCTGTGTGAATGTATCCCTTTGGACTATTTTTGAAACACAATCTTTAGAGCTGTGCAAAAAATGGAGGCTTTTTTGGTTGGTTGGTTGGTTGGTTGGTTTTTTTTAATTTGGCTGCCAAACTAGACAGATAAGGAAAAAAAGTTCATTTCAGATTGACTAATCTGCTTTGTATGACTGCAAATTAATGATTCTCTTTCTTTTTCACATTTGGATTGTTATTTTCTTAGCATTTGGAAAAGAGCTGGGGTTGTTTGTTCGGGGGGGGGAGAAAAAATCTCAAAAAAGAGCAGAGAAAAAAATCTATTTAAACAAGGCAGATGTCGTATATGAAAGTTATTCCATTTCCTCCCTGGTTTGCAGGTGAAACTATCTGGAAGTTGCCTGACTAATTTATCATCTCAAAAGAATATTTTAGCAAATTTTCTTCTCAGACAAAAATCCAGTAAATTTCCAATAACGAGAAGATGAATGTGGTGTTGTTTTCCAGATAAGTGTCCCATTTTAGGATTAATAGGATAACACAAAACAATTTTTCAGTGTTTCCTTAACTAGTGATGTCAAAATATTGAAACCACACGTTCAGGGCTGGTTAGTGAACCTCCAGCAAAATCTCACCAGCTTGAAACAAAAACACAGCCAGAGTGCAAAAACCTTTCTGCAATTCAGTTTCCTTTTTGGGGCACTCACAAATCAGTCACAGATGCAGCCATGTCTCCTCATCTTTCAGGTGTGGAGCCGTGTGTGACAGCAGTGGACATTCATAGCCCACCTTGACTGCAGACAAGTCCAACACCTGGGGCTCAGCAGCATCATCTGCTTCTCTTGTTGTTCTTCCTGCTGTTGTCCAAGCAGTGCATTTTGGAAAAATAGGTGGGAAATGGTATTGAACCTTATTGAAATAAAATAATGGTGTGCACTGAACACCAGCTTGCCAAAGAAGGATTTCTTGGAGGTCTCTGACCCAAGCTGTGTCCCAGATGCCTCATAGTTTTCCATCAAGACATCACAGCCCAGGCTGGAGCATTCTGTACCCTCCCCATCAAGGTGCTTAGGAGAAGGAATGAGCCCTCTGGACATTTTTAAGCTGTTAGAACGGGATTTGGGGAAGCAGAGCAGGCTTTTGATGAAGCGACCCCCATCATCAGGGGACTGCATCTGAGGAATCAGAACACCAGGAACGTTTCTCCAAGTTGTCTCCATTCCAGCACCCAGACCCCTGTTAAAGCACCAATATTCTGGAACATCATCTGCTCGCGTGAGGTTCGAGTTAAATCTTTCCAACACGTTCTTCCTGTCAGCAGTTACACACAGCCAGAAATGAATATCTAGAGAGTGCACAAGAAGAAGCTAACCACAATTGGTGTTAATTTGGAGGTGTTAGATTTTAGGGTCCATGAGATTAAACTCCCCTAAATGGACCTCAGCTGTGGCACCAAGTCAAAGGCAGCACTTTGTGTGAGGTGTGTGAACTTGAGGAATTTGAACCAAGAGTCACGACGACACTAAGATACACAAAACCCCACATAAATGGCTAAAGTAATTTTAAAAATCCCTCCTCTTTTTCCACATTATTTCAGTGAGCATTTTAATGGAATTTTGGATTACATTCAGCTAGTGCTTGGAAAGGCTTTTGGATGTTTTACTGTCTTTACCATATGTCAGTACTTCAGTCCTTCTCTGTTAGATTCAGGTTGTCTACAAACCAGTATAAAGTCCAATCAAGTGCATCCAGAAAGGGACAAACCCAGCAGCATGTGACCAACACAGTCCCTTTTTAGCTCCTTTTTTTTATTTTAACTTCCTGGTGTGCTAATGCAATTATTGTCCATGGACACGGAGCCTTTATGTTAGGAAAATCTTGGAATGGATTGAAAACACAGTCCTCATCTTCTCCCTGAGAAAACATTTATGCTTATTTTATGGTTGGGTAGTTGTTCAAATGCCCATGCAATACATCCAAGGGGGATGGTGTGTGGGAAGAGCAAGCCCAGCTGCTTGAGGAAATTCTCCCTGTGCAAATTCTTATGGAGAGGGCAGGGTGGGATGGCAGATATGCACAGCCCTCACCTCCCCGAGAGGGGCTTTTCAGTTTGGAAAAGAAGAAGAGGATCCCCTTGATTTTTTTTTTTTTGGTGTGCCTTCCTGAAGGATCCTGGCATAGCTTTCCTTCTCTTTACCTCTCCTTTTCAATTTACAATAAATTAATACAGCTACTACTATTACTAAAATGACGTTTGAGCAGCCCAGGGAGGCTACTTAGAGGAGCTGGCGACGTCCTGAGTCTCGCACAACCTTTTACCCTCACATCTGTGCGTTTTCATCAGCCGAACCGGGAGTGGAACAACTCACACAATTACAAGCTTTTATGTATGAAACAACGCACGTTAGTGAGTCCTGTGCCAGTTAGCTGAGGCACAGCACAGTGGTTCCAGCTCATCCACACAGCACACAGCACTTCATCCTCTCAGTTCTTCCCCTCTAATCAGGGGCTGTGATTTGGCCACAGAGTTTCGTCACAGTTTGTAAACAGAACACGTTGAGACTTGAAAATCTGGTTGCAAACTTCCCATGTGATTTTGGGGGCACAACATTTCTCTCTTAAGCAAGAGGATGAGGTGAAATTTTTCTGTCAGGTCCTGAATGTCCAAACACCTTTGTGTGTGCAGCAGAGTGATGGCCCAGTGAACCCAGCAGCACCGTGCTGGGAAGGTGCCCGAGCCCATCTGCCTTGGGATTAATGGCAAAGAATGCCAGAGTCAATGCATTGCATCCAAGTTTTAACTAAAACACCTCCAGGCTGCTTTGCTACTCCCCATGGAGCAGTTGGCATCTGCTTTGCAAAAGGTCCCACGCTGTTCCCTCTCTCTCAGAAGTGTGCAATAAAATAACAGTAATTCCCTCACTAAAAAAATAACATTGATGGATCTCCTACGCTTCCATAGGATCTCTGTCCTTGAATTGCTCCCTCATTGCTACTGTTCACCTGACACTTCCTTGTGTGCTTGTGAAACACTTTCACTTGCCTGTCCTCAGACACACCATCTCTAAGGATGACACCATCAGGATGCTCACCCTTGGCTGCTGGAAAGAGCTGGAAAGGGTTCAGCTGCTTCCTGCACAGTGACCACTCCATCAGCAGAAAGTGCAATGTGAGACATATTCCAGAGCAACCGCTCTGCTCTGGGAGACAACACAACATCCTCCAGCCTGCAAAGCTCAACACAATCCATCTGCTCCCTTTGACATCCCTGTGCTGCCTTTTGCAAGACTCATTCCCAGGCATCGCTGTACTTGCCAAATTCTCTGTGACTCATGTTCTTCCCAGGTGCAGCAAAGTTGTGAATTCCCCTCAGACATTACAGCGGTCTCATGTTTTGATGGTCTCCTGCTTCGGTAGCCTTAGCAGGGTTTGACAAACGGAGTTGCTGATGTGAGGAGGAAAACAGATGTTTTGCTTTGTTTTCCAGCAAACAGTGATGTTATTTCTTCAGGGTGATCCAACAAGAAAGCAAAACCCTTCTGAACCTCATAGCACTAACCTGCAGCTCTAGCAGTTTGCAACTTTCCCTTTAACCTACTATCAGCCAGAAAAATAAATATGTAAAGGAAACACAGGTAAAACTGGCAGATGTGATGAATGAGATCTTTGTCAATGGATCCACTTCCCTGCTCCTTAACAATACACAAGGAAGAATTGCACATGGTGAGAGGTTCATGGTGTCTCTCTTGAATCAATGGGGAGAAACAGATTAATTTAAGGTGTGGCGGCTACTGCAGAGGAAGTGGTTGAGATCCTTTAGGTTCCTGTATCCCTTTATGCACTGTATCCCTTTATTCATTATTATTATTTATTTATGTCAGCTCAGATTTTGACATCAGCACACAGTGGGTCAGGTGAGACACACTGAAGTCAACGGGAAGGCTGTGTGCTGGGAAAAGTTTTCTGCCTCATCACTCCAGATTTTGCTGGAAGAAGTTGTTCTCTCCTTTTTAAACCACAGAAAATGATGCAAGGGCAGAGTGGCATCTCTTCCTGATGACTGATGTGATAGCATAAAATATGGCAAAAAGAACAAAGCCTGAGATTTAATAGGAATAAAATGTGATGAAGCAGTAAGTCCTGCTCTTTTTCATGTGCAGCTATAACTTGTGTGTGTGACTACACAGGTGACAGAAGATGTATTGGTCCCTGACTGCTAAACTGATGTAATGCATGAATCTGTAACAAAACCTTCAGTTTATGACACCAGAGGAGGATGAAGCTTCTCCGTTGTCTCAGATGTCATTTTACCTGCTGTAAGTAAGTTCCTTTGTTCTACTCCTGCAGTTCTTCAATGCCTTCCACTCCAAATGGGTCTAAACCAGAGAAATGTAAGGTGGAATCATGGCTTTCTAATCCAATTGTAAGGTTCTGTTTAACTGCTTCTTGGAGGCCCAGCTGGTGATGATTTCTTGATTCCAGTGTCTTTGTTTCAGCATGGAACAAAGTGAAATTGCATTTCCCATCAGAACAGTTGCTGAAGGTGACTGGTGGACATCAGGTGGTGATGAGAGGAGAGAAGGGATACCATGGTCCAGCAGCTAAGATGTGGTCCCTCCAATAAAATGCCTAAGCTCTCTTTGCCCTGTTGACTTTCCCATAAAACACAGAGGGACAGGGCCTTTCTTTGCAATTTGTCTCATGTTTCTTTTTCATCTGAGGAATGGATATGAAAATACAAGGCTTGCCACCAAGAATGGATGTACGTTTAGGCTCTCTCAAATAATCACTCATCTCAGGTTACCCAAAGAATACAGATAGCTGAGCTTTGCTGTTCGAAAAGGGCCACATTTTCAAACAAAATTGTTTCAAATCCTCCTCTTAACCAGCTGCTGACTTCTGTGCTTACAAACTCAGACACGGTTTCTCAGATAAACCAAGCAACTGAGTTATATTCCCAGGCAGGGAAGATGTTGTTATTGAATTATGTCTTGCCAAACAGTGTCCAGTCTTGCGGTCTCTGGGCTAAATGAACAAGGATTTCCATGGAAAATGACCCAGGTTCCTTCTCTCTCTGAGCTTACTCTAGAGCTGTCCATTGGAAGACGTACTGCTGGGAAAATACTGCAAAAAAGGTTCCCAGGAATACTCATTTTAATGCCTTATTGAATGCACTGGAACTGGTCTTATGTTCTTTTTAAGTTTCTCTTTCCAGTAATGAACACATTTACTGACAAGAACAATTATAGAAGCAACAAATTAATGGAAAGATATTTTATAACGCAAGTATTTCTATTGGAAACTTGGCACTAAGTGGCGTGTTCCTTTGATCATGGAATGAAGTTGTACTACACTCTCCTGTAAATCTAGTGGCTAATAAAAACAAAACTGGAACCTCAGATGGTATTTGAGTGTTGATAAGAAAAATCAGCAGGTGAACACTTATTTGTGAAGAAAATTTTGAAGTGAGATGATGTTCTTTGATTATTCCAGGTAAGGAAAGAAAGAAAGAAGGATTATTCAGTGGTGCTGTTTGTATCTGATGAAGAGACTTTTTGGGGGCAGGAGCAGAGTGTGTTGTGCATATCTGGAACACTACCGCAGTAGTTGTGGTGAATTCAAAGATGAACATTCAACATCAGAAAACACAAAGAAGCTTCAGCTTCTGCTGTATGAGGACTCCTGCATTAGTCAGAGTGTCTCCACTGATTCAGAGGGAAATAGGGCTGTTTATGGTCATTATGACTAATCATGTGAATAGGGAAAAAAAAGATCCCACCAAACCAACCCAAGAAAAGCCAGTGGTGCAATCCAATTACCACCATCAGCAAAAAGAATAAAAACTAAGAATTGACTTGGAAAGGGCAATCCAGACAATTCTGTTAATATGGACACAGTGATGACTTCTCAAACAAAAAACCAACCCAAAGCAAACCCCAAACCGTATAATTAAATTTGAACAGGGCAAAAGTATTTTAAAATCTGCACCATCTATGCAGTGTAATTAAAAATCTGGCCAAAAAGCCACTTAAACCAGCTTGGTTGTTGTATCAGTAATTATTGAGCTCAACTGGTTAACTCCTCATCCTGCAAGAGCAAAAAGAGACTTGAATTGACAGGAAAAATCTCAATTAAAGTTTTTCTGATTTAAGTTTTCTTTTGCAGGGCCAGTCAGATCTCTGCATGAAATCAATGATAGGAAATGGGAAAAAGAAAAAAAAGGCCAATACTTTCTGCTGGTAAAAATGCCATAGGAACTTAGCTGGGCAGGTGGGAATTATCCATAGGAAAAACTGTGTGGTCACCATTGTTAAGACAAGAAATCTGGCAATGAGTAACAGGGGAAGGGATGTTCCTGACTTGTTTTCAGATGAAGTTGAACTCTGTGGGCAGCACATCAGGCTGATCAGCCACAGAGATGGTCCAGATCTAAATTCCAAACCCCACCTAAAACCCAGCACAGGTCTTGACTGTGCTGAAGAGCTGGTGAGGGAGTGCAGTGGTGGAGAGGAAAGGTAAGGAACTATTCACGAGGCCAACTGAAGCTTTTGCCTTTTTCCTATTCGAAAACTGCTTCTCCTCAGACACAACAAAAGTGAGGAGAGCTTAAGTCTACTAATTTCAGAGGGCATGTGGCCAGAAATTCCAATAAATGCCTAACACCACCTTGTCAGCTCCACTTGTACTTACAGTCAACAGTTTTTCGTGAAACATGCTGAGATTTTTCAAGTGCTTCATTTTTTGCTGTAGAGTGGAAAACAATCAGTGTAATAGGCTGGCTTTTCAAACACTTAGGCCTGATCTGAAAACATTCCAGTATTTTCTCTCTCAGCAGGTAAGGAGATACTTTTGTTCAGTCTTTATCTTCCATCTTTACCCTGACCTGGTGGCACATGAAGTGGGGTGTAGAAAAATGTGTGGCTAGAGAGAAATTAAAACCTATCTTGTGTCAACCCAAAGGTATTACATGCCCACCTTTTATTTTCTGAGACTGACAAGTGAAGGTGCAGTTGTTTCTCTGCTGTTGTCTGTCCAGAATCTCCCCCTCCCTGCATTCCTGAGCAATACAAACCTCACAAAACTGGTTTTCTAGTCATTTTTTGTGATGCAAAGCTGGGACTGCCAGATACCACCTAGGGACTGTACACAAAGCCTTTTACCTTTTTACCTCCTCCTGATGCTTTTAAATTGCTTTAGAGTGACCTTAAAATACAAGAGGAAAAGGGCACAATCTTGAAGAAGACCTCATGCATGATTCCACTGTTTTCTCTGAAGGGCATCGACACAGAAAGTCTCTGCATCGTTTATGCACTAGTTAATTTCCTCAGATTTCCCTAAGATTACCTGAGACTGGAGGCTTTCACTTCCTCCTTTTTACTTCTCCCTCAGTAAAGTATTTATTTCTCCAGAGTTTGGGACTTTGTGGCCATGGCGTCTTCAGAAGCGGAGTCAATTTCCCACGAAGAACCCACCAACTATCAGGCCGATGTGGATGGCTACATTTCTTTTCAATATTTGGATAAACTCTCATTCAACTTACTTTTTTAGCATTTTTACAATGCAATTATTTGGAAAACAGAACGTTGTGTGTTACCAGCAACATCTGAAAATAGAGACTGAGCAATAAGGGCATTATAGGACTTGATTTCAAAAGAATGCATGCAGCAATTATTCCAGGCTGCATTAAATTACAAAAATTGAGAAAAGCTGTGACCTAGATATTTCTTCTCTTCAAATATTTTTCATTTCAAGACTCCACTTTTTCTTCTTCTCTTTTTTTTTTCCCCCAGCCTCCATTTTGTAATGAAAGAAGTATTATTTTGTTGGTAAGGTTTTTATCTTTGCAAACCCATTATGCTGTATTAACAGGTTGCAGGGGATAGTTAAACACAACAGAGACATATGTGGTCCCAGCAGAGCAGAGAAACAGATTTTGAAACAAAGATACCCCGTAAACCATTGGGAGTTATACAAAACAGACAGGGGAGCTATTTAAGTGAGGAAACCTGATCTCGATCCAGAGCTGGAATTGAAAGGCTGGAAAGCTCAAAGAGCAAAATTTGACTATGAAATGTTATCTGTGCAGGCGGGGATTAGCTATGAGTTGAATTATGTAAAGCACACTCTATGCTAAGGAAAAGTTCTGATACACATCTTTCATAGCAAAAGCAGTCACTTCTCAGACATTCAGTACTCAAAAAGCAATATCACACACATCAAATAAAAGAATTGCTCCATATATTCAGCAACAAATAGATTTTTGGGTGCAGCTGGGTGCTTTAGAAAGGGAGAAAATACTCAGACAAAATTTAACTTCCTTTCACAGCAGTGTGTAAAACTGAATGAAAAATACCAAACACAAGGACATTGTAACTGGAATAATTACTCTGGATCCGTATTGGCTGGGAAATTATGTGGTGAGTCTTTTTTTTTTTTTTTAACCTGTTCCTAAATAGTATTTAGCAATATAGGCCTAAATTCATCTGTGGATCAATCACTACAGGAAAATGACTGCTGACATAAAAATTTCAGTAAATTGCAATTTACTGAAATGTTACTCATGTCTACAACAAAGTTGAGTACTCACTGCCTGTACACAGACTGCTTTGCCTGAGCTGGTTTATCAGAAATCATTAATAATTCTCTTATCATTTCCCCTCCATCCTGTTGAAACAGTTTTGCCAATCCTTAATTGCAGCATCCCAGCTCAAAAGCAATTTCTGATGGGATTTTATTGCCTCTTTGAAGCATTAACTGGTGGAAGCACTATTCCTTGCAACACACCTAGCAGGGACAAGGTCCAGCAGAAATGTTGCTGTGTGTTTGAGATGAAAACACTCAGATGGGGGCTCTCAGAGAGGCTTCAAGCCATGCACTCCTTTCCCAGAGTCAGGAGTGTTCTTGGCTGCTCCCTCTGTGGCTCAAGGACCCCAAGCTGCAGCTCCTTAGCTCCATGGGCACAGCAGGAATGTATGGAGCTTCCTCACCTGCCTCTTCAGACAAGAAGAGGAGGTAGAAGAGCTCATCCCTGATAATTTAATCCC
The DNA here is from genome assembly GCF_017639235.1 of Corvus kubaryi. NCBI lineage: Eukaryota > Metazoa > Chordata > Aves > Passeriformes > Corvidae > Corvus > Corvus kubaryi. The sequence goes on along the minus strand of NW_024581108.1, from coordinate 21,831,010 downwards.
TAAATTGGATGCACCAATTTCCTTCCAGCCTGCCCCCGGCTAAGAAAGTCCTTATCAGTGACAGCAAGAGAAACTGGTGGCAAAAAGCAGATTGCTGCAAGAAACATTTGTGATTTCCACAGAAAACCAGTCATTAAAAACAGTTGTCTTTACCAGAAGTCATGGGTAAGAGGAGAAAGATCCCAAAGGACCAGCAGTGTTCCAAGAGGAAGTGTTATCCTTGTGCCACCAGGATTACCCCAAAGCTGAGCTACGTGTGACTGTGACCTGCCTGTGGCAAGTGGGAATCTGTGGTGATTTGCACTGGGAGAAAAAAAAATCACCCTATGGAGTTGATTTCTGGAGATCAGAAGATCCCAGCCCTGTACCCAGAGCTCCCCCAGAGCTCGGCAGCTGCAGGTAGGAAATATTTTCCTACCTCCTGAATAATGGCTTTACCCACTCAGAATAGATTTTCAGCATAAATATGTCCTACATGAACCGAAAGCATTTAGGCTTAAAAGAGCCATTCATGTCTATTAAGTCAGACAAATGATTGAAATTTAACATTAAAAGTGCAACTCCACACCATGTACCATTTATCGACAGGAAATTAGGAACAATTATATCTCTGTAAAACAAGGCAAAGCCGTGATTGCTGAAGGTCAGGCTTCAGGAAAACCCTGCAGAAAGCTCCACAGCAGAAATTCTTTACAGGTACGTTCCTTTATGCTTATATTGTGCATATGGTTTCAGGGACAATCAGGTAAAATGGACAAAACCAGATTCCCCCACCAGCTGCAATAAATTCAACCCTTTTTCTCTCCCAGCCTCCTGTTATAAACAAGCAGAAATGTTGCACAGAACAGACACTCTTTTATGGGTGTTGCTGTGCTCTGGAATGGAAAGAGGACTGGCAAAGATTCCTTGCAAGTACCGAAATGAAAGCAAGAGAATTAATTTTATGCAACTCGCTCTGTGTATTTCTGGAGTTTTAATGCTTTCCCATTCCGAAAGCACACAATGAAACACCTTGTGTAAATATTGCAAGCTCCTACCTGGAATTCTCACAATGAGCTGTCAGCAGATAAACTTTCGCCCATGACTTTCTGTAAATGGGTAAAGTTGAGAACACACACACACACAGAGTCAGATCTCTTGACTTCTTTTCTTTCAAATGGACTGAAATTCTGATTCCTAATAAGTTTGTATATGCTAGGTTAGAAATGAAGAACCACTTTCCAAAATGTTATGTCCAACTCAGCCAAATTTTGAATAAAGCTTTGTTAAGGTTCTGAGGGTTTCAAGTTTTTGGACACACACAGAGACATAAAATACAATGGATAGATAGATAGATAGATAGATAGATAGATAGATAGATAGATAGATAGATAATTTTTCTTCTAACTTCCAGTTCTGGCTAGCACTAGAGCCAGCCATGCCAAAACACAACAAAGAGGACTATTCTGATACTCCCAGCTGTGGCCAGAAGAAACTGTGCCTGAAATCGCGTGAGAAAATTTCAAGACAGATGAGCTTTGGCTGGTTCCGCTGCGAATGTTTGGATGCTTATTTAAAGTCAAGTGACCCCAAACTGCAAAGCACTGGATGTTCACTCGTCACTAATTTCTAATAGTCACTCTGAGACCAGGTGGAAGAGCCAAGAAAGGGCTACAGGCTCCTTTCTTGCACAGAGGATTTAAGAGATGGAGGAAATGAAAAGTCTCTGGGGTTTGTAGGCCGTATTGGCTGGAGATGTTGTTTTTCCTTGGTGTTACACAGGAGTTTTGTTGTTTGAACAACACCAGAGTGATGGCAGCCATCAGGGTGACATCATGTCCTTGCAGACAAGCCAACAGCTTTTGCTTTGTCTGGTCCTTCCTCCTACAGGATAGACAGGACAATCCCACTCTCTTTCCTCTGCCACCCCCTCGTCCCCAAGATGGTTTTGTCTGCTGCATGTTGGGCCACCTCCATGCAGCCTTGAGCGAGCCTGAATTGCTAGAGACAAACATTGTGTGATACCCTTGGAAAATTTTGGGTTTGAGGTTGGGGACAATGAGAGGTATAAGGCAAATAAGGAGAACTTGCATTTTGGGAAGTCGGGGAACCTTTTTTGTCACTGGTCCCTCAGATGAGTGCAGCTGAGATGAGTATGTGCTTTTACAAGCAATTATTTTAAAGTGTGCCCAGAGGATGCAATAGTCAGGCTTTATTGGATGTGTAATGCACACTGTGACAGTATATGGTGGCCAGAATTACAATTCTGGGATCTTGCAGCCTGCAGCTGTTCAGTAAAGCAAAGGAAATCCCACCAAAAGAAAAAAGGGAGGGGGGTTAACACTCTTTTAAGCCAAATCCAAAACATAGATTATATGACTTCCCTCATTTCAGGGCTTTTCTGTGCCTCTGGGGGCAGCTGGAGGAAATATGAAAGAGCATCTTCCCTAGAGCTTTCCCTAATGAGGGGAGGGGGCACAGCCTCCACAGGCACAGTTCCTGTTGGCACATCTCCTGCCTGGGAGGGACAGTGGCATCAGAGGGGCCACTGCTGATGGTGGCCCTTGCACTGGTAATGTCAGGATTGTGATGTCCCCATGGGCTCCTCAGGGCAGCTCTCCAGGAGCACCCATGGCATGGTTCAGTCCCAGTGTTGATCCACATGTCACTGGCCAGAGGAGAAGCATCCAGCAGATGAAATATCTGCCCAGCTGGAAGCAAAGAAGACCATCTTTTGGGAGAGGTTGGAGCTAGTCCTGAAGCAGACCAGAGCAGGACTGTGCCTTGGGAACAGAGACAGCCGAGGACACAGACTGTGGGACATCTGTCCCACCACAGGAACCACACATCGGGCTTTCTCTTTCAGGGTGCTTACTATGACCCTAACCTGATTAGTGAGAGACAGATTGTTCTGCACTCTAAATCGCTTCCCATGAATAATTTCTGTTTGTTTGTTTGTTTGTTTGTTTGTTATTCTGGTTTGGGGAAACTTTGCCAATGTGTTCCAGAAATCAGGCGAAAAGTTTGCCTTTGAGAACAGAGTGTGTGCAGATGTTGGCAGGACAACCTCAAGACAAATTGGGATATGATCAACCACTCCTGCAAACAGAACAATAGATACAATGGACGAGCTGAGTATGTGATACAGATCTCAGATAAGGCGTGCAAGGCCTAAGAGGAGCAGTGGAGCATAGAAAGAGGCTGGTTAAGCATTTTTGAGTGCTCTGGGCTGGGGCAGCAGGTTCTTTGTGATTTACATGATAAGCAGAATTACCAGAGCCTGGAGAAGCCATCCCACAGCTCTAATGGCAAAAGTGTGGCACAGATCAGATGGAGCTTGTGCTTTATTTCGTCACTGCAGGTTTGCTGGGAGTGCATTTCCAGATGGCAAGTGTTGCTCAGCTCCTGGTATTTGTTACCTCAAGGCCCTTCTTGGAACTGCAAAGGAATGTGCAGAAGTTTCTGAGCCACTGCCCACACCAGCCCCACATCACACGCTCCAGAGTATCCATAGAACTGAAGGTGATGGCACTTGTTTGGGAATAGCTGCTACAGTGCACGGATCCACTGTGTTTATGGGAGGCAGCAGACATGGAAAGGGGATTTGGGATCCAGGTGAGTTGGTCTGTCCCTGGGATCACACACCTGCCCACTGCAGGCAGCATCCTGGAGGCAGCAGGGAGGACATGCACTGGGTACAGCATTGAGGCCTCACCCAGACATGGGCTCAGCACTCTGCAGAGTCCAGAAAGACACCTAAGGACTAAGCAAAGCAAAGGCTTTTCAGACCTGTTAACTCAGATCCTGGATGAAGGGTTAGGAAGTCTGAAGTAATATGTAAGTCAAAAACTCCATTAACTCAACCTGAACAAAAACATCACTGCTGAGCACTATCCAAGTTTAACACAGAACCCCTCTGGCTCCCCAGTTCAGGCAATTTTATCAACACTTGATCTCCTTTGACACCAGAGCTGACTTCTGTCTCTAGATCATTTTGTCTAGACTCGGTGTTTACACGAGGCTTACCCAGATTGGCACCGTGTGCTTGGCAGCCTCTCGGGGCGTGCGCGTGTTCGCTCCCGGCAGCTTTGTTTGCGCAGCTCCCCACCGAGCCTGTGACCAAAAATAAACACGGGATTCAATGTGAGCAGCACTCAGTGGGACACTAAATGCATTTTATACGGTTTGCCCACGAAGCAAAGGATATGAACTGATTTTCAGACATCTACAAAGGGCCCTAATCAATCCCAGATCATCAGACAAGAGCGATTGTTCGGGTGAGCTCAATTTCTGCTGCTTTTCACCTTTGCAACAATTACCCAAACCTCAGTCATGTTCAATATGTAAAGTGGCAGCAAAACCCAACCTCAAAAAATTTTCAAGACAGCTTTTTCTGTTTATAAATGCATCAGCCTAAGGCCAGCAAGGGTCAGTGAAGAGCTGCAGAGTCCAGTGGACTTTGAATACGAGCTGTAATGATGCTGGTAAAAGAGGCATTTCACAGCTCATGATGGCTGGAGGAAGTTACTCCATCCAGGAATCAGCAGTTTATGTTCAGCTTCTTAAAATCCTCAGGAAAAGGCTTTATTTTAATGAGAGGATGTGTAGAGGCATGGATGTGAAAGCCAGAAAGAGCTGTTACAACTACCCAACTGCCCTTCTGCAAAAACCCTGCGATATTTCCAAAGGTAGTGCAGGTGTGCGTCAGGCTGAGTCACAGTGTCCTCTAGACAAACATCTGTCCTCTAGACCAACATCTGTCCTCTAGACCACCATCTGTCCTTCATTCAAAGTGCCTGAAGACTTCAGCTGAACTTCTTCCTCCATCATTACGTTTTGTTTGTCCTTGGCAAGAAGAATAAAAGATTAATCATAACTGTAAACCCAATATTTGGTCAACATGACTATCCAGGTCCTGAAAGGAGTAAACAATGTGAACATTTGGGGTAAGAGCAGAACTCAGCCAGGCAGCAGAGGAGTTCATGGGAAACGGCACTGTTTGTTTTCACCCCAAACCTCCCAAAACTTTGTATTTTGTTATGTGTAGTTAATATTAATCACTCCAATCAAGTTAACTATCAAGGTTTTGGGTAGTCCTTGCTTTTAAGTGTCTCTTCCCACTCATGTTCCCATGATACACACATTGGCCACAGCTTGGCTATTCATTTCTTGGAACAGAGACTGCACAGGAGTACTGGGATGAGATTTTGTCCAGTCAGAAAGAAACAGCCCAGAGAACAGAGGCACTAGTTACAAAACCCTTCAATTTACTTAGTAAAGAAATTGTTCTCACCGGGGCTGAGCTTTCTGAAATAGCACCAAATTCTTGAAAAGGTCGTGTTTGCAGCAGATCCCCACCATTTGGAAGGATTCCTGGGCTGCTCTGTAGGGTTTTTATTGATTTTCTCAGCCTCATTTGTCCCTCTGGCCATCAGATGCACATGACCTCCATGGCTGATGGCAGATCTGCAGCAAGACAGCTGAAATGGCACACATGAGGTACACACATATTCATGGCTCCAGAAAAAGCAGCTCCTGAGCCAACCTAACAAGTACAAGAGACAGCTGAGCTGATAGGGAGTCCTGTGTGGATGGCAATTTTCAGCCAATAGTGAAGTGTCAGGACACAATTGTTTGGCAAGTCCTTTGCCCTTTACGTGTCCAAGCAGCATCGATGCCTTTGTGCAGCGGAGGGCTCTGGATCTCACAGGGTGCATTCCTTGCTGCTTTTCATTCACTCAAAAAAAAAACCAACCCCACCCCAACAACTGCCAAACCTTCCAAAATTAGAAGTGAATCACGGGTCATTTCTATTGCAAAATCTCAGTGATAACCCTCGATGGCTGAAATCTTCTGTTTCACGTGCAATCACATCTTACGAGCTGTGGGGTGATGTTCCCCTCACGGAGATGGAGTATGAAGCGATGACTCACACCTTTTCCCAGTTGTTGTGCAGACAGCCCTTCCTATGGAACACTGTGATATATATCTGATGATGCTGATAAGAGGTTCGAGCATGTTTTAGCTCCTTGTGTAATTTCCAGCCTGAGTTCTGGAAATAAAACAACTAGAAAGTCTCAGCTTGTTCCGTCGGTCTTAAAATGAAGCATATTGTGGGCATCACTGGAAAAAGTGCAGGCCAAGTTTATTAGAAGTATGAACTTAGAAACCTATAAAGGAAATCTAATGTCAAAATTAATGTGCAGACTCTGGAGAAAAACCTTGCTGGTGTCAAGACATGCAGAATAACTGAATAAATCTGCTCAGATCCTCACACAATCTTACCTCTAATTAGAGCTGCCTGAGGCAGAATCTGTCAGTGCAGGGATGGAAATGTCAGACTGGGGACAGGCTCACCCTGCTTGGGAGCTCAGATTGCTTTGCCATGGCCCTCCAGCATTTAATTCACAGGCATTAGGATCCAAAATAAGGCTGGAAAAGTTTTTCTGCAGAGTCAGATTGGAGGCAGGTAGAGCCGAGGAGTGATTTTGCAATGGAAACCTGACAACTGCTGTACACAAAACCCCCTTCTGTTCAGCTGACTGCTGATTTCAGGGAATAGAGGCAGCCTAGGAGAAATGAAGCATGGATTTTAACTGAAAGAGGGCAGATTTAGATGGGATATTAGGAAAAAATTATTTCCTGTGAGGGTGGTGAGGCCCTGGCACAGGGTGCCCAGAGAAGCTGTGGCTGCCCCATCCCTGGAAGCATCCAAGACCAGGTTGTACGGGGTTTGGAGTAACCTGGGATAGTGGAAGGCATCAGGAACAAGATGATCTCTAACGCCCCTTCAAACCCAAACTATTCTATGTTCTGTGATTCTATGACAGATTAAGCATTATGATTCCAGGAACAGTAATTCCCATTACTTATTTATTTTAGTTATTTATTTTAGGCTAGCTAAGCTTCCCAGAAAGCCTCCAAGGAACCCTGACAGAGTTTCCTAGCCGTGGTGAGCAGTCACCTTGCCTGCACAGCAAGTCATTGCCCGTCATTCCCACCTTTCCACTGCAATGTGCTTTTCCAGGAACCTCCCACAGAGAGTTTTCAGGCAGATAAGGATTAGTTTTTCTTGAGTAGGAGCCATGGCGTTCGTACAATAGCAGTCATCACCACCATCTCCTGTGCCAATGAAGGCCACAAGCTAACTATAGGATGCCTAAGGAGCTATTTCCTGCTATTCTTTCACTTTCCACCAGCTGTTGTTGTTATTATTCAACTTACTATTAGCTTCAATATGATGCAGCATCAAGCAGTTGTTCTTATTAAGGAAAAATAATTGGCTGTCTGGCCCACGCTTGGATGAAAGCTCATTTCTCTCTGGGGAGTTTTCAGCATTAGTCCATCTCTGGCAACAAAAGCTGTGATTTTAGCATCCTCCAAAACGTGGGATTACAGAGAAAGTGGAAATGGGGTAGTGAAGGAAAGTTCTGAATTAAAGATCCTCATATGGACAGTTAGCAGGATGGTCACTTCTGTGTACAAAAAAATCCTAGTAAAATAAACACACCCTCCAAACTTCCTGGGCTCTAAATCATCCTGCTAAATTTGATTATCACTTAAGTGATTTAGAAAGCAAGATGTTCTCTGCATTATGAGAGTTTATTCACAACGTCAGCTAAAACTGATAGACACTGCAGTAATTCAAACCAGAGGGTGGGGGAAAAAGGAGTTATGAAAACTTGGCTTAGGCTGGAGACCAGAGAAGAAGTTGAAGGAAGAGTAGCATTTTTGAGGGAAAGGCGAATTGAAGGAATGAAGTTTTGAAATTCCTGTCTTTCCTGCCTCCCCAGTAAGCAGGAGAATCTAACGTTCCCTGGCTTCACGGGGAACAAAGCAGAGCTTGAAGTTTTCAGCTCCGCTGCTCCCACTGGCTGTGGTTCCCTGGCTGCCCAGCCCTAGCCTCAGCTCTTGTGTACACACAAACCAGCCTGTGGCTTGCTCCAGGCTTGAACCTGGTGAAAGAAAGGCTCTCCAGAGCACTGGCCCATGCTGGCACTCAACACTGAACCCCCTGGATGTCAGAAATCACAAGGCTTGGGTGCTGAGCAGAGGAGGCCTCCAGCCCGCTCCTGGCACAGGCGGATCGCTGCTGCTCCACTCCAGTTCTCAAAGGCTCTGAGTTAAACACCTGCGGATCTCCGCGGCTCCGGGCCTCCCACTGACCCTTCTCCCTGAGGCAATTCCTGTTCCACAAGATGCACATCCTGTGCCTACTGCACAGGGCTGAATGACGGATGGGAATGAATTTTCCAAGCAGGTGCTGACATCCCGGCTGGCGAGCTGACACCACAACGAAGAGGTGGCAGGAGAAGATGCCACCTCTCCTGCACAGGAACTGCTGAGCCACACAGCTCTGCACCAAATCCCTCAGGAAACTTCAAGAAAGCCTCCAATAATTAACAGCATGAAGTTAACCATATGTCAAACACTTCACGGCAGATATCCAAACTGTAAATGAGTATCTGTTCGAATTTTACTTGGAAAAGAAAAACAATAGAGGAAGATTTATTTTGTATTAATGCTCTAGCATACTTCCTTACCTATCTCCCTATCCAAGAGCTTTTTCAGTTCAATATCCCAGGCTGGGCTCAGCACCATCCCTGTTATATCCCATTTGCCTCTCCTTAGCTTCCAACAAATTTTGAAACAAATCAGCAAAAGCGGGAGAGGCTCTCAGCATTTTGTGTAGCTGGAATAAAAGTGGGAACAGAGGCATCTGTGTGATTTGCTTCCACCCTGGTGAAAAAAATCAGAGAATGAGAGTAGACTTAGAGACATGCCTGGCATGCAGGAGGCAGAGGAATGTTTGTGAAAGCACTGAGCCTGTGCCTTGCTGCCCTAAGATTCCCAACAGCAGCTCCAGTGGCTCCGACTCACAGCCACAAAACTCAAGCCATAGCATGGAAATAATAAAAAATCTGGACATTAACTAATAAACTTGAGAGAGAGAAAAGAATTTCAAGCACAATCCCAGGAAGGGAGTGAACTGGAGACCCCATGCATGGGTTATGTGGGGGTCTTAAACCTTCAAGAAGTAAGATGTACACTGATCCAGAACAAGGCATGTGGGTCCACCGTGCCCAGCCTCAGAGATTTAAACACCTCAGATGTAGACTCTCTGTGAGTTTGTGTCTTGGTCAAGAAAAATGTTCATTCTTTTGAAGTGTTTCTCCCAAATTTTCTATCTGAGACAAGGAAATGGGGAACTTGATTTATCTGCCAGCAGAAATGTCTTTATTAAGATTCTCTGAAAGAGCCTGGCAGTGAACATGGGTGGGTACACAGCTGCCAACCCAGGACATGCCCAGGTGCCAGGGGTTACCTGCCAGCCCCGGCACCAGCCCAGCCCTGACATCACATCCTGACTGCTCTCCAGAATGTGAACTGCGGGAAGCAAAGGCTGGCACTGTGAAACACAGCTTCATGTCTTTTATTGTAAAAGTCTGACTCCTTTTTCCTGCAGTTCTTCAGTGTGCCCCTTTGAGCATAATTGAATGAGACAGAAGCAAAAATCGAGAGGTTTCTGCTTTGGAAAGAGATGTGACGTTCGTTTATTGTTAACCACAAAATGCGGGCCCCTTTTCTTTCTTCTTTTCCCTTTTTCTTGGTGTCAACTTCACGGGTTTTGTTACTTCAAAATAATTTGGTGTTTAACAGAGCCTAAGACCCAAAAATGTCCTCATCAGCATGCTGGGATGCCCCTTCTTCAGGGATTGGAGGCACCAAGCATCCAGACAGTTTGGCTGCCACCGGAGCAGGACCAAACAAGCAGAGCCTCGTTTTTACCTGCACCAAACAGCTCATTTATATTTCCACTTTTTATAACCCCTTTCCACCTCCCACACCACGCTGCTTTCCAGAGGCAGCAGCAGAATTTCCCTGGTTTCCAGAACATTTCTCTGCAGATGAAACCTTCCATCACCTGCATGAGAACTGAGGTTTGAAACGCATGTTGTCAGTAATTACCTGCTTCATGCAATTTTGTGATCATAAGGATGAGGTGGACTGTAATGATGGTCTTCTGTCACCTCCTGAACAACCCAGGATGACCCATCTCCTGAATTGTTTCCCTGCCCAGTGGTGCCTCTGACTCATGCTGAGCACCCAGAAGAAAACAACCCAATTTTGGTCCCACCCGTAACTCAAATCTTCATGAGGTATCTTACAGTTATTTACTTCCACCATTAAAATTTTTAACTGTGTCTCCAGCCCAGATTTGTCTGGAAGTTGCATCTTGTTATATCTCCTTTTGATGTGCAAAGGACAATCCCGTTCCTGAATCAGTTTTCTTCAAATTCCAAGCCGGTTGGCCAAATATTGTTTTAAAGTAAAATTTAAGACTGTTGGGCAGTCTATGATGATAACAGGGGCAAAAAATAGGACATTTCCATATTGGTGCTTTGTCCTCAGCAGTGTCCACTCCAAAGTCAAATAGTGATGCCGGAGCAGGATAAAAATTGTGCATTCACCTACTCTTCTGATTTAAAGAGTCACCATTTCCTGAACTCTGAAAGCATCATAAAATATTTCTTGGATGTTCTCTGACACGAGCAAATCTTTCTCAAAGTCAGTGGGCGACTTTCCACTTCCATTAGTGGGCATTTTGTCAAGTTCTGACTTTTTTTGTCAGTGAAGCTCCAAATCCTACAATGATTTGAACTTTATTGCTTATGCGAGAGAAAAGCAGCCAAAAAAACCTCCCAGATAAATGTATGGAAAAGAAACAGCAAAACAAGGTTTCCCCAAACAGCATTCACTGGTAACAATACAGCTTTGTGACTGCTGTCAATTTTTTTATGTATTTCCAAGGAAAAACTAAAGGAAATATATGATTTCTCCATATTTCTGCCAAGAAGGCAGTTCCCAGAGCATACATTTAATGACAGCATCACAGGAAGACAATTTTTTCCTCTCCTTTCTAAGTTCCCTGTCCACTGCAAAAAGAACATCAGCAGGAAGAAATCCCACACAGAAGGGGCTGGGGTAAGGACACGTCTGATGGAAGGGAAGCAATTCTTTGGAGCTGAGTTGGTTTGAAAGGGCTCTGGTGAGCAGCTCGTCATCCACTGGAGATTGCCCAAATCCAAGGTCTCACTGCAGCTCATCAAAATAGGCTGTCCATGGATTCAGCTGACAGGAGAGTGCCAAATATCCATCCCAGAGGAATTTCTCAGACTTGCTGAGATCATGGGGGTTTTTTCTTGGGGTTTGTCTTTTTTTTTCTGGGGAAAGCAGGGGGGACATGTTGTGGTTTTTTCCCCCCAAGCTGGAAATGGAGAGTTTTATTTCTTTGGAAGGAGAATTTGCAGAAGAACAGGTTACCTGGGCTCTTAGTCATCAAGCAAAGCCAGGCTCAAACTGCTCCACAGCACTCAGTGGAAAGTGGCAGTGATTCTTGGCCACTGGGAGATTAAAGGTGATTTGAAGTGAAGCAAGGACCACCCCTGATGCAGGGTTTCCAGCTAAACTGGAGGAGAAATGTCTGCTATAAACAACGTAATATATGGAAACCTCTCTTGTACTTAAAACCAGGCTTGAAAAAAGTGCTGGTGGAAGAAGAAACACCAACAAATCAAAAGTGGCAGAGGATAAAAGGTGGATTTCAGAGAGGCCTGAACAAGAAGGCTCCTATGGAAGGGCAGAGAGAGCACAGCCGTCCATGAGCTCACAGGAACTTTCTCCCCAGCAAGGGAGGACTTAAAGAGCCAAATAAGTCCATGAAATTCACACAGGGACTTCAGGGATGGAAGAAATATTACCTGAAGAGACAAATTCCCCAATCAAGACCACAAAAGCCCTTAAAATTATCACATGAGTTGGTTCAGACTCTCTGGCAGGATTTCTGCAGAGCAGCAGGAGCCTCGGTGTGGAGATCTGATAAATCACAAGCCACTGCTGTGCTGCTGATGCAAAGAAAAGAGATCCATCAGGGACCAGTCAGAATCTGTCCAGGACAGATTTGTGTTGAGACTGATGTGATGCTGGGACTGTCTGACCGAGACTGGACCTTGACAATGACCTCTGGAGGGTGTTGGAGAGAGGGAAGCTGCCAGGAATTGTGCTCTTGATGGAGATTTCCTGGGGGGAAATTGGAGAAATCATTCTACTATCCTGGTGGAGCCCAGTTATTCCTGCATGGGCTTCCTCAGGAGCTGCTGTTTCTGCCCTGCTTTTGGTTAAGCACTGCAAAAGTGCTGCCTAAGTCATGGCAAAGCTTTAAACTGAGTGATCACCACTGACTCACTCTAAGTAACACCACGGCTTCCAATATCAAAAAGGATGTAGAACTGGAGGAGTCAGAGTTTGCAGGGCTCAGTGACTGCTGTGATCAAGGGTGTTGGAATTTCTATTAGGAAACACAAAAAAATGCTGTCAAATCTACCTCCCTGCTGATGAGGAAGGTCTCCTCCCTGTCCCACATGGATATCTTAATGTGGCATCATCAGGGGAGTCTTACCAAGTGTGCAAAAAGGGGTGCAAAAGCAACAGAGGAGCATCTTGGAGGCTGGGGAGAGAAGAGGTAAAGTAAGAACTGTCAAAATTAACCCAGCTGGAAGTTTCAATGAGGAAAACAGTCTCAGATGTTTTCCAGCCACAAACATGGAGAGGGAAAAAGTGGTGCAGTAAAAATGGAGCAGAAACCGGAGACCTGAGGGTTGCTCCAAGCCTATCACCTCTCCCTGGTGCTCAGCAAAGGGCTGCTGCAGAGCCTGGGGTGGAAAATGAGGAGAGGATGTGGAAAGGATGGAGCTGAGAGGGAGTCACAGCCAGAGCATCACATGGGGGAGTCTAGAGGGATGGGGAAACCTCCCTCCTGGGGTCGGAAAGGCATTTGAGAATCTGCAGGTCAGGAGTGTGAATTTGTAACCCCTGAATGTGCAGTGACTGCATTTAGGGAATGGAGCAAGGAGAAAAGGACAGCTTAGGCACTGTCAGGTCACTGAATCTGAACTGACAGCAAGGCAAGCCTTCAAAAGCACTTTTTCAAGAAAAATTAAGACACTGTGAATCAGGCTTTTCCTCCATTCCTGTTTCTTCCAAGAAATGGGTCCCAGCTTTTTTCTGGCAGGACATGAGTCATTCTGACCACCCTCAGTGAAAGCCTGTCCTATCTGGGTGGAAAGAAGAAAGCCCCTGGCACACAGAGGTTTCTTTCCTGGGCATCCTCTGGGTAACACTCTTGGAGCCTGAGCTGCCATTCATTTTTGCCAAATGACGAATAATGACTTGCAAAATTCACTACTATGTTTTTCATCACAGCTGCTCTGGGAATATGTTTTTGGCACTCAAAGCACGGCTACCATCATGACAAAACTGATTATGCTGGTTAAAAAAAAAAAAAAAAACAGGCCAAAAAGATAAAAGGTTATTGTCAGGGTAAAGGCAGGGGAATTATTGAGATGAGCTGTCTACAAAATAGCTTAAGAGAGTTGATTTCTTATTATGACATCATGGGTTAGGCTGGCTCAATTATGATGAGTGATAATCATGACAAAAACTGCTCCTTGGGAGATGAAAATTGAGGGGAGGAATTAACGGGGGGTTGAGGACAGAAAAAAAAGAAATGAAATTAAGTCATCTTTGGTACGTATTAAGCCAATAGAAATTGGTTTAATTCACAGTGTGTGAGTGGAGTAGCAGGAAAAGGAACTCCACAAAAGCATAACAAGGATTATGTTATGGTGTGCATCTATATAGTCAGGCACCCTGAGGGAGGATTAGGGCTCAAAGGGGTCCTGGCAGTGCAAAGAACCCAGAAAAGGTGAATCTGTCTGGTCCTGAGACAGAGGGACCTTTAGGATTGGAACTTCATCCTCGAATCTTATCCTCATTACATAGCACTGCCCAGAAATCCACCTAACATCCCTATAAAACTGAAGGATTTTTATACCTCCTTAAGTGCTCAGAATCACATAGTCCTGGTTGTCAGAAATCCGTCCTTTTTCTCCTGAATTTCCTTATTGTAAAGTTATACCTGGACATCAAGTGACCTCCTGACACTGTCCTTAGGATGTTGCAGGACTGTAACATCCTCACCACCTCCCTTTTGCTTGGATAACCAAGCCAGCATCTCCCAGTTCCTTCACATCTCCTGGCCCTTCCCTTCCCTGGGGCTCTGCGGGCTGCTGAGCATAATCCAGGTGGGAAACCTGACCCCTGGAGGCTCCCTCTGCCCTGGAATTAGGGGGCAGCTGGGTGCTGAGAAACCGCCTCTGAGAAAAGGACTAAAAAACAAATAAAACCCTGCGAGAGCCAAGGAAAACTGGAAGTAAGGAGACAATTTGTGTAAACTTTAAATTGAGCAAGCTTCGTGGAGGAGGCTCGGGTTACATTTTGCGGGCAGGGAGAGGCAAACTCCGGCACAGCAGCGGCGGCTTCAAGGCAGAACGGACGCGGTTCTGTCCTCGCTGCCTCCGTGCCACCCTCCACCACATGGAAAAGGCAGGCAAATTGATCCTTTCAGGTTTGCTGTATGCTAAAATGAAGGGAAAAAAGTGCCAGGACATCTCAGTTTTGCCTGTCAATCCTGGGCTGTTGGAAACAACCGAGTGTTTGTGAGGGGCCACAGCAGCACAGGCAGGCAAGGAGCAGCCTGCCCGCTCTTGGCAAAGCCTCCAATCTGGGAGTTCCAGTTTTACCTGGGGATTGCACACGAAAGGAAAACACATTTTTGGGTCTTGCAGGACAGTTTTTGTCCGAGCATAGGTGGAGGGCTAAGGCACAGCTCCCCTGCAGACCACCCACCACCTCCTCACAGCCAGCACTTATTCTCGCACTGGTGTCTTCGGGACACCCCGGCATGGCCAGGGACCAAGAGCAATTTGGAAGCTAAAAAAACATAAACAGCTGCAGATTTAGAAAACAGGAGAGAGAGATTTCTGTGATAGAGCTGTCGCTTCAAAGAGTGAGACATAACTATAAAGTCAAAATGGAAAACCTGTCTGGCCCGGGAGCATGGAAAATGCGCTGAGGGCAGGAGTTATGCAATGTGGCAAGATGTTTATCTGTTCTGGGCTTTTTTTAACCTTTTTTTTCCCCTGAAATTGAAGATGAGAGTTAGAAAACAGGCTGCTGGGGGTGAGACACTTCAGTTTCTCAGGGAACAGGGACGCTTCAGTTCTTTGGCTGACATTTGAAAAGCGTGACACGGCAATGATGACACTCGGGACAGTTTTAAAGGATCCTCTGGTTTGCTCCCCTCTGACTACTTTCAAGGAAGATTCAGATGACACAGAGGTGAGGGAAAAGGGGATAGACCCTCTCCCACACAACAACTCCTTGATATCAACAGCTCCTTGATACCAATACTAACAGAATCTGTGCCACACTTGGCGTCATCAGAAACCTCTCCTGTCTCCACACTCAGCAGCACCTCAGAAATGCCTTTCCTAGGAGTTTAAAACCAAACCCAAATGCTGCTGCCTGTCCAAATCCAGAGGAGATGACAGCTGAGAGGTTCGGGAAGGAAAGTCGGGAAAAGTTCACAAGAAACACTTGTGGGTGGTAGAGTGATGTAACCGTTTAGGTAGCTCCCAGCATTTTGAGGTCAGCCATCCATTAATTTTCCATTAAAAACCTGGCAATCTGCATGTGAGCATTGCAACATCCGATTTCTGGATGCCAGAGAGGGTGTGTACCCACGGGCTGCCCCTGCACCCTGCTCCCCTGGGTGCGCAGGAGCTGCTCGGGACTTCCAGAGCCAGCAGCCACTAATTCCTGGGAGAAATGAGTCAACACTCAGACCAGAAGCACATTCCAGCGTCCAGGAAAACAACTGAAACCTTGAGTGGTCTTGCAACACCCAGCCACTCAACAGAGTGAAGCAATTGCTCACATGAGCGGCTCTTCAGCTCACTTAAGCAAAACTGCAGTGCCCAAGAGTAGCCAGCGCCAGAGTTTGCTCCTCCGTGGTTTATGGATACCCACACCCAGGATAACGTGGTGCTGGGTGGATACCAGTGGCCTCTCTCAGCCCACCTGCTCAGTGTGGGCAGTGGGCTGTGTACTGGGCACCCCTAAAATGCAGAAAGAGACCTCCCTGGCTGCTGTGTGGGCAGAGAGAGGGAGTGCAATCTTCTCTTTGCAGGGATGTAAAACTGCTGCCCTGGGAGGAGGAACCACCTCGTCATCCTCCATCCCGTGTAGACCAAAACAGCAGCAACAGGAGATTTGCATTCCTGACACTTCAACAGTTGCATTAAATTTGGCTGGGTTTTTTCCTTTCTCTTGCATGCCTGAAAATGTTTATGGTCTAAGGAAAAGATTTAAAAAAAAAAAAAAAATCCAACAAAACCTAGCAAAAATGAGTATATTTTTTCGATACCAAAGAGGGAGGGTTTAAAAAAATTATAAAGCAAAACTTTTTTAGTTACAGTGGTACATTTATATTGCAGAAAAAGTGGTGAAAAACAAACATTTCAGAGGTAAAAGCAGCTCAGCCCTAGCAGGTGCTTTATGATGTTAACAGAGCCAAGTGAGGAAAACATCTCTCCTTTACAGATGCAATTATCTGTTTGAACTGAAAACACAGACTTTGGAGAAAAAACAGCGAAATGCTTGACTTCCAAAATATTTAACTTATTGAGAGCATTTGACCAGTAGGAGGGAGCAAAGCAGGGACAAAACCACTGGTGTGGTGCTTCCAAATGTACATATACTATTCACGCTTTTCATAGCTGAGTGGTTAACAACAAAGACAATCACATTCTTGCTACAGCTGATTAAACAGTTGATCCCACGGACCCCAGGCTTCTCAGACGCAGTTGTTTGCTGTAAGCAGAACCAGCAAAACAAAAACAAGGCTAAAGCAGACATGTTCATCTGCTGTGGCTCGGGTTCAGGACAGCAACCCCAGCCAGAGTTCTGCATAAATATGAAACATGTCCTGTTTACACTAAAATTAATGCAATTTAGCCAGAACTTTGTAGGGTTGGGAACGTGGAAGTGTGGTTACATTTTGTAGCTGAACTAGGATCTGAGTTGTGCCTCTCCTGCTATCATCAAAGAGCTGAAGTTGCCAAGTCCTATGCACAGGACTCCTGGATCCCTGTTTTGTTTACGGGTTAACGTCCCAGTATTCAATCCATGTTTTCTTGGCTGTACATAGAGTGTCCCACCAGCCCAGCTGGGCAACTTTAGATGATGTCTTAAGCACACAAACAGCTCTCCATTTGGAAAAGTTCTGATTCCCGTTGAGCCTGTGAATAAACACATCACCCAAGAGTCCATTCCCCACCTACAGCTGCTTCCATGGGGCTTCCTGAGTTATGTTACATGGAATATCTGACTTGCTGAGAAATAAGTCTCATTGAACTTAAATGATCTGTCCTTTCAGCAGGCACACACTCATCCCTTGCTACATACCACAAATTCCTCTCAAAATTATTTCACATCCAGCTTTGTTTTGCATTTTTGGAAGCACTTCCAAATGTTGTCTCCTTAATGTGCCTCTGCAAGAAACAATTGCATTTGTATTGGCAATCCTTTGTTTTAAGATATTACTAAATCTCCAGTCCTTTCCCTGTGGAATGACAAGTTGGATAAATAAGAAATCTGGCTTCTCACCACTTTTTTGCAAAAGAGGAAAAAAATGTACTTTACTATGTGGCATAAGAGACAGTATTTCCAAATAGCAGCAACCTTCTCTCTGGAAAAAAAAATCCTGCAAGCCTTTCCCATTTTAGCCCAAGCAGAGTATTTGCTCCAAAACAAAAATGCTCAAAATGTTCTAGAACTGAGTCCACATTTGATATTCAATATTCATTAATTACTTTTGCCCCTGTATCATTTTTATTACAGCAAATCTGAGGCCTGAACCCAGCTGACATTTTTTGTATCTCCTCAGTGGTGTAAGGACTATTAAAAAACCCATTTCCCTTATGGATAAAGGAGCTGCAATCCTGAAAAGTTTACAATATGAAAAAACCAGGAGAAGCAGTGAGGGAGAGTTGTGACAACCACAGAGCTGGAAACTTGGAGCACAATACCAAAAACAATGTCCCCTTGCAGGAAGCACGCGGAATTTGGAGAAGACCATCACAAGCACAAGCCTAATATATCTCCTATTTTATACATATATATATTTGAAAGCCATGCTTTAACCTTGGAAGAAATGCCATGTTTCATTTTTTGGTGTGTGTGGTGAGGGAACTTTAGCAAGGGTGAAAGGGTTTGTTCCTGAATCGGTATTCTCTAAACAGAGATCAAGCTGGTCCTTCCAAGGCTTGGCCTTAATCCTGAGATAGGAGACTGTTCTGCAAGTCATAGTCACCCACCACCCAGGGCCATGATCTGTAGGGTCTTGAGTCCTGGGGTTTGTGATTACTGGAGCTTTTCCATAGTTAAATGCCTCTGAAGCTGCAACTCCGATTTATATTTAATTAATGGAAACCAACTGGAAAGATTCCCATTGACTCCCAAGGGCCATGCCTCAAAACATAATGTATTAATGGAATAAACCACCCTGTTAAATCACCAGAAGTCATGGGCAGACTCATTCCTTGCCCTTAAGTCCCTGTCCAGATGACACAACTTCTCTGTAAGGGAGGAGCAAGAGGAGCTAATCCAGGGACTAAAGTCTAGGCTGCTGAAACTCAAATTTCGCACTACCTCCAAACAAACACCTCTGGATGTGGGAAGAGGGAAAATCAGAGCATGGTCCCCAGGGTCAGACCAGAATGAGCCACCCTGATCCTGTGACAGCCCTACAGCAGCCAAATCCTTCCCTACGTATCCCAGAGGGTTCTGGCTACACAGGTACTAAGGAATGTGCAGGCAAGAAAAGGCTGCCACGGCTCATTAGAGGGAGAGGATGAGAGTGAAAAAATAGAATCAGAGCATCATTTAGCTTGGAAAAGACCTTTGAGATCATCGAGTCCAACCGTTAGCCCAGCACTGCCAAGTCCACCACTAACCCATGTCCCCAAGTGCCACATCCACACGTCTTTAAAATGAGCTTGCTCTGGAAAAGCTGGATTTTGCTGCCTGGGATACATCTCCGTACACTCAGCCCAGCTCGGAGCTAGAGAGCCCTGCAGCTCTTGGAACCTTCTGCTGCAACTTTCCATCCAAAAGCTCCACGTGGACTCACTTGTAAATGGCAAGAGATCAGAGAACTTCCCGTCGTCATCACTTATTCACGAAAAGTTTGGAAAAATCTTGCTTTCCGCAAGAAGTAAAAAGGAAAGGGATCAGATCTTGAGGGAGGGGGAAAATAAAATGTTTATAGTGTGCATTACCTAAAAAAATAATTCATATGATGAATCTTTATCTTAAAAGCCCTGGACTAAAAACAAATAAATGAATCATTGAAATTATTGTGGAAACAGGCATGTTTCGTGTTATTTATGTGTTTAATGTTCCTTTTAGGGTTAGGTTTTTTCCTTCCTATAAAAAAGAGGCAGTTTCCTTAGCATTGCTGTGAATACCAATGTCAAATTCTATTTTAACGGTGCTCAGTGATGCATGAACATCCCAAAGGCAGAATTTTAAAAACACTAAAACCATTTGTTAAAGAACAACTAGACAAATGGAGCCGTTTTCTTTTCCTGCAAGCTTTAGAAAGACAGCTCAAAATATGGTTCCACATGGAGAGTGCCTGAGGAATATTTTCATTGACTTTACCTGAACTTTGGATCAGACCCACAAAAGTATTTTTCTGTTGGCAATCAGTCTTTGTGAACAAAATTATTGATAAGATTATAAGAAACCAAAGCATTTATTAAATGGCATGGGGGTTTCCAACCAGACAATGTGGTACATTCTGGTTATCCTCCAGAGACCTTGAAGTTGCCACTTGAGGTGGGGGATGCTTTTTGCAGCAACAGAGCAGCAGCGACGGGACTCCAGGAGCTCTTACACAAAGCCAGAAGTTCTCCTGCTTCTTTTTTTTTTTAGGGAAGGAAGAAGTGAAGGGAAGCCTGCTATGAAAACAAAAGGAACTGTCTCAAGTCCAATCATGTCTTTTGAGAACATCTGGTTTTCTTTCACCAAGACAGCAACCCCATCTTTGTTGGTTCCTTCAAGGTTACCTGATCCAGTTGTTCCAGGGATGTCCCTCTTCCTTTTTCTGATGTGGCATTTCTAGCCTCATCCTTGTATATTAGTTATCAAAGCAGGAATTGTCTTCCTTGATACACATCTTCTCACCTCTTTTCTTTTATTTCTTTTCCTTTTCACTCCGTGTGACATACCAAGGGTACAGTACCATTTACACCCATGCCTCACCTGACCTCCAGCCCAGCGAAGGACTCACAGATAGGCCTGATTTTAAGCACACCCTTAGCACATGTGGTCTAATGGGTGCATTTCATGAGTTTAAAATTACATATATTTTGGACCAATGCTGACTCAGGGGGAATATTCTGTATTTATGTTGTAGCTTCAAATTCTTCATAATTACACCGCTCCTCCTGCTCTCTTCAAATCTTTCCTCTGTGTCAGGAAAAGTCTCTCTTTTCACAGACTATTCACAGTTTGTTTATGATAACACAATGTCCATGGTGTTTCCCTTGGCAGCAGGCCTTGGACTGAAATTATTTAATGATCTGATCATTAATTGATGATTACGGTTTGTGGTTGCATGCACTTGGTGTCCCATGGAATATGAACCCAATGGAGCAGAAGATGTCCATCCTTTCCCAGGATTAGGAGCCCAAATCTAAGGACTGAAGGACAAGCTCATTTCCCTCTGCTGCCATGATCCACCTGTGATGTTCCTCCAAGGAATACCTGAAAGGATTTAGCAGGATTTTCCCTGAGCCGGTCACCACAGGGTACATCTTTCCCACAGAGTTATTAGAAGAATTTTTAATCCTTTTACTACATTTTTTTTTATCTATGCTTTGTATTTTTTTTTTAATGAGGCAACAGCAGGTTTTCAAAGATGCATTTAATAAAGAAAGGAGAAATCAGCGGTAGAAGTGTTTTAGGAAGTGGAGGTGATGGCTTACTGATTCTTTTCCATGTAGCAGGAAGACATGTGCTTCTAAAGAAAATCAAAATACAGATGAAAAAAAAAAGCTTCAAGAAAATCCTAAAAAGAAAATAAATGAAATAAAATAAAATAAAAATCCCAGTCTCCCCAGTTAGGTAAATGAGGGAAACGAATGCCATCTGGACTGCAGCAGGTATTGGACTGCTTAGATTTTCCACAAGAGGAAAAGAAATTCACTTTTCTCCCCTCTGTGTCCCCACTTTTCATCTGTCTTAATTTGGTCACATTATTTTGTCAGACATCTGCCCGGCTCCAAGTCAAATAACCTCCCTCCTTCTGCCTTCTGCAGGATACAACATATGCAAGCCAGGGAATACCGAGTGTGGATCTGAGCACTCCTGGCACCTGGGATAGATAAACCCAAGTTTAAGCCTGGCTCAGTTCAGGTTCGTAGGCTGCCCCTTTAAAAAACTGCTGAAATGCTTTGAGTAGCTGAAATTAGCCTTGTAAATACCCTGCTGCCGTGCCCAAAAAAAGCCATGGAACCTTGATTCCCACTGAAATATTGAAGCATTTTGTTATTTTCTTATGCTGCTGCTGCCTTTCGAAGAGCAGGTGGCCTGAGCACAGATTAGTTAAACAAACACACGGAAAGGAAGAGTTATTCTGGCAGAGGGGGAGAATGGGAGCCAATATTTCTTCCTGCTCAAGTCCAAAGTGTGTGCCTGTGAACCCACAGGCAAAGTGTGCACAGGAATTTGTCACTGTTTTGTGTGTTACATGGTGACAGGGATTTACCAGCTCGAAGGGAAAGTAAAAACAAAACCCCCTTCAGGGGCAAAGGCTGGCTAAAAGACCAGGGCAAATTCTGTCTTTCCCTTGGGAAGATCCTTATGGAGACAAGAAAAAAATAGAAATTAAAATGAAAATGAAAAGAAGAGAAAAGAATTGGAAAGAAGAGAAAAGAATTGGAAAGAAGAGAAAAGAATTGGAAAGGAGAAGGGAAGGGAAGGGAAGGGAAGGGAAGATGAAATGAAATAATGAAATGAAATGAAATGAAATGAAATCACAGGCATCTGGCAAGCAACAACAGCTGAAGACACAAAGTCACTGTCAGGTGGGAGGGAGATGCCAAATAGACATATTTTAATGAGAATAAATGGAAGAAATAGGTGTTAGGGGGGCTGAGGGGAGAATCAGTGTTCAAAACAGGAGGATCCACTGCCTAAAGAACATAGCATGAGTTAGCAAGTGCTAAGGGCTAAGGATTTGAATTTCTTTTAAAGGAGCAAAGGATTTCGTGCAGTTTCTTGGGTCTTTTTGGGAGGGGAGGGGAGGGTGGGAAAGGAAAGGAAAGGAAACAGGGGAAAAGGGGAGAAATAGGTAGTAAAAACATCATGAGAAATATCACAGTAGCGAGGAGAGAAGGCAGCTGAAAAAGTCAAGGGTAACTGAAGAAGCACATGAAGCATGACCTTGAAATGAGACTGATGAAGTGAGCTTTTTGGGTTGAGTGCTGGCTGGAAAAGGGGGCTTGGACCAGTGCCCAAGGAAACTGCCTCCTGCTATTTAATTCCTAATGAGTTCAGGGAACGAGGATTTTGCCCAGGCTTTGACATAAACAGGATTGTGTTAAAGAAATACTTAAGACCATCATTAATATCTACTTCTAGTGAAAACAAGCCCTGAGACCCCACATCCTGGCTAATCATTTGGGTCAAAAAGGTAACATCAGATGAATTTCAGAGCTATTTAAAATTTTGTAGGGCCAAACACTTCTATGTGTTTATGCCTGTATTGGGGGTCTTCAGAAGAGATGAGTAATTTCTAATAAATTATTACATTAATTAATACTGTAGGACTTCAGCATTTTAGTTTCTTACTTTTCCTTCCTTCCTGTGCCAATTTTTCCATCCCTATAATCGTCCTTCCTGTTTATGCAGTTCCATATGCACAGTGGCTACTAAAAGTCAGCTGCTAAAACTGTTTACTGTAAATATTTACACTGTGGCCATTAGTGAAATCTGTCTCTGAATGGATGATGGATGGCAGAGGGTCTGATCCGAGAGACACTGTGAGATAAACAGGGCAAAGTCACGTGTGTAGTCTGGGGATGCTGCTTCCCACTCCCTGGAAGGCAGAAAGGAAAGTCATGTGCTTGGGACATTTGCTCTGAAAAACACTGAGAAGCACAAGGTTGTTTGCTGATGTCCGTGATCCATTTTGGATGCCCTGGAGAAAAGGGGTCTGGGCTGCCAGTGGGCATCCAGCAGCTCCTGGGTGAGCCATGGAATCCATCACCTTCTGGAAAGGACAGATCCCAATCTCCCCTGTTCTTCACATTCTTTATCCTCTGTGTCCTTTCAGAAGCAACTGGTGTGGCAAAGCAGATTTTCTCTTGAGAAAGAGACGCTGAAGAAATAACATAATGAAATGCCCTCTAAACTCGGAATTATTTGGGAAGAGCAGAAATAAGCAGGGATTTGATGTCAGTTAAATATTTGCTGGAGTAACAGTTTGGGCTTTGTTAATAGGAGTGTTTCCACACGGTGCTTTCAGATCAAGCTTCAAAGAGGAGTCACCTACACAGCTCTTCCAGCCAAGCCTGACATCCTAATGGCACAAAGGAGAGAGTTGGGAAGGTGGCATTCCCTGGAAACCTCCGAATAAACAAGTCCAAATATCTCAGCACAGAGACCAGCCTCATCCCATGCTTCTAATCAGAGTTGTGGGAATTATTTATACACCAGGATAGCACGTAATCCTAAAGCACGTGCTTGAGTTCCTTGTTTAAGCCCCAGCATGTGTTTAGATGCTGTTTTGCAGGGCTGGGCTCTGCTGATGACCCAGCTGATGTACGTCACAGAGCGTGTTCTACGGGGAAATCACTTGGCAGTTTGCTCTGGATTTAGGATAGGACTTGCATGCACATGGAAAACACTGCATGACTTATGCCTGCACGACGTGAGGGTTTGGGAAATGTCTCACACGTTACTAAACCCATTCAGGTTTCTGAACTCTGCCTCCTTTGTTTTTGTTTTAATTCCTAGAAAAATGGAAAATCCACAGGGAGGTGACCAGGCTAATAATGCTCATGAGTACCTATTCTTGGGGGTTCATCCTAGAGAACATCTTTTTCTCTGATCAACAGCAGGCTGGAGAATAAAGACAGGTATGGGGCTCCTCTGAGAGCCGAGAAGCAGAGGAGCCTGGAGAAAAGGAAAAAAAAAACACAAAAGGAAAAAAAAAGAAAGAAGGGGAAAAAAGGGGGGAAAAAAGGACCTTCCTTGAAGGGAGCAGGAGCAACATTTTGGTGTTGTTCACATCCTGATTTGTACCTGATGTACAGCAGCATTCCCCTTCCACACACACACCATCACACCTGCAACTACAACTACAAAAATCTCAGTTTTGGTGAAAACACTCTTCTCTGCCAGCTGCATATCCATAAACCTCCATTTTCCTCCTTGCTGCCCAGGTGCCTCTCTGATCAAAGGGAAAGCATTCCCTTTTTCAATACAGCTTTTGTTTTGGCAGAAGCACCTTCCTTCCCACACCAGAATTAATCTCTGCGCAGGTATTTTTCCATTTGTAGCTCAACCTTCTTTGTGGGAAAGTTTCTTTTTCTCGACCCAATTAGCCACCGCTGCAAATGGTCTCTTAGTGGCAGCCAGGGTGGGATTAGTCATTCCCGGGTGGGAAGGTTTGCTCCACGTGGCACCTGCCAAGCTCCACACAGCCTTTTGCTGCACTTTACAGGAGATGGATGGAGCTGATGGTACCATCTTTGATTTCTCTCTGGAAGGTATTTTATTTCTGCTGGCACTCCCAGAGCTCAGGCTAGGATGTGTTTGTGACACAGCTTGATGTTAGTGTGAGTTTTCCATGCTCCACCACTGCATTCTCACCTCTCCTTTCCGCACGTGTTACTCCACTCTGATCTACTACTTGTGTTTATCTTTACCCCACCTTTTGGCTTTATGGCAAAAAGTCATCACACAGAGCAACAGGCAGAAGGACCAGAGCAGAAAACTGTCTTCTGTTTAGCAGAGAGCACAAAAATGGGCTCAAAGCACCACAGGCACACAAAGTTGTATCATCTATGTCTTACCTGCCCTCCCCAGCTGCTGTTGGAGCATCACAGCAGGGAAGGAGGAGCTGCCTTTTCCCTCTGTCGCGAAACAACTAATTAAACTGAAAGCCATTAATTTCAACTCAGCAGACCCAAAGCTTGTGTCGGGAAGTGCTCTCAGGCCTGGCAGATCACCCTGACCCCGGGATGCACTCGGGGTTCAGACACAGGTATGAAGGCAAGAGCTGCGTGGGCTCCCGGGGCTTCTCCAAAGCCACTCTACTCATCCTGGAATGTGATGGGAAATCCAAGGGCAGCGTCCCGCAGCCTCTAAACTCCTTGTGCTTCAGACCACCCCCTCAAACAAAAGCGGCAGTGGCTTACAATGAGTGCCATTGAAGAGATAACCACCTCCACCCCCTGTTACTGACTTCAGAGTGGCATTTCCTCTATCAAGAGTGAGCCCCACAACAAGGTATTTGTACCTGGCTGCAAGACAAGCTTGCTTTTACCGGTGCCTGCTGCACATACCGCACCGAGGTGTTGGGAGGATTAATTACTTAGCTCATGCAGAGGACTTTGAAGATAAAATGTGCCAAGTAATTACTATGTGTTTTACTGATTTGGGCATGCACGGACCTTTTTTTTCATAATGGTTTGTTGATTTTGTTGACTGGCAGTCCAGGACAAAGCTGCATTTCTTGCGAGGTTTCTTTTTTTAATATTATTTTTAATAGGCTTTTTAATTGCAGTATTTACTTTAGTCACCTATTAAATAGCTAATTACTTGTGATCCTGTTTAGATTTGTGTTTAGCACAGACAACAATTACATCTTTTCTCCCACAGCCACAGTTACATGCTGGGCTTGATCTATTTTTTCCCCTGTAAACGGGACTTTCTGACTGTAATAACTTATTTTCATGCTTCTGCTCCATAAGGCGGAATGAAGCTCAGTAAAGGCTCTCTGCTTTACCCACAACAAAGGGACCATAACCAAAAGCTGTTGTATAAACATGGGGGGTTGATCCTTTGTGTCATTAAAAGGTGTAAATGGGACAGCAGTGTAAACAGGAGAAACAACAGGGTAGGGAAAGAAAATGTATGCAAAGTTCGGCGCTCTGCTGATTATGAAAAGGTGCCAGTGATACCGTCTTGGGAGGTCATTAGGTTTTCCTTTCAGGAGAATGAGCAGGGAGACTGGTGGCTCTCACTCATCAGAGCTTTGTGAAAAGCACTGATAGGAGCAGGAGCAGGAAGGTGCCGCAGAGGGCCCTTCATCCAGGGTGACCCAAAAAGCTCTGTGAGACCCTGCCTGGAGGAGTCCAACCACCAACCCGTGCACCTTGTACTTAAACTTCCATTTCCACTTCCAGAAATGCCCAGTTAAAGAGAAAGCCCTCATTAGGCAGATTTTGGCAGATTACATTTGGCAGATCACTTCTATTCTACTTCCTCACCACTTCAGGCCAGCACTCAGCTCCTCTGCAGCACTCAGGCATTTGAGAAAAGGTCAAGCCTAGCCAGAAACAGCCACCAGCAACCACCACATAGGAAAGGTCTCCTTTCTTGTACACCTTAACCTCCTGTTGCTGCTGCAGGGGGATTTCTAAACTCAGCAGCTTAGATCGGATTACTTTTTTTGCCTGTCCTTAGTCCCAGCCTCTGACAGGACACCCAGTCCTGCAGGCTGGACTGAACACCTTCCCAAGAGCAGTAAGTGAACATTAGATCTCTTTTTGACAAGATTACCTGCCCTGTGTATGTGTGGAGTCTCTGCTCAGCTCCTCTCCCCAGCCTGAGCAAGCAAAGCCTCTCTCTGCCGCAGAAGATGCTTTTTCCAGCACATCTCCTTCAAGTTATAACCCAAAATAGTTCTAGCAGATGGAAACTCTGAGTTTGCCTCCCTGTGATGCCATCCAGAGGCCACACAGCTCCTAGGGGGGATCGTGCCACAGGCACAAAGGGAGCTGGCGCCTTACAGCCTCTCCACTGGGATCTGAGGGCTCATTCAGCCCTGCCTCTGTATTTACTTTTCACAGGTTTTATGGCAGAGGCTGTGCATTGCAACAAGCCTTTCCTCCCACCCCCTCCCCCCCAGGAATTCACAGCAGGTGCAGGATTGTGGAGGATACCTGCAGGAAAAAGTCAGGCTCCAGGGAAGAAACCCTCCAACCCTGCCTGTCCTGCTGTCTCCAACTGAGCTCAAGGCAATCCTGCTAATTATTGGATACACTAAAAGTCTTTACAAGTACAGGAGCCCCTCCAGGAATCCTGCAGTCAGGTTTAGCAGTGCCACGCATCCCAAAGCTTTCAGGGCAGGCAAGCTTCAGGGATATCATGTTTTTCCAGGCACGGTACTGAAAGTAAGAGGCAAACAACTGTCTCATTGTTTAGAGCATCCCTAAATATTGCCAGTAAAGATCTGGTCAACTTTCCACAGTCTGCGGCTTTTGAGATTTTCCACCGGGGTGATTCATTTCATCAAAACAGCTCTTGGGCCACCAGCTGTTAAAGCACTTGTGGAAAGGGCCAGCTCCATTCTCATTCCTCACTGCAGGTTTCCCTTAATAGAATCAAACTGGATAATAAGTGCTAATGCTGTAGTACAGTTCTCTGTACTTTGACCTAAATTCTCCTCCAGCTCCCGAGGGGCTGGGCATAGGGGGAATGCTGCAGTATTTCCTCCAGTGCATGGACAGGCAGGATTAACCCACACAGACAATCCTCATCCCTGCGTTTTGGGAAAACTTTGAAGTCTAGGCTCTGCTGTATCAGATACTGTGCAAAATCCTATCCAGTATCTCTAATCCCAAACTGTTTGTGGTCTGTATAACATCCAAACCCTGCTTGGTCCCAGAGCCCATTCTCCAGAATGACATTTCCCTGCTGTGTGCAGCCAGTTCAGAAAGTCACGGCTGGCTTTTTTTGAATAAAAGATAAGACATGGCACAGTTTTCTAGGTTTGGTAACTGCACTGCCAGCTTGAGCACGCGATAAGAAAGCAAATATCACTAAGATTAATTAATATCACTGAGGGAGAGGGTGTTGTTTTGTTGGATTTTTTTCCCCAGGAGACTATCTGGAAAAATTAGATTGGTGTAAACATCACGAGTGTATTTCGGTCAGATCCATTTGGCAGGTCAGGTTCCAGTGCAATTGTTCATTTAATTACTCTCACTGCTGTGTAACACAAGCTGAAGTTTTAGATACGTGAACCACACGTGCTTCTCCAGGACATGCACAGAGCTGTGACAAAACCAACTCACACAAGCTGTGTGGAGCAGAGCAAGGTAGCTCAGGAATGGGATCTGGGATGGAAGGAGGTGACTTTATTCCTCCCGCTCCTAATCCCGGCAAAAGCACGTGTTGGTGCCCAAGGAATTGGACCAAATTACTTCTCAAGTAGAAATGGGCATCCTTAGGCGTCAGGGTTGAGGCTCCAGGTTGTGGAGCAGGGTGAGTTGACAACCACTGTAAGGCATTCCCACACTTCCTCCTCCCAGCTCAGGGACAGCAGGAGTGGCAGCGCTCCCGTCGCTGACCTCCCGCATGGCTCAGCCTCCAGAGGAGTTCTGGCAGCCAAGGGAAGGAAGGAAGGAATGAAGACTCTTCCAGTCACCAAGTTAATGGGTTTCAATGTGTAATTAGTGTCATTCTTGAAAACCCACATCTTGTCACCACTCTAAATGTGTTTAGCTTCTGTTTCCTCATTATTTTGGGATCTCATTTTTCCGCTAGATTAAGGAGATGCTTTTGTTTTCCCCCCCAAAAAACCCTCTCCCATGTGGGTGTTCATAGATAATTAAGAGATGATTGGAAACCTCTTGGCCTGCTCTTTGCATTAAACATTTGCCTGAGGAAGGACAAGTATCCACTATGCAGTTTGGAAGTCTGACAAAATCCAATGTATTGAGCAGAGACTAACAATTCCCTGATTTGTATCTCATCCTGGGTACCACAGTTCTTTGAGACTACTTCTGCATAGCAATCATGAAATGAATTAAAGACTAATTTTCCTATATTTCCACAGTAATTCTTTGGGATTTCAGGCTGCCCTGAAAAGCCCAGAGTCATACACTCCAAGGGAGCTGGTTTAGGAGATTAGTCAGGGAGAGCAGGGCTGCTCCCTAAAGGAAAAGCCAGGAAAACCAAGCAGCAGCCCAGGAACAGGGCAAAAGGCAGGCAATCCTGCCATGCAGTTCAGGCTGGGCTGAGCTCAAGTGGGGACCTCTTGCTATCATTATTAGGGAAAAACAGGTGCCTTGAGATGTGAAGTCATCTTTGAGTTAGTTGGTGGAGAGGAACTATCTCCTCTCTTCACTTTCTCTGTCCCTATCAGAGAAAACCCATTGCAACTGATGTAGTGAGAAAACATGACCTGATGTCTCTGACTCTAATCAAAACATATTATTTTTTTTTTTACCACCACTGGCATGTCAGGGTACATGTCCTCCTGCAGCCAAGACATTATCCCTGTGCCTCTAGGCACTTCCACCCCAGCCAGAATGTGCAGCAGCACATGAGGCTTCAGGCACACCACAGCTGGGCAAGCTGAGGAAAAGGGTTCAACTCCACAAATACTGAGTTCTGGAGTTACACACTACATGTTTCCTATCCCATTTTACTTTTGATTCGATTTTTATTTGCAAGCCAGCAAAAATGCAATGTTCTGCAGAGGGAACTCTCTTTCTCCTGCCTTGAAACAGACAGAAAGACCTAGGAAATGCCACAGAAATAAACTCCACAAGAAAATGCAAGAATTGAGCAGTTCAGCTTTCAAGAGTCAGATAATGGCAAACAGAAGGTTGAACTTTTCCCCTCGTGTGCATATGCATCATGATTCATTGCATACTCCTCTTGTGCTATTCCTCAGCTATTGCAGCATGCCATAATTTGTCTCCAGAGGCAAACAGTAGTTTGCAGAGCTGCATACTTGTCTCTGCGCGGCGGGGCAAGGCTGAGTTCACAGCACATGCCCAAGGCACTGCACACCATGGCAAGTGTGCTGGCGTCAGGGAGAAGCACAAGAGCAGGGCTGCTCCCTAAAGGAAAAGCCAGGAAAACCAAGCAGCAGCACAGGAACAGGGCAAAGGGCAGGCAAGCTGGTGACGCAGCTCAGGCTGGGCTGAGCTCAAGTGGGAACCATCAAAAGTCCAAGGTGAGGCAGGTCTGGGAATTCACAGAATAGGTCAGGTTGGAAGGGACCCTAATGGGTCATCTGGTCCCACCTCCCTGCTCAAGCAGGGTCATCCCAGAGCACACAGCACAGGATTGTGTGCAGACTGCTCTGGAATATCTCCTCTGAGGGGGGCTCCACACCCTCTCTGGGCAATCTGTTCCAGTGCTCGGTCACTGCACAACAAAGAAGTTCTTCCTCACGCTCAGGTGGAACTCCCTGTGCATCCATTTCTGCCCGTTCCTCTTGTCCTATTGCTCAGCACCACGGAGCAGAGCCTGGTCCATCCTCCTGGCACCCTCCCTTCAGAAACTGATAGACAGGGATAAGATCAAGGTCTGCAAGTGCCCTCAGGGCCCCCAGCTGAGTCATGGGTGTCCCTGAGCTGGGGCTGCTCTGAAACAATTCCCTGGGGTCCAAGAGAAGTTGCAGTTCAAAGGTGGCTGCATTATACTGGACCAAGTGGCCTCCCCATGGCTAAGCCAAAAGCTGCCCCACACACTCAACCATGCAGGATTTGGCCTTGTGAGGTGAGAAGTAGTGGCAGGTTTGAGTCACTTTTGGCAGCAACACGTGTGGAGCTCATCATCCCCAAAGCACAGCTCAGAAAAAGCTCTGCTAGAAAAGGAATCTGAAATCATGGCTTTGTGTCCACGTATCCACATCACCGCATCTCCCCAGCCAGTTTGGACCAGTGGAGTCTGGCAGGCTGGTATTGCAAATACCTCTGAAAAACATCCCTGAGCTGCCTTCTGAAAGGAGTCCAAGCCTGGTGCTGGTGCTGCTGAAGTCAGCATAACCCTGAGCTCAGGCAAGAGCGCTGCCCGGGGACCCTGCCTGTGCTCTGGACACGCTTCCCAGCGCTGCACGCTGAGTAATCAGCTATTCCCATGCAGATGAGCCCTGGGAGATGAGCAGCAACAGCCAGTGGGACCCGGAGTTCTGGGAAGCGCAGACCTCTGCTTTCCCAAATATCTCACTGCGGGAGTGATGCCGCTCGAACCTCGCGAGTAATAAAAACTAATGGGAAACAGATGCTGCTGTACCTTAGATTAGAATCTGTGTTTAGATTTCCAAGATAATTTTTATCTCTGATACTTTGGCTAATGTAAGGCTGATATGATAAATGGATTTTGTGTGGAGTCTGAGAAGAGAGCGCCTGCTTCGGAACGCAACCTGATCTGGAGTTGTCTCCGGCAGGGAGACAGAGAAAAGAAACAGAGCTGGCCTGGATGAGGGTCGGGATGGAGGCTGTGTTACATGTACCAGCTCAAACAACCCTGGGCTGGTGCTGGAGAGGGAGGAGCCACATCTCCCCTCCCACCTTCCCTGAGCAGGGTGTGAAGGACCATCCCACAGGGCTCCTTGGAAGACAGGGGAGCCGTGCAGCCTCCCCAGCCCGTGTCTCAGAATCTTCAAATCCTAAAAGGGGTGAGCTCAAACACCCAGTACACTGGCTTAAATCACGCACTAGTGGAGAGAAGAGGGTACCACACTCCAAAAATCCATATTTCCACTGGCCCATAGTACCAGGATGAGGTACAGACCTCCCTGTGCATCCTCATCCTCCTTAGCTCAGCTGAACCCTGTTTTCTGAAATCCATTTTTTCCGTAAGTCATCTTCCAATATCCCCTGTCCCCATCACCTCTCCTGAGGCCAGGCACAGTTTACTGCCATGCTGTGACTTCTTTTTCACTGTCCCCTTGAAGCAATGGCCACAAACAGTCCATACAGCCTTGTCTTGGTCTGCAGCAACAGGGCCAATGGCAAACTCACATGGCAAAAAAAAATATGGGGGGAAAGATTAGGAGAGATTTTATTTTTTTGAGATTATTTTTTCATTATTATTTTCCAGCCTGAAAACTCTTGGCAGAGTAAAACTCATCAGTTCCTTCTAGCATTGTAAGCGGAGATTATGTAATATTTACAGTGATATTAATGCAATCAATCAGCGTCAGCAAGTGGACATGTGGGAGCCAGCTATACACACGAGAGAAAAGTGGGGAAAAGGGAAGCACAAAGGGGTCCCTGTGATGGCCAGGGAAAGATGCCAAATAATTTCACTGCTTTCCAAACTAATATGTTACAAAATAACCCAATCAGCTTTGGCCCAGTTCATTAAAAATAATTGACTTGACTGCTCAGTGACTTCCCAGCAGACTGGAGATGCCCACGAGCACCCAGGCGTTACCATAAACACCTTTCCTCCTCCCACTGGAAGGGAAAGACTTTGCCCAGCCCTGCTCCAGCTCAGTTCCAAATGATGTCAAAGGAGCCCTTGTTGGACCTTGGGCTGGTGGGAATGATGAAAGAGTCATGGATCAAGAGCCCTCACTGAACAGAAGGGCTTGGCCACTGCTCCATCCACTTCCAACAAAAAGCCAGTGCCTGAAAGAGGCTGTTCTTCCCAAGGTGTTGGCCTGGCAGCCTCAGGCAAGGGACTTTGAAAGCCCCACAGACAGCAACTTCTGCTGCTTTGTCTTCTGATCCTTTTTCCTTTTTTCAGGTGGAAATACGAAGAGGGAATTGTTGCCAGAACTTGATTTCTGCCTTGGCATTGGAGCAATTTTTAGCAGCGGCGAAGAGGTGTTGTTTGGCTGTACAAGGGTGGCAAGTGGGACCTGCAGATGATTTGAGAAAGGCTTCAAACCCAACCCAGCCAGCTCCCAGGTAGGCTGCAAAGGGCTTGGCAGTTGGCTTCCGAGGAGCTGGGAATGTGCTCTGGTCCCTGTCTCCCAGGGTGGAAACACTGCAGGCGTTTCTAAACCGTGTCTTGGAATAAGCCTTTCCTACATAACTGCTACTAATGTTTGCACCCCAGCCTACAGTTTGGCAGAGGTCAGTCTTGGGATTCAAGTCTTGATGGTGATTCTTTGATGGGCTACCTGAAAACAGAGGCTAGACAAAATTAAGGCATCATTCGGGACTGTCTCATATTCAGGTGATGCTGGAATGAGGGATCCCTGCTGCTCTGGCTGGTGGGCCACTCTCACTGGGAGAATTAGGCAAATCAGTTTAGAAGAAACTCAGGTCACATCCTCATAAACCCATGAATCCTTCCTTCAAAGGAGGCAGGAAGGGATGAATTATCTTGTTTTCCTAATTTTAAAATGTTATGTAACTGCTGAGATACTGGGTCAGATGGTTCTCACATCCCAGTAGAAGATCTGATCTCTGACTTCTGCTGGACCACGGAAGAGTTTCATAGCCAAATATGACTAATCTGAGAAATTCAGGTGTGCTCTGGAGGAGTCACTGCCTGTTGGTGTGTTTGCTGAACTGAGTAACTGCAGCTTACAGAACCTACTCTTGCCTGCTACCTAAAGGACAAAACCTGCATTTCTTTAGAAATGTGTCACTTGAGCAACTGAGGCAAGGACCCTAATAAAATTAAGAAAAACTTAATGATGTGATGAAAAAAAACTAATGAAATGATGGAAAGGCCTGAAACATTACAGCATTTTCTTCAGAGGACTTTTTCAACCAAGAATTCCGTTTAACTTCTGGAGTAAGAAATTCTGGGTATGCTTCATTTGGAGAGAGAACATTCTACATATTTTAAAACCCATCAAAAGCAGTAAAATAACAGGATAGATACCATTTTTCCCATGTTCCTGACTGTTACGCTACCCCAGACCCAGAGGCCAAAGTCAAAGCAGACTTACTCAAGGCAGGTTTCTTTCTCTCTGTTGACCTCCTGCCAGGAGCCACCTGAGGAAATTCCCACACCTCCAGAAAGATTCACTGGCACCCACTTGGTTGAAAGGGAAGGGACAGCCGAGTGGCAGAGCACTGCTAAGCTCCCGACCCCAGTGCAGATGGAGACAAGACCAGGGATGATGACTCCTGGAACGCTGGTTTTGAGGAGGGCAATTGGCCTGGCTGTGATTGAGGAATGCCCGTTCTCCAGAGGAGGATCAGCACGTGGGCAGCAGTGAATTTTTCAAGAGCAGCCCTCCCCTCCAGTTTGTTTGGCAGCAAGAGCCACTTGTCTCCAAACAGGCACTCAGCATGTGATCATTTTGGGCCTCTTCCCATTTAGGAGTATGACTCTTGGGGAAAGCTTGACATCAGATTATGCCCTTCTCAGAGAGTACAAAACTCTGTCTCAGGCCAAGTTTTGTGCATTTCTGACTCCTGAGCCATGCTCTCACTTCTTCTCTGCCCCAATGAGTCTATTTTGGGCTGAATTCCTAGTGACATGAGCAAAAATTCCTAGAAAAAGACCCTTGTGCACAGATGGAAGAGCAAACTCTTTTAACCACAACCACAAACCACTTCCATAAACTCCAACCTTTTGCTCCAGCTTTAGGTTTCCTTGCAGAGGCTTGGAAGCTTTCTGGGCAAAGTTTAGTGCTCTTGGGGAAAAAGGGCCCCTTTTTTATTGCTGCAGAAACCTGTTCCTTGCACCATGGAGGTGCTCACCAGATGCCCTAGAAACCTTTGTCACTGGTAACAAAGGAAAAAGAACATTTGCCCCAGACAACTTTAATCATATAAGCAACTGAATTAGGTGGCTGATCTGCCTTTGATCTCTTTATAATCTCTGCAGAGATATTTATTTAAGTGAGTATAGAGCAGGAATTGACCTCACGTGCAGGGAAGAGCCCTACAGAGTAACCTTTGTCTCTTCCCTGTGCAGAGGAGCTGTTGAGCAGTTTAGTCAGGCAGTTAAACTGACTTAGAGACTTAAACAATTAGACAGCTTAAGCAGACACCTGGAGGTGTCATCACCTTCTGGAGATGAATACTTTTCTGGTACTCTACCCTCTGTGCCTCCATCAAGTGGGAAATACTTCATTTGTGCTTCAAAATCTGGACAACACCTTTCCCAACACCAGACTGACCAAGAATTAACAGTGGATAGAAGAGTGACCTGAAATGCTTGTTCCAGGGGAGCAGCAGTTGCTTTCTCTGGTCTGTGGTGATAGTCACAGCTTTCTCTGCGTGTCACACTGAGCCAAAAATTATGCAGTGCCCCGACTGAACATTTATCCACACTTCTGGTGCTTTGGCAATCTGGCTTCTCAGCTAGAGGCTGGAGCCAAAGCATATTAAGAAATGAGCCTGTGTTTTGAACATATGCTATCAGCAAAGTCTCTTTTTTTTTGTTGCCACTTAGTATTTCTTAGCAGGAGGAGAATGGGCATGGCGCTGTCTTCAGGCAGGAGTGATGCAGGGCAAAGCCCTGGATTGCTTTACACCTTCAGGCCACTTGCAGTGCAGAGGTGTCCAGTTCTGACCCACCCCAGTCAGGAATAATGGAAGGAATCATCAACAACAAAAACACTGCCAGGACCCAAGATGCTGGCAATCACCCACCACCCTGTTGCAGGCAAATGTGGAATAAAATCGACTGAGCTGCGCGTGACCTCAGGATGAACGATGGACTGGGGAGAGCTGTTCACCCCAGTCCAGGAGAGCCATGGGCTTGGCCAGCAGTCCCTGGCTAAATGATGAGTCCATCCTGTTTTTTATAGACACAGAGCAGCCCTTGGCCGCTGCTCTTGTCTGTATTTCTATTTGTGCTGATAATACACATTTTTAAAGGCGATCTTAATTGCCGCACTAGATTTATTAGCGGGGATATTATCCATCCTTTCCTTCCACCCCCTCCCCCCTTCAGCTCAATTCATCATTTTTACAAGAGGGCAAGCTGAGGACCACACCTCCTCTGCTCCCAGGGACAGCAGCGTGCACATCGGCTTCACCATCGACCAAAAATCAAACAGGATGAGCTCACAGAAAGCTGGTAGATTGACTGAACGGGGCTCAGGGAGGCCAATTGTGTTATCTTCAACCTGAGCAGCTCGAGGTGCCAGTACCATTGCATCCATGGGGTAGAATCCAAACCACATCCTCCTATCAAACCGTGCCGAGCCAGGATGCTGAAATGGCTGAGCCTGCAGCTCGGAGCTATATAAAGCTGCAGGGATAGCAGCCCTTGGCTGGTGCCAGGCTCCAAGCTAAAGGGAGTTTTACAGGAGGGAGGTTACAGGCCTCTAACGGAATGTAAACTCTGTTTCTGGGCGCAGCAGAAAGCGTGTGGCTGGTGTCTGTGCAGATCCTGGCAATCTGCATCTTTCAGTGTAAGCATCGGTGGTGCCAAGCAATTACGATGTTTATAGAAACTGATGGCCTACATCTGTTTAAAATACTTCCCAGTGTTTAGACTGACAGCACAGAAAACATTCTGCAAGGAGTAAGCAGAAATTGGATGTTTTTATATATATATGTTTTTGGTTTTTTTTTTCACTTAGAACTCACACTAAATTGATTAATTACTCAAATTCATTAGCACTGTAGGCACTATAGAGTGAGCACAAGCCATAAACCTGCCTTCCTGCATGCTAGAGAATTAAGAAAATGTAAGAAAACTCTTCCAGAGGGTGAAGCCTGTTTGGAACTAGACTGAAGCAAGAATGTAGTCTCATATCCCAGCAGCTTTATAGCCTTCCTGCTTGATCTTTAGCAAGACAAAGCTTTCTCTCCATTGAGAAATCAGCCAGGATGGCTGATCCCAGTGTTCCAACAGAGATAACAACCATTCTCACTCCAGTGTAGCTATTTACAGATGGAGCAGAAGAGCAAGCTGAGGTCCCAGCCTGACCTGCTTGCAAAGGGTAACTAGATCTGTTGCACTACACAGAGAACCAAAGCCCTTGGCTTAATCTCATCGGCCTGTGATGGCTCCTTATCTCCACTCCAACACTGCCCTTTATTGCTTCGAGTCCTTCCCTGCTTTGACTCCTTCCAGGAAGTTCTGCAGGGTCAGTGGTCCTTTGCACCAACACCCTGCTGGAGCCATGGGATGCTCCTTCTTTGATTCAGGCAGCTTTGGCCATGAGTAAAACATCCGGATGGTTTAGGGATGAAAGAAGCTGAGATTTCGCAGACTGTGACCATGAGAGCAGGGAGAGCAGAGCTGTACAGTGCTGCAGCCCAACAGCCCTCAGTGATGCAAGGGCTCTTCAGAGACCTCAACAAGCCACTGTAAACTAGAGCCACCTCCAGAACCCCAAGGATGGCTTCAGAAATTGCCAAACCACAGGACCCCATGGCCAAGCCCAAGAGTTTTGGCAAAGTGTCTTCCCTCAGCTGCAGCAACTCTCGAAGCAGAATGAACAACACAGCAATACCCAAATTTTCATGCACTTCCCCAGGGACTTGTTTGTACAGCCAACCTTATCTTCCTCTTCCTTGGGCATGGGCTGCTGTGCTGAAGTGCTTTGCCACCTGACCACTGAGAGAAGCCTTCCCTCATTAGCAGCTCGGAATCTTGCTATAAATCTCCCTGTAGGGCTCACTCTTGGGTGACAATGTCCCAGAACAAAGAGCCCCATTCACCAGTTGAGCCTTTGGCGTTCATTTTCCGTTTTTAATGTCAGTCCTAGAGGCGGGGTGCAAGTTTTATGTGCAAAGCACGCAGAGACCCCAAAAGGGACACCCTGTTCCGGAATTAGTTATAACCAAGTCCCCTCGGGCATGGCTGCTGCTCAGCAAGTGGGAAGGTCTCTCCTCTCGCGGTTATACTGAAAAAAAACGTGTGGCAGAAAAACAAATTCCCTCTCTGGAGCTCTCCCTTAGTTCACTGCCAGGATTATTATGGTATCTAGCTCAGTAAAAGACAGTTTCCATTCTCCTTTTCCCCCCACCCCATCCCTTGTATTTTTAAGGCCACTTATGTCACACCCACACATGCAAAACTCCAGCACAGGAAGGCAGCCACATCAAGCACAACATCACAAAGAAGCAGCCACCATCTCTTCCAAGCCCTCCTTCCTTCTGCGCTGTAAATTAGTACACAAATTATGCAAGCCAGAAGCACGTGCAGAGGGGAAGTTGCTCTCCCTGGCACTGGCTGGGCAGGGACTGCATCTCCCGTCAGGAAGTTCTCTGGGGCACTGGGATGGGGTGCTTTGCGCTGATGCTTCATCCTGCACCCATCAAGTACCCACAGGGCTTGTCTTTGCTCCCCCTGGAGCATCCTGTCCCCGCAGCAATGACAGCTCCGTGTGTTGCTCCAGCGCTGCTGCCTCTCTCCCAGTCCCTGAGCAGAGCTGTGTAAAACATGCAGACGTTTTCATCACTAAACTTATGGCTGCCCTGAGGGCATGTGCATAAGTTTACCCAGTGCTCTTTAAATCAGTCCCAGAACAACCTCTTCCAGCCACTGCCAAACAAAAGCTTTTCCAGCAGAACTCCATTTTCTTTTTCTCTGTAAGAAACCCTTTTTTTTCAGGCTAGCTCAGCTGTTACACTTGGGCTCTGGCTGGTGGAAAAGCACACAAATACCTGCAACCTCACTGAAATTAATGGAAAAAAACCTGCCGTTCAATTCAAAGAGAGTGGAACAAAATTGCACAGTATTTTTTTTTTTTCCAGGAAGGGGAAAAAAAGGAAAGAAATCGAAAAAGGAAGGAAAAGATCTGTTGAAACCCAACTTTAGTGCACATTGAAGCAAACCTTGACGGCTCTCATATTCCCTGTGGAGGACATGCACATCCTACAGAAGTGAGCTGCTGCTCCACCACAGTGCAAGAGCTGTAAGGATGCAATCTGCTCTAGGCTAAGGCTCCCAAATTGCTCCTCCTGTGTCCAAGCTGGTCTGTTATTCCTGCACTGCTGCTGCAGGGGTGTAAATGTGGTGCTGGACACAGGCAGAGCCTGGTTTTGATGCTAAAGCAAGCACAGGGTGAGTGGGCACAACATCCACCAAGCAAACGCTCAAGGGGTGGGGTGCTTTCAGACTTTTATTCTCCTACCAAAATAGTTCAGCCACTGACGTCTCAGAGTGGGCTTTACAGGGTGAGGCTGTGCTCTGTTTCCATCTGCTATGACGATGGCCAGGGAATGCACTGTCCCACACCCAGTTTGCATCCATTTTCACCAGCCCAGAGGACAGCCCAGGCTCCCAGGGAATGACAGCGCCTCTGTTTCCCAGAAGCAACCCCCCGTTTGAGACCTGCTTGCTCTGTCCTCCCTCTCTGATCCTCTCACCCACAACTGCAGCTTCACACCGGGCAAGTGACTCAGAAATGCCAATACCACATGAGAAGGGGTGTCCCTGACGGGGAAATGAGTGCCATGAAGGGACAAACACTTTATGGCTGTTTTATGATGCTTACATCAGCCAAAGCTTGCTCTTTGCACCAGGGTGGATAGAGGAATTTTAGACAGAGCCAACCTAACAGCTCTGCTGACACCTCTCGGTGTGGCTACCCAACCACTCCCAGATATCTGACATGATCCTGCATACTGGACCCTCCAAAGTTTCTCTTGGTATCATATGGGATTGAGTAAATCCAAGGCTGATGAGGTTGGCCAGCATGACTGTGCACCAGGGCAAGGCCAAGCCACCCTGTCCATTCATCCTGGGGACAATCCCGGGGACACCTCCGGCCAATGCTGAAGGACCTCAGCAGCTCCAAAGGCCACCTCTGTCTGAAGGGATACAGCACTGCCCTCTGTCTGAGGACTCACACCAGGGTCAGGGCTCTGATCAGATGTCCACACGCCACAGCCAGTTGTTGGATCTGCTACTCGTTGACATTTCTGTACAAACAGGCTTGGAAGCTGCTCACGCCAGCCTTCAGCTGGAGGAAATCCCAGCCACGAGCCCACCGGGATCAGGGGAATCAAAGTGTTGCTAATAAAGAGCCATTTCTCACCCTCCCAAATCCACACTCCAAACAGTAGGATGCAAGAGGGAGGATTTCTCATAAGCTGAACGACTCCAGCAGGAAATGGCACATTTAGCACTTCTTTCATGACTTTCTTTGCACCACATTTCCTCCGTGCCCCCTCCCAAGCTCTGTCCATGGCAGCACACCATCTCTGGGAGCAGATCCCTTCATTTTTAAGAGCAGCTCCGTGCACTCCTGGCAGAGCAGCCGGGTTGGTCCCTGGCCACAGCCATGTCTCTCCAGTTCAGCCCTGCAAATCACGGTGGCACCAGATTAAGCCTTCAGCCGTGTTATTTCATGAGGTTTACTCATCACAAATGTTGACAGTAAGGATCAGCTTTAAGTAACAAACCAGAAAACCAATTCCCTTCCATATATTCAACAAAATCCTGTTGCTTCCTTCAGGAGAAAACATGCTGCACTGTCTTTTGTACAGGCACGAGAGGAAATCACTCTCTGGATTTGGAAAGTCGATATTAATGGGCTCAGACTGCAGTAGAGGGCATGTTCATTTTGCAGTCAAGTTACTTTCCCTGATACTCTCTTGATTCTATTTTCGTGGCAAATTGTGATTGCTAATAAATTGCAATAACTTTGAGTTTACATTATGACTTGCAGAAGATTATTTTGGGCAGTAATGACATTCCCAAAGTGGACGGTCTCTCCAGTGAAATATCTGGCATATGGAAGCAATTCAGTTTTTACAGATTCAGATGAAACCTACGTATTACTGATGAAGAAACCATGTTTTGATAAGATAATAGGCAGCGGTGTGAGCCAACAGGGAAGAAAATATGGAGTTTCTAATGCCTGCAAGGAAGTCAGGCTTCTCCCAAAGCTTATTGAAGCCAGTGGACTGAGTCCTCCAGGCTTCACTGGGGTTGAAGATCAGGTCTTCACCCTCCTCACAACAGGAACATGTTCTGGGTCAGCTCGTCCCATCCCAGAACACTTTATCCTACAATAATATTCCAGCCTCCCACTTATTAGATGCTGAAATCTGTTTATTTCCTCTGGTGTCCAAGTCTCTCCAAGTGTCTCCTTTTGAAACCCCCAGGGCAGCCCAAGCGGGAATTTTAATTTTATTGTGCTATTTGTCAAACATTTTTTTTCCTTTTCTTTTTTTTTAAACACTGTTTACACAGAACAGCCTTCCTCCCTGATCCCCTCTGGTTTGTCTTTTGCTTCTCAGGCATTTCCTAGGCTGCTGTGCCTGGGCTCCACCTTGTCATGTAAATCCAATTTAATTTGCACAGTTCTGCTTGACTGGGGCTGTTTTCTAATAAATTCAAGCTCCATGAAAAATTCCAACCAGGTGATACACTCCAAGGCAGCAGCTCCTAACGCAGTATGTGGGAAGGATCTTCAAAACACACTAAGAGGAGGCAGGTGGCTTTTGGGGCTGATTGCACTTTCGCTT
Organism: Corvus kubaryi; assembly: GCF_017639235.1. Taxonomy (NCBI): domain Eukaryota; kingdom Metazoa; phylum Chordata; class Aves; order Passeriformes; family Corvidae; genus Corvus; species Corvus kubaryi. The sequence continues at coordinate 21,789,737 of NW_024581108.1, read as the reverse complement.
CTAATATTAACTTTTAATTACCAAGAGCTAAACCTTGTTTTCCTGGATGATCCATTGCTGCCTCAAAATCAGTTTTGTCCTGGGGCTATTGACACAGTTGGAAAATTTACCATGTTTACTCTTTTTGAGAAAACAGTTTAGTTTTTACTGCATTAATTTCAAACCAAGGCTGTGTCCACGCTCACAGTGCAATCTCTAATTCTGCTCTTCTTCACCCCCTATCATTAGTAGCGAGCTGTCTTCAGAAACTTTTAGTGCAGAGATGAAAACATGCAGGAAACAAGGATGAAGAGGAAGCTTTATTTTATGGGTTTATGGTTTTAATACTTCTTATCAGTGGATGAAATTTGGGGAATACTTAACAGATTAAAGAGCAAAACTGCTCTTTGCAAAAGGGGCATGATGGAGTCTATAAGCCCCAGTACAACACCCTGAGAGACCAAAGCAGGGTCAGAACTGGAAGGTAAGAGAAATAATTGAGCTTTGTGCCCTGCCCAACTTAACATGGGCCAGGAAATCAGAGTTCAGAAATCACCTTCTGCCATAAGAAGGGTCTGAGAGGCTTCTGAGCAGTGCCTACAACCAGAAAAAAGCCCTTTTCTTCACACCCCACAACTCAGTGCAGGCCAGAGCCTCCCCACTAACCTATTTTTGGCTGCAGGCTCAGCCCCAGCACAGGTTGGGCGATGCAGGTGGCTTTGTCTGCCAAGCAACCACTGCACCCCCTCGCCTCTGAGCTGGGCTTGATCCCCTGTGAAGCACCTCCAAAAATAGCAGCATTGCATACCTCAGGTACAAGAGGCCAGCTTGAGGTTTAGGTGGCATTTGTCTGCTCTCCCGTGCAAAGGAAACCCCCCAAAATTCCCAAGAAATCCACAGAACGAAGAATCTCAGCTTTTGTTCCATTTGGTCAATAAAACCAAAAAATACTCCTCTAACAGCTTTGTAAATAAATACAGGGCACCACGACAGTGCAGGTGATTTATTGGCACTTAACATTATGGGGGTGACAGAAAGCACTGCAATAGTCAAGTGCCATGGCCATTATAAACATTTTTTTTAAAGGGGTTTATTACAGAGCTGTAAAAGTCAGCTCGAGGCTAGAAGTTGGCATGCGAGTTCTCTCTACCTTTGAAGTATTTATTGACGGCAGAAATTTGGAAGGGAAAAAAAAAAATCAATTTGGAAACTATGTTTTCATCAGGCTTTGAATAGCAAGTGTAAAAAGGAAAGGAGATAAGAAAGTGGGGGAAGCTGCTGTGGGGATGGATAATGTCCAGCAAATCTTTTGCCAGGGAGATCTTCTGGGTTCACCTTTTTCTACCCACAAGTGACTCACAAAGCAGTGGTTTCTACAAAGTTCCTCACATCTTTCAAAATATTTGCCCAGCCATTTCCATGCAGTTATTGGTGTGTAATTTACAGCTTTTCACAGCAGGGAATGCAAGTCGCCCTGGGGTAACAGATGCCATTGAGAGCTGCTGGGAGAGCTGCTGCTCTCTGGCTCCCTGCTTTCAGCAGAGAGGAGGAGGAGGAATTTGTGGCCAAGAAGATCAGCCCTGCCAGGGTACACATTGGCAAGAGCAAGGGGTAAATCCCACCTGGCCTGATTCTCCAGCCAGTGCTGGAGCTTCAGAAGTCTGGTCCAGGCAGAGGGGCCACTTTTCCATTCCTGCAAGCACTTGCCAAATGCAGGTACCTCTCAGATTTCAAATCCAGAAGGGACCACTGTGAGCTTTTTATACAGGACAGGCAGTCCCATTTTTTGGTTAAATGTCACCTCAGCAGTGCTCCTGTTCACCAGTCACCTGCACAACACCACTGCACCATGGATTGGGAACACTGGAGCATCCCTGGGAAGCCCTGTGCTTAGGGGTACCTTTAAAGCTAATTTTAGGCAAAGGTTGCACAGAAAACACTTGAGAATGGGTTCACCACCTGGGATGGACAGTGAGGGAACATCAACTCCTCCACTGGCACCATGCAGGGGTGCACTCTGAGCATGGTGCAGCTGAGCATCCCATTTTGATGCCTTGGGTGTGCCCATGTGTACTTGGTGCACCACCGAGCTCGGATCACAGAGACAAGAATTAATCCATGAATTGTTTGGCTCCTCCAGGAGAAACCCCACAGTGAGACCTACTTGGATGGGAGAAATGAGCTGGAAAATCAGCTTGGAACATCTCAAAGCAAGCCAGTAAGGTTTGGTGAAGATGAACCACACCGAGCAGGCAGAGCAGGAGAGGGGACGCACTCCTTAACACCCACCAGCAGCCTGGCCTGACTCCCTGGGAAGGTGATGCTATTTTTGTCTGCCCTTTTCATAGCCACATTCACCGCTGAAACCCTGCCACATGGGCTGAATTATGGGCTGGATGGATGACTCCAACGTGGAGCAGATGTTTATCTCATTTGCTTCCACATTTTTTTAAGCATTTCACGTGTAGGAAAACGATAAAAGTAAGAAGATTAAAACATGGATGCCCAAAGTCTAATTAACATCCCCCCTGGTGAGCTGGGTGTGTTTTATCTCTAAAACAGAGTGACTCCAGCTTCCTCTGTTATATGCATGAATCCCAGGGGGAGCAATCAGAAATAACACGATGATGTTGTTAAGAACCATTTATTGCTATTATTATTACTGTGAGCTTGGGTGAATCAACTCAGTAAGACCAACACAACCTCTGTGCATAAGTTAAACTCTATTTTAAGGGCTTGAATAAGACTTTGATGGGACTGAGTGTAAAAACCTACATATGGGTGAGATGCAATTATGGAATTTTGACAAGGGCATTTGACCAACCCCAAAAAATCCATGCATCAAACTGTCATCATCACCAAATGTGCATGCCTCAGATTTTCCAGTTCAGCAAGGTTATAGAACATTACAGCTTTTTATATATTTAAAAGTGAGAGTTAAAATATAATTATAATATAAAAACATTATAAAATAAAAAGCTTACTTTTTATAAGCTCGCCACACTGGAAAATGTGAGGCACAATAATCTTCTCTATAGCAGTCTCAATATTATGGCTCCAAGTTCCTCACACCTTGTAACATAATTAGGCATCCTCCCGAACGCTTTGTCGCACTTTGAATTTTGGGGAATGTCGCCAGGAATGGTTGGTCAGGCTCCACTCTCTCCAACCATCCTGACACTTGCTGGCTTGGAAAGAGATTGCTCCAAGACCAAGTAGGAGAAGTGAGCCCTAGGGGTAGCTTTGGCTCTACAGACTGACTGCACGCAGGGAAAGAGAGTGGTCAAAACCATTTTCTTCCCAGATGCAAATGTGCAAGCAGGTGCCAAAGGGTTCTCACTACATGCCTTTATTTAGCCTGGTGACAAAATAAACCCTTGTGTAGGAAGATAAAGTAGTTCAAAGCAATAGGTGAGGAGTTTCTTTTTAAGCAGAGCCTAAATAAGTTCTTTATCAGAGGGAACAGCATTAATATATAAATATTCTTTAACGAAACATTGGCCCTGAGGTCACATGTCTGAACTGTTTTCTTTTTCCTATGTTCTATCAGTGCTTTCAGATGTCCATACCCTGCAGCTGTGCTTCCCATGTGAGCTTGGTCCATGATGCCAGCCCTGTGGCAAAGGGATATTAGCACCTCATGGCCACTTGTTGGAAATTGGTTATTCCTTGGCTCAAAGGCTTGTGCATCTTGGACCAGCTGGGCTGGAGAGGTTCGTGAAGTAAATCAAAACAAGCCACAGGAAATTCTAGGCATGGTAAAGGTTCCTTGGCTGAATGATTGATTCACAGATTGCAAGAAGTGTTGTGCTGGTTTTGGCTGGAGTAGAGTTAATTTTATTCATGGTAGCTGGTGGGGGGCTGTGTTTTTGATTTGTGCTGAAAACTGAAGACACAATGTTTGGAGTGATGGTGTTTGTCATCCCAAGTCACTGTTACACATAATGAAGCCCTTTTTTCCTGGGGATTCCTGAACACTTTCCTGCCCAAAGGAATGAATTCCTTGGTTTGGTTTGCTTGCACACATGATTTTTGCTTTACTTATTAAATCATCTTTATTTTAGTCCATGAGTTTTGTCACCTTTCCGATTCTCATCCCCATCCCACCGTGGGGAGTGGGCGAGGAGCTGTGTGGGGTTTAATTACTAGATGGGGTTGCGTGCCAAAAATCTCTCCAGTTATGAGCCTACAGCTTTACAAAAGGACCTTGGAGGGTGTTTGGAGTATGGATGAGACCACCACCAAATAGGACACCACATGTCCCTATTTATTTGTCATTCTCTCTGGCTCTGTGGATGGGATTATGAAAGCAATGCAGAGCTACCTCTCAGGACTCACTACAATTGTGATGCAGTCACATCTTGAATTCTCAGGGACTGTGATGTTGAACTGGGAACCAAGAGGTGGAGTGGAGAAAAGAACAGAAAGTTTGTGCTGTCCTACCCAAATAAGGAGATGAAATGGGTCTGATTGTGAGGGCAGGCAACATGTCCCAGTCATGCTCCCCAGATTAAACCCTGTATGTGTGCTGACTCCATGCCATTCCTCCAGAGAGCTTGGGGCTTTTTGTGAAGAGATTCAAACGTGGTCACAGAAGAGCTACAAGAGACCCCATTATGCCCCAAATTCTGGATGATGTGATGTGCATCGGTTGTTTCCCTTTTGATTCAGGCCCAGCTGATCCTGGGACAGGAGAGACTACAAGGGTAAGGACCATACCTGTTACATCTCTTGGGACATCTCGCTGGGGGTGGACACAACGCTGCAAAACTGGGCCAGCTGTGACAACTTAGGATGGATAAAAATAATCTGCAGCGTGTCCAGAACTGACTCTTAGGTGTTAGGGAGGGCCATAAGGAATGATACATTTTGGAAGACTGAGTGGAACGTTCCAGTTCTTCCCAAAATATACAGTGGAAATATTTGGGCTCAGAGAGAGCAGCTACAGCCAGGGCAGCAAGAGGAACAGTCCTGGCAGTGCTGGAGGAGCTGAGAGCTGGCTCAGAAGGAGGATTGTGTTTCGTGCTGCCGATCACAGCGTCCTCGCCTGGCCTTTGGGGCTGCACCTCACCAGTGCTCTGAAAGCCAAATCCCTGGGGATTCCAGCCAAAGAATAGGCCTGAACGTGGGGCAGCTGGCACTGGAAGAGTCTCTCCAGACACTGACTGAGAGCCAGAGGTGAGCTGATCCCTGATGGTTATTGCAGAGGTGTGGTGAGCTTGGCAGCTGCTCTTTCCATCTGCCTGCATGGGCTGGATGGGGGAAAGCAGGGAGGTGAGAATCCATCCAGGCCACTTTCTCCAGCTGCCCGTGGGCCTGTTGAGGATTGTTGCCTTCTAAACAAATAAACCTCCCAGTGGGAGAGTCTTACCTGGTTCTTTGTCCCTTTGCAGGAAAGGTCACCAGTTTTTGATGGAGTATTTCTCACAAGGACATTACAACACCAAAAATCACAGGACAGAGCAGTTTCTCTTTTCATTTGCTTATTCTGTTCTACCCAAACTGTGATATGGAGTTTCTTTATGTTTTGTTCAAAAACTTGGACCAAAGACAGTGAACTGCTTCCAGGCTGGCCTGCACCTGGCCATGGACCCCTGCATGGTCTCTGCACATTTCAGGTGTCACCGTGAAACAATTAGCCACTAAATACAAGTTATTAGCAACTAATAACCAGGTAAACTAACAGATTACAACTGGTATCCCATAGAGGTGCCACCAACTTCCTGGGCACCCCAAGCACCTTCTCAGACATGGACACCTACAAGACCAGTAGCATGAGACTGCAGAAGTTATTCCTTCAATCTTTGGGAATTTAATCCAGGCAGCAGCCAGAAGACCACCTGTTCTTTTCTTTCTGGCCTTTGCCATATCTAAATATGGGTTAGAAAGAAGAATTTCAGACAACTTATTACAAAAGGAGCATGTCCCACCCATCTCATCAACAAGCAATCAACTGAAGAAGGACCAGAGCTGATTTTAGGGCTGTGTATCCTAATTCTCCTCCCACGGTAACCCGTCATAAAATGGAAAACAGAGCCAAACATCCAGGGAGCACACCCGAGTCCTGCTGTGTGGGCATCACCCTGGGCTTACTCCAAAGAGATGTGGTGGTAATGCTATTTATGAAATTGATTTCTCCCCACCCTTACTGTTGCATTTTACTATTTTTGATCATCAGGCAGGAAAGCATAAATAAAATCCTCTTAATGTCACAGTCATTTTTCAAGCAGGAAGTGATACAAGTTGACACCCAACCATTAATTTGACACGGGGTAGTAAAATCATTTGATTCTGCTGGCAGAATTTCATAGGAATTAACCAGCTTGAAGATTTATGGTCAACATATTGCTGTAAAGGCTGGTACAAAAAAAAAACCAAAATGGACCATTATCATTACTTATTGTAAAGGGATTTTTAAACTATGGAAACAGAGTAACTTAGGGAACCTTTGCTTTCTATAAACATCCTCTCCCCAGTTTTATTCTAATTAAAAAAAAAAACGTCACAAAAGGGTGTTTTAGGAGAAGTAGATATTGTGAAGGGACAGAGGTATAGATGGGGTTTACTGGGACTTGAATTTTGCTTCCCCCAAAAAACTGAGCACATGTGCTACAGCCAAAGGAACAGTGGCCATAGTTCAAGTCTTCAAGGATTTGAGTTTTCCCACTTGTCCAATGAAACCTTAGGAGGTCAGGGAGCCCTTTGGACCTGATAAACACCTTCAGCCAGGCCAGGGAGAAGGAAGGACTGAAAAGGCCATAGTCTACATGTCATGCCCTAATCCCACAGCACTCTTAGCACAGCCACCAAGGCCAGGGAAGAACTCTTATGCACCCAGACTCTGGATTGCATCCTCCTGGTCCCCTTCTGCAGAGCACACACCCTTTTCCTTCAGTTAAACAAACCCTTGACAGGCCCGAGGACGCTCTCCCCAAGTACAAGTTCGCAGCTCACGCTCTCAGCGTAGGAGTACTGGAATAACAAACGTGGTTGTGTGCACGGGTGGGGGCAGCTCTGCCAGGCAGCAATCCAGCACATTTTCCTTTGCAGGAGGCTCCAGCCTCGGATGGCAGAGGAGCAGTGGCTGTGCTGTCCCCCACCCTCCTGCTGGCCACGACCCTGAAGTTTTCCCTCCAGCTGGGGGGAAGATGGAGGGCAGGAGGAAGCACGTGGAGATCGTTGTCAGGCTGCAGTCAGCAGCACCAGGTCAAGAGTGTGCCTGATGTGTTGTACCACCCTCCCGAGATGAGCCAGCTGAGCCAAGCCTGTGCTCCCTGTGCCAGCCCTCCCTGGGCTGGCACTCAGTGCAGGGAGCAGTCCTTACCCCACCACCCTGTTCCTTCATGCTCAGCCACGGTCTTGCTCACTCAGCCCCAATACTTGTATTCCCAGCATTATTTAAAGTCCTGCAGGGGAATCTTTCCAGCACCTCCAGACAGCAATGAAACCTGGATGCTTGCACAGCCGGTCTGACCAAGGGGTGACTGAAGCACTAATGATCAGCAGATGAAGGATGATGTTGGACTCCCTGGGAAGGGATGGGCTGCCAGAAAAGGAGGGCAGATCCCACAACAGCCATCCTTGTTCCTTCAGCTGTCACCTTCAGTGCAAGGAGCACCAAAACCACCATGTCCAAATTTGATTGCTGCAGTGCCTGCGCTAACAAGGTGAGAGCCGATGTCTATTATTTGGGGCATAGCTGAGCATTAAAAAGCTCTGGTGACTCCTGGCTCACATCCCATCACCTTGGAACAGGGCGGAGCCAGTCCTGGATCAGCAGGCAGAGCCAAAAGCCAATTGTTGCTCTGGTGCCTGCACTGCCTCTGCAACGCCTCACAGCCGAAATTCCTGCACGAACCGACCCACAGAGAGAGGGCCTCTGAACCAAGGAGATTTATAAGCTCAACAGCAGGAGATTTTGGGGGAGCAGATGTAGAGAGAGAGGGTCGAACAAGGTCATGCTGGAAATATATGGCAGAAGCAAGAGCTTAGCCCAGTTGAAGTAAATTCTTGCTCAATGGCAAAACCATGAGACCATTCTTCCTCTTAAGAGTTTTTCCATGCCCTAACAAGCCTGGTGAGGAACTTAATGACATCTGCGTGTTCTTGCCTGAGTGAGGACCTCATGATTTGGCTGGATGCCATGAAAAAAAGATGTCCAAAAGTTATGAAAATAAAGGTATTTATCTTCATTGTTAGAGAAAAAAAAAAAAAAAAAAAAGGCTGAGCCTTTTATTTCCCTCTCTTGGAGAATTAAGCTCACAGATTTACAAAGAACTGGTTGATTACCAAAATAAATACATCGCCATGCCAATTTATAGGACACAAATGTAGGAAACCCATCCAACCAAATCAGGCAAAGAGTAATTCATGTGAGAGCCCTCAGCATGTGCAAAGGGCGCAGTGCATGTGGAACAAAGTACATAGGGAAAGCGTGCTAGAAACCTCTATCTGCGGGAACAATTCCCAGCACAGCGTACAATGGAGCTATAAAATAAATGGTTTGGCTCTCCACTGGAAGCAAAGCCCAACTGTTCTCAATGAGAAGGAGGATCATGTATCTTTATAATGAGAATTCAGTCATTTTTAAATGTTGGCTTTGCTCATATCACCACCAAATCTGTCTGCGGAGCTGACAGGCTGCAGACTTCATTTGGGTTTCTAACTGTGATTACACATGGCAGTGATGGATACCACAGGGTTTTCTGGGGCTTAGGGTTTGGGGCTGGCTTTTGTTTTTCAGTTGTTTGGGGCTTGGGATTGAGAGAGCTGGTGGGGGTATTTTTAGTGTCACTGTCCAATGAGGCTTAAAGGGCTCTTTCCTTATTTTAGTAGCTCTGATAATGCACAGAGATGAAAGCAGCCCCTGAACAAGTTCTTCTTTATATTGGCAAAGCTGCCCCTTCTGTGATGAAACCCAAGAGCAGTTTCTGCTTTCAGTGCTCAGTGAGATGGAGCAGAACATGTTTACTGAGCCTGAACATACCAGTGCCCTCAGAGGTGTAAGCACCACCCTTTGCAGCAAAGGTGATCCTCGGAGCACTAAAACATCTGCTTGCTCAGTGGAAAAACAACCCCACAATCATGTTAACATTCATGAGCGTGGCATATTCAGGAGTTAAGGGAGCTTCCTTTCCTCTCTTGTTATTTCTTGAAAGGCAGAATCACTTTCTGTTGCTGACAGAACACACAGGAGCGATGCATTTCGCAGCCAGAGCAGCTCCTTTCACAGTCCAACCTGAAGAAACCTGAAGTTATCCATTAGAAATGAGGCAGCCTTCACACAAGGCTCAAAGCCCCAAGGCCCAAGGCTCAAAGCTCTTTTTTTCCCAGTCCAACCTCAGGCTGTAAGGCTACAGACAAGCAAAGCACTTGTATTAGGGTGGATGTAAAGCATCTATAGCAGCCCAGAGCAGTGATGTCCAAGACTTGACAACAACCTGGCACAGCGAGGGTATCTGCAATTTAAAAACTCAATTTCTCCAAATCTTTGCTCCTATTATTAAGACTAAAGAGCAGAAGGTCATCTGGTTACTTCTGGGGAAATAGTCAACGCTATGATCCACAGGGATTGCAGCCTGGACTAAAATGGGAAAGCCAAGTGGGATAATTTGGGTTTGGACAAGGTAGTTCTCCACAGAACCTGAGGGAAACATCCCTGAACTTGTGACATGAGGCATTTGGAAGCAGCAACTTGTGTATTTAGCCTGAGTGAGGGCACTGATAGGCAGATTGGAGCTTTGGCACATGTGAGAAAAGTGGCTGACCTGACTACTGGAGCCGTGGAGACACTGAGCTGATGACATGCACGGAGTTCTCAGCATGTTCTTTGCAAGTGGACATGAAGCAGCCCATAAAAGTGGTTCAGATCTGTTGCCAAGATCCAATGTTCTCAACTGAACTGATCTGGCACTCCACAGGACTGGGTCTCATCAAAGAGGATCTCTCTCTACTTCAGAGCATTGTATGGCCAAAGGCATTCCAGCTCTGCACAGGAGCTGGATAACACCTTGGGTTCCAGCCTGCTGTGGCCTTCAGAGCAGCAGGGCATGGCCAGGGAGTGTAAAAGCAGCTCAGGAACACCTAGAGCACATCACAGTCCTTGTGGAGTCATAAAATCACTAAGACTGCAAAAGACCTCCAAGACCATCATGTCCAACTGTTAACCCTGATGCTGTTTGTTCTTCATGCAGGCATAGAAGTCTGGCTGCAAAATTCTGGGACTCCCATCCCTGCAGTCATAATCATCCTGCCACAGCACTGATGGGAAATTTAAAGGTGATAATCACAAGTCTGCTCATCAAATGAAACAAAAGCCCAGCTGTGCTGCTCCCTGTACCCCAGCTCTGCCACTGACCAGCTGCAAATTCAACAAAGGGCACAGCAAAGCCAAGCAGAGCTCCAATTCTCCCCAGCAGCATGCCAACTGCTTCATCCCAGCACTTCTTCCCAAACTTTAGCCAACTGTGCACAGGCCTCAAGGCCAAAATGAGAGGAGGCTTCCCAGTTGCAGCTTTTGGAGGAGGCCAAACTCTCTGTACATTGTGAGTTGTGAAATATATGAACTCCCAGGCTTCACATGAGCCTCACTCTTCTGTGCAATATCACATGGCTTTTGGATTTGCCTGCCCTGTCCACCTCTCCCATGTGTTTCCAATAATTGCTTACATATGGAGGGGTTTCTTTTGTTTGCCCTGCGAAGGGACACGCTGTTGTTCCCCCTTCCTAGATGAGGCTGCAGACATACACATCATTTTTATTGGTGTGTTTTATTGCCCCCACTTCTTTACAGCACACGCCACCAGTCTCCCCAGCCTTCCCTTTCAGGCCACTGCTTACCCTTGCCCCTGCTAGGTCTCCTCATTCCCCATCCTCTCTCAGTCAAAACAGGGGCCCCTAATTAAGAGAATGCCTTATAAATCTCTCCGCATCCAAATAGGATCCAGAGCTTGGCTGGGGAGACGGCTCTGGAGACAGCGGGTAGGTCTGGCATTCCTCACGTTGCACACAGGCTCTCTTTAGGACCACTGCTTGGCATGTGAGCTCTGGTCCCAGCACTGACAGCCAGTGCCAGGACCCAACACTTGTGCCCACCGTGTACAGCAAGCAGATACCAGAGGAACAGGCTGGAGACCACCCACTTGGACCCAATCCCTTGGTTATGCAGAGCAAAGACCCAAACTGGGATGCTGACCCTGCAGGAGAGGCAGTCACATCACCTAAGGATTCCCTGCAGGACCCCGTGCTGTGCAGTGGTAGGAGAGGGGGGGGTAGCAATCTCTCCCCCAAAATGCCGGAGGATTCTGCACTCCCAGAGATGTGGCCAGCAGACCCTTGGGTCAGGAGGTGAGTGGCATTCCGAGCTTCTTATTCCTCTCTTAGGGCACATCCTACCCTCAACACCCCCAAAAACAACACAAAAACCAGGATGGAGGTTCCTGCTAACAAGCCCTGCCTGGATATGAGTTTGTGCCCTGTTTCACAGACTGGTGCCTGCGAGCCCCAGCTCAGCACATCCATCACCTAAGCCCCCATGGAAGTATCCAAGATTAGGGCCCCTGAGTGGCTCAGCCCTTTCCATCAATCCTGTTTATACAGAGAACACAGGTCTTAACCCAGGCAGGATGACCCTGCTGAGACATCGCCATTGCATCACCCAAGTTATGTGTGTTTAAAGCAGAAGGTGCAAGTAGCACCCTCAGAACCCACAGTAACACCAGGAGCCTTGCTGAAAATCTGCTCTTTGTGGGACAGTGGGGTTGGAGGCCTATAATTCAAAAAACACAAAGGATAAGAGCAGCCTGAGACAGAGAAAACTCACCCCACTATGTCACCACGTTACTTTGTCCATGTTGCTCACAGTCCTGACTTTTGATCAATACTGTGCCTGCCCAGGGACTTAAGCTCAGCCTGCAGCAGTGTCTCTGCATCACACTCACACACAATAATTTCCTCAGTGTGCACATCTCTGGAAATGCAGCCGGTGCCAGAATTCCCTGATACCAAATCCCTGCTTGGGCTGGTGCCCAGAGCTCTGAAAAGGCCGTCAACATCTGGAAGCAGTGACACTGCACATCTGCATCAGAATTGCAGGATGGAGAGAGAACTACCTACAGGGTCAGTTCTGTTGATAATTAAATCCTAAATAGGAGGGCTCTAGGTGTACTCACCTTCCCTAACACCGTAATGCTTGAACTGACTCGTACACGATGCTGCTGCTGCTGCTGCTGCAAACAGCCCTTGGAGGAGAAGTAGATGGACTTTTTCTTGCACTTGTAACAGAGGTGCAGCTGGGGAGGCTGAGCAGCTAGGATAAATCTAAAGTAAACATCTCTAATTTTCAAGGGAGGGATTTTGACTCTCTCATTCACATGGACAGTAAGAAACTCAGGAGAATAGATTCGGGCTTTAACCACAACCAGGACCTTAAGGACCAAACCAGGATCATACAAAGCTTCTTCAGGCTTCCCACAAACCTGTGAAACACATTTTCCCCTCAGACTTCACAAGGCTTTTCTACTGTACCCAGCAAGATACCTTCCTGCTTCCAACGCACTGGTGTTCTGGATGCCTGCTATGGAGGAGCACAGAATACCTTGTGGTTTTGCTGGAAACATTCCCTATTTAGACTTCTGGCATCATTTATACCTCAACATACAAGATACCTTTCTCCAAGCCACGTGACACCACATTTAATGTTTATTTGACTTTTTTTTTTTTTTTCTTTAAGTCATTTAGGTTTTTACTACTAATAAAGTCCTGATTTCCTGGAAGTGGGGTCAGATTTAGAAGAATGGAAGAGAGGACAAGAGGGAGTGTGAGCCCTCCCTGTGATTCCCCTCCGTGAGGCTGACCAGGCTCCCTGTTTGCTGCACTGAAGAATCTGGGATGCTTGGCAGGAGTTTTATCAAGTCAACCAAAAGTCAGAGAAGCCAGGAGAATTTACAAAAGGATTACTTCAGCTGCTGCATTTGTGTACTGACACCTCCTGCTTGGCCCCAGGACTATGAAATTTCAAAGAGGCATTACTTAATTTATGTATATTTTTCTATTATTTTTACATATTTTGTAATGTGAAATTCCCCCTTTGATAGCCAAGATCAGGGATCTTGAGCACCCCAGCTGCCCTGGGAGCTTGAAGAAATGTTTTTCCATGGTGATTCTGAACACACAAGACATCCAGACCAACCAACAACCCACTGCTGCCAGAGGCCATAAAGTAGCAGGAGCCACCTGTACATCCTGCAGGAGCCACGCTCTGTACACAGCATAGACAGACAACAATTTGCACAAAGAAAAACATTTGCAACCATGATTAAACTCGAGGTAATGAGGCTTCCTGATGCTTGTCTCTAATCTGAGAATCAGGCTCATTCCACTTGTGTTCTAAGGCATCACAGATAAATACTGCTTTGCATTCCCAGTGACCCCAATCCAAAGCTTTTCCAAAATCAGAAGCTCTCAGGACAGTAGCCCTCAGGAGTATGTTTTGGAGAGGGTGGGAGAGATTTTTTTTTTTTTTTTTTTTGCTAGTGAATAAACCCATTCTGTGGACACCCAGCATTGAAACGATGAGAGATCTGGGTTCAAAAAAGGTTTTTGTTTCGCTGTAAATCCTATTTATGGCTTAGAGGGCAGCTGATACGCCGTTAGCTTTTATTTCATTGATAATTCTGTGATTGTAGTTGAAACCTTGCAACTTAATGAGCTGATGTTATTACTCATACTGTGTGGCCATCTGGAACCAGTTTGGCCCGAGAGCCCAAAGCACCACCAGCCACCTGTAATGCATTAAGCCTCAGCCCAGTACCAGCTCCGTGGATTGGAAAAGCCAGGCCTGCATAAATACTAACCTGTGAGAATGTAATTGGAGAAGTGATATTTAAGAACTTAGAGTTTGCCAGAAACGCTCATTCTCGGGGGAATGCAGGCAGAGGCTTAAAGTTTAAAGCCAAGTGGTTTTTAGTTTCAGCATTGTGAATCAAGAAAAATCATTGCATATGGATGTCGTCGGAGTGTCCAAACCGCCGGGTCTATCCAAACAGGCCAGGCTGTGCCAGGGCTTTCCAAAACCAAGCTTCCCTCCTCACACCTGAGCCTCACACTGCACACTGGGCTCATTTACTGAGGTACCATCTCCAGACATCGCTCCAGAGGCACTGAAGGAAGAAGTCAGTGCTCCAGAATGCCTTGCAGAACATGCTGCCACCATCATTAAAAAAAAAAAAATAATTACAACAGGTAACACCCAACAATTTGGAAAGGCACAGAAACAGCATCTGAATATTGGAGCAAAATGTTCTGCTGAATATTGTGAGCAGACATGAGCAGCCTCTGGGTCAGAAAAGAGGAGAAGCAATGGCCTTACCTGGAATTCTGCGCCTTGGTGGCCTCCTGGGAGAGCTCCTGAGCTGGAGTTACTGGTGAACAAAAAAGTGGCCGTGTTGGCAGAGACATAAATTAGCATGGTTAATTAGCACGACTCATTAGCGTGGTTGCTCTCTGCTCATTGCTGGTTGGCACCACCTGGGGGTATGAGTCGCTACTCAGATTTCAGAGATTTGGGTAAAACACAATTCAAGTTAAATTCTTTTTTTCCCCCTTTTGATTTTTCCAAATCTTTTTGGCATTTCAATGGTAAAATATGTACTGGGAATTGCTCTCCACACTCTCCTGACACAAACACCGATGGCTGCAACTCAGACAGGCTGTGACACTGACTAAAAGCAGTTTTCCTGGTTGTTTTCCAGTGACTCAAGGACAATGGTTTCTCCTGCTGAGACTTGATGGAGTTGGACTTGATGATCCATATGGGTCCCATCCAGCTTGAAATATTCTATGATTCTAAAGCCCCTGGTTCAGTTAAAGACACACAAAACTCTGATGGCTCCGGGTAGGAATGCAAATCCAAAGAAAGAGGGATGTGCAGCCCTTGCAAGGATTTCCATTTCTTTTCTTCCCCTTGTTTGTCCTGCACAAGGGAGCTTTGCAGAGCAGATAATCAGTGTGCCCAGTAAATACAGGCCTGTATGAAGACACAACTTGAGCATCTTGTCTTAGAAGACACACTTAAATGTTTCACATGTTCTGTGTGAATGTACCAACATGGCATTTGTGTGAAAATCACATTTTATCCAGCATCATGTGCATTTCATACACTCAGGATACATCACAAAGGCTCAGCATGGCCAGCATCATCCAAAGTTCAGCCATCACATCCATATGCCTTGCCTGGATCTAGTTTGTGTTTTATTTATTTATATTTTTAGCGCACTTTTGTGACAGAAATGAATCCGTTTTAGATGAAGGCTGCAAGTACCTTTTCCTTTTCCCCCTGCCTAATCCTGAAGTGCTTTGAAATTCATGCAGAGTCATAAAAGAGAAGAAAAGGAATGGGCCAAGGAGAATATTTTCTGCTCTGGTTTTGATATAAGTGATGCAGTGCGATATAAAAGAGTGTCTACAGAAAGCCCACGATAACAGCAAAGAGGTGAAGAGGTTTCATTTTAAAACCTCCAGTGTGGGGGACGTATTGGGTAAGAGTTGGGGGCAGGTCATGCATTCCTCACACACAGAGGCTTTCCAACCCCATCCCTGCCTGGAAAACACCCTGATCTTTTCCTGCCCATCCCCATGGCCAAGTGGGAGCTGCAGTGGAGGTGGCACATGCCAGGGGCCATGTCCTTGGTGAAGACGCTGTCCCCTGGCCACGGCGACCAAAGCCCCTGAGACCCACAGCAGAACATGGAGAACAAAAACAAATCCTGAAAGAAGAGCTGAATTTCCATGTGGATGTGCAGAAAATGGATCCAGTGACTCTTTTCATTTATTTTCTTTATTATGTGTCAGAATATATTATGATACAAATCTTTTTGGCTTGCAGTCTTTTCTTCATGCTTTCATTTCTTCATGATCCTTCAGACTCTTTTTTTTTTTTTTCCCCAAATTTCAGCAGATTTTTCAATTTTTTGCGGTGGGGTTTTGAGTCATTCCATGCATAAAACTGCCCAAGGAATTTTTTTTGTAATAGTTCTTCGTGGGTTGACTTCCTGCAAACATACTTGAGTGGGAGCTCCATCAAAAATGCTGGTGTCCTTAAGCTGGGTGAAGATTAGGATGGGAGGATAAAAACCCACAAAAATTTTGAAGCTTTCACAAAAGCATTTAGAAAAGTTACTGAAAATTCCCCATATTTTCTGGGAAATTATTACTTAAAAAAAAAACCAGCAATGTTCCACCTTTTCCCTGAAATGTGTTTGCATCTTGGACTGTGATAAAAATCCCTCTTGCCAAATTTTTTTACTCTGAGCATCCATAACTCCATTTGAGTTGGAACAAGGTGATCTTTAAGGTCCCTTCCAACCCAAACCATTCTGTGATTCCATGACCATCTCCTACATTTCATTCTTGTTGTAAACCTGGGGCTCCTACCCTAAGGTTGCACCTCCAGGTAAGTCCTACTTAAAAGTCTTCCCTACTTTTTATTTCAAGTCCCTTTATCCAAGGTGTGCATCCCACACATCCATCTGCCATTTTCCTGACTGTGTCACCATCCTCCAAACCCCCTCTCTTGCTATTCCACCCGTGTTCCTTTGATATATAAGATCTCTGAGGATGGAAAGATTTTCTTACTCCAAATTTCTTTCACACTTAATCAGCCACAGGAAAAAAAAAAAAAAAAAAAGCAGGACTTTTGGGAAGCTCTGTTTGGAAAACATCAGTCACAACACCCTGAAATCCTCCCTTTTGCTGATAAATATGACAGTGGACAGTGCCACCAGCTCACAGCTGGTGTGTCCACGTGTGACAACAGGGACAGATCTTAGTTCACTGCTCTTCAAACCTGGCATCCTTCAGGACAGGGATGCCCAAGCACCACCTACAGCAGATGTGCTCCCACTGCAGCCAGCAGCCGCCTTGGACCGGGTTCCAAGTGAAGGTGCTGTTTGCTTTGCCAGGGTATCTCATCTAAACCGCTTGGATTTGCTCTAGGAATAACAAAAATGCTTTGCTACTCTGCAGTTTTTTCATTCCCAGCTCAGATTTCCCGGAGCTCAGAAGCGTGGGCACGCAGAAGCTGCTCACAGGCAGCCCAGCATTTGGCTGTCAGGATAAAATTCAACCTACACTCAATGCCTACGAGGAAAGAAAAATAAGGAAACCCATCTAGATTAACTGGCTCACCCCGGGTCCCACAAGTTTTCATTCACAGCTTTCCCTGCCAGCCTCGCACCGTTACAGACTGAGTGGTTCAAAGCTTTGTTCCTCCTGAGGCTTTTCCCTTCATGTAAACCCCAGGTTATTGCACTGCATCCCCGTGGCACCGTGCCAGGATTGCACATCTGCACTCACCACAGCGAGAAACTCGCTTGTGCCTGCCCAAAAAAAGGGGGAAAAGGTTCCTTCATGGATGACACAGTGGTAAGTGGAGGTGCAAGGGCTGGATGTGTCGTGGGTGCCTGCTCAGGGTCATCTCCAAACCTCAGCAGCCTCTGGGCCATCTGACTTAGCTTGAATCTGTCCTGTGGTTTCCCCCAGCTGTCCCAAAAGCAAAAACACCCCCCACTACGCACACAAGTGTCTTTTCCATTGGCAAAACCAAATTTCTGGGGTTAGGTTTCTACAGAGAAACCAAATCTGGCTCAGCTTTTCCCAGCAGCTGCCTCCTCCTGTTTCATGACTTGCACCTTGCTCCCATCCCTCGTGCGGCGCATGAAAACTTGGAAACGAAACCCATCATGATTTATAAATAATGTGGGGAAAAGAAACAAACAACAAACCAAAGCAGAGAGCTTGATGACACATCCCATCCACGGCTTGGCCAATCCTTTTGGCAGCACCTCACATCTTCAGGTGTTTCTGACCATGGCAGGGGACTTGGAACAAGATGATCTTTAAGGTCCCTTCTAGTCCAAACCATTCTAGGATTTTACAATTTAGACTCTAAATCACCCAACAAACGAAGTTGCCTGTGCAGCCCAGCACCAGAAAATGGGGAGCAGGGCAGGGATTCCCACCCTCCTTCCATCAGCACACAAACCACTTGATTACTGATTAAAAGCAATACAAAACTGATTAAAAGCAATACAAAATCACCTCCCCAGTGTAAGAAAAACCAAGCACCAGTGGTGCAGACCCATGAGCATTTATCCCATTCATGCTCTGGGCTTACTGCTGCCACACACCATCCTTCATCTCCCAGCAACACCCACTCCCACTTGAACAGAACAGCACAACACTGAGGAAAAAGGCAGCATTCCACATGCACAAACACATGTTTCTCTGTAAATATTTGGAGAACATGCGAATCCTCAAGAGAGCGGGGCAAAGCAGCGAGAGCTTCAGCAATGATTCTCATTGCCTTCCAAACCCCAACCATGAGCAGCTAGGGCCTTTCTCCATGTCTTTCCTGCGAGGAGGGTTTATTCTTGCCCCTGTTGCTGTGGTGTGGGGATGCTGGGCTCTGCTTGACACTTTATGGGACTTTTAAACAGCAGGTGTGCAAGATGCAGCCTCAGATCAGCCAGTGGGGAGGAGAGGCTCCATTCCATCAAAGAGAACAAAACCAAACCAAACCAAACCACTGCTTTTCATGGCTTGCAGCTGGTGAAGGGGCCGGGGCGCTGGAGCCCTCCTGGATCCCGGGGCTGCCGGGGTGTCCCAGACGCATGAGGGGAGCAGAGCAGCTCTGCCCGCCTCTGTCTCCATGGAAGTGCTTATGGAGTGGAAGGAAGTCATAATAAAATTTACTGCACTTCCACAAAGTCCCGCTGTTTGTGCCTTATTAATCACTTACGCAGGTCCCTGCCGGAGGAGGTGGCAGTGATGGATGTGCTATTTAGATAACCTGAGCTCCGTGCCCGGGCTGTTGTCTGCCAGGGGTGCCCCTTCCCCCAAACACCCGCCGTCCCCTCGGACCCTCCCTTTCACCTTCAAAGCCACCGCAGGCCTTATCAGGGCCACCGCCAAAGCAGCCGTTTCCAGAGGCATCCAAAGGCAGCGGCTTTTCCCATTGCTGAGATCAAACAGCCCCTCCTGCCTGCAAATAAAACCTGGCTGGAAAACAAAGCGGCCATGCCCTGCCTCGAGTCCTGAGGGACACTCGGAGCAGGCACACAGCAGTGGTGCTGCCAGCACAGGTCCCATCCTCTGGCCACCCCACCATGGGACTATCCCACTGGGATGTTCGTTTTGAAGGGATAGAATGGCTAATGAAAGATGTCTGTGTCCTGCCAGAAAAAGAGCGACATTTACATAATTTATGTTTTGAAGAAAAAAAACCTTTTGACTTTAGATTATGACTTTGGTGAGCCTGGGGTGGGTTCTATTTGGGCAGCAGCAGATGCTGGGGTCGCACGTGGCAGAGCAGCCACTGAGCCCCACTGAGCAATGCAGGGGAGGATGGCACTGGAGGGACAAGAAAAGGGACCCTGCTGCTTGCTGGCACTGAGACCCAGTGACCACATCGCCCTTCTCTCATACCAGTCATTCCTCCAGCAAAACTTTTCCCACTCACCATCCTTCATCCCACATTTTGGGGGCTCTGACTGCTGCTCCGTGTTCCTCCAGGGTGAGATCTTGCTCTGTGGTCCGTCCTTGGCTGCACAAGAAAGGACTCACAGAGTCAACCCTGCCCTCTCTGGGCTGGATGTGGCTCATTCTTTCTCCAAAAAGCTGCAAAGTTTAGGTTTCTTTTCTTTCCTCCCCCCCTTGCCTTCTCCCTTTGGTAACTTCAGACCAGCAACAAGGCCAAATTTCACTCATTCAGTGTGTACCAACACATCCTTCTGCCCAGGAAAGCCCTCAAATCTCTCTTTGTATCCTGAATTTTTTTTGCCTGTGATGTGGAAGTTTATGTATCCTTGAAAAATCCACGTCCCTGCTTCTGAGAGAGCCAAGAGGAAGCAGTTCAGGGGATTGGGCTGCAGCATGGCTCGTCTCAATTGCAGTGAAAGGGTTGTTTTTCTTGTCCCTAATCTCTTCTCTGTATTGCATTTCCTATCTGTTTCATAAAAGAGCAAATTTACTGTAGTCATTAGAGTTTTATTTCAAAATTAAAGGCAGGCTAATACAAAACTGTGCACGTATTAACTTTGCTTTTGTTAAGTCAGATGTTTCTTAATCAGAACCATATTTTATGCAAAGTGTGGTAATTTTAGGCACCTTAAAAAAAAAAAGAAAGAAAAGCAGTTAACCTTCCATTAAATATCAACCCCTCTTCACTGTAAACAACTCAGCTCTAGATCAATGGTGTGGCATTTGCTTTCCCAAATGCAAGTGTTTGTTTCCATCTTTTTATAAATGACAATGTCTTCGTGGCCTTTCCATGTTAGTTGATGCTGAGAAATGGAGTACAAAGACACAGCCCAGACTGCTCTGGCTGCAGAGCTGGCTCTTTTGGAGCAGTTCAGTCTCTCATGCTAAGGGTGGCTCCGAGGTTCAAGTAGAGCTCCATGGATTAGAGTGCTTGAAATCCAGAAACTTCCTCAGCAGTTCATTTGGAACCCCAGCGCTGATATTTTCGCCTCTGCATCATTCCAGCTGGGGATGCAGAAACACTGCCAAAGTGCAGCCTTCAGCCAAGCCCCAGGCAAGCTTGGGACTCAGGACCAAGCATTCTGTGGGGCATCAGCCTGGATGATAGAAAACATGATTTCCAAGAAGCAGCAGAGGCTGGAGACAAATATTGGAGAGAAAAGGCCACCCTGGCTTGCAAGCGAGCTACATCTGGTAAGGGGCTGCTCCCTGTGTGCAGTGCAGGTCTCCCTTCCTTCCCACATTCCACCTTTCAGTCCCATGGGGAAGGCTTGGGTACCATCAGAGACTTTAAAGAATATTAGGTGCCTGTGTTTGTCTGAAACAATCCCTTATTTTCCCTGGATTTGCAGCTTGCATCAGGCCTTCCCTTTACAAGGTCTTCAGTTGCTTCTGCATCTTTTGGGGCCTCAATGCCTTTCCAAAACAGGACGCCATGCAGAGGCAAGGGCAGATCCCCTCAGAGCTCATGGCAGGACTTATTTTTAAGCCTGGCAACCTCCACAAAACCCTTCCCCAAAGCTGTGGCATCGGTGCTATTTCACTCTCCTCCTCTGGAAGCACCGAGGTTCCCCAAACAGGACCACTCCCCCTCCTGTTCAGTATCAGGTCTGAGCACACACATTTCTTCTTAGGAGCAAGTGCTGTATTTGCTGGAGCTGCTTTTGCCCTGGTCAGGTCACAGGAAAGGGAAGACAAGCACTGCAAGGTGAAATGTATCCTCACGTGGGTCAGGTCCAGGAGAAATAGGGTCAACATGGAAGTACAGGAAGATGCCAGCACCAAGTGAAAGGTTGGCTTCCCATTTCCTCCAAAGCCTACTGCAAAAACTTCCAGTTGCATGCATTTCATGATTCTCAAATTTAGGGTTTGCACCTGAGGCTGTTGATGCCAATCCCACTTTTCCCATTTTTCCCCACTATCCCATGCTGGAGCTCTGAGCTGTTGTCTGACACAGGTATTTAAACTGCCAGAGAAAAGATTTAGCAGCCCAGGAGACCTCATCCAACCATTGCATCCCTCTCTCTGCTTCAGCCACAGGCTCCCACACTGGCCATAGGGCTAAAAATAAATCAGTGGTGTTTAAATCAAGATGTGCTTTTTCTCTCACCCTGCAGGTTCGAGTAGCCACAGCAAAAATAACAGATTTGTTTTGTTTTTCCCCTCAGCTTATTTTAATCCTCATGAGGATAGTTATGGAATTGTGGTAGCACATTTATTGACTCAAAGTGTTCTCTCAGAAGCTGCAGACCACTGAAACCCACAATTTTACTCAAGAAACAATCCCTCTCCAAACAGAAGCCCCAGTTTCATGCTCATAAATAATAACAGTAGAGAAAGAAGAAAAGTCTAAATAAGATGGAGAGGGGGTTCAACAACAACCACAGCTCTCTTTTCAAAACAGCCTTACAAAAATGTTGTTTGTACCACAGGTCTCAGCTGGACGATAAGAGGAATGTCAGGAATCTGGTTTCCAGAGACCAGTCTTTGGGGAGAAGGCCATTTTTGAGACATACTTGACGATACGATCCTGAAAACAGTTCTATAAATCACAGCTGACTCAGCCCAGCAAACAGCTTCTTTGGAGCTCCAGAGCCACGGCAAGGGATGTGCAGTTATCTGTTACTTTGGATCTGTGTCTCTTACAGGAAAGTTTATTCCAAGACCCAAGTGCTTTATGAGTATCTTAACTCTTGCAACCAACAGGAGGAAGGTGTTTATGCTGAGCTCATATGTCCATGGATTCATTTGGCTGGTGCCCCAGAAATGAGAGAAAAATAACATTTTTGTGGTAGCAAGTCTAACTTATTTACACCAATGTGAAAAATATTTACTTCCAGCACAAATGACCTGCTCGTGGTGATAATCACAAAGTGATTTGTGGCTTGCCAGTGTCCTCGGCAGCAGCAGTTTGATCCCATGCTGAATTGGCGTTTCTAAGATGCTTTATGGGCTTGAAAGCTGTTTCTGAAGGTGAGGAAAGTGGGAGGTTTGCCCCCAGCCTGCACCCTCCTGAAGGAATTAGAAGCTCTCATCTGCTAAACTGACATGACCCAGCAATGATTTCTCCCCCGGCTTTCCTTCTAATTTTATCTCCCCACTTCATTTTCCTGCTCAGCACACAAAATTGCTGCTTTTCCTCCCTGACTCATCACCACAGTCCCATGGGGCAGCAGCGAGCAGGGTCCCACCTTCACCAGCATCACTGACAACCAGGGAAGGGCAGAAACTGCAGGAATTAGCCCAATTTCCCACATGGCCCTTCCTAATTGGCAGCACCGAGAGGCAGAGGTGTAAAGGCATCTCCTGCCCCCATGAACCCCCCAGCCCAGGGGTCAGCTGTGTCAGCAAGGCATGAAAAGAGACATCCAGAGTGAATCCAAGAGCTGCTGGATGTGAACCTCTGTTCATTGTGTGCCTGTGACGCAGAGCAGGGATGTCATACAGGAGCTTCCTGAGGATGGATGGAATAAATAACACACTGGCTGTCCCCTGGGCATGCCAGTGTGAAGGGAGGTGACCCTGGGAGCCCCATCTCCTTCCTGGAGGAGGGGATATGCTTGCCATGAAGCCAAGGTTCTGCAGGTTGGACTATTGGGCTTCCCCCATTCCCCAAGCAGGGAAAATGGAGCAGCACCAATAGAAATGACTGAATGAGGTTGAGTGCAGGGAGATGTCTCCCTCACACGTGGCCTGTGCAGGAGGGGCATCCCACCACAGCTCTGACACCTTTCCCTCTCCAGAGCCTGCCCCACACCATCTGCAACAGAGCAGGGAGCAGAGGCTACTTCCAGTGGACAGACTCCCATTCCCAGGGGATCAGGGCTCCACAGGACAAACCAGCATGTTCTCCAGACACATCTCATGTCCTTGAATGCCACAGACCTGATCCCTTGCTCCCTCATTAGCAATACCCTCCCCAATCCCCATGGTGGTACCCAAGATCATCCTCCCCCCACCAAAGCCGCAGCTGCAGGACATCGGGGTGTCTTCACTGGTGCTGCCCCATATCCTCAGTCACATCCCGCTGCCCTCACTGTCAGTGGCTGGGTTGCCCCTAATCCAGTGCTGCCCCAAGTGATTAAGCACCCCTACACCGCCCTACAGAGGACCAGCTGGACGGGTGACTTGAAAGCAGCTTTGCTCCTGACATGCCTGGGCTTCGCCTGGTGAGATCGAAGGGTGAAGAGAAAAACATAACTCACCAGAGAGCACATTTTTGCATTTCAAAGAAAAAACAATTTTACTTGCTAATAAATGATTTGTTTGTTTACCCTTTCCTCCCAGAGAATGGTTTCATGGCTGCAAGTCCAGATAACTTATGCTTCTCTTTAACCCGCCCGTGACTCGGGGGTCACCCATTCGGAGAAGTGTAGTATTTCTTACCCTGGTAGGCAGCAAAAATAGGCTGGACTCTTGCCAGATGGGAGGCTTGCTGGAGACACCCAAGTGGCAGTCTGGCTGGTGGCCATGCAGAGCGGGGAGGTCAGGGGCCATCCATCAGGTTGGGTCCTTTCTGGGTGAGCAGGCTCGGATAAATAAGTAGTTAAGCTGCCTGCTCTGTCCCTGGAACTGGAAAAGCCATTGGGAGTGGCGCTTTCAGTGCAGCACAAAGTGTCAGCCTGGTTTGTTTTGTTTGCTAATGTAGCCCAACAAGAGGCTGGTGGGTAAATGCGATCGGCTTGAGAACATACCGGTCCTGGACAGGTTTTGAGATGTGCCCAACAGTGACCCCATTGCCCTGGGCTGCCATGAGGGCTGGGGTTTTGGTTTGTTTGCTTCCCCTCTGCTTTGTTTCTAACGCAGAGCAGACCTCATTTATTGTAACAGGAAAACCGAGGGCTCTATTAAAGTCATGATTATGCGGCTGCCAAGTATTTGGGGTGTTTCAGTAAGGATTTCTTTTCAACAAGAAAAATCCCCCAGCTCCCCTTCACAGGTAAACCTATTAAACATTTTTCAAAGGTCAGTTTTTCCTCCTATCCCCCTTGAGCCAGAAACAATTGCTTTTGTTTTGGTAACACCTCAGCAATTCAGAACTGAAGCACCCACATTCAGGTTCTCAATAGAAAACAAAATTTCCCAGTGAGACTTTCCAGTATCTCCAGGAGCTCCAGCCATCACCCAAGGGAACGGCTGCAGTGCTCTGGATACCCTCTGATTAATCCTCCTTGCACCCTCAGTGTACAGAGGGTATTAACCTCAATTTACAGATCAGGAAAATGAGAGAGGAGGGAGATGAGTGATGGCTGTAATGAACACACTGCTCCACTCAGCCAAGGATTACAACCCATGGGCCCCCAGCTCCCAATTCCCTAATTAGTAAATGGCATAGCTCCTCCAATGGACCAGAAATGAGTCTTTTTGGAATAAAGCAAAATATTTCCTTTCAGATGCTTGGGCTCCTGCAAAATACCTTGCTGCTGATGGTGATTACAAGCCCTGCTTCTGCCACTGTCACCTCTCGTGGTTTTGTTAGTGACAAATTCATCTTCAGGGAGGAAATATCTGCTGCCACACCACGTCATAGGAGGAAGCATTACAGAAATGCAGCTATTCAGCACTCTTGGGGGATCTGGCTGTGCCGGGGGCTGTTCCACCCAGGCTGATTATGGCTCCCATGCTGGTTTATTTGCTGAGTGTTTAGGTCTTGATGCCAATGGAAACCCAGTTTCATCAACCGTTTTTTTCTGGCATGAGAGCATAAATTTGATTAAAAATTAATTCAAGTCACCTCAGTAACATTCGAGAGTTTTGCATAACTCTGACAAGTGCAAACCAACACTTCTCAGTAGATGGGATAGTTTTGTGCATATGTTGCATGCAAGCAGCGTGTCTTGGTTCAGGCAGCAATCCCAGCCAAGAAAATCCCAGTGATCCCAAGCCATTGCCCATGACAGCTGATTTCACTGTTACATCTTTTCTAGTAGTCCAGAAGAACACATCACAGAGCCACAGAGAAGCCTGAGTATTTATGGCCACATCCTACCCATATCCATTAAATATTTCCTATCTATGCACTTTTAAATCTCAGACTTCCATAGATGTTTTAGGTTTAGAAGAGTGGTTGGCACATTTTCCAAAAGAAAGTTCTTTGCTTGTTATTTTGCTGTTTTGCGGGGTATTTTCCCCGGAAAAAGAATAATATTCTATAAAAATCTATAAGCTTTACAAAATTTATATCAAAAAGAAGCCCCCTCCACAAAATGCACTCTGATTTTCCTGCAGCGGAAGGGTTGGCATTACGCTGGCTGGCACATTTCGTCTTTCTCTTTCATTTGCAATACAATGATGTAATCTTAGAGAAGGAAAAAACAGTTTTATTTGTGAAAAAAAAATCAGTTTATTTTTGGCTTTGAGATTTTCTTCCCGGCTGGAAAAATGTTTTCTTTCCTGTAATTTCAGAACGTGTTTTCTCTAATTTCAGATTTTTTCCATAAATAACAAATCTGATTCCTGTCCTGCTCTATTGCATCCTTTATGCAGGATCCTCCCAGGAATGGCATGCCTCAAGGATTAAAGAGATGTAATGTTTGGAGAGAGATAAAGATTAAGTTCACTCGGTTCCTAGACCTCATGCCGGCTCCGAGCACAAGACTGAATTTCACTTTGTATGAGTTATCACAACTGAAACTGCTCTTCGGTGGAAACCACTCTGCAACCATCCATTTGCAGTTGTAAAAGTCAATATATTTAAGCCTGCGGTGCATAACAATGACCCCTATGGATCCTCCAAAGTTTTTCTTGGATCTGTGCAAGCCTGTTTTTAATATATTACTCATCTAAATTGTTCCTGGGACTTGATTATTTGCTGGAGTTAAATATCCAATCTTTAAAGATTTTTAAGCATGTGCACACTGAATTCCCTGCTGCAATAAGCTTCATTTAGCTCAACTAAAACTGCCTTGCCATTAAAAAAATGCTTAAATAAATCCCAAACTAACTGCTCTCCTGGTTGGTGGGAGCTCCCCAGGCAGGATTCCTTAGTGATGATAATCTCTGGTTTTGGCTGGCTCTGTTTGGTCCCTGGAAGAATAAAAATCCAGTTTTCACTGAGCTGCACATTGAGAGGGCACAGCCACCCCCTCTCCCCTGCAACGTCCTTCCACATCCTACATGGATACTGGATGTTCCCCAAGGAAAAGAAATGTGGCAAGCCAAGCGATCTACAAAACAATATTGATTTATGCTCTGTCTCTGAAAAGCGGATGAAATCACCCTGGTTTGTCGGAGCCAGGGCTCGCTGCATTCCTCCCGGTCACCCCGGCCCTGGAGAGCCCTCCTCGCTATTCAAAGGCAAATCGCTGCACACCCAGCGCAGCGCCGGGTCCCTCCCTTTGTCCCCATCAGCTCCTGGGGCAAAGCCTGCCGAATTCTAAAGCCCATCAAAGGCTGCTCAGCCTTTGCCTGCTTTGCTTCCCAAGCCCGGCTCCTTTTCATCGTGCTGGTGCAAATTAAGGACCAGCCTATTGAAGGAGATGAAGCTGTAGCAGAAAAGGACCGGGCCATAAAAGTAACCCAGAATCCGAGTTCAGCAGGCGAATGTTCTCTCTCTGTTTCTTCCGCAAAGAGGGAGAACTGGGTCATCCTGAAAATAGCTGTACAAAGCCTGGCATTTTCCCCCTTCTCTCCTATATGGAAGGGCAATTGGGCAATCATGCGAAAAACTGCTTAAAGTTCAGCGAAATGTGGGGGGTTTTTTCTTCCCCTCCTCCTCCTCATCTGAATAATCTCCCCTTTTGCTCCACAGCAATGAATACTAACAAGGTGGTTCCAGTGTGCTTTCCGACGGTGTTCACAGCAAGCGCCAAACTTTTATTCCCAAACTTGAAGTTTTGCAAATTGTTCACCTTTGTGACTTTGACGTCTGGGGGAGGCAGGGGAAACACCCTAATTTATGTCCCTGTGATTGATTTTGGTGGAAATGCTGGATGTCTTTATCTCAACCATACAGTCCGATTTCTGTGGTTTCGACCACAGAGCCTCCCTACAGTTTCAACATCTTGATATCCAGAATTAATAAACCTGATATGAACATGCTTTCACAACCCCCTCATCTTATTCCCCCGGGGGAAAATATCATCTGCCCTATTGTTGACTGCTTGGATTTACCCCCACAATATCTCTCCCATCAACATGTGATTAATCACCCTAATCCAGCAGGCACCTCTCAGGAACCCAAAACCTTTTACAAGCCCTAATTAAGCCTTGCAACATCCCCATAAAATAGGTTGAAGCCAGGGTTAAATGATTTGCCTGAGGTGACAGAGTAAATCAGAAGCAGGGATAGAAATGAGACGGAAAGCTGCTGCTCCTGAAGCACGTGCACAGCTCCCAGGATCGATGCAAGATACCAAAATCTTTATATTTCTCTTTGGAGGTAAGATGCTGCAGCCACAAAAGCCATGGCAGCCATGCTCTGAGGCTTCCTCAGCTCTCAGGAATCTTCCTCCATCGCTTCAGCCTGAGCATCACCTGCGGGTCCAACACCTCTGCTTGCCCATGGTCCGTGTCTGCGCTTCCCGATCCTACTCCTCGTGCCTGCTGTGAGCTGACAGCTGAGCCCTGCCCCGGAGCTGACTGTCTTTCATGAGCCACCTCTCCCCGTTTGACACCCAAGCTGAAGTCAGCCCCTTGTCACTTGGCACATCATCAATTCTGGGGCTTGGGCAGGGAATCAGAGCCAGGAGTGAGGAATTGGGGTCTGGGCTTCTCTCCCCCTTCCTCCGGAGGGGAAAATTACATCAACAAAGGTGAATCCAGCGACACATTCTGGGACGCAAAAGCAGCAAAGAGGAGGGAAGATCCATAACTTTTTTTTCATGGCCTGGGAGGTCCTGTTACCTTGGCAGGGGTCTTTTTGTGGGATCACTTCTTTTCTAGACTCAGAATTAGTCTCATGCAGGTGGTGGGGAGGGCTGTCCATGTGCCCTCTTCTTCCTCACCACAGAGTTATGAAATACAGTGTGGGTTTCTGAGGCTGATTTTCTTTCTTCCTAAGAAAGATCTTTCCTTTGTTTTTTCTTAATTTGCCCCAGATTTTCACATCAGAGTCCAACACTAAACAAACAAACCAGTGAGATGAGCTCAGTTGGTTACAGCATGGTGCTGATGGTGCCAGTAACTCCAAGGGTGTGGGTTTGATCCCTGTTTGGGCCATTTACTGAAGAGTTGGACTCAATGATCCTTATGGGTCCCTTCCAAATCAGAATATTCCATGATCCTGTAAACTCAAAAGCAACGTTCCCTCAGCTGGTTTAGTGGTCTCCTCGATGACCAGCAGCAAAAACAGACTGGCAGGGGTAGGGAGATCTCCCAGTTGTACCCACCAAAGTGTGCCCTGTTGGGAAGTTTAAATGCCCACAGCTCCAGGAAAGCATCCCTTTTCCTGGGTAAACAGTTTCCCTTATCCTTCTCCCCACTGCTCATGTATATCCTTCAATGTATTCCTAAGGGTCATCCAAGGAGACACCATTCCTAGAAAGTTCTTCCTCCCCCAGGCCTTTACATCTCCCCTCACAACCTTTACACAGCTTGGCATAATATCGAATAAATAAAACGGGAGGAAATTTGCAAGGAAATGATGGTCAGAGGCCCTTGTGCATCCTCTGCCACTCAGGGGTGGCAGTGCTGGATGCCAGGTCAGCCAGGGGCAGTGCGAAGGAGCGAGGGGATCATCCCTGTGTGGCATTACTGAAAGCTTTAATGAGAGCAAGGAAAGCCAGCAGATCCCCACTTCTGATGGCTTCTGTCTCAGCTCTTTTCTCTCAGAAAGCTCAGATCTTTGGGATTCTGTTTTCTCAGGAGCCAGCTTGGATCTTTGGCATATATTTAGGCTGAGGGGCATCCCAGGAACCTCTTGTCAAAGAGATAAATTATTCATACATTACCCACTGCTGTGACCCCCTGGGCACAAAGCACCTTTCCAGCCTGGTCCACCCCATGTCCCTGGAGACAGGGCAGCGTGCCAGCTGATGCGGGGAGAAGGCTGGTGGAGCTGGTGGCCCCCCGTGGCATCCCTGGGGACAGCCTTTCGTGCCTGCCCACGTCCCTACTGCCAGGAACATCTTGTGTCCAGGTGTGCTCTGCTCCCAGCACGGCACAAACATCTGGGTGAGTGGCATACCACAGCTCTCAGGCAGCCCTGCCTCGAGAAATCTCCTGGGAGCTGCATCAAAAATCCTCCTCTTCCTTCTCGCCTGCTGCTCCGCAGTTGCAGCAGCCACCCAGTCACACACAGGCTGTGCACGATCAGCACATGAATTCCAGAGGCTCAGACCATCCCTGTCCGATGCTCCGGGTCTGGAAGCAGTTAATACTCAAGGTGTCAGGAAATGGGGCTAAAACTATGCTGCATGTTTTCTCCATAGAACATGCCATGCTTTCCATACAGCTTTTTCAGTGGGATTCTTCAAATCAGCCCTTACAGGCCATGGGATATTTTTTTTCTTGCCCCTATTTCAACATCCCAAACAGAGCCAGAGGCAACAGGTGGGTTCTCCCCTATCCTCCTGCAAGGCCAGTGCTCCCAGCTCTCTCACTCCTTCTGGTGGGTTTTGCAACATTTGGCTATTTTGAAACCCCAAGATAAATTTCCAAACCCGTGTTTACAGCAAAAGGCTTGAAAGCACAGATCCTAAACCCCGGAAGGCCAATAGACACAACTCTAATTGCAATGTTATTCTAATTCCAACTATTTTAATTAAGCACTTGGGCTGGCGATAGGACTGTGCTTTTTTCCCCTGCCTTTTGGAAATATTTCCAGAAATATGAATAGTCTCAACAGCTGGGCAGGAAAATCAGAAATCAAAAGTGTGCAGAAAATGCTAAT
Source organism: Corvus kubaryi (assembly GCF_017639235.1). Taxonomy (NCBI): domain Eukaryota; kingdom Metazoa; phylum Chordata; class Aves; order Passeriformes; family Corvidae; genus Corvus; species Corvus kubaryi. Next base: position 21,759,391 of record NW_024581108.1, on the reverse strand, counting down.
TAAAATGGAACTAAATTGCAGAAAGCTCAGCATTTTCCATGCCATTCTTTCCTGTCTGGCTTGGCTGTTCTAAATTCACCTCTCCACGCTGCAGCAGGAGCTGGGCTGGCAGCATCCTAGGGCTGAGACTTTGGGAACAGAGACTACTCCTCTTTCAAAGACACAGATCAGAAAATGCCTCCGGCATGGATCTGATGGCAGGGCTACAGCCATTTCCCTAAGCCAGCCTTGGAAGCATTGCTGTTATCAACGGAGCAAAATAGCACTTGTTCCACAAAAAGCAGCCAGGAAATGGTTAATCCCAATTAGCCCAAACCAGCAGATACCATTCTTTATATTTTGGCAGTTCTCGTCTTGAAAGAAAAAATATGTTTGTGTTCTTGGAGTCAGCCTGAACAATAAAATCAGATGCCAATTTTCTGGTCTAAATTAGGTGAAAGACCAGACTTTTTATCATATGTGTGTGTCTGTGTGTGCTGTTGGGTTACATGTTTATTTTACTCCTCTGTGTATTTACCACCAAAATCATGGCCTGCCCTGCACATGGCTCAGCCTGGCAGAGGAACACGATGGCCTGGTTCATTCACTGGAATGGAAATTCAACCTGGCACCAAGAAAAGCCGAGGCACTATCAACTGCAGAAGGAGATATTGCCAAAAGATAAACATCATAAAGTCAGTCATTGTCAGCATATCAAGCTGAAGCCTTTCCAGGGTGGATGAATAAGGGGTTTAAACTTTTGCACTGGTTGAAGTGTTTTCATGTCCGATTTCAGTGGGAGCTGAAAGACATCCAAACCCTGGGCTTCAAAGAGGCTAAAAATCAAAAGGATTAATGAGTGGTAAAGTACCATGGGAAAAGAAGTGGAGCTGGCACATCTTCCATGGGACATTGTCCATTGTGCACACACAGCCAAGGTGCAGGCAGCACTGCCCCCATCAAAGGGGAGGCAAAGGAGAATGCAAGGGAAATAAGAGCGTTTTCAGCTCCATTCCACACGCTGTTCCCATCTGCTGGGATCAGCTATGGTAGCCTGACCGGGGGGGGACAATGCCCTGTCACCACCTCTCTGTGGAGCAGATCTTGGGCCCTGTGGACACCGTCTGGCACGTGATGAGAGGGGCACAACCCAACCTGTGTGACCCACAGGAAGCCTCAAACACCCATACTTTTCCTTTCCACATACAAGTGAGATTCCCATAATCTTGTTTTCATCATTCCCTCTCCTCAGATGTCACTAATTTCCAGGACAGACGGGAGGATGCCAGACTTGCAGTCAGCACAGACTCCGGCACACAACGGAGCAGCCATCCCTGCAGCAGAGCAGGAGATCCAGCACAGCCCAGCCAAAATGGGCCTGATTCATCAGCCAGATCAGCCAGCAGCAGCTCTGCTCACAGCATGATGCTCCCCATCCAGAGTTCCTCCAAGCCCTTTCCTCTGGCCATCCACAGATCTTGCTGGCATCTGTTTGCTGCTCACTTAGCTGGGAGAGCACCTTGGGCATTGAATCACTGGCACCCCCTTCAACTTCTTTTCCAAGTGTTTTCACAACACTAGAGGGAGACAGGATTCAAATCAGGCTTTGCAATCACAAATCTGTGTTTATCCATGACAGAAACCATCCTGAAATCCTCACAGAGCCCAGTGCACCCAGGAGAACATAGGTGCCACCTCTGAGCACAGGCAGAGCAGACCCTTTGCAAAGGAGATTCGATATTGTTTTGGGTATTTCGCTCAAGAAATGCACATAAAACAGACAAAAATTGAGCACAGGCTTAAATTTAAGCACATACTTAAGAGCTTGCTGGCACAAGGGCTCAAGCAAGGATTAAAATCCTCACACCACATTACTTTTAATTGAGCTACTGTCTTCCCATATGGTTTTCCTTGGGGAAAGCAGTGGCTGCTTACGAGTTCAAGTAACAACATCAGTTAAAAGAGTATTCAAACAATTGTGGTTGGCAGTTCCCTGAATAATACGAATGTTATGGAGTGTCGGAAAATGTCGTATCATCAATTTTCTGGTTTCCTGCACTCATTGCTTTTGATCTCCACTAAAAGATTTATTGAATGGCTTTCATTTTTACATTAACCTTGTCCAAATCACACCGATTGAGAGCTAGGGGGGTTTTTAAAAAATTTTTTTCTTTTATTTTTAACATACAAAGCTTTTTAAAGCTGAGGTTTTCCATTCCTCCCAGTTTTTATTGTTTGAAGCAAAAGGCTGTTTTGGCAGGTTTATGAGATGGAGTCTGTTTTGCTGACAGACATGCCTGATAGATTGCTTGTCCGTGTTTTATTTTTGGAGCCATTGCTGCATTATCTGCATTTGAAAAACAATTCAATTTGATTAAAATTTAAATCAAATATATGGTAATATCAGCCTTGCTTACCACCAGATCTTACATCTCTCCTGTGGAGCCTCTTGCCCTCACTGTGAAGGAAGTGTAATGCAGAAGAAAGTGATTCCTTCCCCTCCAGCAGTGGCCACATTTGGTCATTATTGCTCACAAATGCGAAATAATTCCTCCCCATGAACGATGTGATGTCTTGAAAGGTGAATAAAGACACTTCTTGTGCTGCCTGGCTAATCTAGACATGCCATTGATCAGTGTAAAATTAAAACATTCCTCAAAAAATAAAGTTATAGCAGCCAGGACATTTGGCTTGGATGATTTCCTTTAGCAATGAATTTTAGAGTGACCATAGCATGCACAATTAATGATGGATTGGATGGATTGGAAGTGAAGGACTATAAAGATTATTACCTTTAATTTGTCCCATGTATTTAATCATTTGTAGCTTTTAAGCTCTGCCTTGGGATCACATCTCAAGAATTTGTTGTTGTTTAACAAGACTGTGTTCACTAATCTGCACCACACCAGAAGTTTGAGGTGACTTAGAGAAATAAAACTGAGAACTTTTAGTGCCAACAGTTCTATGCAAAACAGCAAGACAGTGAATCACAGAGTATCCCACATTGGAAGAGACCCACAAGGATCATGAAATCCCACCCTGTACCTGAGAGTGTTGTCCAGGGCTCTTCCTTCAGGTTTAAATGATACCTGTTACCATTCTGGGAGGTCTTACAAGCCTATTTTATTCTCTGTTTAAAGAAGAGAAAAATGGAGCTTTCATTCAAGTTGTATAAAACAGAGGTGCCTCCTGCAACACCGTGAGACCTTCAGTGGCAGTTGTGGTAAAAGAAAAAACGGAAAAAAACCCAAAACAAACAAAAAAGAGAGCCCATTTTCTTCCACTGTTCTTTGCTTTTAGCCAGCCCAAACATGTTAATTTGATGAGCCAAGTTCACCCCCTCAAAGTCCACATGTGACAGCACTGATGAGCTTGGCCTTGCTGATGCTTCTTGAAATAGCCTCCAGCCCCAGAATAACCCTGCACACACAGCAGCACCTCTTCCTGCGTGGAAATTGCAGGGATGGGTGGGCAGGGAAATCTGGGCAGCTCAGGACTGAACAAGAGCTGAGGATGGTCCAGTTTCTATAAGCATGGCTAAACAAGGCAGAGTGCCCCTCCTCCCCCCCTCAGCATCCCTGTTTTCCCCTCTCCTATCTCAGCTGAATTTTCCTACCAGCTTCCTGAAGACACTTCCCGATTTCACACCATAAACATCCTCCACTTTTATTTGGCCAATGCTTCCTACGCTTCAAGCCCTTCCGCCCAGCTCCTCCAGAGCTGCTTCTATGCTTCCCCTGCCCTTGATATCTCAGCAACAAATGAAAAACCACCTTTCCTGTGCTGGGTACTGGGATGCTCCAGGCATTTTTACTCCTTCCCTGCTAAGTGGTGAGTGCAGGTCACTTCACACCAGGGTTACCCAACAGCTCCTTTACAAGAGGTAGCCACGGTGGTGGGAGGACTTACTGATCCCAAATCAAAGCTGGGAAGGGCATCACACTCAGAAGGAACTGATGTGGTGCTGGGGGTTGCTCCTGTGCTGTGAGGGTCCTTCCAATGGGGGCACATGAGGAATGGGACTATCCCCTGGTAGGAGGTCGCAGCCACCCCGGCCTCCACAAGGAACAATGCCTCCCAGCCACATGCCACTGTCCTTGGATCACCTCCCCTGGGAATACCCAGAGCTCAAGCCACAGCCAGCTGGAGGCGAGGGATGTTTGTGTTGACCACACAAGGTTTCCTTAGCAAATGATTTTCCTGGAGAGCCAGCACTGATGGACACAGGGAGACGCTGCTGCCAGCCAGGTGAGGTACAACCTTCATGCTGCTTCTTCCTCTTCTGGAGAGCTTTAGCCACTGGGGGAGATCAGTCATGCCCTATCATATCATTGCCCTTTTCCAGCTTTGTATTTTGCCACTCACTACATGAGCTCCCAGAACTCCAACTGTGTTTGACACTTTGTGGAGCCACGAGCGAGCAAAAAAGAGAAAGGGCACATCCTCCACTGCAGGAAGCAGAGAATCATAGAATCACTTAGGCTGCAGAAAATCTTTGAGTCCAGCCATTAACCCAGCACTAAACCATGTCCCCAGGTGCCACATCTACATTTCTATTAAATCCCTTCAGGGATGGGAGCTCCACCATTGCCCTGGACAGCAGTGTTTGACAACCTGTTTGGTGAAGGAACTTTTCCTAATGTCATATCCCTTTGGTCAGCTGGAGTCAGTTGTCCTGGCTGTGTCTCCTCCCAGCTTCTTGTGTCTCTCAATCCCCCTCACTCTTGAACTCCAGGACCCTTTTTTTTGGGCTGGTGGGCACAGACTGGGGCTGGCAGAGCAGTGTTCACCCGTGCTGGGAATCAGCCCAACACCACGGCTACGGTGGGACATTAAGGTCTAGTATGTGACTCAGCATTTGGGTGCTCTGGTGGCCTGACAGGAGGACCTGCAGCAGGCAGAAAGGGCCTGATTTTTGGAAACAGCATCACGTGGAAGGCAGACACACTCCAAACAGTTCGGCTCTGATTTAAGGAGAGGCCGTGTAACCTCAGCTTCTGCAAAAGTCTTTACAGAGGCATTTGGCGCTTCATCAGCAGCTTTGGGAAGGTCTTCTGATACATGAGAAAGCAAAAGATTTTGCCAGGAAAACTAGGTTGAGGAGCAGCAAGGCTTATTTATGGAGAGCCTGCAAATGGGCTGTCTTTATTCCCCACGATTGTATCGGAGCCACCGATGGACAAATGCCCTGCTTCTGATGTGAAAATATGAAAGCGAGGGTTGCTTTGAGAACTTTATATTTTCAGCCACATTTTGTTAGCATCAGTTGCAGCCAGGGATATAATACCCTACCTCAGAGCAGCCAAAGATAACATGCAAAGCTTTGCTAGAAAGGATGGCTATGAAAGATGAGCGAGTGGCGGGGAGGATACCACATCCTGCATTTAACCAGCAGCAGACAGGCACAAAATCCCTGGCCCCACACCTGTCACCCACTGTCTCTCCCCTCAGGAAGATGCATTTTTGCCACCCTGTTATTCATAAGTAACTCTGATGTTTAGATGTCATTGGAGCACAGGTAGCATTGTGTCTTTTAACAAACTTTGGGCAGAAGCCGAGAGCATCCTGTGCTCGTTTGCCATTTTTGTGTTTGTGATCAGGGAAGCAGCAGCTTCTCTGACTGTTCACATAACACAGGAGTGCTGGCAAGGAAAGCCTGATGGCTTTAAGCACAGCACTCCTGCATTTATTGTTGCAGATAAAGCACACTGTTGAGAAGAGTTTAGAGCCAAGAAAGCCCCAGGATGAAGAAAAAAGTACTGACAATTTTTGTGCTTTATCCTATTGCTTTTTTCTTAAAGGGAAAGGACAGATTCTTCAGGCAGGGTCTTCATCCACCTTGCACCACTACAAAAAAAAGATGGGTGAACAGAAAAAAAAATAGCAAAGGGACTGGTTCCATAATTCTAACATTTCTCCAGCATTAGAGCATGATAAAGAAAATCTAAGTTGTCCTTGTTTAACACTTAAGAGATAACAGTTATGGAGCCAGGACAGCTGCCTGCCCACTGTCCCATAATGGAATTTAAATGTACATGCTGGAGGCTTCCTTTGCTTGGAAGAGCCACAGACGGATGCAGGTGACAATTCCTCTGTAATACATCATGTTTGGAGCTCAGGAAGCCTGAACTGAAGCAACACTGACTCCACCTTAACCGGGGGCACCACATCCCTCGTGGCAGGGAAAAGCAAGATAACACATGGCATTTGTCAGCAAGCCCAGGCAGAAGCACAGAATCTGTCAGAAATACAGAAACTGTCCAAAACACAGCCCAACACAGGTGAACAGGGAGCTCCAGGTGAGCAGGAGCACACACTAGATGAGCCTTGCTCAGCTCTCATCGATTCTGACAATTTTGTGCCTCTATCACGTGAGCAAAGAGCTTCAAGGAGGGACTTCTGGAGGGAGATCAAGGAGCTTGTGCTCACTGAGCAAGTTCTTGGGGTGGGCAGCTGCCAAAAGCAGCTTGCAGGTCACCTGGAGACCCACACCCTGACAGAGGAGAGGCTGCTCTCGGTCTCCCAGCACCACACCAGAGATGACAGCAATGTGAAGCTTGGCCTCAAAGAGCCTCACAAGAGAAAAACAACTCCAAATCCTTTTTTCCTCCAATAAATCTTTCCTTGCGGTGAGAATCACTGGAGAGTTCAGTTATTTTTCCGATACGCAAAACGCAACTGTCCAGCCCAATGACTGTGTCATATTTGCAAGAACAAAATAAATGAGGGACAAAATTAAAGCTGAGCAGCCCCAGGAATGGGCTGCAGGAATCCTTGGGAACAACATGCTGCCACATATGGCACACCAGGAGAATCCTGCTAATGAGGAAATGAGGAACACCATCCATGACAAAATACTGAAGTTAAGAGTCCACCTCTTCAGTATCAGTGCTGTGTTCAGTACACACCACACCTCAAGGGCTGGTTAAAAACAAGTTATTGACACCCCAAAACAGGCAGGCAAGACTTTTTCAAGAAAAGAGAAAGACTGGAACTAAAAAACTAAAAGAGTCCAGAAAGAGTCAACAGGTCATGGATTAAAACAAACAAACCAATCTGTATTTTCCAGCTTGTCCTTTTGGGCCAAAGCTTTCCAGGTGCTGCGTGAGGTAACTAAATTTATGCCTTGAAAATGCTCAGAGGCTGCATTTTATTTCCTCCAGGGATGGAAGATGAATCTTCAGATGATGTTGTCCATCAGAGCTGTGATGGGTGGTGGATGTGCCTCCTTCCTGGGTCCTGGGCCCCCACTCCAGCTCTGCAGACGAAGGGGGACCACACTATAATGAGAAGGCTGGTGAGCAACGGGAATAGCAACCCCAAGAGTCTCAGACTGACAGCAAAGACACCTTTCTCCTCCTCATGCCATCCTTATTGACCTTTTCCAGATCATTCATGGCCCTCTTCACCCCTCAGTGAGTTACCAGTTCACAGAAAACTGCACAAAACACGGAGACTGGGGAGGATCGTTAACACCTGTGGGGGTGAAGATCCTCTGGCATCCTTTGGCTCAGCAGATTTTGTTCCTCAGTGCAGGCAGCTCAGGCAGCCTGATCTATCATTGCCTTTGTGTCCTCCCAAAATGTCCAAGCCCACCAGGCTGAGCATATTTGTCCCAGTCCAGCTTTTTGGCTCTCAGCAGCTCTGCTGTATTATTAAAAGAACACCTTTTTGTCATCCAGGCCTTAAACACCTCTCTTGAGCACTTGTGAGAGGACTGAACACCCAAGGGCTTCTTCGAGAGAAGAAGAACTCGCCCTTCTCACAGGAGCTGGGCTGAGGAGGCTGATAATGATCTTGTGATCACAAATTACTTTTCACAAGGTCCATTTATGAGGTAACAGTTGGCATGCGGAAAGCATTTCATTTCGCCAGCAGCTCGCTGAAAACGAACCGTCATGAACCCTAAAAAGAAACCCTGAATCAAAGGCTGCATTCTTCTCTCCCACAGTGACCCCTTTGTTTGGATCTGCCCAAAAGTTTCATTACGAAAGTCTGATACAGGAGCCTTATTAAATTGTGATTAAATGACGTGTCCGTGTAGCAGCCTGCTTGCTCTGCTGTTGATGTGGGCTGGATTTCTTAGACTTTTAAAACATACAAGCTTATGAAATAGCTGTAATATCTTTTCCCATGATTTCTAGGGAAAGGAGGGTCTTATGCTCCTGCTCTAGCCATACCTGGCCTGGCTCCAGAGGATAACATTTTCATTAAAAGTGCATTAGGTGCACAGTTCACCATGCAGCCGTCCTGACGAAGCATTGACCTGGCTCAGAAGCCTTAATGGGCTTTGGTGAAGTTTGCTGGCCTCTGTGAAAACAGAATCACCCATCACTGGATTGACTGTGAGTTGGTTTTGCCATCGTTTGCATCCAGTTGGTTCCCACTGCTTCCACCTCTGTCTATGTTTGGGGATTTAAAAGAAGCAGCACAAGCTGAATCATGGCTAAAGCCAGATAATGGCTGATTACTGGAGCAGCAGGACAGACCCTGGGACATCTTAGAAAGGGTTAAACAAGAGAAATTCAAGCCCAAAGACCTCCCCACCATTTCTGACCAAGTGTGAGCTCTGAGCTGCCAGCAAGCTCGCAGCAGTGATGCATCTTTCCCTTCAGATGACTCACTGTAAATAGTGCCTGGTGATATACGCACAGAGAAATGCATTTAACACGGAAATGCACAAATTCATACGTTTTAAGGCCAGAGGAGCCATCACAAATGTTCAGTCTGGCTCTCTGGAGAGGGCAGCCTCACCCAGCAACTCCTGCCCAAAATGCACGGCTTCCGTTGGAGTGAAAGCCTCCACAGAGGAATGCTTGAAATACGTTCTCCTAATATTTGTCAGAAGGGATGTTGTAAAAACAGAATCAAAGAATCATAGAATGGGTTGGGTTGGAAGGGACCTTAAAGATTATCCTGTTCCACCCCCTGCCATAGGCAGGGACACCTTCCACTATCCTAGGGTGCTCCAAGCCCCATCCACCCTGGCCTTGAACACTGCCAGGGATGGGGCAGCCACAGCTTCTCTGGGCACCCTGTGCCAGGGCCCCACAGGGAACGATTTTTTCCTAATATCCCACCTAATTTGAAGCCATTCCCCCTCTTCCTGTCACTACAAGTCCTTGTAACAGCAGCTCTGTGCTCGTTGGGTAGACAGCAGATGAAGCTGCTCAGAGAGGTGGCAGAAGCTTTGATGGGAATGTGGGTGATTTCTGGGAGACGCTGGCAGCCTTCTGGCTGAGTCAGCGGGAATCGTCCATGGGACACACGTCCCAGGCTGGCCCCCTCACAACCCCAGGACCAGAGGGTTGGATCACAGAGGCACCACCTCAATTGTCCAGCAAAGGCCATTTAAATCATGCCTTACAAAGTACAAATGTGTGTAAATATTTGTGCAAGATAAGATCGGCCAGCGGCCGAGCAATGTTTCAAAGAGCCGAGCAAGGGCAAACAACAATTTATATGTACTGCTCCAGAAAAATAAAATTATGAAATGCAGCAATGTGTTTATGTTAGGGTAACATTTGCTCTGGAGTGGGTTTCTGTCAGTGGATGTCCCACACATGGGACAGGCAGTGGAGCTACGAGGGCAGAGCATGAAAAGAGATTTATCTGAAGAGCAGTCCTGGATCTCCTGAGGGACTCCTAATCAACCAGCCACAGGACATCAAAAGGCTTTCAGGAAAGGTTGGTGGATCTGTCAGATTCACATACACAGGCAGCTGGTTGCTAAGTTGTATTTTATTCAGAGCAAACACTCAGTGAGCATGAGATAATCTGGGGTAATCAATCTTCCTTTATTCAGGAGACAAAGTGTGTTATCTAAAGTAGCTGCAATGCTCTCTGACAAGGATACATTCCAGATTTGCTCCTTTTAAATGAATATTTTTCATTAATACTTACAGCCCAGAGTCACAATCCTGTGGGCACCACCAAAAACAATCCTGAACTGGAGGTTCAGAGGTGCTGTCCCACCCTGCCTCCCTCAGCAGGCAAACGCTGCTGCTGCTGCTGACCTGGGATGCTGTGACACAAAAGCAGAATCTACTCACAGAGAAGACAGAAGAAAATCTGCACAGTTTATAGGTGGGAAGAAGACACTGCCAGTGTCTCAAATGGTTTAGCCCAGAGAAGGAATAGCAACTCTCAGCTGTCCCTAAAACCCCCCAGGGAGGACCACACTGCAGTATCAGATGCCCATGAAAATCAGTACACCGTTTTTATCAAGACTTTGCACACCTCAATTGCATTTTGTATCACAAACCATATTCTCAGCATCTCCTCATCTCTCTAACACTTTAACTACAAAAGTCAACGGAGCTTCTTCTGGCACAGCCACCTACACCTTCCCACAAGGAGCCAAACCCCACCACCCTTCCCATCACATGGTGTTCAAGCCTTGCACAGACAACAGGAGCTGGTGGATAATCACAGTGCAATGATTTGAGCTTTGAATTGTAGACATCAGTTGCCAAAACATCAGGCTGCATGAGCTGGGCAAGGAATGAGAGAGTTGAGTGAGCCACTGTGCTCCAACCACCAAACAGCTGCCCCCTCCCTTCCCTCCACAGCCTCCCTTCTTTTTCCAGATGCTTTGCACTTCCTCCTTTCTTCTGCCAGGTGTTTTCAGCACATCAATGCTAAAAATTTCAGCGTGTCCTAGGATTCCAGCCTGCTTTTAACTGAACTGCCACAGATCTGTCTCCACTGAAGATGTTTCTTGCCAGAAATATTATCTAATTTGTAAGCATTTCATGATTTTCTAAGAGTCATAAAATACAGTATTAGGAAACAAATGGGCAACGGAAAGGATCCCTTCTGGTAGCCAAAGTGACCATATAATTGGTTTTTATGAACAGCATCTGAAGAAATGAGTCACAACCCATATGGGTTTTGGAATCCAGATATACATCGTGTTTTAAGCCTCTCAGAAGATTTATCCAAGTTTTTCACATATAATCAATGGTCATTAGACGAGGACATGAATTATTACAGCTCCTCAGGCTGAGCACATGTTTGAAGGGTGAAGGCTTCACACATTCTCGCTCTATAAATACCCATCCAAGGTTGTCCAGAGCATGAGCAGCTCAGATGGCAGAAAGTAAAAAGGTATCACAGAACAAACTGCAGACTCATTACAGGGCTGAGGCCTCCTCCCTCTGATGGGTGTAAATGTTATTAGCTTAGGACATGGTTCAAACTCCAGTTGGAGTCAGACGGAAAAACTTTACCTCTAAGTCGGGCTGTGTATCCTCTTTCTCCATGGCTTTAACCATTTTCTCATAGCTTGGCCCCAGCCAGTGACGAGGTTGGGTTACAAGTTTGCTCACTCAGCTGTGATGCTACACAAATAACACCCACACAGTTCACATGTGCACATTTCCCATGCACATCTGGGCTGTGCAGAGGTGCAGAAACATCCCTCCTGTGGGCCTGCATTTGCACAACCACACACACCTCACACACAACACCACACTCACTCCTGGGTGCAGTTCCTCCATGTCAGTCCACACTCCCTTCTTCAGCGCCAGAGGATCCACATTCACCCAGTGTTGGCACAGGACTGCATATCCTGCATCTTCTGAAACATGCTGAGAGCCCTGTTTGCAATGGCTCCAGACTTCTGCCTTCCAACTGATCCAGCAGCAGTATGAGAGTTTTGTTTCAATGACAGCAGATGCAACAGCTACAAGACCCTGGGCAACTCAAATCTCTGCAAATGTAATTGTTGAATTAAATCACTTCACATTCCAGCCCCAGGTGCTGGTCCACAGTAGCTTTCCTCATGACTTGCAGCACTGGAACATTTATGTATCACACGTTGTGCCAGTTTTCAAGGACTCCCAGAGACAAAAATGTCTCCCAGTACAAAACAGTTCTCTTGTTCCCATGGAAATCTCAGCCAAATAAATATTTTGCAAGTTCATTTGCTGCAGAAGAAATAAGTCAGGGCTTATGCACAATGCTTCAGGCACAGCACCTCCAGTGCATCTCTTTCATCCATCAGGCTTCCATGCAGCCACCATAGCTGCCCAGGAACACCAGAGGTGGCTGGCCTAAATTGTACATTTTTACCTCTGACAGACTTTTAGAACCAGAAGAGAATGTTGCAGTCCCATCCAGCTCCCTATGAAACGCAAATCAAACAGTCTCAGCTGATAATTTCTGCATCAAGCCCTGTGGCTTCCACTTGGGCCAGCACAGACACATTCCCAATGTGCTACAGCTACTGTACCTTACCTGTGTTCCTCCAGGTAAAGCCAAGGGGAGAAGGGACCTGCAGCCCCTCTTGCTGCCTTTTTGCCCTGATAAATGAGGAAACCGAGTTCCAACAGCATTTTTAAAAGCTGTCTGGTCTCAGAGGTGAGCAAAACCTCTGCATTCCTTGGGAACCAACAATGGGGTGGTGGAGAGTAGACCAGGGTCCATAATCTGTTGCACAGGTTTCACTCCACAACAGCAGCACACATTCAGATCCCGCTCTAAAGGGAAGCTGAAGGATTAACACTGGCTCCCAGACCACTCCTGTTGTAACAGAACCCCTGCCTGCAGCTTGACAGAGGCACTAACGGGGTCTTTGATGACAACTGCCAAAGGAAGGCTCCAAGACAGATGAAAATTTTGAGGTTAAAATTTGAAAGGCAGTCAGTCTTATCCTCATATTCGTGTTACAGCTCATGATAAACTATTCCAGAGGGAATTCTTACCAGGATGCTAAAAGAAATTTTATGAAGAACTAGAGTCATTCATCCAAAATGAGGATGAAAGACTGAAGTTACCTAGGAGGAAACAAAGAAAGGCAGTATTTTGCCCTCAATTTTATTGTGTTTCTAAGGCAGTTCAGTCAGATAAAATTTGGAAAGACATCTGAAGATGAAAAGGCCTGTACAGAAAAACAGATCCAGAGGATCATAATTTAAGGAAATATTATGCCAGTTGTAGCAAAAGTAGAAGTTTTCATATTTAAGTTATTTCGTATTATTATGAAAGATACCAAGACTAGCATTCTTCCACCAGGAGATTTCCCAGATTTCCCACCCACATAGAGTCTGAAATCTCTCTATAAGGAGTTGTTCCCTACTTCACTGATCAAAGCAACCATCCCCATGCTGGCAGCCCAGCTAGAAATAAGGCTGACATGCAGTTTTGCATCTTTAGCCTTGACTTCAGTAGACAAACAAGACTTTCTGAGCACATGGAGGATGATTTCACTCCTTGAATATCGGGAGCATCTATCTGGTTGGTTCACCAGTTATCAGAGATGATTAAATCATCTCTCCAACACGCGTCCGAGCTGATGTGGGGATGGGGGGTTCTGTCCCCTCTGGTGTAGCAGGAACCTCTGTGCTGCCAAGCAGCCATGAGAACACAGCCAAACCCAGGCTCATGGCCTTGGAACTGCTCCCACGCCAAGAACAACAGTAAATAACCTGCTCTCAAGCAAGAAGCATGAGCATTTCCAAGCTTAGCTGGGGCCTCTTCTCCTTTTTTCCTTTTTTTTTCTTTTTTCTTTTTTTTTTTGCCTGAGAAAAGTCAAAACACTCTGGGATGCCTTGAAAATACAGAACAGCAAGTGCTGCTGAAGGGGATATTTGTAAGGAGCCCTGCCATGACCTCAGCTTTTAAATCATTTCAATCAGAACGACTCAGAAGTCATGCCAACGCCAAATTATCCCCATGCAACACAAGAAAGGAAGCTAATCCCTGCTCCTTGATGATAATTGGCACAATGAGAAACACCTTTCTGACATGATTTAGCGCTGAGCCAAAACCCAGGCTGTCTCAGGAGAAAACCTCTTCGAAGGAGCAGATGATGACAAAGTCTTGAGTGGTGCCTTGCCCAACACCAGAGGTGTTCAACGAAGCAGAACACCTGGCCTTCCTGGCTCATCCCTGCAGCTGGCCACCAGCCATGGCTCACCTCCCCGTGGTTTTGGATACAGGGAGGAATTCCTTCTCCTTTCCAGTGGCCAGACATACTTGATTTTCCAGCTATTCCACCGAGGAAATAATCCCCCAGGTGGTTATGTGCTACAAGGGTCTGCGCAGTGACTCAAGCCCTTGTGGTTTTCAGTGGAGCCGACTTCACAGGAAGATTTGGGTGGGGGGGGGGGGGGAGGGGGAGGGGGAAATAATTCTTAATTAATGTGACAGTGGATAGATGTGGTGGTGAAACCCCAGGCAGATGCAGGTTTTACTCCCAGGTGACTTTCCATGCACCTACCCTCATGCCCAGGCCTGAATTGGCTCTTTTTAAGGGAAAAGAAATAACATTTTCCATATAATTCAGAGGGCTGGACTGAAGTTGCATCACTGGCACCCACAAGATGACAGGTGGAGGTTTCAGCCAGAGTGCTGCCAACCAATACTGGAGAGAGGATTACAACACAACAGAACCACCTCAACCTCAAAATCTCTGCTCAAAATTGCTGCTGTTTTTCAGATGGTTTGAGTCTGGAAATATTCAGCACCAACCCTTTCCAGCCATGCCTCAAGGTATGGGGCAGGGTAACAATGCATTTCCACTCCCGTGACTTGATCACATCTAACCCACTAAACTGGTAAAGAGCAGCAAGACCAGAATATTTAAAAGGTCCTGGCAAGATCTTGGAATGCTTTTTTCACGTGCAAAAAGCCCCAGGTGCTGATGCAACCCACCACACGTGTCACCTGCCCCCAAAGGCAGAGAAAGGAATGCATCTTTAGCCTTGTTTTCCCAGCACAAGCACTGAGCAGGGGGCACTTGCACAGAAATATAGAAAACAAAAACCCCACCAACCCTCCCTGCTCCCTACCCCCCAAACTTAACTGAATTCTGTTCAGAACCAGTTCTCCTCTGGGAGAGATAAGATGAGAAAGAGAAAATCACTTGTGACAGATGACAAGGTTGGTGGGGAATTCACTAATGGGAAGCACACACATCCCAGGAGGATGAAAGCAGTATAAAACCTTACAAAAAAACAACTGTGTGTCTCATTGGGTTGCTTCACTGTGGTTCCTTTTACAAAAGATACATTCAGTTCAAGGCAAATCTTGATTTCCGTCATGAGCCTGGTATTACACCAGTGCTGTGAGTTGGTATTAAAGATACAGGAGGTCTGTGTACACCCACACGTATATTGGGCCCAGATTTATACAGCCTGGAGAAGAGAAGGCTCCAGGGAGACCTTAGAGTCCCTTCCAGTGCGTAAAGGGCTCCAAGAGAGCTGGAGAGGAACCTGGGACAAGGGCATGGAGTGACAGGACAAGGGTGAATGGCTTCTCACTGACACAGGCCAGGGTTAAATGGGATACTGGGGGAAAAATCTGCCCTGTGGGGGTGGTGAGGCCCTGGCATAGGTTGTCCAGAGAAGCTGTGGCTGCCCTGTCCTTGGAAGTGTTCAGGGCCAGGTTGGGTGGAGGTCTGAGCACCCTGGGATAGTGGAAGGTTTCCCTGCCCATGGCAGGGGGTGGAACTGGATGAGCTTTAAGGTTCCTTTCAACCCAAACCAGTCTGGGATTTATTGTTTGTATCCTGTGACACAAACACCCCCAGTACCTGCTCCCAGGATGTGCAGGCACCCCAGCAGGCTGTGAGATACAAAAATCTGTTCAGGAATACTGCATGGGGAAAATTGCATTCCAGTCCTTAGCTGTTTGAAGGACTGATTTAATTTCCAAGATGCAGCCCACTGCTTTCTAACAGCACATGCTGCTTTTATGAGATGGTCTGGAGGAAAACACCCAGAACACTTATCAGCTGAAACCACAGGTAGCACATAGGGAAGCAGATTAAGGGAATAACATGTTTTCCACAGGCAGCTGTGCCCCACACACACATGGAAAGCCCAGGGGACAGCTAACCCTGAGAGCAGCTGTTGGGTTTAGTACTACAGACCCACAGAAAGATTTATCTCTAACTCTCAAACAGGCAGGAGTTTGGTAGGGATTCAAGGAAAACAGTAGTGGATCCCCTTTCATTTAGCATCCTGAGGAAGTCTGGGCAGGGGTCAAATTTTAGCATGAAACAGCCACAGGTAGGAGCTGCTGATTTCTTGAATGAAGCTCAGACCATGGGAGGTCAGTAGCAAACCTTGCCTGTCAGCCCCTCCATGACACGTACAAACCAGCTCAGGGTGCTCAGGAATCCTGGGACACCAGAACCAATTTTGCATCATTAGACTCAGGAGGTGATGGAACCACCTTCCACTCTGGGAATTGGAGTTAAGAGAACATAAACAGCTTTTAAGATAGGTTTTGACCAATTCATGAAAAAAGATCCAAGATATGGACTTCTCCAGCAGCAGAGGACACTGACCCACCACATCTCTCAATCCAAACATCCAAACACTTGTGCTACTCACAGCAAAACCTTTTGGGGTTAGATATTTGCTGGACCAGCTGCAAACTGTCATCCCAAGCAATTTTCTGCGATCCCCGCTATAACATGTTGCTCATTTTCATTACAACCCGGTTCTCCATCTCTGGGTGTGCCTCACCGTGGTGAAATCTGACTCTGCCACTTAATTAATACCATCACTGCAGACTGTGACTGCCTGCCCTATGCCGAGCACCATCCCCACGCTCCGAGGTATTTGTTGCCGCGACAAGGGAATACAAAGCTTTACACGCAGGAGATGGAAAAGGTTAAAGTCAATATTTTGGCTGGTGGAAATATTTATGGAAAGAATCCGTGAATTAGTGAGCTGTATTCATTCCACTGACATTTCCTAACTGCGTTAACCTTTTATATTTCTTGTGGTTGGCTCCTGTTTAATATGTTCTAATTATACGAGAACCAGGAAGCAAATGAACGGCTGAGATTAAAGTCAAACAACAGCCATAAATACTGCAGGACAGATTCTCAGCACTGAGCCTGTAGATTTAAGCCTCTGAGTTCGATGCTGAGCAGATGAGACACATAAGGACATCAGACACATGTGCAGAGCTCATAGTTTCTTGCCCACTCACTCATTTGAGGGCAGAACTCGTCCCTTTGATGGCACCGTGCTGATGTTTCATTGCGCATGGAGCGAAGCACATCAGTTCATTCAAAGAGGGTTCACAAAGGACAAATAACTTCTGCAAGAATCACCATTTCCTCCCGCCTTCCTACCACGAGAAAGGCAGGAAAGGAAAAAACTGACTCAAAATGATTCAGTAACGATGGGCAGATGCTGTCAGAGGCTTCAGCCAGCCCTCAGCACTGATCAGGTAAAACTGGATGTGCTGAGCACAGTGACAGCAATTCCACCTCACACGCGAGCAGGCAGTCCCTCAGCAGAGATTCACCAGCACAGCAATATCTGTTACAAAACACACAAGATCAGAACAACTTTCTCCCAGCAGAACCTGACATCACAGGCAAATGCAGACAGTTGCAAAACTCAGCTCCACGCGGGGAAGATGTTAACAATCTGTCCCAGTTCTGTCTGATGCACGGAAATGCCACATGGCCACTCTGCCACTCGCCATCTCAGAAGGGGATGGAGGAGGTTCCTGTGTACAAGTTGTCCCTTTTAACAGAATACAGCCAAAGCTGGTGAGCAAGGGAGCACCAGCAATTTGCTGACATGGCCACAAACTCACACAGTTAAAGCTGGCCAGAGATGCTGACCTGTGGAGCAACTGCGCCTCTGCTGGAGAATTACTTCAGAGGGAGACATTTGAGCATCACTTCTGCTTTGGGGGTTAAGAATGGCACCACCAGCTCCAGCAGCACTCACACATGGCCAGGGTGCTCTCAGTCTGCAGTCCTGACCCCGCTGCCATGCGCACCTGCATGTCAGCTTCCTTTGACCACTGTGGGATAGAGTGGCTCTGGTGGGATTAAGTGTTCTACTTCTCATTGACCAGCCTCCTGTCTCCTCACAGACAAAGCAACAAGGAAAAAGGACATAATCTTTCATCTCTTTGGCCTGTGTAATGTCCTCCCAGCTCCTTGCTCCCCTGTCTATCCATGGACCATAGTATTGCTGGATATGCCTAATTGTTGTCTTGTATCACAGCTTCCGATGTGATGCAGCATCAAAGGAGCTCATGCATGTGGTTACAATTAAATCCATGCTCAAACACTTTGCTAAACCCAGGCATCCATTGAACTGCAATTGTTCCTAAGGTCCTGACCATCTTTCCTAATAAGATGCCTCACACAGACAATTTGACCCCAGTTGGCCTTATCTACCCCACTATAATAAAAACAAATATCTGGGAGTAATGATAATAAACGGTGTCGCCCTGGTAAAAATTTATTTCTTCTGTGTTTCCAAGAATGGCACACAACCTTCAAAGAAGGATGTTGCTGTCTCCTGCCATTAACAATGCCAAAAATAAACAGAAATTAAGTTAAGGGACCACGTTTCAAGAGGTACAAACTCAACCACAGCAAACATTTTGTGTGGATGCAGTATAGTTTAGACTCCAATGTGTTTCCTTATGGTCTATCTACTTCCTCTAAGAATATCAACCATAATCACTCCAGCTAAGCCTAACACAGAATAGCAATTCAATAATCATCTCCATTCCACTGTTGTTTAGGGGGCAAAAGGAATCCTAGTAGGTCTGTAGGGGATTTTTTGAGAGCAAATCTCTTGGCTGATCTGTTAAAAATCCCTGTGCTTGTCTTGCACAGCACTAGCAGAATCTGTTCATAGCCCAGACAGTCTCTGCTTTATTTTCAATAGCGCTGATTCCCTCCACAGTCCTTAAAAACAAAAAAAAGAAAGTTATTTAATACAGTGATCCTCAGTATTTGTTGTGCATCTGGGAAAGCCTCTGCCTCTCATCACAGTTTGCCCATTTGTAAAGCTGGTGTCATTAGAGACTTGAAAGGCTTAATGCTTTAACACGCTTTAGGACAAATAGTGTTACATTAGCACAGGTGCAAATAGCTTTCTAATTATTATTAATTTAATAATACAGTGCTGCTGGCACATGCTAATTAGATCCATGTTGTCCTATACGAGGGGAACAACACCAGAAATTTCCACAGCTGTCAGCTGCTGTCTTCTCTCAATTGCTACGGAAAGCAAACAAACCATGAAGGCAATTCATAATTATTACAAACACTCCCTAACCTAAACCACGTTGACATTTCTAAATCAGAGCTGCTTGCTTGCTCTTGTCTGTGGTGTCAGAAAGGGATCAGAGCCAGCTGAAGAAGGACAACCAGCTAAATCAGATAATTTGAGGGCCAAGCAATTAGTTTCATTATAATAAGCTCTTTTAACATGCAGAAAATTCTTCCCCTTTCAGTCTGACCAACCCATCCCACCTCTCCCTCCATCATGTGCACCTTAACGTAGGACAGCGTTTGGCTTTCGGTATTTTCTGGAGTTTTCCTGCAAGTTAAGTTCTGCCTTGTTTGGAAAAGGCTTTGCCATTTCTATCTGTTGGGATTCCTTCCCCCCAGCCAGAGAAAAGGAAGGAGAGCTGCAGTTTCCCCTGCCTGCTGCTGAGTCCCTCCGGGTTTTTCTCATAAACTCATTCCAAGAACATGGCTTAAGCTCTTAAGTGATATTCAAAGCCCTCAGCATGAGGTTTATGGCTTTCAACGTCTGCTGAGAATATAGTTATAGCTGACAAGTTCTGAGGCAGGTATTTGGATGCTTTTCCACAAATACATCCCTATAAAACAGATCTCAACTCTGACATTGACCAAGACTTAATTTAAAGTGGTTTAGTAGAAGCAGCTGACAGATAAAAAAAAAAGGTCTACATGCAGAGAAAAGCCTACAGGGTTGAATCTGCAGCTGAATGCCTCTCTGGCAGAAGCAGGACACTCTGACTCTCCTTTGAACTGTGTATCACTCACTGATTTTGACTTTTTAAATTTAAATTGCCAGTTCTACCATAAAAGAGAGGAAATCCCTGTTTGCTATTTCTCTTGTATTATGGTTTCATTTAGATTTCATTACAATAATTTGGGTTTTGGTTCGAGGCACTTCCTGAATGAATTCTTTGTCCTCTCTGAAAGCCCCCAGAGCACAGTCAGGGCTAAGGAGCTCAGGGTGTGGGGATCAAGAGGCTTTCCCAGGGGACCTGCATCCCCCCTGTATGTTGCATCCTTGATGGATAGACTAAACCCCAGGAAGTGCACTCTGACTTACAACAAGATATCCATGATCTTCGAACCATCATTGAATTATGACAGCAAGGGTCATAGAACGGTTTGGGTTGGAAAGGACCTTAAAAATCATCTCATTCCACTCCCCTGCCATGGGCAGAGACACCTTCCACTAGATCAAGTCGCTCAAAGTTCCATCCAACCTGGCTTTTTAGATGCAATAAATTATTCCAGAGTCAGACACATTTTATACCGAGGTGCTCGAAGAAAAGCCGAGAAGCACCAGAGCCCTTTTGCATGGAGAGTAATGGAGCCTCCCAGCCCTGAAGAGATGGGAATGCCAGCCTGGAAGTCATTGATGGAAACTTTCCCTGGAGTCAGGGCAAAAATTTATTGGCATTTTCCAATCTGCACATAACCCTTAGGTCTCCTGAACACTGCCGAGCGTGCACGCTGAAAAGCAAAAGAAACTGCCTCGTTCAGAAGCTTTCCCTTCTTTTCTACTGCTCTGGGAAGTTTGAAACATCATGTTCAAGACCTCCCATGAATGTAAGGTATGCTGAGAAAGGCCATTTCTTCCCCACAGGCTGATTGCCACTTTGAACCAAA
Organism: Corvus kubaryi; assembly: GCF_017639235.1. Lineage (NCBI taxonomy): Eukaryota > Metazoa > Chordata > Aves > Passeriformes > Corvidae > Corvus > Corvus kubaryi. The sequence continues at coordinate 21,738,759 of NW_024581108.1, read as the reverse complement.
AACAAAATGTAACACACTTTACCTAGGAAATCGGATATGGACACTCTGCTCACACTTTTACTGAGTCTCCACACGGCCATACAAGCTTGACTTTCTAGCCAAGACCAGGTGGGAAAGTCCTGCTATTAAAACGCTAACAGGAAGCTGTGGGGTCATTCGACATCCCTACCCTCAAATAAAAGCTCCTCTTCCGCTGACATGTAGCTGAGGGCTCTTGCTTGTCTTTCCCAACCACAGAACTGGCCTGGATGTTAATTTGAAATGGAAAATGTACCCAAATGTGACGACAGTCTATTAAAAAATAAAATAACCTAAATGTAGTAAACTCTTTCTGAGTACAAGAACCGCATGGTATAAACACTGTGGGCACTCATAAACCTTCAGTTGGTTTTAACAGCTTTTCTTCCAGCCTAGTTTATCCTCAGAAAAGGGGTTTTTTAGTTCATTGTGATTGCAGTGAAACATCTTCCTTTAACTGTTACAAAAATTAAAAATAAAAAAAAAATAAAAAAGCATATTTTGATTACGTATCTCACAACATTCCTTCAAAAACTCTCCTTACCCAAGCTGACGTGGTGCCTTTGGGAGCCCAAAAACTTCCCCTCCAGCCTTTGCGTGAGCCAGGGCTCATCTCCAACAATGGGCCAGGTGCTGTCCTGCATCCTGGGAAATAAGGTGGGAAAACAGCTTATTATCCGTCACTGCTGCAGCTCCCACAAGCCTGGAGGCAGCAGGCAGTGCCTCTAGACTGGGCCTGGGGAGAAGAAGGTGATGTTCGTCAACAAAATTTGTTTCAGAACTGTATGTCCTGTCTCGACGCTGATTTTTCTTTACCTGCCATGGGGTGGAGTCAAAAATTCACAGCACACAGAAATGTTGCTGAGATTTTTAGCCCTGGTTTAGAAATTGGCAACAAACAAACGAAGTTCAGCCACAGTTTATTGGACTGGAGGATTTAGATCTTCTGTTTAAACCATGGATATTTATTACTGGAACATAACTGGTGCAGAAGAGCCCCTTCATTTCAGTGTTTCGCATCACCTGCTCCTACTGGGCCAAACAATCCTTCTTAACTCAAAATATGGCAGGAGTAAAAGGGAGAAAAATGAAGCTAAGCAACAATCTCCTGTCAGGGACCGATCATTTTGGGGTAGGGTAATTAATCAGCCACACTCTAAATGGCTTCTGTCTTAAAGGGCTTCCTTCTCCTCCTGACTTATTCTCAGTGGGTCAGAAATGCCAGTGCAATATTATCATTCTATCTTTGCATTTGAAATGCCAACTACCATGTTGATGAAACAGACCTTTATTGAACTTCAAAGGCCCATAATTATATATCCTTTCCTTGAACTTTGATATTTTAATATTCAGCTGGTGAAATTATTATCTATTCCAGCCACAAAGCGTTTATTTATTTTGCTAGCTTTATCTCTGTTATTTCTGCGGTGGTAAGAGGCTGAGGAAGAAGCCCCCCTGCTTATTGGCAGCAGCAGAAAGTGGAAATTGAATGTACCAGGACTTTTATCTCCAGCAGCTGAAGAACGAAGCGTTTGAACTCCTCCTCGAGCCCTCAAAAACCTCTCCCCGCAGCCAGTTCCTCTCATTTATGCTTTTCAAGAGCCAGCCAAATTTCTTTATATAGGTTTCCCTGTGCCATGAGGGAGCACAGGAGTCTAGGAGACACCAGCCAGCACGAATGATGGCATGAATTTTTCATCTGAAAAAGGCACTCTGGTTTTTTGGAAGCTGCAAAAAGAAATTTCTGCTCTCGTTTCCTCAGCTCCAGCCTCACCAAGGTGGAAGAACGTGCAGCAGGGGCAAAGATATTTTATGTATACATCCAGCCCAAACATAAACACACACAGGTAGAGCACAGCTCCCTTGCTGGCTGACAAAACAAGGTGGTGTTTCATGGCTCTGCACCCCTCCCTCACCAGAGAAAGCCCCTGTGAATATTTTGTGCCCTTCTTCTCGGGTGTCTCAGTAACAGGACTGAGCTGCAAAATTCAGAGCAAAACCTCGATTTTCCAAGCTCAACTCACAGACCTGGCCCAAACCTCCAACAGAACTAAGTGAAAAGTGCATTAACATCACTGAGAGATTTCAAAATTTGGTAGCCCCCCTGACATTTTCGTAGATCTCTGCACCTCAGTGAGACAGAGCTGTAGCCAGGAGGTGCTGCAAATCACATCGGAATGATGTTATTGAGACATTGCAGAGCCATTTCTAAACTAAATCCCCTCAGATACGCCTGGATCTCTCTCCTGGTGAAAAAGGATGATGGTTGATCCTCTGCAGGCATTTCTCAGGAGTCCTCACAAGCCTTCCCTCTCTCCATTGGGTCATTTCCAAACAACCCTGAAATCAAACCTGTGTTAGATGAGCCCAGCATCAGCATATGGCTTTCATCAGGTGATTCCCTTGCTCTTCAGGAACGTGACTTAATTGCCCTTCACAGCAGCCCCTGACAGGATTCAGCAGTTTTTGCTCTGCCTTGATGAGCTGGAAACTTAGAAAAAGGGTGTCTGTCACCTTTCCAATCTTGTGATGTGAAACAGCAGAAGTGATAGAAATGTCACTGAGAGGTCTGAGCTCCTTGTCTCACACTTCCTGGGACAGGCTTCCCAAAATCCAGCTCCATTAAGAAAGTATTTCCCCCCAAGGGAAACAGGAAAAGCTCGCCAGTTGGAGTATGACATTGTCAAGATGTTCCTTAAAATTGCAGTCCTTCCCTTAAAAAAAGAAAAAAAGAGGAAAAAAAAATTAAAATTAAATGATGGATGCTTACCATGGGTTTTCCCAGCATTTAAGCTGAAGAAGTTCTTGCTGCAACATATGGGGTGGGTGTCCAGGCCAGAAACCCTTCTCCTTCAGCCCTGGGAGCCCAACCTGATGAAAAGGGGGAGGTATTGAGGAAGAGGTTGGAAGACTCTTGGAGAGATGCCTGTTTCCTACATCCAGCCTCACACTGGCTCTGCATGAGGCTGAGTTTGACACCTCTGGACATCTCCTGCGAGCGTTCAAACCTGCACCATGGAACGCAGGTGAACATAGACATGTCCCCTTCCTGCAGAGCCGTGCTGTCCTGCCCTCACAGGGAACCTTCCAGGAGCAGAGGCAAATATCCAGAAGCTGCTCCCTGAGCAGCGGACAGGGCTCATGGTGCAGAACCCAGTGATGGGAATCATCCAAGTCCAGACTATTTCATGCCCCAAACCTCAGCCTCACACCTTCAAACCCCCCCAACGTCTCATTTTTTGTTTTTCTTTTGCAGTCATTTACCCAGCATTTCCCAGCCTTTGGGGAGCATATTCCTGGTTGGCTGCAGAAGCCTGCTGTCTCTTTCCAGGATTAAGTTGTTTATCTTCTTACATGGGCCTTTGGGAAAGCTATGATCCTGTTTATGTCACGGTCAGTGTTACCATATTCCAGAAACATTAATGCCTGGAAACAAAAAAGGCACCATCTGGGAGAATGGGGACATTATTGAAGCTGAGAGGTGACCAGGAGCCAAAGCTCCTCTTCATTGAGCAATGGCTTGGCTTGGTTCTCCAGCTCCCAGGGATGCTCAGCACAGCAAAGGCACAAAATCCTCTTAAAGCCAAATTGGGTAATTACATAGTTACCAGGAATTTGGGAAGAAGGAACAGGCGGAACTTCATAGGGCACATTCTTTTTTGCCAATGAAAGAACTCGGTTTCTAGTAGTACTACAAAATCTTGGGGGGTTTATTTGCAAATTTTCATACAAAAATGACCTTGTGTTTGGAAATGTTAACGCCTGAATTTCAGCCCCTGAAAAGATGCAAAGGAAATGGAAATCTAAACGAGTAGCATATGCCATCCCCTTGGCTCCACCAAGGAAAATATTTGGCTTCCACTTACAGGTACCCCAATCAAAAAAGAAGTTTGGGTTGCAGGAATGTAAGTCAAAGTGAATGTTAAATTTACATTAGGCATTTGTTAATTAGCCAGCAAATGAATCACCCCCATGGACTGGCATGGCCCACACAATTTTAAAGCAAACACTGTTGTGTCAAGTTTAACTGTTGCCCTGGAGTTGACTAAGCAGAAACATTCCAAAATGGAATTATTAATAAGATTTTCTTGTATTATTAAAAACATCATGATTAAAATACCACAGTGGATATTTACAGGCAGGGAAGTAGGAGGGAGACTCAGTAGGTGTTTATTAAATCCATTTCCACATATACCTCCAGCCTGAGTGTGCTCTCCCTTCCCCTACAAGCAAAAACCCTCTTTTACCTGGCATTTATCCCTGTGGGTACCTCTGGTTATTGCAGCCTGGTCAGCATGATTTGTTGGCTTAATCAATATTCAGGTTAAACACTAATTTCTTTTAGCAGGCAAGAACTCTGTCGCCCTTCTCAGTGTGTTGTGCAAGCGCATTAAGGGACCAAAGTATTTCCCTGGTGTGTTTAAGGAACACTTCTGAGGCTGTGCCTCAGTGGGGGCTGGAATAATGCTCAGAGCTGGTGGGTTGGGAGCATGCACAGATCTTGGCTACTCAGTCTTCCTCTTCCTCCTGAAGTTGCTGACACCTTAGAAATAGCTTTGGTAGGTGTAGGACTAAGGAACCACTGGGGCCTCAGTTCCTGATCCCACGCGGCTTCTGCGCTGGGCTTTCTCCCCAGTGAACAGCCAAACCACCCAAATAAAGCTCTCGGGGATCTGGCTTTTCTATTGACACTGGGACCCTGGTAAACTTTCTTGTACACCAACATCTGAGACTCAAGTGCCCCAAGACCTTCAGAAAAGGATATCACTCTTTTCTTTTTTTTTTTTTTTCACTTCCTTTGAGCTTAGGCCAAAAGCCAAAGTCATAAATGGAAACAGTTATTCTGGGCTCAATATCACCTTTTGTGCAATGACAAAAATAATGTGTTGTTGAACTGTTTGGCACGGCTGCCCCAGCATGTGACAAGAAGCTAATTGCTTTTGAAGCCAAATCCACTCGAGAAAACAAGAATCCAACTTATAGCAACTCATATTTTGCCAGTTTTTCTGCTCCAAACACATATTCTCTTCCGTTTTTCCTCTCTCTCGTGACATCCTTTCCTTTTTTTTCAATCACTAGTGCACAGTTTGCAGCTGAACTTGCAGACAGCCTCTGCTGCCCCTCTCTCAGCCTTGCTCAACCCGTGATAACCAAATCTGTCCTGCAGAGCTGAGCTCTTTTTCCACCATCACACAGTACATTAATTCACTCAACACATTTGTTTGCAGCTGTCTTCCATCACCAACCCCACACCCAGCTCTCCTCAGAGCAGGGGGAAAACTTAATTTTCCACTAATGAAGGTATAAAGCAGGTAATTCTTTTCATCCTTTGCTCCCCTCTCCCAGAAAAATTTGCTTTGTTTTACAGGGAAAACAAAAAGTGCAATGAAATGCTTGAGCTGCTGGTTTTGGTCATAAGGTGGGTGAGCAAGTCTGAGCCTCTTCGGGGAAGGAGCAGATTTCAGATTTTTAAGCAAGTTTAGCCAAATCAAACAGTGTCTTCATAACACAAGCTGGTCATTCCTGCAGATGTGTGGTTGTTCTGGGGAAGGCACAGCTATGGATTTATTATGAATTATTATGTGGCTTCTTCTACTACTCCCCCCAAACCATTCCCTTGTTTGCTTTCACATATAAATGCAGAAGAAAAACAACAACATCAACAACCACAAAACAAACCCAAACAAAACCCCAACAAATGAACAATCAACAAAATCTGGGACTCAGAGGTTTGCAAAAAGATTTGCTTTAAGAGATTTCTCCAAATCTGAGGCGGCAAACACAGCGTGGGGTTTCCTGTCCCATGAAATTTGCTTTGCACCTGATATTTGGGAGGCATTTTCCTTTTTTCTCCCTCACTCTTCAGCTCTTAGTTCTAATGTCAAATACAGGCAGTAGCTTTGAAGCTTTTTCCAAATGAAAATGCCAGAAGAGTCCTGGTTTTCCAGTCAGCCTGCCAACTCCAGCAATCATTAATTTTATGTGCTAATTTTAAAGTTGATTAGTTTTGTGTCTCTGACTTCAAAGGCAACTCCAGTGTAAAACCTAAATCCACTTAAAAAGGTAGAAATAATTTTGTAAAAATGCTTTTCTTGAGAAAAATTCCATTATTTTGATTTCAAGGAACACGAGTTTCCTTCCTATAGCCTCCATAAATGCTGCTGAAGATCTCCATACCAACTATTTGGTTTATTCCAAAGAAGTCTTAAAAAATTTAGAAGAGTTAAATAAATCAGGCTCAAAGTGTTCTCATTCGTTCCAGTGGTGGCACTGTGGGTGTTGTTAGTGAAGTGTGCATGTAACATATGTGCAGAGCAATTATGTTTTGCAGTTACAAAATGCTATTCATTAGATTAAATAAAATGACAGAGATTTTGGTCTGGTTCTGCCCTCAGATATTACACAGTCACTTGACTGGAGTACAATTTTGACTGTTTTCCCAGCTCATCAGCACATTAAAACCCGCTGTGGCTCTCAATAAATTGTTTCAGCGCAACCCACTGAAAATATCCATATTTTCCTTCCTCCCAGCCCAACAAACGAAACTCAGGGGTCATTATGGTAATTTTAATTATGATTTGGTAGGGATGGCCTTCACTGAAATCTGTAGTTCCATAAACAACATGCTTCTTCTGTCATATTAGGTTTCTTTATTTCGATTGTAAAGTCACAAAACCATGTGCTTCCTATTTTAGCTCCTGGACCCCCTGCTAAATTTATACACATGAAGGGGTGGTAGCACAGGGAGAGCAGCAGCCACGAGTGTCCAGGGCTTTATTCCTGCGTGTGAAAACATGTTTATTCGTTCTGCAAACAACAAAAAGAGAAAAGAATGAAAAAAAAAAAAAAGAACGGGAGTTAAAAAAAAAAAAAGAAGAAAACCAAAGCAGAACTCAACAAACTGGGAGCAAAGTGAGGCGGGTGCAGAGGCAGAGCCCCAGAGTGACAGAGGTTTGTAAATGTATAACAACTGCCTGAGCTGCGAGCTCGTACATGGCTCCAAAGTGAAACCAGCTGCCAGCGCCTGGCTCGCGGCAGAAGCTCTGGGACACGTCACAGAAAAGTTCCCCAGCACTGCAAACAATTACCCTGGATTCTTATTTGTTCCATTTTTTCGGAGGCTCTAGGCTGGAGGAGACAAAAGAGAGGAAAAGAGAAATTTGGAGGGAAACGAGAACAAAATAATTAAGCCGGGCTTCGCTCAGGTTTGGTCTCACTGGGGTTATCCAAGCAGAGGTTCCCATATCCCACTCTCACATCTCTCTGCTAGGGAAAATTCAAGTGCCTCCTAAATCTGCAGTAACATTTAGGTTGTATTTTAACAGAGCCCTTAAGCAAGTGGCTAATTTTAAGCACCTGATTTATTCTATTCCTGCAAGCTGAGTGTGCCAGCGGGTGATGCAAAATGTAGATAAACACTGATCTGACTTTACTCAATAACTCAAACAATTCAGTACACATAATATAAAGACGTCATGGTACCAGTTTATTGTTTCTGCCACGTGTTTCAGCATCCTGGACACAACCAAGCAGTTAAAGTGCTGCTGGAAGAGGCATTTCCCATTAGGGGAACACTGGAAAAACATATTGACAAACAATTGTCTTGAACCAAGCCCAAGCATTCCCTTTGACGATGTGCATTGCATTTGTAAGATGAATTTTGGCTGGAAAAGGGGCATTTTGGCCAGGAATTAAGTATATATGTGGAGGAAAAGTTCCTCTGGAAACCTGAGGAGCTGGGTTTGCACTGAGGAGCTCACACCATTGGCTCCACCTCGTCCTGATTCCATATAATTCCACACAAACACTTTAATTCTCTCATCGCAGATTGGAAGTCGTATAATGAGGGAGACATTTGTATCTGCCCCACCGTGAAGTGTCACTCGTGATAATGAATTGCATGTTTGTCGCAGGAAGAGTTTATGGGACCAAATTTAAGTTTGGGAAATATCTCAAAATGTCAAATTTCTCGGGGGGCAAAGAAGTTTGTGAAAATCAAAACCAGGAATGAACCAAAGCAGTGGAAATTCCAGTTGAAATTGTTAGACTGGTTCCCTGCTTTTTGTTGACAGTCGGACTTTGGAAAAGAACAATTAGTGTAATAGGTTCTGGGAGCTGCTGAGCCAGAAACTGGGAAAAAATGGAAACCAAGAGAAACAGCTGAAATATCTTCTCATTCCCATTTAGATTGTGGTTGGAGCAGCTGAACAGCTGCTTTTTCTAGTCCACTTTTGTAATACTGAAAACTGGGGAGGGGAGGAATTGTCCCAAGTCGACCTCATGGAACAAAGGGGGGAAACCGTGGGACAAAGAGAAAAAGAGAGAAAAAAAATAAAGATTTTCTTTGGAGAACTGAGAAGCATGCAGCTTTTTCTGCTGAGATGAATCAATGGCTTTGCTCAGCCCAAAATTAGATTATATTTTCTTTACAGACTGTTTTTAGAGGGGAGGCAGGAAAGATACACTTGGTCATATTAGGAAAATTGAAGGATATTCCAGGAAAAAAAAGAACAAAACCAAACAAAAAGTTTGGATTGAAAAGCAGATTTTTTCAGAGGATTTTTGAAAGAGATGTTTCAAATAAAATAGAAGAGAAAGCTTTCTGATTCAAACTTGTTGAAATTCAGCTGTTTTTTTTTTCTTTTTTACAATTCTGTTTTCACAGGGTAAAAATGAAGGCGTTTGATATAAATTTGCAAAACAACCAAATGAACCATAAATTAACCTTTTATGAAGGGAAGAAAGGAGAAAGCACCATACCATGCTTGGGGTACAGGGTGGGGTCTAAGCCGCAGCACATCATGGCAGATCCTCTCTGTCTGGATCTTTCCTGGAGCCATGATCAGCCCCAAGGCTGAGACTCACTTCCACCTGCACATGTGGGATCCAAGGTCTGTGCCAGCAGGAGCACAGTGCCCCCAGCTCGAGGCAGGAGAGAGTAAACATGCATGGGAAGCTGCAGGTGGTGAGAAATGTAGGATTTGCAGGGTGGGGATGAGACCTGAGTGAGATCAGTCACTGGAACCTTCCAAAGAGCCAGGAGAGGAAAGGCAGAGACAAACCCACTCCAGCAAGCCAGGTGCTGGTGCCATGAAGCCAAGCGATGACAACATCCACCTCTGAAAGCAAGGAGATTTGTCACCTGCTAAGCTGATGGATGCCTGCGCTCGTATTTTGGGCGCCCAGGCATATTTAAACTATAAAACCCTTCTAGACCATCCTGGCTCCAAGGGCATTGCTCAAAAGTGGTTTGGGATTGGGCAGTGTCTTTTTAGTATTGGCTCCCTATAGGACAGGATTGTCCTGTTGTGGGGTCAGGTATCCAAAAGAAATCAGAGTTTAATCTAGACTTGCTGTAATCAATGTCCATGAGAGCAGAATCTGGTCAAGAAGGACTCACAGTCTGAGTCCTTGATGCCTTCATCCCTTGGGAGCTCAGTTTAGCACCATCACAAGCGTCCCTGTAGCCCCATGGAAAGGCTGGGAGCACAGCAGAGGGTTCACCATCCCCACAACATCTCACCCCACAAGTCCTTTACAACATCCTCCAAGATGATGCCTGTGTGCCTTGGACCCACACACCTGTACTTATTGTAGGGCTAAGACTCTCCTGTGACCTGGGGGACTTTCATACACAGACCCCATGGGAGCTGGTAGCTTGGTGTCAGGCAGGTAAAGAGTCCAGGAGCTTAATTCCAAAGAAAAATGGTGCCTAAATTCCCTTTAAAAAAACTGAACTTGCTTGAACAAGTTCCAAAAGCCCCAGTGGTGCATTATTGATCAAGCAGAAGAACTTATTCACAGCACTAATGTGGGCAGTGCTGGAAAAACCTTATAGGAGAGGGCAGTCCTCCCCTCTGCAGAAACCCCAGCTGGCTTCAGGGGCACTAAAAATATCTTTTGTGGCACGAGGAGAGGAATCCAGATCTAATCCTTTGCTCCTGACTAAAAGGCATTACATTATAACATGTTTTCACATGGTGGTTCCCACAAGCTGCTAAAATTGTCCTGGATAACAGCACCAGTGAGGGTCCATAGGTGACACCAGGGACACAGCGGTGGGGCCACTCCTCCCTGCAGCTGCTGCTCTCCCTGATCCCAGCCTCGGGACACCTGTAACTTCAGCCCTCATTGCTTCAAAGAGAGACTTTTCACAGTGGAGAAGAGCCAAAGCAGGACCTTCCCAGCACTAACAAATGGAGAATTCAGCCCCTCTCTGGTTCTCACGGTGGGGTCGGACACAGCTGTGCTCAGCCCGGATCTTGGGCCAAGGGCTTTAAAGCTGTTTGGAAATATTGGCCTTCCTGCATCTTTGAAAACGTTGTCAAGGCGTTCTGTAAAACAGCTGAAAAGATTTATTAAATTCGGCAGAAAGCTCCAGAATTTCAAAAAGGGCGATTTCATGTGTATTAAATGGTTCTGTCACTGATTTTCCCTGCACTCCATCCCAGCTGACGGCACCAAGGTCTAACATGAGGAGATGCCTTTACTGGCTGCACTGAAATCTCCCACCAAATCATCCATTGCTGATTCTGTTGTACTTTTATTCCTCTTTACATGCCTAAGACACAAACCCCAGCCAACCACCCTGATTGCCTTATGAGGCCATCACTTAACAATTGTGACATCACCATCTAGTGAGGCCCAAACAGAGGCAAAGCCACTCACCAGGACTGATTCTCTTTTTTCATGTGGAGGAGGGAGAGTCACAGAGCTGAGAAATCACAGGTGCCTTCCAAAACTGAACAGTGATGGTGGAGGAGGCAGGGAAGGGGTCCACGGCTTGAGGAGTAAGGGATGAGGTTGTTCCCACTCCCTGCTTCAACACCCTGCCAGGAACAGCTGGTGCCGTGCTTGGGAAGTTCACCCTTGAAGCAGCTTCTCACCCCCTCTCCCCAGCCGTGCAGAGGGTCAGATATGGACCCCCAGCTGGTGCAGAACTGGCTGTGCCAAAGCAGGAAATGTCCCAAATGCTTGGCTACACATTCCCCATTATATTTGCCCCATCTCAGTGCTGTGGGATCTCTGCTCTTTGGCAGGAAGCTGTGCTGAGGGGCTGTGAGCCACCAGCCTTCTCCAGCCACATGCACAGGAGAGGTGTCCTTGCTCTGACTCTTAGAAGACCAAAAACCAACGAGGCCAAAGACTGAAGGTGCAAAATACATACACAGAGCTCCCCCTGCCCCATCAGGAATTGAAGGCAGACTCCTACAACTGCAAAGCAAGGGAATCTAAGTTGCGCAGATCGCTCGAGAGCCAGGGTTATAAAACAAAATTAAGCATTAAATATTCTTAACAAAGGCAATCTGGGCTCACTGTGTTCTGTTTTTGTTATGTTTTCCCCCTGTTTTATGCTGCCTTAACCTTCAGTTGTTGCTGTTGGAATCCTCTTCGCGCTGTTCCACTTGTCATTCTTCTTATTTTTATTAGAGACACTTTGGCAGAAGACTTATCAAAATGCGCTGAGCTTGTCAACAAACATCATTAGCAACGAGTCGAGGCAGACAGTGTAAGCAGGGAAAGGGCATGGGAAAATATGCAATATAAAATAATTTTATATCTCGAAGAAATGCAACAGAATAATAATGGCAAAAGCCTCGCTGTAAATTATTTGTGCTGTTACAGGAGTAAATTCCCACTGGTAAGTGATTTCTAGTCAGGCTTCAAGGGATCAGATGTTCTTGTGGAAGAAAATGGTGTGGCTTCCTCAAAATGAAGGGTCGGGCCACTCCTTGTGCAATGTAATCAGGTTGAGACATACTACACCCTACACTGGATAACTTTAAAATCTCAGATGACAAATTATGGACTAGGTCTCCTTCTCTGGAAATCAAAATCAGTCCACTGGCAAAAGCTCAGCTGTACCAACCTATGCCAGAATCATGCTTTCTTCTGGGCTAGTATTACACCCTGCTACATCCAAGACACCCACACATCCAGCACCATGCTGGGGTTCAATCTCAACATGCCAAGCTGTTCGTTCCAGGGCTAAAAATCTGCCCTGCTCTCAATCCCCTGCTTTGAAGTTACCTCAAAGACATTTGCTTACTTAAGCACATGCAAGAGAAGGTGAAGTCTGACCCCACCATCCACGGGTGGTGTCCACTTCCATAAGGGTATGAGAAGAAAAAATAAATCACTGCAAAATGAACGTAAGCGAAGCCGTACGTTATACTTACCCGAATTAGGCCTGGGGTTATGCTGCAGGTTGCACTGGGCTCTACAAGAAGGGCTGGAATTCAGTAGGCTTAGGTTAATCAAAATAAATCGTAAGGTCAATGGTAAGGTGACAGCTGAAAGGCATCCCACCCACCCACCACAGCACACCAGCAGCAAGCAGGAAAGCGCACTCCTGGTATCCCAAAGCACAGGGAAGACGTGTGAGCCTGTGAGGTTCAGTCCTGAGTAGTGCTGATCGCAGCTCTTTGGAGAGGAGCGTCTCATAAATGAAGAAGTCGGGCTGCTCCTGGCCAGGGCTGATGGTCAGGGGGGGCTCTTTAACCTCGTGGCCTTCCATGGGGCACTGCTGTGGATGGAAGGGTGTTCCCGAGGGTGGCTGAGCACGGGTGAGCACAGCCACAGGGACACAGGGAAGCCCCAAGGAGCCCAAATGGCCATAAGGCTGATCAGCACTGGCCCTGCAGCAAGGAGGAGGGGAGCACATGGTGGCTCATAACACATCATAAACACTGCTGGGAGGGAGGGGGCAGGGGACAGCGCAAAGGAGGGGAAGCTTGAAGAAAAAGCTGATTAAAATTTAAAATGTTTTAATTGATCACACCACTAATCTCTTCAATATGCCACTAAGTGTGACGGGCTCTGGCACGCCTCGTAAGTCACACACAGGAACTCAAACATCTCAGATTTGGGACTGAAGCCTGGGTCCTCCACAGGGGAAGGAACATCCGTGTGCACAGCACTAGAATACGTGTATAGAACAGGGACACAAAATGGTTTTGCAAACCTGACTCATTCTTTCTGGAAGCTAATGGGATTTCATTGGGCTGAACTGAGGCTGTGCATCTTTCATGGCCTGTGTTGCCTCAGGGAGTAGTTTTATGGCCAAAATAATACATGCCATATGGGAAAACCCCACAGAAATTAATAGGAGTGCAACCAGTAGAACTGGAGATAAATGAAATAATCTATGGAAATGGCTGTGTAATCTTTAAAATTTGATAGAGAATGATCCCCTCTTGCAAAGACTTTTTAAGACTTTCTATAGAATTGCAGTGATGTAATTCCATTTTAAATCCTATTCAAAAAGCTCCAAAGCCTAAGAATGGTTATTGTTTTCTTATTAAATTCTGTAAGACTTTTCCATAAGGAAAGAGCTGGTATTCTCATAGCATCTCCACTATGCCAGTATGAAGGAATATAAAACCATCACGTTTAATTATATCAGGCACACAAATGTCTTCCAAACCATTACATGTATCTGTGGACATGAAAACATTCATCCATACAAATTGGCTGCCATTGGAATCAATAGAGTTGAACCCAATCCGATGGGAGCAGCTACTGAAACAGCTCCGGTGACTGACACGGCTTTTAAAGGCCACAGGAGGGAATGGGCTGGAAAGCTCTTATGAAATGCTCTTGGAGGTGGAAAAATACCAGTGCATTGAGATGGAAACTGTTCTGAGGAACATGATGGGTTTGCTCCCACTTCTTTTTTGCAAAGGGGAATTTTGGGTCGTGCACAGAAAGGGAGTATGTGCTCACCCCAGTCCAGAACATCCTGTGGCCCGGGGTGGGGAGGCCAGCTGGGATGTGAAAGGCACAGCCTTTAGCACTGGGAATGGAGCCTAGAGAGCTGGCAGCCCAAGCATTCCCCTCACCAGGGGGACTGTAAGGTATTTGTTCTCCTCCTTTCTGTCTCCCACTCATTCATTTCAAATGAGACCTACTGGTTCACAGTGAGATGGAGAGGGAAAAATAGCCCTGCGATCACAAAGTGCTGTTGTGAGATGGAAAAACGGGGCTTCACCCAGCTCTGCTCCAAAAAAAATGAAGGGAAGAGGTGAGAGTGTCTGCCTGAAGCCTACCCACAGGTCAGGAGGGGGCTGGTGGAGCATGCCTGGGATTCCTCCACCACGATGCCAAATGGGCCCTGGTGATCACAGCCAGCAGGAAGTTGCTCAATGTTGTGAAGCACAGAAGGAGAAAAAAGTTATATTAAAGTAATAAACGAAAGCAAAAGTGCTCTCTGTCAGGGGTCTGGGAGCAGGGGAAATCTCAGTGTGCGGTAGACCGGTGCAAAATGCATCTTGGCATCATTTTCTGCATTGGAGGAAAAAAGGACATAAATAGATGCAAAAAAATCTTATGGCTGGCTGGTGGAGTGTGCATGTACTTGTCATTAGGGAGCTCCAGTCCCTGATTTAGTGAAGCACTTCAGTGGATGTTTAATTTTCAGCATGTTAGTGATGAACTGGGTCATAGAGCACTAATGAAAATGACGGGTGTTGATTTAAAAATTACAAAAAAATAAACAAGAAAGAAAGATATGTATTTCTTTTTAATATTTCTTGGGAACATTATTGTTTGAAAATGCAAAGCCCTTAAACATGTTTTACACAAACTTTCAAATTTAGATTTCCTACTGAACTCAGCTTCTCTTCCCAAAGGAACCCAGAAAAAAATCCAGCAAATTAGGGAATTTTCTTGGAAAATATGTGGGTTTCCCATTTTTTAAAATGCAAATATATGGATGTGGATCTCCTGACAGGGGTCAGGGTCATACCAACACAGGGTAGAAACAACCATCCCAAACAGATGAAAAAACTCACCACAAGCCTTTCATATCTACCCCTGACACATGGTGAATTTGCCTCAATTTGGCTTTTATTATTCACTTGAAACAATGGTCCCTGAGGTGGACCAAATTTCAAATAAGTGCTGGCTCTGCTTCAAGGGAGCACAAGCCACTTTATAGCTTCAGGTGCAAAGATTCCATGATTTTCTTTTTCACATAAATTCGACAAAGTTAGAATGTGACAATTTTAGTCACACTGCAGGAATCTTCCCGAATCCCTGCCTGCTCCAAGGCCACCTGTCAGGGAATCTCACCCTGAGCCTTTAGGCTGCTGTGATTTACATTCTATTATTTTACTGGACATCAGGAATGAACACAGCTAAAAAATGAAGAATAGATCATCAAGGCAAAAGTTTTCCTTTAGCAATTGTGTTCAGCTGTCTTTTCAACAAAGGCAGTAGAGGGTGAGGCAGCAATTTTGCTTTATCAGCATAAATCTTAATTAAAAAATGTATAATAAATGCTTCTTGTTTGGGAAGAGAGAGGGCAGAAGAAAGCCAGAAGCTGTTTTTCTTTATCCGATAGCCATCAGGAGTGAAAAATCCCCACTTACACTCTGGATTTCATCACTTGTGTGTAAAACCAACCTGCCACCACCGACTCTGGCACATTTGGTGTTGCCAGAGAAAGAAGGAAATAAATATTCATCTGGAGAGGGCTCAGTCTCTCTGGTGACCCTCTCACGGGACACGAGGTACTATAATACGTAAGGCAAGCAGATCTGCAGGCAGTGCGAAACCTTGGAAATCAGGCTGCCCTGATTTTTGGGAGGATGCTGAATGATTTTTTTCTCCCAAACTTGAAAGACTGGGCCATGTTCACGGCTGAAAAGGCCTCATCAGTGGTCTACTAGTCCATCAGCCACGAGGCAGGGTGTGGGAGCAGCCAAAGGTATTTGTCAGCCTGGGGAGTCTGGTGTAAGTGCAAATGGATTTTGGCTTCCCCCTGCCAGGAATTGCCTCCCAGCTGCCTGGGATCCATCCTGCTGGCAGAGCCTGCCACAGGTGGCACCATCTGTGCCACCAAGTCCAACCCAAACAGCTCATTCCCAGCTGCAGGGAAGGGCTGGGAACGTGATAGTGACTACCAGGTGGGGCGGAGGGTGGCTCGCACACTGGCTCCCTTGTGGAGGAGGAACGGTCAATAATCAGCACCTGTAGGCAACTCCCAGCCCTGGCAATAAACACAAATATGTCTCCTGGCATGGCCTTCTAGGAAAACATCAGCTGAAAAAGGCCCCTGTGCCAGCGAGGGGACGTGGGCTGCAGATCCAGCAATCTGCTGGAATGAGAATCTTTCCCCCTCTGCTGTTTTCATATCTCTGATAGCATGTATGGACTTGGAGAAACTCTCAGCTTCAGATTTTTGTTTATGACTGAAGGAAAGGTGTGACTCCAATCGGATTTGTGTTATTATTTTGTGCACTGTAAGTTTAATTTGTGCTGTTACTCCAACAAGGGGCTGACTGGAGGTCCACAAGTGTCATGCACAGCTTTCTACCTCCCTCTCACCCCTCCTGCCTCCAAAGCACCCCATTGCTGCAGTGCAGAAGTTCTGGCATGAGGAGCAGCAGATGAGCAATGGGCAAAAAAAAAGATGGTACCAGTCTGACACATAGAAAGAAACCCCTCACAATCAGTGTGGAATCTTCCCTGATGCCCAGAAACAGTTTGTGGGATTTAGGAAATACCTTGGCCATGAGAAATGTCATCACAGCTGGCAGTCCAGGCATGAAGGACAGGTGGTCCCTTTGGTGGTGGCAGTGTGGGGAAAACACATCCAGGGGGAAATTCAACAGAGCGTGGCCATCAGCAGGCTCCAAGAGGACATTTCAGGCAAAGGGAAGAGAGGCCCACTACCTTCTGCCACCATCACTCCAAAAACTGAAGTTCTGGACGTGGGGAGATCCCAGTCTCCGCTCCCCCTGCCCAGGGGCTCTGTCAGAGGGGCTGGTGCTGCCACCAGCACAGCTGCAGGCACACCAGGCCCCAAGACAATAAACAAAAGGCCTTCGCTCTCAGAGCCGGGACTGGGCACGGGGTTATGTGATTTTTGGAAGCCTTGCAAAAAGTTGTGTGTGACAGATGGAATTAAAAATCCCTTCACGTTGCACGGCTCTTGCTAAGCTCTTTGCTAGGTGGATACCTGCTGTGCAGGAGATCTAATCAGCACCGAGTATCTCCAAAGGAAACAGCACTGAACACTTCCATTGTTTAAATTTTTTTGCCCTGGGCTCACAAAATCCTGGTGCTCACTCTCTGGAGTGTGAAAAGGGAATATAAAGCAGGCTGGACTCAGCTGTGGCTTAGCAGGCAGCATGGGCTGCTCATCATCGATGGGCTTGCATATAAACCACTTGGCAGGGCTTCCAGGACAAGTCAATTCCTGGAAGGAAAAGCAGCTAATAGGTATGAAATACACTTTGCTTGTACCAATAAGCACTAAGGCCAAGTGTCTGCCTGTCAGATAAGCCAGAAGGTGCTGACTGTTGAAAAGCCTTTTGCTCCTGAGCAGTCACACCTGAACCCTTGCTCTGCTCAAATTCATCTCCTTGATCAGAACATGCTCTGGGGCTCAGCAGCTGAGATGTCCCATGGCACAGTGTCCATTAGCCACAGTTTAGCTGAAATTCCTGCTTGCTTCCCTGCTGTGCCAGTTTGGACCCCAGTTCTGCCTGCAACTGGCCCGGGTAAGTGACTGACTCCTGCTATGTGTTTTCCCAAATAAAAAGAGCATTTGTATTCTTTCACCGGGTGTGACTTTTGGTTTAGATTCAGGGGGAAAAGCAAACTTTTCCTAACAAGGGCAAAGAGCGTGTCACCTCCATAACATGCTACATAAACAGAATTTTCCTTCTGGCAAGCAAGACCCACCTGAAATACAGAGGAGCAGCGCTGAGAAAACACACTTAAGAGGTGATGCAGCTACTGGGGGCTGCCCAGTAGGCAATGCCTGCACTCCAGTGGCTCCCTCACCTGCTCTAACAACCAGAAAAGTCCATGTGGACAGGCACAGGTTGACACAAGCTGTGACCATGCATCTGCTCTAATTCCTGGACCTTCAGATGATGTTCCCCAGCACTGCTTCTTTGATATAACATAGGCAAACAAGAAAGTAGTAACAGAGTAATTCTTCCCACTGTGACTTTTCTTCTCTCATTGTCCTTATCACCCAGGATGGAGTTAGTCTGATTTATGTTTTTATGTTCAACAGCTTTATCAAGCTTTGAGCTGGTGATTAAAATACCCTGCAGAATAAATATGTTGCAAAAGAAACTATAGGAAAACTCCTGTTGTCCTGCAGCAGGGAAAACAACAGGAGTGGCTGTTTCAGCATGTTGAGTTTAATTTAAGGTACTTGGTTTTGGAATCAGATAAATTTGGCTGAGTATGGAACTGGCCTGAGGATCTGAGATGGCAGATTTCATAACTAAAGAGTGGTGATCGTAGTGGTTTAAAAAACCCTCTCTATCATTTACTGTTGTGATTAATGTCGTGCCATTGCTACAGTCCAGATAATAACCACATCAAAAGGAATCCTTTATTCATGTACAGATAGACATGACCCATGAAGATTCTGAGGAAATATCTCCAGGTCACGGTCAGTTTTCTCCCACACTTCCAGCACAAGCATCCTCCCCCTGCCAAGGAAGGATTGCTTTCCCAGGAAAGGGGTGACTGCCCTGTGACTGTCATGGTCCTGCAGCTGCTTTATGCCACAGTCCATGGTTTTTCCAAAATGATGCAAAGGCACAAAAAAAGGCAACCGGCCCTGCTGTTTGCAGAGAACTCAATGCTAATTCGTGATTCCACCTGGGCTAAAGACTTAAATTTCATTATGTGCTTTATAAACTTCAGAGTTCTAGAAATAACATATAATATTACTGGCTCAGAATGAATTTCCATCTAAAGGCAAAGTTCTGAAAGGGATATATTAAATCCAAGGAAATTCTGCTTCAAAAGCTCCACACACTTCTGAACATAATATCCCAGAGTCATGCTCCGAAGTTAAAATTTGATAAAAACTGGAAATTACTTGGCATCTCAGCATATTTGGAGATACAGAGTAATAAAATGGATAAGACCTGTGCCAAGAATAAGATGAATTTTCCCCATTTGTTTAAATATTTAAACTTTACAGAATGTGAAAGGTCTGCTCAATATTTTTAAATGTGGCAGGTTGTTAGTGGCATTAGTTTAAATGTCTCTTTCTCTCCATATTTTTTCTGAGTTCAGCATAGGTGACTGAGATCTCATCTCCTGCTAAAAGTAAAGTTTCAGTGTACAGCCAGAAACATCCATCTAGGAGACAATTTTAACTTTTCATGAATCTGCCAGCCATCAGGAGTCTTCTCCATGATGAAGTTCAGAAGAGATGTGTTATTTTTAAGACATTATTGTACATCTGTATCCGCAACTCGACATGCAATTGCTTCTTTCACCAGTACAACCAAGAGACTCCTTTATGCTATTTCAGTCCTCAGAATATCATTTCTCTGTGATTTATATTTTGGCTTCTTTTCTTTTTCTTTCTTTTTTTTTTTTTTTTGTGCTGCTGTGTTGGTTTTTTCATGTCCAATTCTCTCTAGGGTGATAAATACCCAAGATGCCAGGCACAGGTTATTGAAAACAGAACAAAATAAATACAAGCAGGGAGAAAAATATGTTTGCTTGGGGTTGTTTTTGAGGGGGGTTTTGCAACTGGAAGAATGAACACAATGCTGATTTTTTTATGAAGCCTGCAAACAGCATTATCTGAAATAAAAAGTTCTGCCTGAAACAAAATGGAGTTTCTTTGGAAATGCCTGCTGAAAATGAAATGCTAAGGATATGTCATTAGACATGTTGGACAAGATCTTTTCCTAAGGCCACTTCAGCTAATAAAGGCAATCTTGGATTTTAATTGCCACCCTGGGGAAAAGAAAAATACTATTTGGCTCATCAGCATGCAACAAGAGTAATTAGTGAGTTAGAAATAGGTGTGGCAGGGGAACAAAAAACTGGGCTGACAGAAGGATTTATACATCAGGAATATTGAATAGCAGGAAATCTGGAGATTTACCAGTGATGCTGAAACGGAGTATGCAAAAAATAGTTGTGTTCCTACTCTGTCAGTTAACCCAGAGGTGTTTTATGGGTACTCACAGCAGGGCAACCCTCTAATCCAATCTTCAGAAGCAGGCGGGATTGGCTTGAAGGGAACAACATGATTCCCTGGTCAGAGGAGCAGTCTGGGGATGTGACCAGTCTTGGCAGAGCCCAGCAGTCTCTCCCTCCTTGGATCTTGGACATAGTTACTTAGTTCCTTGGTAGCTCAATTTGGTTTCATCTGTAAAGAAAGTGAATTGTATTTAGGTGTCATCTCTGTAGCACCTCATTGGTTTATAAAACACCTCTGAAGGATAAATGTGAAGAATGGCTGCTAATAAAGAGTCTAAAAACCTAGAAGACAAAAAGAAGACAGTGCTCAGAGCCTTATTTAAGCTGCCAGCAGACTCAGATGACATCGCCCATCCTTCAGATTTCAGTCTTTGATTTCTGACAACACTACTCACAACCAACTCATCCAATGCAGTTTTCTCTCCTTAAGAAAATCCCTAAAACCAGTTGCAAAAAAATAGCAAGTTGCTGTGAGCCAGTAACTCCTATTTTAACTCTTTCTCCTCTTCTTTGCTATTTGCAGTGGCATTCAAGAGCCATTGACATAAAAATCCACCTCAAATTTACTCCAGAAATGGAAACAGATGCCTTTTATTAGGAGTTTGTACTGCTCTGCAGAGATGAGAAAATATTTACAGATAGCTCAGCTGATCTTTTAAAGTGGCATGATTTGATTGCCATTGAATAATTATTACGAAAACATTTCCAAGGTTTTTGTTACCTACCTTCCTTTCTCTTTAGGAGATGTCTTTCTGGAAAAGATTTTTCCCAAAACAAAAAAAAAAGAAAAAAGGGGGGGGCGTAATGTAATACATGGCTATAACATAGATTGTTAATTTTTAGTGTAGCTGAATCACAGCATGCTTTGATTGAGAGGAGCCAACACAAACATGCAAAATATGTGCCTCTTTGAACAGGATACACCACATCCTGCATTTGGTAGCCAAAGGTTCCAGTTTGCATCACAAATGTAGTCCAAGATCTCTCTCTCCTTGAGGTATGTACCTCGAAAAGTGCCAAATCTGCAAGACACGCCGCCCTCTTTTTGATTTCTTTCTTTCTTTCTTCCCCATTAAAAAAAAAAAAAAAAAAAAAAAAGAAAAATAGAAGAGTTTAATCATTTGCTTGTTTGGGTTTTAGTAGAGACTCAGCAGGTGATTGAACGAAAGGAGCTGTCAGGAGGGACTTTGATTAATCAGAGACTTGATCATTTGATTAATCGTCCCAGAAAGAGCTGACTGCAGCAGAAGTGGCCCCAGCCAACGTGTAAACACATCGAAAGAACATTTTCAAAATGCGTAAAGACAAATTGCAGTTCAAAGCTACTCTTACTGGCCTGTTGATTTGACTGCTAGAAACAAAAGCCCTTCTGCCTGGCTGATAGAAACCAGACCTTCCATGGGAGGAAACAATCGACTTCAGGTCCTTTCAAATTCTGAGTAAAAAGAGCTTGACATTTTCTTTTTTAATTGATTTTTTTTGTCCTCTCATTCTTGTTTACAGTAATAAATTACAGCCCTTAGTCTTTTTATAAGGAAAGTTAAGTTTCCTCTCATTTTCAAGCAATTTATAACATATGTTTATGGCCTTCGGTTTCGCAGAACGTCCCAGCAAAGCATAAATTATCACAGTGAGGCAGCAAACAAAACATCGTGCTATGCATCACCCAACCACCACCACATTTTACCTGCCACTTAATGGCACCCAGTAGAAAACCTTGAGTTGGAAAAACACTCCAAAAGCCTGCCTGCTTGCCTAGCAATCTCATCATGTAGGGGGGAGAAAAAATGAGATTTGCGAATTCAGCTGGTTCCCAAGTGATCTGAGGTCATAAAAACCCTTTCTTGTCATGGAAACGCACGAAGACCTGGCTGTTGTGAGCTGCATGGTGCTCATAAGCCCTCAATAATGTTTCTCCTCAAGTTCAGGCAGCCCATGGACATGCTGAAGGCCAATCCTGTTCAGAACGGTGCTCAAGGAAAGCCAGTAAAAACTAGAATTAGTATTTTGGGGAGGACAGGAAACAATTTCCTTCCTGGAGCAAAAATAAAACTTTCTTACAGATTGTGCAAATCAGAGAATATGGGCAGAAAATTGAATGTTTCCAATGTTGAAGCCAGCAGAAATGGGTTTGGTCTCCTGGCCACACTACCTGGGGACATCCCTAGTTTTTGGGTGCTGTGCCCTCACTGGGTTGCCCTTGCAGAGGCTCTGGTGGGAAGCCTGGCAGCTGCCAGCCCAATTCCTTCATAATCCAATTACTGCAAAGGGCTTAACTACTCCTTCAATCATGGCCATCAGCCCAGGGTGAGCCACCTGGTTTTCCTGTCGTCAGCAACACAAGAAATAATCTGAAATTTGGTTCAAGTCAAACCAAAATGGAAATTCTGCTTTTGCCCAGCAATGAACCTGTCAGCTGAAAGCATTTCACTGCCTCAAAAATGTGCAGATTTACATTGAATGAGACGTTTTTCAGCCCAAAAGGAAACCTATAAAGAAAAGACAGTTATTTAGCACCTGTTTTAAAATAAATGTGAATTGCGAGACTAAACAAATCAATGAAAGTTAAAATAATTCCTATGCAAAGTTCTGAATAAATACTTTGACACTTCCCAAGTGTTTCATTTTTCAAAATTATGAAATATTGCATCTTGCCTTTTACATTCTTTCCAATGGCCACCATCCATCGTTTTGAGGTCCAAGCCTTGATTTTGAAGTAGAATTTGTCTTTCTCAAGCTGTAATTTTCAATACATTTACTATTCCAGCTGCAAGTGTCACAGCTACTTGATCTCATTTCAGCATAGCAAGTGCGGTGTGAGCTAGGTGAATTGTCTTGACAGTGCAACAGCACACAGGAGAAGTTTTGGTGAAAGCATTAAGGAAAATCTGTGCAACCAATTTGAAAAGAGTCCGCACGCTGGTAGTACAGCTGCTTATTAATGTTTGGTGAAATATGAACAGACAAAAAACCCTATTCCCAAATGTTTTGTTAAAAAACGGGGGATACACTAAAACAAAGTGGATGCTTTCATAACAATTGATTTGGAATATATATTTTTGCTTTAGTTTGCTTTACTTTGCTACATCTTATCTTCACCATGTTTTATTTATCGTTAATTAACCCAGCTTTTTCAAAGACCTTGAACCTCAACCCTGAATTCTAGCAAAGCACCACAGAGAGCTAAATACCATCCTCTCCTCCCTTCAGCTACAGAGCCAAGAGATGAAGGTCTGCATTACCTCTTACAACTTCCTTAGTGGCAACACGAACCCAAAGGATGTTCCTCCCTTTTTGTACGTATCAGTCATAAGTCCTTTGTCTTCATTCTCATTCCCTATCCAGCAGTGTTTTAATTAATGAAATCAAAAGACAATCTAGTAAAATAAACCAGATTTAACGAGGGAAGAAAGTCAAAACAAACAGGCACTGTTTACTTCCTCTGCACTGATTTGCCAAGAAATGAGCTCCACATCTCAGATTATCGATTCCTGTCAGCAATATTAACCTCTCACAGCAGCATGAAAAGGAGCGTCTGGATCAGAGGGATGAGAGGAGACAGGCATGCAGTGAAAAGAAAGCAAAGAGATTTTTCTCCATGCCTTGGTGGAGGACTTGACCCCCATAGGAACAGGCAGCAACACATAGGTAATGTTTGTGTCCTACCCATCAATCCTGCAGCTGGAAATGTGACATCCAAGGTCTCACATTTGGCTGTGGTTCCGGCTCCCTGTGGAGCATGGATGGGCACAGCCATGTGTTTGTTGTGTCCTCCAGAAAGTGCTGCTCCCACCCACATCTGGAGTTCCTGGCTGCTCACACGGAAAGATGTGGTACCATATGAGCAGAAGTACCCTATTTCAGCTGTCATCTCCTGCTGACCACCTCCTTACTGCAAAAGGGCTTGGATTTGGTGGCCATAACAGGCAAAACACGCCAGCTTTTCATGGGATTGAGTTTGTAAGGAAGAGAGGCGTCAGACTATCCTCAGAGCAGGTGAAATCATGCAGAAACATCTGTCTAATCTGAGAGTCACCATTAGTTACAGCACTGCACATAAACACCTCCAGCCTTTTGGAATATTTTATGTGAAAGGTTTTGTTACTGAAAAAGCAGGTTTCCCAAAACTGAAAGATGCAGTCCAAAAGCATCATTTCCAATCATTAGATCTTTTCTTTCACAGAGAAGGATTTTAAACCAAAAACAAACTAGGGTTTACATAAGCTTTGGGTTTTGGAAAATTGAAGCATTACAAGCTTTTTCCTCATTTCCTTAATTGCTGGCTGTTCCTCTTTCATCCCTGCCCCACCTTTCTTTCACCACTGAATGCACTGACAGGCTGTTTGTCTGTAGGGTTCTCTTTTTCCTTTTCTTTTGACTTCTTCACAGTATCTCTCTGACTTCTGCAATACGCAGAGCAACCATGAGAACCCCTCCAGGACACACCTTCAGCTATGGTACCACCCTGGGAAACAGAAGCAACACGAAGATCTGCAATTTTTCTTCATAAAACCCTATTTTTCTCCTTTTCAACTGTCTCTGCAACTATTACACGCAGATCTTGCCACACTGCTGGTTTTCAGCAGTGCCCTTTGTTATCCCCCCTGTTTGCCTACAAACAAAGAGGGAACTGGATGGTTTCTGCAGGCTGGAGTGGGATGCTGGCTCCCCACTCGCTGCTTCAGATCTGAAGCCGCTAACAATGAACAATGGTGACACACTGGCTCCCCATGGCTTCTGTGCTCCATGTGGTGTGAGAATGGGGCCAAGGGCATGGACATGGCACTGAAACAGGGTATTTTGGTTTCCTGCCTTTTTTGTCCGGCGCAGAGCAGGAGCCAGAGCATCCACAGGGGTATTCCCTTACTGCACTTGGTGGCATCTGGCCCTCAGGGGCTGTTTTGTCGCTGAGAATAGAAGGAGAATTAAGCAGAGGCCAAGGAAGAGAGCGATGTGCAGATGTCCCATTAACTCCATCCCACATGGCCAGCTCCCTTCTGCTGACAAACAGCAACTCAGAGCCACTCCTGCAGCATCTCAGCCTCTGCAACTCGTGCTCCAGGAGCCACAACTAACCAGAGAATGGTCCTGGCCCTTGGGCATGGACTCAGTGACCTCAGTGTTGCTTGTGGGAGTAAATATCCTGTCAGCCAAAGCGCCGGCAGCTCCTCAGTGTCCAAATGAGCAGCGAGGCGCTGCGGCGGCAGACTTAGAGGTGGCCTTGTCACTCGGGGCTAAAGCCTATTGTCAGTCTGAGCCTTTGCAGCCCTGTGGATAAACACAGGACTGCCTGGAGCCAAGCATTAAATCTACGCTCACATGCAGAATAAATAAAGAATTAAATGTGGTGCATAAATAAATACAAACGTTAAGCGGTGCGGAACCTGACACAGCCCCTCTGTGTCCTCCCTCTGGAGGGGCCTCACTGCAGGAGCCCAGCCTGTCCCAGCTCCATGACAGGCCACTGCCATCAGAGCCCAAATGCCAACCTGTTCTTTAATCCCCTTTTTCTCAGATCTGGTCCCTAAACTCTCACTTTACACGGCTGACAGGGGTCAGCACAAACAGTGCGGAGCCAGGTGTGATGTGCTTGAGCAGAAGCGAAGCCAACTAGGACAGTCCTCTCATTTAATTAGTCCGATGTGTTGCTAAAATCATAAGGAAAAATGCTGAATCCCTCACTCTGACACCCTGATTTTTATTCCAGACTATAAGACACATAGCGATTTCCCTGGGTTTCTTACCCATACTCATAGAGACATTTATTTCTTCACTCTTCTTTTCCCATTTTCTTTTCCATTTTTCTTTTCACTCCCTTGACTCCAGCCAGGATGTCAGCTACAAATTATATATATCTTTTTTAAAAATGTATATAACGCGTGTGTGTGTATATATATATAATGTATGTAACATGTGTGTGCATATATGCATATATAAGATCAATATATATATCTTTTCAGTGAAGCCTTTCAAGCAGTACTGTCCTACCAATCCCAAAAACTAAAGCAAGCAAGGAGCTGGTCTTTCTAGTCTTAAACTGGTACAGAATGGGATTTCCAAGGGAGCTGGATACGAAGTTGTTCTCTAGTCCTGAGCAAATATGTCCCTTACACTCTGCTCATGGCACAGTTGTTCCCCAAAGGCAATAGGGCTGAGGGTAACCCTCCAACAAACTCTGCAAACACCCTGTGGCCAGGAGAGCCCGTGGTGCCTTTGGATGCATAGTGGAGGGTCTCTGGAGTGATGGGAAAGCCATGCTGCCTCTGCTAGTTCCAGCCCAGTCCTCCAAACCCCCCACACTGCTCCAGCATCCCCAAATCCTCACCACACAGGTGCCACTGGGGAACCTCTTCAGTTTGCATGAAGATGTTTGTGGACTTCGGCTGAGGAATTCTGGTTTTCAACCATTCAGAGGATGATTTTTGCAGCAATTAGCTATCAGATCTGTCTCCATTCCCCTAATTACTGATGAATTTCACAGTGAGCAACACGAAAGCCATTAGTGCTCAGAGAGTCACAGCAGATTCAGAACACATTTCCTAGTGAAAGAATTATTAACTAAGATCTCTTCGGGGTGACATCCAAGCTCCACTAACCGCTTCCCAAGCACTCAGGAAGGGATTAGGTCTGTTTGGAGGCAATCAGATTTCAGGGGTGCAGCCTCTCACAGCTGGGGCGGGGTGGATTTTGGCCCTTCTACCAATATCTTATGCACTGACTTTAATGAAACTTGGAAACAATGGAATGAGATGAACTTCCTATTAATTGCAAAGCAGCACACACAGACCCCAAATGCTCTCAGTTCCCATGTCTTCACAGGAATAAGGAGCCTCCCCAAGGGTACCCCATGGATGTTGTGTGATTCCCAGAGTACCAGGCTATGATGTGCACTGCACACAACAGATGGAAGGGACTGGAAAGGCCAAACTTCCTCACTGTAGCAGAGTCCATTTAGTGATTTCATAACTCCAGCTGGACCTCTTTTGGCAGAGGAGAGGATTTTTATGAGGGAAAATGCTATAAATCTGCTGTCACTGAAAGCCATCAGACACCATGTGGCATGTTCATGATATCACCAGTGTGCACCAGTTTTAAAACAGAGGTTTTAGCTATAAAGCTGCCAACCAGGAAAATCACATATGAGAGGAACGCTGAACTTTTAACAGAGAAACATCCCTGTGAAAACCTTTCCTCTTCCTGCTTCTTCTCAACCCCAAAGCTTTGGAGAGATAGAGAAGGGGAAAATGAAGGGTGTACACTTCAAAGTGCTGTGATAAACATCCCAGGATTAAAACAAAGCCAAACTTTGTGTCCCGTTTCTGAGCAGAAACAGCTGTCACTCAGCAAAAGCATTTGCTTAATGATGAGGGAGCCAAAAAATAAAGAAAAAATACCAGTCCTTTAAAGAAAAGGAGTGTATCTGTTTCATAATGCTCATCTTGCCCTGCCCTAAGTTAAAAATCAGGAGGAATCGGTGCCATGTGCCAGGTAGGAGTCAGAGATGGAAATCTAGCAGGGTAAATGTGAGCCACGCAGCCATAAATTGCTTGCCTTAACTGTTTGTGACAATTGGTAGCAGACAGAAGTTATATATCTCCAGCAAACGTTTCTGCAGGACACAGCCTTCTGTTCTGCTCCGGTTACCATGGCCTTTCTCACCACCTCCTTGCAGTTTTTCCCTGTGTTTTAAGGAAATGCTGGAGGCTGGGAGGAGAGGGGAGCAACCAGAGCCGGGCCAGGCCACTGAAACCCTCTGACATGGACTATAACAAACGAAGGCAAAACATAAGGAGCCCCAGGGGACTCAGAGCTCCACGAGGCAGAGATTTTGTGCATTGATACCTGCAGACAAAATCCCGATTGTAGACACCAGTTCAGTGCCAGAACACTTTTCCGCTAGGAGACTTCAAATTTATGCTTCTAGTAGGGTTGAGAAGTTCACAGAAAGGTCATATTCATCTGTTTCTTTGCACTGTAATGCAATACCTCTCCCAGTGATTTTAATTAGGACCCTCACAATTAATTTGTTTCCCCATCACGGGTGTATTTCACTTCTTGTCACAAGTTGAAGAAAGGCTGCTGCAGTTGCTGTCTTCCCTACCAAAGGTAAAATGAAAACTCATTACTTCTGCCCACAGTAAGGGGTAATTCACCCTATTGCTTCTACACCCTGGGCTTTTTCAGGCAGATTGAACATAACTGCTCATTTCAGTTAGCTGCACAATGCCCGAGAATCTTTGGTTTTGGAGGTTTTGCCTTGTTACCCCACTGATTGCTATTGGAGTCCAAACCAGCTGGCTACATGTGTGCAGAGCAAACTTTGCACATGCCAAGGGGGTGGGTAGGTGGGGGAGAGCAGGAGGGAGAGGGGAGAGCAATTTTGCAATATTTATATCATTTTTGTGGTGTCACAGCTGAAAGGGATGAGCAGGGATGGTCACATTTCCCACTGAAGAGGCTGCACAGCCCAGTTTTACTCAACACTTTTGAGTAAAATCTGGAATATTTACAATTTGGAAGATAAAGATACTGTGATTGGGAAAATCTCTCTTAACAATGAAACACACAGAGGGAGTATATTTCCTGCGTGTTTGTTGAATGCAGGATAAGAACATTCAGCTCCTAAAATGCATTCAGTTTTCCCTCTGCTACTACACAAACACTGTGTCTTCTACTTTGTTCATTTTTCTCAGTACATGTGTTTGTACAATGCAAATGGTTGAGGATATTGCAGAATTTGGCTTTAAAATAGCAGAAAATATTCAAAACAATTTTGTGATCCAGTCACAAACTTCAGTTTTTACAGTGGCCCTGATGCAAAGGCCATTTGCCAACAGATTACAAGGAGCTTTTAGACAAATCCCATGCACAGGACAAATAGAGGGGCTTTCTGCTCTTGCCACTTTGAATGGACAGGTCACCCCCTTGGGATTTAGAGACATGCCCATAAATTTGGCTGGACCCATCCAGAGGCCTCCAGCTGATATCGAGGATCTGCCACATAGGCGTGGTGGTGCCCAAGCCCTCTGTGAGTTCCCAAGGAGAGAAGGAACTTTGAATCATTTCAAATTGAGCTGATACAACACTGTCACATTACTGTTTTTCATCGCTCTGTCCTGGCCTGTAAAAGCCTTGCTCAGGTTTCTTTCCTTCTCCCAGATGAGCAATGTTGAGCTACACAGAATGCTTGGATAGCACCTTGGGACGGGGAACGAGAAATCACCAAAATTATGTGAAGCATGATGCTAATCTCTGAAACGTGGGGGTAAAACAAACAAGCCCTTCTCTTGCATAAGCACCAGGTTCACTCATCTGTTGAGGTCTCATAAAAGGCATGAGCTGGATGGATTTAAGGCACTGTCCTGGGTTGCAGTGTATTCTATTACCATCCTCACGAGCTGTTGAAATCAGGTGGGGCAGTGTTTCCTTGCCTCCTCCCCCCAGACTATCCTGCTGTTAATGGCCCAGCATTGTCCTGCCGCCTGACTCAGAGATAACTCCCTCCGGACTATCTTCTGTTAATGAGCCTAATCAATGCCTGGCCTAAAGACTCATCATCCCATTGTGAGATGCTCCACCCAGAAGGAGGAACCAAGCATTCCATCCTGGATATAATCTGAGATTCTGAACACCAGAGGCAACCTTTCCACTGGATTTCCAGAGGACAGGAGCTACACAGCCACCACTGGACCTTCTGAGGAAGAGCAGGCCCTTTCTACAGGATCACTGCTTGACAGAACCACATCCACCACTTCAGGAGGACTGCAGCCACCATCTTATTGGACTGCTACCACCACCCTGATTAACAGGGTGTCAGGTTGTATCCTGACTCTGTCAGTTTAACCCAGTATTTTCTGCCTTTAATTTTTTTTTCCCCTTTATTTCCCTATTAAATTCTTATTCTGACTTGGTGCCTTCCACTCGTTTGTTTTCAAACTAGTACAGGCATCTATGATAGGGATAAGCCCGTGTGAAACCATACAGAAACTCCTCAGAGTTTTCCACGAGGTCACTTCAGAGCTGTCTGCACTGGGTCAGGAGGATGTATGACTTTTAACACTGCCAGTGTGTACCTAATCATGCTAAACATGGAACATCCTTGACCCTTTACTGTGAAGAGGTGCTTCCACACTGGGCAATGAAGCAAAGAATGGCCATGTCTGAGTGCTGTCATCACAAGAAGGCCAGGCAGTTTTGTGTGGGACAATCCCTAAGGCTCTCAGGGGGAGAACAGACCACCTAAAAAAACTAAGTCATGGTGAATGAGGTTTTTAACACCATATAGGTCCATATTTCAGGAATCTGAGGAAGGGAAAGGCATTGAACCTTAAGCAACTTCCTAATCAACCTACACAGCTTGCTGAGTATCCCATCAACCTTCAGAACCATAGGATCACTGAAGTTTGAAAAGAGCTCTGGGATCACTGATTCCAACCACAATTTGACCACAGTTTTGAGTGGTGGAAGGGAACAGACTACAGTAACTGCCCCACACAGCTCCCACAGGATAACTGACCCTGGCCTTCCCAGTCTGAAAACGGAATCACTCAGCAGCAGAGGTGGTGAGTGCAGACATATCGTTGGCCTTCAGGATGAAAGCTGACTCCTATTCCTTTGGACCAGCTCTTGCCCATGGCTGCACCTGTGTGCTCTGCTGAGTGTGTCTTCCAAGCCTTTCTGCAGCTTTGGCTCTTTTCCTGTGTCCTGCTCCAGAGGCCCTTAAAAGGCATTGGCCCAGAGAGTTATCCAGTGCCAGAAATATCACAAATTAGCAGACAGAAATTGGTGTCAAAGCAAAGAAGAAGAGAAAGAACCAAGGGAAACAAAAGAGAGCATTGTGACCAAAGCCAAGGCAGCCCTACCTCAAAGCAGCGGATACAAAAAGAGAGCACGTGTTGATGTTTTTATTCCTACTGATAAACTTCAGAGGCCAAATACAAGCACCAACTGTTGCAGAGGCTGGTTTGCAGCACAGTCCTCCATGCACTTTCAGGATACATTCCGCTTTCCTTTACCTGAGGCAGCAAGGATTCAGGATTACCCAAACGAATTAAAAATGCAAATGATACTTACTCATTCTGGACCATCCCACAGAGGCAATCACCTCTCTGCAACTCGCAGTTCTGGTGGTTCCAGGAAGGTTTATTACCTTTGGTAGAAGACTGCAAACTGCGCAACTTGGAGGTGCTCTCGGGTGCTCCTGGACACCGGCTACCTCTGGAAGCAGTGGAGTTACAGGTGGGCAGTGCAGCTCCTGGGCTGGTAAGTTCTTTAGAAATAAGATCACTTTGTCAGTAAGACTTTTTTTTTTGTCTGTAGATCAATACATTTTTAAACAGTTCTTTCAGTAAGTATTCTTTAGAGAGGTCTGTGTCCAGTGCCTGCCTGTTGTGGCAATAAATATAATTCCTGTGGATGTATTTGCGCAGGTTTGGCATCTCCTGGTGGGGTGCCCATGATGGTTGTGCCACCTTCATGGCAGAAGGTCTCATTGCTGCAGGCCTGGCTGAGGACAAGGTGGGTGTGAGGGGCTGGTTTGGCCCACAGCAGGAGCCTCAAGGGATACATGACCACTACAGAAGGAAAATAGGGTGCTCTGACACAGAGTAAAAATGAGGAGATGGAAAGAATGTGATCATGTAAAGAAAGATCTGTTGGAGATCAACATTCCCAAAGGTTTGGAGGACCCAATGCCAACCATCAATCAAGATCATTTTCTTGTCCGGGAAAAACTCTGAATTTGTAACTTGTGGGCTCAGCTCATAAGCAAATGTTTGCACAAAAAGCACAATAACAATTGTTTAAAGGAAAGATGTAGCAATCTACATGGAACTTTGCAGTAGTAGATAAAATTTGTTCCTAACTATTTGCTGTTCACAACACTTCAGCTCCACTGTAACCACTTATGGCCATGAAAAATGGCGTGGTGTCACTACACTAAGCCCTGCACTCAGATCCTAAAGCACGATCGATCACTTGAGTTGAAGAAAAATCTCTTGTAAGGTTTGGCACTACAAAATTCATGCCACATCCTGTCTCGGAGAAGATGGTGACAAACGCACAGTGTAGTGCAATATACCATACAGTCTGACAAAGTATTTTAAGTTCTGCTGTTTTTCAAGTATCCAAGCCTGAAAGAGCCCCAGTTGAGTGGTTCTTCTAAACTGTTTCCTCCCAAAGTAGTATTCAAGCAACAACAGCAACGTGGCACTCTGACACGTTATTATTTACAACAAAATCGCTCTGTGTGGCCAAAAGGTGACGCTGAACAACAAACAGGGCACTTTGCTGTGTGTGGGGAAGTGTCCAGGCAGGGTTTTACTGGTGCAACGGGAATTAAATGGTCTGTTTCAGTGACTTCAAAAGAGCACAGTTTGAGTACAGGGAAAACATGCAAAATAGAAGGCAAATTAGTCTCAATCCAAATCTAAAATTTTTGGTGTTGGCCAAACTCTCTCTCAAGCTCATTACTGCTGATGGTGCACATTTCTTGTCTCAGAGTGTTCCAAATCATTTAGCATGGTTTCAGTAGGAGACAGCTTTACAATTTCGTAATATCACTGCTTATCTTGCATTGCCAAACTTCTCTTCTCCCTCAACCTCCACTAAAAGAACTTCCAAAGACTTATTTCCTTGAGCTCTCTTAATAGCTCTTTCCAACCAGTATGAAAATGCCAGGTTTGGGCAGCTGTTTTAAAGACCAGGTTGGGAAAAGGTTTGAGGTTCAGCATTTGACTGAAGCAAACACAGCAGCATCTCAGGTATTTATTGCTTGGATGGAGAGTTTGTTCCTTAGAAAATTCTCATCTGAATATATGCTGCTGAGAGAAACTTTGGATATAAGCCTGAAAAGGTAGTGATTTCTGTCCTGGAGTGAATACCAGCACAAAAGGTCATCCAGTGAACTGGACAATCTGCAAGTCCTTGAAAGACAGCATAAAGGGGGAAAAAAATGCTCCTTTTGCCTTGAAACAGATCAAATCATGTAGTAGCAACCTTACTAGAAGGGCAACTAAGTGCCAGTCATGCATATCCCTCTCATGGCCCAGCACTACCTGCACCCAGCACAACCTTTTTGGAAGAGGTGTGAGCTGATTTCTGGATTTGGCTTTCAAAACCCACTGGCACCACAGGATAGATCACCTTGTGCAGTTCTGCAGTGACTTCTGACTGGTCATGCCATCTTTCCTGGAATACACCGTGCTGGAGGAGGGCACCAGCTGGAGCAAGGACGTTCCCATTCTGCATGGGCTCAACATGGAATGGCCAAGCTTCTTAGGCAGCAGCTGAAAAATAATAACAAGTACTGAGGTACTGCTCTCAAATGTCTGCTCTAGCCTGTATCCTGCATTCAACTAAAGGAAGGCAAAGTTTAGCAGTAAAACAAGGACCAAACAATGTCGAAGCTCTCTAGTGAAATGGTCTTCTTTAAGTCGCATTACATGCATGAAAAACTAAATCAGCTCTGAATTCCTGCTCCAACTGCATACAAGGCAGGGGAGTAATTAAAACAGCAGAGAACAGTAGACCATGTCAAGAGTAATCAAAATTTACAAGCTCAATAGATAAAGATTGTTTGGTTTTTTCCTAGAAGCCAAGAGCAGAACTATCAGAGCATTAGAGGATACCAATAAAAATCTCTGCATTCTCACTTCTTTTACAGAAGACAGCAGCAGAATTATTCTGAACTACCAAATGCACAGAGCTCTGCCTGACCTTCTTGGCAGATGGCCCATTCGCCCTGAAAAAAAATCACACAAAGATCTCAGTGTCCAGAGCCCAGACTGCGATGGTGTGAAGCGGGGAAGAGCCGGGGCTGGGCCGGGGGCAGGAACCCGTGAGACCTGTGAGTCCTTGGGCCATGAGCAGCAAGAAAACTGCTCAGGGGTACCAATCAGAGCCCATGAGAATGAGGAGTCTCTGTCTCCACTCAGTATATTTGTTCTAAGGCTGAGTTGTACAAACTGTCCCTCTGCTGCCTCCTCGGAGGTGCTCAAGTCAGCCCAGATGAATCAAAGTTAGCAACAGGGCAAAGGGAACATTTGCTGCCTTTATTGCTGGTTTCTATTACACAAATTAAGTCTTATGAAAGACAGCATCATGCTGAGGATAGAAGATATCAAATGAAGCCAGCCTAAGGAACACAGTTTTCCTAAAACCAGATTTTTCACTTTTGAGTTTTAAAAGAACAAGCTTTGTTTTGTTGCTTTAATTACAAATTTCATTTTATTAAGGGTTGCTTTTCTTCCAGGGTTAAAAAAAAAGCCCAAAATATAAACCAGAAAGCAACTGCAGTGGAAGAATACAGACCTGATCTATCACATATATTTTTGTTTCCTGTTTGATTCCTGGTTGTACATATTTGAGAAGAACCTCTTCCATACTCCAAGGTGAATTCAAACTAGTGGGAAGGCACAAATAGGGTTAGACACAGAGCACCAATGACCATGGAAAATAGGTGGCGTTCCTCTCCTGATGCCTTAAGGTTGAGAAGAAGCTTTTTTGGACCTGATCCTTTTGCCAACACACCATCAGCTGTCTCCATACCAGGTTCACCACTGAAATCTGATACCTATTACACTGAAGATGTCACCCTAGAAGGTCCAAGCTTTCATTTTAGCCCTAAACTCTATGATTGACATCTATGAATGAATCATTTGGAAGGAGTCAGATGTGAGCTCACAACTCCAGTGCCTCACCAGAGAAGCTGTGGGTGCCCCATCCCTGGAAGTGTTCCAGGTTGGATGAGGCCCTGAGCAACCAGATCTAGTGGAAGGTGTCCCTGAATGAGACATCTTTGATGAGAATGAGATGATCTTTGATGTCCCTTTCAATCAATGCTTCCTTCAATTAAGC
The DNA here is from genome assembly GCF_017639235.1 of Corvus kubaryi. Taxonomy (NCBI): domain Eukaryota; kingdom Metazoa; phylum Chordata; class Aves; order Passeriformes; family Corvidae; genus Corvus; species Corvus kubaryi. The sequence continues at coordinate 21,703,908 of NW_024581108.1, read as the reverse complement.
AATACTTCACAACTTGCCTTTAGTTTTAGGTCTTCCACCAACACTTGGTGGCCAAAAGCATCATTCCCATGTGCAGTGCCCTCCCATATTTCATCCTGAGCTGCAGGAAGTGGAGTCCCTCCTCCAAACTCTTTTCTCTGGGGTTCAGTTCCTGGGAGAGGTTGTTTGAGCCTCGCCACAGCACCCAATACTCCTCTGCCATTCCCAAGGCTCACCAGGCCATCCTCTCAGCAGCTCGGAATGGGCATCACCAGTACAGAAACATCCTGAGCTCCATGCTGAGCTCCTGGGGCCACGATTTTGGCTGGCTCCATTTAACCATCACTGCATCTGTGTTGCAGTAGCACCTAGTGGCCAGGGCTGTGAAAACACATAGAAAAGGAAGCATTCCTGCCAAAAAACCCCAAATACTGCTGAGCTCAACCTAGAAACAACAGGTGGTCATGTGTGACTGCTGCAGCCAGCACAAGGTAATTCAAGTTGACTCTAAAGGCCTAATTCTCATGTGAAAGTGAGAGTAAAAATAATTTACATCCTGTACTTGTTGGCTCAAGAGACCTCAATATAAATGAGAATCCAGTCCTAAATCCTCAATGGGATCCAGGCTTCGAGAAGGATTTCAGCTCAAGAAGGGGTCTGGGTTCTACTTTGCAGTGTGTGAACAGCTGAATGGGCAATTCATATTATTTTAAGAAATGTCCTGATGAGTTTGGTATGGTTTTGTTTTTTCCTTTAATAATTACACCCCACTTATTAGGCTGTAACCAGGGGACCCGTAAAGCCTGTTGAGCTAAGATCAGCACAAATCATCCCACCAGGAACACACAGTGGAAAACTGAGAATGCAGGAGGAAGAGGTGTTGCTGAAGCATATGAATCATGCAAGGAGAGCTACTTCTGGGAATCACACCTGTTGTATCCTTCCTAAAAAAAAAAAAAAAGAGAAGGTGGTTCTTTCTTACTGGCAGTACAGCTGTCTAATTCAGGAGAGCAGAGTTTAAAAGCGAAAGGAGCTCAAAGAGCAACAAGACAAGAAAATATCTGATGGCTAAAATTTCCTTTGCCTTTTCACTGTTTAATCAGAACTTAGGGAAATAAACATCGTGCTGAAATTCATGGAAGCAGGTCCCAAAGTTCCTTCTCTGAGCTCCATGTCCTGCTGAACAGGACTGGATTGAAATACCAGGAAGTTTTCCAAGACAGTGCATGGTTCACTTGGTGCCATCAGCTCAAGTCTGTGTTCTCGGGTCAGCTCAGGGCTGGAAAATACATTTGAGTCCAACACAGTGCAGTTGTCTACACTCCCATATTTTGCCTTCCTGTCTGGATGTTGTCCGGATTAACCAGCCTGCTCTTGGCTGGGGAATCCATGTCACTTTCTCTGTCCCCATGGAAGAAAGGAACAGGAGCCACTGGCAAATCTAAGCTCAGAAACAGCTACCAAGAGGAGAAAGCTGCAGACAGGGATGAGAAAAGCCATCCCTCCATGTCCTGCCTTGCATCAGCCTATAGCAGGAGGAACTATAGGATTTATGAGAAATGGGCCATCACTGAGATACCTGAAAAATATACTCCTGATATTATTGCAAGAATTTATTCTCTTTTGCTCTGGTTACCTACTTCTCGTAGAAAACAAATGGAGAGGGAGAAAACTCCACATTTCTAGTAGGAGCTCTTTGTTTTAATATTTTTTGGGTTTTTTTATTAGGGATGAAAGAAATGATCAGAGGAGAAATGAGCTCGCTTCTGTCATCTGCTGCCACCATCTGCAAACCCAGCAGCAACATCTTTGAAATAGCAGATTAAATACACCCACTTCTCTTGTTTCTGCCTTCCCTCCCAGTGTGGTGGGTGGTATGAGCCAGTAAGGGGGAAGCTGGCCTGGAAATAAGGACCCAAAAAGGGCCAGTACAGACTCAAGCTCCCCTCCCATTGCTGTCATCAGGCTGCCCCACCAAACAAATCCAATTTTCCTCCCTTTCTCCTTCTGTAGGTTGGCTAAATTAACTTTTCCTCTGTGCAAGGACGTTGTGTTACTTTAGAAAGATTGGTGTCCCAGGGCCTCTGGGGGATCAGAGCACAGGACCAGAGCAGGAGCAGAGCCCATCTTTCCCTGATGATCAGTGCTTTCTGACACTTGAGCTGCTCTGCTGCTGAGTGTAGAGCTTGAGAAAGACAAGAGAGATCACGTAACACTAGGAATAGCCAGCCTAGGCTGAATCCTCCAGTAAAGGTTTCAAAACAAATAGTAGTAATGCAGCATATTTTTTTGTGCCCCAATGGTTCCAACTAGGACTGGGACCAGATGTGCCAGTTTTCAACAAGAAAGGCTACTCGTGCTATTCTTGGCACAGCTTGAAGCAGAAAGTACCACAAATCCTATTTAATATAGTGCCTAAATGCCAGAGACCTATTTGTTCTCTTGGTTTTTCAAGCTCAGCTGGTTCCGATAACCATCTGACCTGCAGGGCCCAACTCAGTCACAACCCCGACTCACACCCCTCACAACTGCACCCATCACTAATGTTTTCCTTCTGGAAATGGGTTTCTTCCTATGCCTGAAGATTGCCTTGCAAATAAAGTTAACAGAACAAAGCGAGGCACGCCACAATTTAAATTGCATGGCGTTTTTAGTACTGACATACAGATTCTGTAGGGTTGGCACTCCAAATTAGCAAGATGGGCACGGGTGCTACTGACAGATGTTTAAAAAACTGTTCACATAGCTGGAGATAAGGGGCTTACTGCCCAAAATATCCATGAAAATAGGAACAGATACAAGCATATCAAAGTTGCATAGAGAATTCACACTCCCTTGGGTTCCCACTATAGACTGATCTGCCAGAACTCAGATACAGAGCAAAGCAAATCCCTGTCTCACATTGAGCTCTGGATGATTACAACATCTCACCCTGCAGTCCCATTAACCAGTTCAAATGGAAAACTTGTCATTTGTGTGGCAGACAGCCTCCTGACAGCCACCACTTTCAGTCTGAAAAAATCCAAAGTACTAAATATCCTTTTTTTTCCTCTGTCTTCACCAGTAAATCTTCCTTCTAGACCTCTGCACAAACCAGAATTGCTTGGGAAAGAAAGGGATGGCCAACTGTGGAGGAGCAACAATTTAGAGACAACACAGGATTTAAATTCATGGAGATGGATGGGTTCACCTCAGGGTACTGAAGGAGCTGGATTATGTGACTGTCAGATCAGTGTTTAATACCTGCAACAGGTCACAGTGATCAAGGCAAGTCCTTAATGACAGGAAAAGGCTGACCCATCTATCCGAAAGGTGGGAAAAGGATCTCAGGGAGCTGGCTGCCCTCCACCCCTGGAAGGACCATGGAACACATAGGCTGGAGCCCATTTTCACACAGGGGAGCTTCTGGAAGATAAATAGGGAATAGCCAAAACAGATCTAGCTAGAGCAGATCAGTTTGATTGCCTTGTGATGAGATGACTGGCTGTGGAGACAAGGTGAGAGCAGTGTTGTGCTATACTTTGCTTTTAGGAAGGCTTCTGACTCTATTTCTTATGGTTGTGGGTTTGTAATCTGAGGAAGTATGGACTGGACAAATGGATCATTGTACGGGTGGAAAACGGGCTGGACAGCTGGACCCAGAGCGTGGCAATCGATGATGCAGCAGTTCCTTGCCAGCTGGGGGAAAAAGCCAGGGTACAGGAGCAGGGCTTGTACAGCCTGGTGGAGAGGAGGCAAAAGGGGGAGCCTACATGTCCAACAGCCACCTACAACTGTGTGAAGGGAGGTTACAGGGGTCATGGAGAAAAACATTCTAGGTAAGGAGAGAAAATTAATAAAATGTGCAACACAAATCACAATGTGAGAAGCTAAGTGTGTGTATTACAAAAACTTTTTATGTAACTGGGTAGTTCAGCTCTGGAAAGGGTTATCTAGAGGTGATCTTGCATCTGCTTCCATGGTTGTTTCCAAGCCATGGCTCATCAGATCTAGTTTTGATGATAGTCCTGATCCAGCTGAGAGATCTCCTGCCACCAGGTCTTTTATAACTGTGTGATTCAGACAAGTACCTCCACTGAGGAGGGAGGTGAGCTAGGAAGCAAGAAAGGAAAACCTTGTCAGGTCAGATCCTGGCTCTAATTGCTGATCTATTGCTCAGTCCCACATGCAGAAACAGGGCAGGCCACAGCTACTCCCAGCACCAGGGGAGGATGGGACTTTATCCAAGGGGGAGATGGTCACCTGGCTGGTTAATGTTAATGAAGACACCGAGCTATTAAGTCTGTCCTGCCTCACTACTCCTCCCCTCAGCCTCCTCCCCCCCCAAACCTGGGCTTGATCATTTGCTGGAAAGAAACATGCGAGAGGAGCTCCACTGCTACTGACATGAGATGAATAATTTACAAAACAGAGAGCCAAGGCCAGACCAGCTTTCATAGTAAATAAAAACAGTTCTTTGTTGTCAAAAGGAGGACTGGATCCTTGGCAGGGTCTGGTGACAAAGCAAAGCTCCATATGTGGGGAGACAGCCGTAAGAGGCTGAAAGCATCTGCTCAGATATGCCTGAGAAATAACCCAGTGCTCTCCAGGAGGAGACCAGTGACCACTCAGGGCAAAGCACCTCAAAGAGCACCTTGGTTTGTTGTGGATGGAGGGGCCCCTGAGAGGCAGAGTTTTGTACCCATGTGATTTCAATCCCACTTCTGGCACTCATATTTTGTCCTCTGCTGGCAGAGCAGTTGCTCAGGGAGCCTGGCTCTGGTTAAGACCTCCCTTCCCACTCCCCCACCCCACATTGTTACTAAGCAGGGCTTTTCTGTTTTGTCTCACTTCGCTTTTATTATGGCAAAGCCCTATAAAACTATCAAGTAGAACTGGCTGAAAAGCGGTGTTTCCAGTGCCTTGAAAATGTACGGATTTAAACATATATATAAAATTTGGGTTTTATCCAAATTGAACAGAAACTTTTTTCAGGTTCTTTTTGAAAGGAGAGCAATTTCCAGGAAGCCAGAAGCTCCCCAGACCCTGCTGCAGCCTCCCAGTGAACCTCATGTCAGAGCTTGTCAGCCTCAGCGGGCAGCTGCAGAGCTCCCAGCATCCCTGGCCTTGGGGCAAATCCACCAGGTGCATCCGCTCGGGAGCCAGGGACTTGTGCACTGTGTTTCTCCTGTCCTGGAAGAGATCTGCCAGGAGTACAGGTGGGTTTCCTTAAGCTCTCTTCCTCAGGCATGGGGAAAAGTCAACTGTGCTCAGCACAGTTCCAGCAAAATAAGCCAGGCTTAAGGAATGATGTTTCCTGGGAACATTTCTGACCAGCTCAGCTCTCTGGGATAAACCATCAAAGAAGGAACTTGTTGGCTGAAGGAGCATTTTCTTCGCAGGGATATCTGATCCATCTGCAACCTGACTTCCCTCTCAGGAGCATCCAGTCCCAGTGATCCTTTCTTGTTGGAGCTGGCTGCCAACAAACACAACTCCATATGGAAATGACAAGACCACGACCACCCCACCAGCGCTAATGGTTGCTGGGGTGATGTCAGCGGAAGACAATCCCAAACATCCAAACTGCTGCTTTTAAAAGCAGAAGATGCTGGTACCACTTTATGACCTCGCTGGGTGTATCTTCCCTTCACGCACTCAGGCCTGGTGATGAGAACGTCCATAAATTAATAGTTTGGATTACTTTAAAACAGATTCCTCTGAGTCAGCCCATATGGATGTGACGAGCTGGTGAAGCATACAGCATGCTACAGCTTGGCATCGTGCCTGCCGCTTCTTCCTATAAAATGGGCAGCTTTTAGACCCATTTAATCACACTTAAACAAGCTTTTTATCTCATTTGTTCTGCGTCATAACTCTCCCTCCAAACACTATAAACCGCTGTGGCAATACCATGAAGTACAGGCCAGCCACACATTTTAGAGTCATCTGCCTGGCTCTCACGGTTTGTTTAAATCAGTGTTTCATGACAAATATCTGTTTTCTGCAGATTTCTTTTTTTAATGCAGCTCTTTTTCCACACACAGCCCTAAGTTCATTTTCTCATGGTGAAGTCATCACCCTTTTCAGCCACCACATCCTCAGGCTGCAGGTGCAATTCCAATGCCTCCAGCTGTCTGGAAATGGTACCTACAGGAACATGTTAGGATTCCCACTGCCCAAGAGACCCCCAAACATGGCACAGATGGCTTTGTGTCACCTGCTGCTCTGCACAGAGGGTATGGGTAAGATGTTTTGTTTTCTGTCGTTCCTTCCATGTTCAGCCTCCCTGTGCAGCCCAAGTGTCTCAGCCCCTACATGGAGAGATTCCTGCTATTTGTTTAGATGCCATGGGTGACATACAAAAGCCCCACAGCAATGGGTGCAGAGTGGGAAATACACTTCACATTGATAAGCAAACCAAGCAAGCAACTCCATGACAGTGTCTGCCATGACGGCTTCAGAAAGGGAGAGTGACCCAGCCACATGGGCATTTACAGGCCACCTTTTACCCTTTATTTACATTAAAAAACCCCAACAGTGGCAAAATTTCCCTTCCACATTTGTCACATTCTGTTTCACCCTGTGGCAAATCCCAAGAGCAAACCAGGATTAACTGGATGCCCAACCTTGCACCTGAAAAGTGCCAGTTCCCTCTGTCCAACAGAAATTGCCTGTCACAGGACCTCAAGAGTTAAAATACCCTGATAAGCTTTAACCTCCTGAGTGAGAGGGAGAAAGACATCTGCTTTTTATTTTCACAGCCCGGCATCTCTGTGCTCCAGTTCTGAAAAATCTGCATTCCATAAAAACAGAGAGAAATCCTCATAATTTATGCAATGATACACCAACATATTTAAAGGGTTATATTTTACTCTAATGAAAGAAATAAGATATCATTTCCTTCACACAAGGAAGGAAGAGTTGTTGTAAACACCAAATGGGCACCCCTTAAAGGGCAAGGATATTATGACAGCAAAGATTTTGAGCTTTAGCTACCTGCCAAACAAATCTTTACCAAAACAGACGTGGACACTGCAAGAACATCCTGGGAACTAAAGGATGCAAATTGATTTCAATAAGGCTAACCAGGAGAAAAGCAAGACTGAGAATTTGTTGTGTATCTCCCTGCGTCTTTGGGTAAGTGAGGTTATGCCCAGTGAGGCTGAATTAACCTTGTTTGCTTGTGCTGCCTTTTCTGTAGTCATCATCTTTCCCACACTCTCAAAATAAAACTTTTTCTTGGCAGAGGAAGGACCAAAATCCCCAAGAAGAAAGGCAGAGAAGGTTTCCATCTATAGAAAGATTCAAAATTGCAAAAGATCTGTGTAAACACAAATGGTAGAAGAGCCTACAGGTGAAGGAGGGAGATCAAACAGCAGCAGCAATGTAGGAGAGGAGGTTCTGTTCTTTGGATGGTTTCCCACTGGGAGAATATAACTTTTAGACAGCAAAAATAAATGGAGATCTTCATTTCTGCTGCAGTGCTAAATGGCTTTTAGCTGCAGATGGGACATGCAGGAAACCAAAAGGAAAAGGCATTTTTGAGAAGAGGGAACTAAATAAATTAAGTGGAAATCACCCCAAAAATACCCTGTTCATGCTGCAGATCCTGTCCAGCTGTAAATGACATAACAGCCTTTCTGTGTAAGGCAGCATTGTTCATATGCTTGAGTATTTAAATAATTTACCTAAAGGATACTAATTTATTAATTTCAGAATTATTTATACTGACCCACAAAAGCAAAAAAGTTAAACCATGAAAAGTCAGCATATTAAAAAGAAAAGTTATTTTAGAAATTATTGAAAATAGCCAAATAAGGCAATAAAGGCAAGACGAAATTCCAGTTCCACTCTGTGCCATTGTCTTAGCGATCATTACAAAGACCCATTCAAGCAAAGATCACACTTGCATGGGAGGAAGTCTTCTTTATGCACTGTTAATCACTTCAACAATCTATAAAATTAATGGCTAAATGAACTGCAGTTATAGTGATTGTATTCCAGATATTATTTGCATTTAACAGAATGTCCTTTGTTAGACTTCCTAGACTTATGAACTGTTCGGGACAAAGCGGGACATACACCAGGGAATGTGCCTCAATCCCACAACGGCACCACAGACAGGGATACACATCCTTCATTCAGAGGCTGCTTGGAGGCAGAGGCCTTTCACCACCCTCTGCAGTGTTCCTAAATCCTGCATTTTGTGCTCCTGAGAAGGAGGCGAGGGAAGGCACAGCAGCCAAGCTCGCTCCCCAGGGCTGGGAGAGCGGAGCTGCTCCGAGCACTCCTTGCCCCTGGCTGTGATGCACCCTCAGCTCTCCCAGCCTGACTCCACTCACTATTCCCACTTGGCATGCAAGGCACATCCGAAACAAAGGTAGGGACAACTCAGATATGCTGACAAACACTTCTCTGCCAAACACCAGAGGCCAAGCCAAGCCACGTCCCCAGATTCACCCTAGAAATTCATCACCCATTTCAGTTCAAGTTACTGATTTTTAAAGGGGGAAAAAAAGAAAGGGTCCTCTTTTTCACTAGAAGTTTCCAAGGTATTAAGAATTTATTTTGCTATCTCTTCCCCCATCTGTGATATAGAAGTAAATCTTCCTCAAATCTTGCTCTCACCCTTGACTCATCTCACACATTCCTTCACTTGAAAATCCAGATTCTCATCCGTTCCAGGCCTCTTCCCATGCCAGATTCTTGGGGAAGAATTTTCTTTTCTTAGTAAAGAGCTGAATTTCTCTCTTCTTTTCTCCTTGCTTACTTTCCCAGGTCAAACCCACCTCCTCCTGCTGGATGTACTAATTACCATTCTGTTGCCACTCTCCATGCACGTTCCCATTTCCCTTCTGTTGCGTTCAGGTTTCCACCTACCAGTTTCTCATTTCTGCAGAGTTTATTTAGGCTATTTTTACTCTTTATCCATATTATCCCTCCTCCTCTCTTTTGGATGGTATTTTTCAGATTGGAGAGGGTACCCATTTCTTTTATTCCAAGGACAGGCAGGAGTTCTGCATATTTTAGATAAAGCTGAGTGCATGTGCCTGAGTTTGAATGAATATAGATGTAGATACAAGCCAAAAGTTGTGTTTCCAGGCAGGAGCAAAAGCATGACAATAAATTTCCCCCTTTCAGAAGAAACTCCATTTAAAGAACAATATTTTAGGGAGCCAATGCATAAACCAGCTCCAATTTCTTCTCATGATGAGCAAGGGGGAAAGGGGACTAATCAAATCTGGGCAGAAAATGCCGTGGAGGAACGTGACCCACACACCGTTATTTGTCTGAGAATCACTGGGGAAATGACAGCTCTTCTAATCCCTTCTGTGGCCCAACATCCCACTTGGAATGCTGGGACCTGACCCTTAAATGTCCAGATGCCTCTGGAAACCTGCAGGTTCTCCTCACCGTAGACAGGATTCAGCGAGCAGGTTGGTTACCTGCTCTCCAAAGGCTTGCAAGCCCCACTCCAGAAAAGTGTCAGCTGCATCCTGGACACCAAGATTCCCTTTTGGTCAAAGATTATCGACATCAGCCAGCAAATCAGTTGCCATTAATCATTTCTAATAGCACACAAGGCTTTAAAACAGCAGTCAAAGAAAGGAACATATTAAAGACATAAGAACAATTAAAGACATAAGAATATATGGGAACTGGGATGGAGTACAACTTTGGGATTTGCCAGACAGATATTCATTTCCTCTGGCTTCTTTGCTAGAGATTTCCTAGAGGACATACAGTGAATCCAATTGATCTGGACTTCAGTAAAGTATGTCATACAGGCCCACATGGAAAATGGCTCTTTACAGGAAAAAATAGGAATTTGTACAAGTTCTGAAAAAGTACATGAAGTGTTGATTTGTATGAAAGGAAACACATTATGTGAAAAGGAAATTCTTCAACTGAAGGGAATTACTCATGGAGCTCTTCAGTGCTGGGTATTGGGAATGTTGCCGGGAATTCTCATTAGTGATTATGGCACGTAATGTAAGAAATGTGCTAATGAAGCTTGCTGATGACCCCAAGTTTGAAATGCTCCAGAGAAGAGAACAAGATTAACACTAACTGGATGATCTTGAGGAAAGAAGTCACAGAAAATACACAGAAATTTGTGGCGCAAGGTGTGAGACACCATATCACTGCAACCTCACTGAGGTGGGAAGACTGGGAGCACTGGATAACAACATCTGAAAGGAAGGACTCTGGGACTGGCAGAAGAGGAATCCACTTTCAGGAGCAGAAACCAGAAGAGGATGGCCTGATCTGTACTCCAAATCAAATCTTATTTAAATGAAATAAGGGCCTCAAAGCCCATAGGCCAGCAAACCTTGAAGAGCTTTATGCCATGCCTGGGAATAATAGAGCGAAAGCTCCAACAGGCTGATAAACCTAAAGATACTTGTTTTGATCATCAGCCATCAGTGAAGGACCAGAATCTCCTCTCCCTGACATCAGCTTTCACTGATGGCATTTTCATGGCCACCTGGACCCAGGTATTATCTGCACATGCCCTGTCTGTCAGAAATGCCCCAGGCTTCAGAGGTGAGGGGCAGCTCTGGAGTGGACTTGCAGCGTGTGGAGAGGAGGTACGGCCTGGGAAGTGGGAAGTGTTGCAGTCATGGATTTTAGAAGGCCTTGCAAGTGGTTTGTGAGACGTGACAACAACAGGGAACACTCTGGGGCTGTGTGTTGTGAAGTACCCAAACATCCAAGTGAACATCAGCGAGGGAGGGTGACAGCATGTACAAAGTACAAGTACATGGCCCCCGAAGCCATGGAGTACTTTAGCACCAGCAGGATGTTAAAATCAAGTGAGCAGTGTCAAGAAAGAGGTGGCAAGAAGCCAAAACTGGGTGAGGTTTCTACAAAACCCCCATCTTTCTGTGATTTGACATCTTAGAGAGAAACAGACCTTTTTTTTCCTGCTTTTAAAGTAAAAACATTCCCTGCAGTGAACACAGCCTAAATATTCCAGCATCCTGTTGTTGTATCCAGTCCAGGAAGTGAAACCAAGGCCCTGGGTCTGTAATTGGGGCCACATGGATGTCCCTGTGCTCGTGCTGGGATGTTCTGACTCCACCAGCCCAGCCACGTGGCTCCAGGTGACAGCTGAGCCAAGGTACCCAAGTTGCTTCACCATGACCCTGGGCAGGTCACAATGAGTCTTTAGCTCAGTTCCCCATCTGCCAACCTGAGGTCATCATCCAGCTCTCACCTGCTTAGAGCCCACCAGGGTAGGGAATGTGTTTTCCAGGTGAATGTGCAAGAGGACCCTGATTTTGGCTAAGGCAACCAAGTGCTACAATAATTACAGATATCATAGAAATAGAGCCAAATTATATAAATTATTATAATGAAGAACCAGTGGCTATTCTCCTGAAAAGTCCCAGCACTTAGGGTTTTCATGTTTTTGTTTTTGGAACAGACTAATCACTTTCACATCATAAACAAATAATGCTTTTAATAGATTCCATACTTGTGGAACTTTTACAACTAACATGCAGCAAAGCTCTTGCCCTTACACAGGCTTGCTTTTTTTTTTTTTGCTGAAATAGCAAAGTATATTCTGCAGCAAATTAAGTGCGATTCACGTGGCATTTTGTATAAGCACGCTGTGGATGTGGCCTATGAAACAAGCTTTGTTAGAATTCTGTAGCCCTTATGTTCCATTTTTTTGTGCTTATAATTCTGAATATGTTTTTGCTGCAGTTTCATCTAGGGAACAACAGGGGAGCCTTTCTCTGTCCACTATAACACCTATGAATTCCCATCAGTGCAATAACAGATGGGAGGAGTCGGATGTGGCCCTGTCACCCACGTGGGCTCTGTGCTTCCATCCTGCCCCAGGGCAGAGTAAGTGAGAGCAGAACCAGCCCTCATAAAGGCACACGTGAGTTTCACAGGCAAGTTCAACTCCTGATGAACCTCTAGGACTCACAAATTAATGTCTGCTTTCCTAGATTACTCTGAATTCCCTTGTTGTGCTCATACCTATTCTGTTTTCAGGCAGCAGCTGAGGTGGCAATAATCCTATGGGATGGAGCTTGGGGAATTCCCACAGCTGAGGTGGTATCACTGCCACAGAGATCCCTTATCACTTTTTTGCTGTGTTCAGTATCTCTGCATCTGTTTGAAAAACCCAGTTCTCTGGAGAAGAGCTCAGCTTAGAGCGACCCAAGCCAAAGAAAGCCTCTGTTGGGTGATCTTGTATATCAAGCCCAGAAACTCCAGCTACAGAACCTCTGCTGGCACGAAAAAAAACCCCAGCACTTATGTGCCTAACATAAAACGTACTGGACTGAGAGGCCCAGAGAAAGGTGGTGGAGACAAGATTAATGGTTTTAACTGGGAGTGAAATCCAGTAATTAAGTAGTGACCCATGACACTTGAGAAGCAGTAACAGTTTGTTGACCACAAGAATGATTGCTCAGAGCACCTTCTTAATGTTGTAAATGTGAAAATGATTTACAGCATGACCAACAGGGAAAAAAAAGCAAGTTAGCAGGCAGACAGGATTGACAGTGGTAATTGCTCCTGACTGCATTCATATGTGGAGGTAGGAAAGTAGAAATACTTTTGCTTTGTAACATGGTAGCTATATATCAAAATTACCAACAGCAAAAGGACTCGAACTCCTTGAGCTGAGGTGATTAAAAAGTGGGCAAACACCACTCACAGCACCCCAACAAACAAGAAGCCTGAAAGGGATGAAGGCTTTGCTCTGGATTTCAGTAGGGCTGGTTTGCATTGGATCTGGAGTTGTGACAGTATCACAGCCTTGGGGACAGAGCAAAAAACCAAATTATTAATATCCAAAATGAGCCTCAGCACACAAATGTCTGTGCTTCTGAAGAAGAAGAAGTAGGAAGACTCTCAGGGGATTTCAGCAGCATCTGAATGCAAAAATTTGTTCGGATTTAGCAACAGTGAGATTTAACTGGAAGTCAACAGAGAACTAGCAAAGTGTTTGGGAAGGACACAACGCTTGTCTTGCAGTGAACTTTGCTCACTGGCACACTGAGGGTGGTGATGTCCAGCCTTGCAGTGGCACCTTTTGTGGTCCTGAGTGAAAATATGAATATCAGAATATCCCTGCTTCCTCCTGGCCTGTGAAATAGGAAGGCACTTGAGTCTTCTTCCCCTTGGCCTCAGCTGGCCCTGCTGGCAGTTCACTGGGGAAGGGATGGTCTTCTACAGCATGGCCTAAGGTCTGACTGTCTCATAAAGCAGGATGAAGGCTTTATGTTACTATCAGAAAAAAGAAAGGTTTGTGTTGCCCAAGTTTGGAAATGTTCTCCTTTTTTTATGTCAGAGAAATGGCTCTGCAGCTTGCAAGAGATTTTGGTAAATGGTCACAGAAAGAGCTGGACGGCTGGAGAATAGTCTCCTTTCCAGATATTTTTTTCTTTTTTGTTTTTTTTTTGTACCTGAAGCTCATCTTTTCTTTCTTTTTGTGAATGCTCACTACTTGCGAGGTCAAGCCAAAGAGGTTTTCTGAACAGAGCAGGGTTATTCAGTGCACCCCAGGGAGGCACCAAACATCCCACCCACACCAGGCACCTCCAGCCACCGGCTCTTGGAATGATCTGGATTGGCACTCAGCAGCCCCAGCACAAGGCTGCTCTCCTCCCCTCTCCAAAATGAAAGGCAGTGTAGGAGATGTAGAAGTGACAGGAGCACACGTCATCACGAGGCTGAGCCGAAGAAAAAGCAGGACCTTGTTTCAAATGTAATTATTTTTATGCTTGGCTTTTTCGGCGTCTCTCAAGGCCTCTGTTCCACCATCTCCTGTTAAAAGCTGCTCGGTTTTGTTGTGTTTTTTAATATGGCCATAACCCCATTTTATGTAGAAGGGGAAATGCTGGCTCCCTGTGGCTTTCATGGATTTTCATATTGGTGTGATTCAAACAATATGATGGCTCAACTTGACGTCGTTTCCTGGCTGCAGTGGGGCTCATGGTAAGCCAGAGTTTAAACTTTATTGGGGCACGTGATGGAGCAGCAGCCAGCACCACAGAGAAACCTGATGAAGGCAAACAGTGGCCAGGCTGGTCAACTCAGACCAGCAAGGACACTTCTCACCTCAGGTAGGTGCCCTCTGTCCAGGTGAGCCACCCAAAAATCTGCCACTCCTACCCAAAGAGATGCAAACATGCAAAGGGCCACAAGTACAGAGACCGAGATCACCAACTCCACTCCCACTGCAATGGGCAAGAAGAAAGCACAGGTACAAAATGTCTGTGCTACATTCCCAGTAGCTGCAAGCTGGCTTTTTGTGACCCCAAAGCCAGCCTGAATTCTCCTCTTTGAGTCCTCAGAGCGTCAGAAGAGTCAGTTTTTTGTTCCAGTGAGGACAAGAAGCATTTGCACTCTGGTTTTAATTATAATTGGAGGTGGAAAGACCACCAAAAACTTGAAGAACTAAGGTTGAGAAGAAAGAAGTGAACAGAAAGTGGTGTTGGGGCATTTGTGCCTGTCTCCAGTTGTAAGCATCTTTAACAAATGCCTTTGTGTCGGGTGTTTGCACATCCCTGAACATGAACACATCTAAGAGGCAGGGCTGGTAGCACAACCTCTTACTCAGCTTGCAAACATTTCCAATTATAAAGCCCTGTTTTCAATTGCTAATAACTTTGTTAAACCACTTGGGCTTCGATTTTCCATGCCAAGTGTCTGCCTTGGGCTGAATTTTTTCTTATCCCTTCTTTTTTTTTTAGCTGTCAGCCAATAAAAAGGTTCAGCTGTTTCGGAGAAGATGGCTAGGGAAAATCCAATGGCTTGCAACACAAAAAAATCCTAGGAAATTTGTCTTGCAAAATTCTGGATCCTTCCTGCTGTAGAGAAAGGACTGGAAATCTGAAGTACTGAAAAACCTTATCAAACCTGAAACAGCAAAATTGCTCTGAAAACCCTTTTTATACCCAAGCAATGCCTCTTACATTTCTTCAGCTCCATCTTTCCTGGACACCTTTTAGGGTTTTGCCCTTCTGGCCATGGCAGGACAGTTTGACCATTCCACCAGAGCCCAGTTGCACCCACATTAGGGGCAGAGAACCTGGTTTTCTTTCATCCCAACTCTCCTATTAGCCATCATCCTCAATAAAAGCAGCCATCCTTGCTCTAACCTGCCACCTCTCTCTCTCTGTATCCCTGCACTTTCCAGTTCCACCAGGGAATGCAAAGCAAGGTACAGTGTAAAAATATAGTCCTTCCTTATAAAACCCACGTGATAGCAAAGATGTGTCATTTCCCCTTCTCCCCCATGCAGCAGCACCTTCAGGATCCCTGGAGTTTGCCCACTTTATTAATATCCCCAACACTCACATCTGTTTCCAATCGGTTTCTGTGGATGGGATTTAATACCAAATATGTTCCCCATCAATCCTGGCCCTTGCCGTGCCTACAGTCCCTAACAGGCTTACGTATTTTCTGATCAGATCAGATGTTCTCTGCGGTTTGTTTGGCAGATTCGCTGTTTGGTGACTCTTCTGGCAGATCGGATCTGAAACGTGAAACGTGTCGGGAAGTAGCGTGGAGCCACCAGCACTGCTGGGTTCAGGGCAAACACAGTGAGACAGGCATCCTGCCATCCAGCACTGCTGGGTTCAGGGCAAACACAGTGAGACAGGCATCCTGCCATCCCCCACATCTCCGGGATTTAGATTCCTGGCCTGACACACAGATATTCCGAAGGGGAGGTTCACATTCCTCCTTGTATCACACTCCTGGGACACGTTGGACACGTGGCAAATGATACTTGTGCACCTCTGGGAGCCAGAGGTGCCTCCCATGGCATCAAAATGCAGCTGAAAAAATCCTTCATACAGGTGTGGGAGGATTTCAGCCTGACAGGACTATAAACAGAGAGTGCAGAGTTCTCAGCTGTCATGTTTCTTAGAAGGAACAACTGAAATAATCCAGGTCTAACTCCCCTAACATCTACTTAAAAGATCTAGGAGAAATGCTACAGTTCAGAGGATCATAAAACTGGAGATGCTGTGAAAAGCACTGAAAAGGAGGAAAAGAAAACAGTTTAATGTGCTTTTCAGGTGGTCCTTCCCATGCACAGGTCTGGAAATAGAGCTGGACTGGAATGTCAGTGTGGTGGTTGCTGATATCAGGTGGGGGTTGGGAGCCTCAATATAGCTCAGGAATATTCAAGAGATGAACGAAGCCAGAGATGGGAAAATCAGGAGCCCTGCAGTGGGGCCATAAGCTGGGAGATAGGAAGTGGGAATGCAGACACAGTGGCTTCCAGCAAGGCTGATGTGCTCTTAGCAGTGAAGAACAGCACATTGGTGGGCCAAAAGACAGGTACAGAAATACAGGTGCTACCACACTACAACAAGGATTAAATGCCAATGCTTAGTCTGCTTTCTGGGGGAAATGCATCACTTTGTGATGTTCTAAAATTGCAAGTCCTCCTGCAGTGACTATTTTGAGAGACACCACCATGTACCCCAACTGTCCCTTTCCTTCAGACAATTCCATTTAATTGCTGAGAAGATAAATTTTCTATTAGGGACAAAAAAGCCCAAAATGTTGCTTTCTGAAAAAAAAAACCCACTAAATTTCAGAGGAAAAGTGGCTGCCCAAAGCCTATCATCCCAGCAAAGGACACACAGCCCCAGTACAGTAGCAGCAGAATTCAGACTGAGGCATAGCCATCAACTCCCACCTCATACCTTCAAGAGGCCCAGAGGGAAACCCAGAGCACTTTAAGACACTAAAATACTGTCTGAAAAAGACGGGGGGGATTCTTTTCTTCATGATGAAAGCTGCTCTGCCCCCAGACAAGGTGTGCTCAGAGTCGGCCAGCAGGATTCATGAAAGATAACAGCACCACTGACCCTGCAGAGCACAGCCTGTGAGCATTTCTTTTTCTGTTGTACTTTCAAACAGCTCTTGCAGCACTGAGCAGGCTCAGAGGCAGAGAGTACACATGGGCTGGAGCTGCTCAGCTTGGGAGCAGCCCAAGAGAAGGAATTGGAGTATCTTGGAGAAGGTCCTTGCTTTGTCTGCACGGGCAAGAGCAAATTGTCCCCTCTCACCTTTTGGGTTGACCAAACACAAGCTGAATAATCTAAAACTCTAATAGCCACCATGCCTTGAACACTGTCCCAGCTGACCACCTCTGGCCAGACCTGGCTATGGACAGGTCTACATTCCCTGGCCAAAGTTGAGCTGATCCCCAATTTCAGAGTCCCAGTGTGTGTAGCTGGAAATCTGGGAGAGCTGCTGTCCCCCTACAAGTTTTTCAGCTGGAGACCTTGCAGGGTGCAAGGTGGAGACCAGCAGAGGCTGAAACAATCACCAGACCAGATTATGGACTCTAATGAGGGGCCAGCACAGTGCTGGGCAGTGGGGTGTGCACAGATATTCCCATCAAATCCATGTGCTCTGCAGCTCGGTCCCAGGGGAAGCACGGCCCACAGAGTCATGAAGCCAGGAGAATGTGCATCACCAGGAGGGAGAATTTAACCCACCCTCATCCTTCAAATGCCAGGTGGGAGGTTTGACCTTGGGCAGCAGAGCCAGGGCCTGTCCCCCAGCACAGTCACACAAGTGCACACAGCAGAGGAAGATGAAGTGCTTTTGCAGGTGACCCCAAGCAAAGTGGCAATCCCCAGTCAACCAGGGTATCCCAATACCCACTTTGGGTCCGTAAGCTGTCCCCTGGGTAGGATTTCCAGGCACACAGGGTCATATCTTTCACACTTTTGGAGCAGGGCTATAAATTATGGCAGAGTAACTTCAGTCTGCTCTCTCCGTGCTCCTGGCGCCTGCTGGGGGGTTGCTGTTGTTACAGCTCCAAATGGGGTATGTGTGATGTATGGCTGAGAAGGGACTTCCCTAACTGCTCAGTGAAGTGGTCACAAATAGGAAGAAACTGCCGTTTCCTACAATATTTAGCATTATATAGGCCCTCAGCAGTGCCACACTTTACTTCTTCATTTCTAGCATCCCCCTTTGAGAGTTCTACCCCACTTCATCATCATAAACATGTCAACAATCAGTCCCCGTGGAGGGCTCTGCTGTTTGTTCTTTGGCTCACATGGAGAAAGCATGTCCCTGCTCCAGCCTCCAGCACACATTTCTGTATCCTCAAAGGGGCTGGAGTTGGAACAGGGCCATCCTGTGGCTCCCGGACCTTGATAGTTGAGGAAGAAAAAAAAAAATAATAATAAAATTAAAAAACAAAAAGCAAGGAACATGAACTTGATAAATACGATCAGCTGCCGGGAACGTGCCTGAAGCCTCCTGCTGCTGTTGTTGACATCAGAAAGCTGCAGAGCCTGGGAGACGGGAGGAAGTTTTATTGCCTTGCTCCTACCAGGAGCACGCGATGCTGCTCCAGCTGCCTGGTGCTACCCCAGCTACCCGCCTGTCACCGAGCAAACAGGACATCACTTCTCACCTCCTGCACCCAGCAGCTTCCCCTTGCCTCTCCCAGAACCTCACAGAACCTTTGCGTGGAAACCAGCGCTGGCACCATGTTTCCCCAGACTCATTTTTTATTACACCTGAAGTTTCCTGCCAGCCACCTGACAGCTCCCCGCCCTCCAAGGCTGCTAATTGGGCTAAATTTTGTGGCCAGACAGGGAGCAGCTGAGCCCAGGGAGAGGTGCCCCTCCAGGATGCAGCTGTGTGTTGGTGCTTTTTCTAGAGTGGCTTCAGCTGGTGGAGCTGGGCAGCCCCAGCTGAAAGTGGTTTCATGTTTTAGGAAGAAAGAGGATCCAAAACTCAGTTTGCTGCTGTGAGTCTGTGTTCCCCATCAGAGCTTAGCAAGGAAGTTCAGGTTTCCTTAAACTTTACCAGTGGAGCAAGTTGGTCTATCAAAGGACCAGCAGTGAATTTCGTTAAAATTAATGGAGAAAAAGAAAGCCCATTCTAGTTAACACATGTATTATCTGAATATTAATTCAAGCAACTGAGCTGAAAAGAGAAGAAAACTCCTTGGGGAAAAGGGAATCTGAAGCAGTGTGGTATTTTAGTAGGGGTATGGTGAATAATTTTGCAGTGGCAAGACATGAATAAATGTGATGAAGACAGAAATACCTGAGAAGATCCTGCACAAATGCACTTTAGGAGCTTTTTCACTTTTTTATTTTCTCACAGGGTGCAATGCTCCCTCACTCTTTCAGGTCCATGGCATTTGATATAGGACAGGAGGGAATTATTTTCTTTCATATACAGAGTTTAGGCCCCCTGAAAGGGGCTGGCGGGACAGTTATGAAGATGTAAACACTCTGTATAGACCCAGAAAAAACTTTCCCAGTGCTTTGCTAAAAAATATGGTGCAGCGCTTGGCTGGATGAAGCACAGTGAGAGCTCAGTTTTCTTGGCTCATTTAGTCAGGGACTTTTCTTCAGGGACAGCCAGCAAGAGCACTGAGTTTGATCACTTTCTTCTGATGCAGGCAAAATTATTGTGAGATTTGAGCTGAGATTGGCTTAATTTACAGGACTCTTAA
Organism: Corvus kubaryi; assembly: GCF_017639235.1. Taxonomy (NCBI): domain Eukaryota; kingdom Metazoa; phylum Chordata; class Aves; order Passeriformes; family Corvidae; genus Corvus; species Corvus kubaryi. The sequence continues at coordinate 21,684,467 of NW_024581108.1, read as the reverse complement.
GAGGCTTCAAAGTGGTCACCTGGAGAAGAGTTTCCAAATCTGCCTCACTCCAAGACAGCCAAGTCCTTTCTCACATGAACTTACAGCACTAAAGGCTTTGGAAAAGAAAACCTCTGTTCAGAAATTCTTTTTTAAAAAATTGCTTGTCATTCAGCTATGGCTGTGTGGGAATGTCTCCTGGCCTCAGGTTTCTAACCCTTTCATAGAAAATGCTCAGATCTCCCTTCAAAGTAAAAGAAAACAGTTTTTTCTTTAAAAAAACACTGAAAAACATTACATTTGGCAGAAACAGAGAGCTCCTCATGAACACTCCGGGGTTTTAATGGCCAAAGCCCTCTGACTGTCCAAGCAGTGGGCTGTTCAAGCAGCCCTGGTGTAGGATTGTCGGGGGCACTCAGGTGTGAAGGTGCTGAGAGACCTGTAAGTATCTGGATCGAGAGATGGAAAGAAAATGCAAAATGAATCTTTCCTGAGTAGCTCAAGGGTTCCTCTTCCAAAACCACTAGAAAACCTTTGGTACAAACTCCTCCTCCTCCCTGATTAACCCAGAGACAGATTTAAGCAGCACTGTGCTTTGCTAGGGAGCTGTAAGGAGCCCTAGAGGCAGCCAGCTGGGATAAAAGGCCACAGCTGAGAGTTTCTGTAGAGACAAGAACTGCACCACAAGACAGATATTTTGTTGTATTGATATGACATGGCACAAGGCCCTGCAAATGGGAGGAAAGGTGCCTTGGTGCACAGTCAGGGCTCTTCCCCTGCAGGGATGTGGGACAAGGAGGGATGTAGGACACACTGCTGTCTGGGATGGGCAGGAAAATGAAAGGCACAACCATCTCACCTGTGAGCACCCAGCCTCTCACTGCTGTCACCAGACTCTGTGAGTACCAAGGAGGGAAATGCAGCCCTGTGCTGGTTCATACCCCAGGTGCACAAGCCTTCCCTTCACAACTTTACTCCTCATGACCCCTCTGTGTCCCAGCAGCACATCTGGGGAGGGTTCCCAGCTCCCTGCATGTTTTAATCCCTGTCTCTCCACTCAGCACTGCCCTAACTCCCCGTGAGTGATCTCCTGAGGGACAGACCCTCACACCTGAGCACACACCAGCCCAGGCATCAGGGTGCAGGCAGTACCTGCCCTTTTGGATTGGCCCCTACAGAACCTGCACCTAGAGCTCTTTTATCCCACGTACACCTGCTCCCTCAATTTTCTCCTAGTTCCTGAAACAGCCTTTCCTATCATTATGCAGCTGAAAGAAAATAAACTTCCATGACCATTTTTATTATTCCATTTAAAACTTTTTTACCACCTGATTAATTTCTGTGCTAAAATGTGACATTAATTTGAACCCAGGCTAACCCCTCTCTTGTCATCAAATCATTGCACTTAGATTAACCAAGACAAAGACTTTTTTTTTTTCCTATGTAAATCTACTTTCTTCTCCATGCTAGACACAATTCTTGGCAAAGACGTTGAAAAGAGGAGCTTGGAGGAAATGAATAATATTTTTGATTCAAATGTCAAAAGTCAGTCTTGAAAAGATAATACAGCTTCAACTGACTCACATTTGTCAAGATGCTGCGACTCCGCAGAGCCCCAGCAAAAGGAAGAAGCTGTGATTTTAAACTGCACAAACTGTTGATCTTTTGCATTGTTTGGACTTTTGCAATCAGACCTGTATTTCAGTTAATAAAAATAAGGCAGTTACTCAACATTTTTTATATTCAGGGCAGGGAGCAGACCAGCTTTCAGAGACACCAGCCAAGCGCCTCCAGTTAAGTGCAATCACATGCAGCCACTCTCCTCCCTCTGACAAGGCAGCATTCCTGCAAAAGGGGCTCTCCCTCACTAATCCTGTCATTAAACCTGGAAACCAGATCCTACTATTTTAATACTATTTTAACTCATCTGGCAGTATCTCACCCCACTCTCATTGCCCACCAGGATAAATTGATGTCACTTCATCCCAGACAAGAGGAACCCAAACTGCACCTCGGAGCTGTCACCAGAAACACACAGGGCAAGTCCTCCACAGCCCTGTGTCATGTTCTGTGTTATACCTGGGGCTCCAGGCCTTTCCCGAGCATGCCTGCAGGATGCTAGAAAGGTTTAAGGTCTCCCTGGTAAAAGCTCTATTTTCCCCCTGGGAAGTCCCACTCAGGGTATTATTTTAGTGGTCTGTCAACACAAAGCTTCAGCCTGACTGGGGTGTTGCCATCCCAGGCATATATTAATGAATCACTCCAGCAGAAACATCTTAATGCAACCATCCTTTTAAAAAATCAATCAGAATTAAATGTAAACCTCAAAACCAGCGAGTGGATGTATTGTTAAGAGGTTTTGATTAAAGCTTTTGAAATTAAAAGGATCAGGCCAAGGATCACAGAAACATACCGCAAAATCATCAAAAGAAGATGAGGAGCAGATTTTGTAGCCCTTGCTCTTGAGGGAGATAAATCAGTTCTTTATATTTCATGTAGGGAAAGGGTTGCAAAACTTGGCCTTTGATATGTGGAAAATCTTCTTAACTGATCCTGAGTCCTTGAAGCCCCTTCATCCTTTGGTGTCTCTCCTTCACGGAGTCTCTGGTGGCAGGACAGTTGTCCCAAACAGAGGTTTCTCTGTCACTTGGCTGGATGTGCCAGAGTGAATTTTGGGACACACCAGCACAGTGACAAGCAGCAGATGCTGCAGCTCAGCCACCACTAATTGCTGGAAGCAGAGAAAGCTTTTATAAAGCAGTGATATCACTGAGTGAGAGAACTGCTTGTGTTGCCTGACGGGTACAAATTAATGCTTTAATGTCATAAAGCTCCTTGCACTGGATTGCTTATGGAATAAGCACTGTGCCACATCCTGTTTTTTACAGGAAACCTTAAACATTGACATCAATTTTTGCTTCCAAAAACACTAAAAATGAGTGAAAATCATTAGGCCTGTAGGCACTTTAGCATGGTCAAGCCCTCATCCACCAAAATACCTTCTGAAACTCCATTCTTCTATTTATCTACCAAGCCTTCTGTTTCTATCCTAATTTCACCTAAAATTGACCCCTTGCTTGGATGTGCAGGTATAAAAACTGAGTGTTGGATGCAGGCTCTGGGTGTGAGTCTGAATGTGCACTGTGTGAGCTGAAGGCAGAGATATGAAACTGCCCTCCTGCAGTTATAAAGAGTCAGCAATTCCAGCACAGCTTGTGCAGTGAATAGAGCCCTAAACCCAGATGCCAGTTCACAGATAGTCCTTCTGTTCAATTACACCCAGCTTCTCATTTTTAGGCTACCCAAAAGCCAAAGAAATTATTCCCCTTTGCAGTATGTCTCTGCCAAGCTAAAACCTGGTTAAACACATGCTTGAAGAAGTCACCTGAATTTTTCCATATGTACCACACGTTTAGAAGTCGTATTTATAAGTGACAGAGCAAAACAAAAACAAAACAAAAACAAAACAAAAACAAAACAAAAACAAAAATAGGTTCTCCGCTGAGAATTTATGTGGCAAGTTTTGCCCCAGAGTGTGTTTTTATGGGCTGGTTATAAACCCCTGGAAACAGAAGGGTACATAATGAAAACATTGACAGATCCTTACCTAGGATATTGCAAATGAGCACACCATAAAAATGACTAATTACAGTTATTGTAAAACTCAGCTCTCAGGCCCAGCTGCTGAGCTCGACTGGGAGATGCAGACAGTGATAACAGAGAGTTTGGCCTCTGCTCCTGATGGATTTTCCTACATACAGACAGAGAGCTTCTTGTTTTGACCCTAATGAAGGGTCAAATGAATGGCCACGATCACAACAGGAAATACATGTAATGTTGTGAGTTTAATGGCAAGAAAAGTGTTTGCAGGTTGCCTGGCCTGCAAAAAAACCTGAGTCTGAATGTTGTTCACTGCCTGCAACAAGTCCACCCATAGTCCCAAGCCTGTTCCAGCTTAGTAGACCTCACCTGTCTACTTCAGGTGGGGTTTGAGGATGTGTTAGACCCTATACCAAACTTCCAGGGTCCTCTAAGTGGTTTTGTCTGTGAGAGTGGAAGGGAGTCCCTCAGAGGCTCTGAAGGGTAGCAGAGGGATGAGGTGAGGAGCTGGGAGCTGCCTGGATGGAGTCTGTCCTCATGGGAACACAAGGGAATTAGGTAGTTGCTGCACTGGGGCTGGCTTCACCAAAAAAATGGCCAAAAATAAATGGAGACTTGATGACAGGAGTATCCATGCATCAGAAGGGAGTAGTTAATTTGGTTTACACATCTGGAGAAGTGTAGTTACTGCAAACAGCAGTTTCTGCATGACAGCAGGTATGTTGTACACGCTCTCAATGTCCTGGAAGGGGTCTGCTGTTGCCTGCTGGACTGGGAAACATTCCAGCATTGAGGTGTTGAGGAAAAGCCTTGCATCCTTTCCATTCATGCTGGAAAAGCCAGTGTCAGCTGGCAAAAGTAGCAGGAAGATGGCTCTGGGCTTGGGGGAGGTTTTGGAGAAAGACAATCTCCAGCATTCCCATTTCTCCCTGTTCTTCTTCATCTCCCTCCCACCCTGGGTACCTCACCTTCAGTTCCGGGTTGGGTTGGACACAGATCCCCCCAGTGCTTTCAGAAACCCCATCCCCAAGGTCACAGCAAGCTGCTCTGCCTGAGGAACTGGCCCTGTATCCTTTAGGAAACTGCAGTGGAGCTGGTCAGCTTTACGAGGGGTGGTGGAGTATTTCTTACTGTTGCAATAAAGGCCTCAGCAACAACCAGGGGACAGAGCCTGGCCATGGACACCCCGAAGGCCTAAAGATAAAGGGTTGGATTACACAAAGCAGCCTCTCATTATCCACTCCTTGATACTGGTTGGTAACAGTGTTTTTTAAGGAATCCCTTAATTAGGTTTTACAGTGCATAGGTTAGGCATTTTCCAGCAAGGGCTTTATTGTAATGGGTTGCACATGTTCCCATACTGTACACCAAAATGAAACTTAGCTACAGGGCATTTCCTTCCGCTGCTCTTGCTGGGGAGCAGCTTTAACCTCTTTGCAGACACAAAGCCATATTTCACTCCTGAGAGGCCGCAGCCGCTCCCCTCTCCCATCACTTGGGTCAGCTCAGCCCTTAACTGTGCAGGGAACTCGCCAAGGTGCCGCAGGGAGCAATCCTGAGGAGGTGGGGGAGAGGTGAGGCAGAGATGGAAGAGAGCCAGGAGGGTGAAACCCAGCAGTGCCTGACTGCCAGCAAAGCCCAGGAGTGTCCAGGGAGGAGCCCAGAGCTGGTGGCCACAGTACTGACCAGTGCCAGACTGCCACAGGAATCACCCGGGAGCCTCCTCAGCCCCAGGAGAGCTGCATGTCTGTGTCACACTTCAGTGCACCAGAGTCAGGACTGCTGGAAAAAAGGTGTGGGGGAAAAAAAAAAAAAAAGCAGTTTCATGGGAATGAAGATTGGATTCATTGGTTAAAGAGAAACCCCAGGTTGGAATGGCCAGATACTTGGATAGGATTTGTCCAAAGTCATCAGCTGTGGTAAGAGGTCCTCTTGATCCTGTGCTCTGAATATGATCTACACAGAGCAACCAGAGCTGCTTTTTTGGCCTGGAGGGTTTTGTCAGCTGGACATTGCTGTGAGACTAAAGAAATGCAAACTGTATTGGGAGATGAACACTGCTGAGTCACAGGAGGAACCTGTGGATTCCTCTGCTCTTCCCTAATGATGCAGCATGACCACCAGGAAAAATTCTCCAGCTATGGCTTAAGCGTGCAGAATTTGCTCCAGATTTTGTCAACTAGCCCAGAAATTGGAAACTTCTGACCATCTTCCAGTTTAAAAACAGGGGCATTGAAGGAGGCTTCCATGTGGCAGATTCAGATCAGGCAAAAAAACATACAGGGATGCAGTGGGACCCCTTGCCATAGGAAATAATAGAAAAAAAAATGTTTACAGGGGTTCAAAGGGCAAGTGGACAAATTCTTGGAAGAAAAAAAATCCTTCAAAGCATTTTAAACACGTAAGCAAGCACACTGTGCACGGTGTTCCTGCAAGCCCATGGCATCATTTAGACACCAGGGCTGCAGAAATAGTTTCTGTGGAAGGTCCTGTGGGAAGAGGCTGACAACCTGCACAGCTCAGTGCACCTCAGCCCTGCCTGGTAAGTGCAGGCCCTGTTCAGTAGGTCTCCAAAACCTCAACCTGCAGCAGGAACCTGCTGACCCACCCAGCAGCCAAAATACACGTTCCCCTTAGAGCTGCCATGGAGGGATTAAATCTCAGTCCCACAAACAGCCAGGGATGTGACATTTCTGTGCACACCAGGAGCCTGGCTGGAATGACATCTGCATGAGTGTTTCTGGGAACTGGAATTTGCAGCTGGGCTTTCCATGGCACCCACTCCTGTTTGCACTTGGACCTTTGAAAATCAGCCTATTAGTATGCTCACGTTGAAGAAAGGAATTTATGTTGTCTTTATGCTTTAAGCCTGAATTTGTCCTGAGGGAACAGTAGCAGAAAAAACAGCCATTTATTTTTAATAGACACCAGCATCGTTACTTAGGTCTGGTGAGCTTAAAGGATTGAGAGGTGAATGATATCATCAAGGAAACAATTTCTTCCTTCACGTTTTTTTTCAGGCATCTAAGAAAGGAAAATCCCGCACAGGAATACAAGGGCCAGGCTGCAGCATGCAAACACTGCTTGTCAGCACTGCAGACCTCATTTATCTTGTCTGCTGTCCCTTCCCCAAGGCACAAACTTCCCTTCTTGTGCTGTCCCTTCATCACACTCGCCAACAGATGAACCAGGTGACAGCAGAGGTGCCACAAACCCCACATTCCTCCCTCCCCAAAGGAGGGAGAGGCCGCTCTCAGCGAAGGAGAAGTTGGGATTTATCTACACTGACAGCCCCCCACCCTTGGACACCTTGGGGTCACCACAGGCCAACCAGAGCACCTCGACTTGGCTGTGACCTTGCAGGAGCCCTGGCAAATCACATCTGGAATGTGTTTCAGCTTCCAGAGCAATAAACGAAAACACTGAACACAACAGGGTCGGAGGGATGTTGTTTGAAAGAAGAGGTAATGCTTTGACCCTTACTTGGCCCATGACATGTCTGGTTATTCCACCACAAGTTGTGGAAGTGTGGCTTGGGATGGGGAAAGGATAATAAGGTATTTTATCATCAAATAATACAATTCATTTCAAGCTTCAGTGGCACCCAAGAATGGGAAATGTAAGTTCCCCACACTCCACGCCACTCCTTTTCTTTTGTCTCCAGATACTCAACAAGCAGACCAGCAGTGGATTCACAAAGAAACAATCAAGATCAGAAAAGTTCATGCCATTTTTCAAGCAGTTTGGCAAATCCTGATTGTAGAAAAATTAGAAAACGACAAGTTCAATTTGTAAACCATCAACAAATGGAAATCCAACTTATAGTCACAGCGTCAGCATTAAAGTGACACATAACCTCTCTGTCATTTTGCCTTCACTTTTCACCACAGAATTGTGATTCCAGCACCCTGCTCCCTAAAATAAGATGGGTCCCTTTGAAGGATGAGGCAGGGCTGGCTGCAGAGACCCCCACACCTCTCTCTCAAGCAATGCCTGCTCCCCTTTCTCAGCATTCCTGATCCTGTGGCCTCCTCCGAGGACTGTTATCTCTGCCACAAGGAAAAGCACAAATGCTCACATCATTTCTGTGAGAAAATCCATAATCAGAGGGTATTTTCCGTTTCCTGGTGTGGCAAAATCCATTTTTTCCTCGTACATGAAAGGAGCAGCATCCTTGTACATGAGGCAACACTTGTTTATTTTCCAAATACAACTGGATTAAAGCTTTCTTGAACATAAAAGGTTCTGAGATTGCAGGTCTAGATTTAGAAGCTGGCCCTTGCCCAGCTGATGCCACTTATGTTTCCATTTATACTTCTCTGACAGCACTGACAGACAATCTCCTCTATCAGGTCCATTAATTTATTGCTTGAATGAATGGTTTTCCCTTTGGAAAGGCAATAGCTGCAAGCTGTGAGTTCCCTGGCAGCAGGGCTCATTTTAGAGCTCTCTGCCCTCTCATGCCCTCACTGGGCCCACCCTAGGGGTTTCTGACATTTCTCTTTGGGCTCTTTCGGAGGCCTCACCCACCTCACATCAGTGAGATACAGGGAATTTGAGCCAGGAAATTCCATCAGGAGGACTGAGGGGTTAACTCAGAATATATCCCTGCTGTGGCTGAGAGTGCTGTCTCCCAAAGAGCCGATGGGAGCAGAGACAGGGATGGGCACAGCTGGTGCTGGAGCCACCATACCATGGCACCATCCAGCTGCAGGGGACAGTCCCTGTCACTCCTTTTCACAGGCTATTGTTGCAGGATGCTGCCAAGAAAGAAATTCCCCAGCACTTAAGTTTTTGGATCTACATGCTGTGGTCCCAAGGTAGCCACAGATTTCCATGGTACCATTCTCACTGTGTGGCCAGGTGGGTTCATAGCCACATAGCCTTCCTCACTCCATGTCTGCTGGAGTTTCACCATATCCATGCTGCAGTGTTGTGCCTGGTTGTTATTTTATAGAAGGATTTGCCCTTCCAGCCTGGTTTGTTACTACATGTGGGGATGGGAAGGAGAAAACAAATATCTTGACAAATGACTTCACAGAGGCTGCAGAGAGAATACAGTACACCACAGAAACCAGCTGCCCATTTTCATTGCAGCAGCTTCAGGCAGTACCTCACTGGCTCTTTCTGCCTGATTTTTAAATTTAAAAAGCCAAAGAAAAAAAAAATCCGACCACCCTCTTGCTGAATGACTGACTTACAGAAAGCTGTCGCTTTTTCTCTGAAAGCATTGAGAAACAGGGGCCTTCAATAGCTTCTTTGTGCAGTTTTATTTTGCAGCTCCCAGCCCAAGACAGCATTTCCTGACCTGTGAGGATATGCTGCCCTCTTCCCGTCCGGGACGCTGCAGCTCAGCAGTGCCATGGAGACACATCTCCATGGGTCTGCAGGATTAATCCAGAGAATCAGCAATCTTTCACTTCCTCTGAGCAGTTAGGTAGAGGTTTAGGCAGAATTTATTAACGTGTAAGGGACTAGGATAGTGCTCAAACAGGCTCATCTTGACCTCACGTCCCCATCTGTCCTCCCTTCAGTCCAGGTTGCAATGCTGAGCCCTGTCACCACCACACACTATTCCCTGACACCTCTCCTCGCCTTCCCCATGATTTAGGAAGGATATCTCCTTCCACACCTAAAAAATCCTGTAAAAACCAAGAAAATTTCCAGCTATCTTGTACTAAAATGCCATCATCTGTGAGACTCCACTAGGAATTTTAATGTTTTGAGGTGGACAATATTGATGAGTGAGCAGGAGAGAACACCAGGAGCTGCTTACCCAGTTAAGAGCTGCAAGCCTTTACCTTCCCTTTGTGCAAGGGGGACAGATGAGGACTTTCCATCTCCAGGTTGTGACTCCAGGTTGTCACACCTGCTGCTCCCACAGGTGCCTGTGTGACGGGAGGCCCCCTCCAGCGATTCCCCTGGGATTGCTCTTATCAGCTGCTGAAGATTAGAGGAACCTTGGAATAGAAACTTCAAGGAAAAAGGGAATGGGGTAATTGCATTTCAAAGGAAGTGCTTGAAAGAAACCTTTGAAGGACCCTATTCAAAGGTTCATGACTTGATAGAACCGTTTTAAAAAGACATAAATTCCTGTTTGGGTTTGGGATTGGCTCCCACCCCAGCAGGACAGAAAAGCTGCCTTCTTTGTAGGAACACAGTCCCAGCACAACACAGGAGACAAATCCATGTGATAACATCTGAAATGGCTTTCAACTAAAAAATCCAAAGGTAATATATTAAGGTAAGGCCTGCTCTGATCTATACATGAATAACTTCCGTAAGAAGACCTGAGCTTGTGCCCACGAGGTTTAGGTAGTATAAAGAGAGCTAAATGTTTGTTGTGCTGGCTCTGTATCAGACATCCCAGTGCAAATCCACTGTAGTCAACATCTAGGTCCCTTACTGCTGCAATGTTTCCACCTGATTAAAACATGGCAGCCACTTCCCAGCCAGCAGCTGAATTCCACGGCCGTGCTGAACTGCAGCCCAAACAGGGGCAAACCTTGGGCACAGCTTAACTTTGTGCTGCTCTCTGAGGGCACCCAGTCCTCCCCTCTTGTTCCAAATATGCACCTTCCTGGCAGCAGCATCACCACACAGGGGTCACCAGGTCTGACAGCACCAAGATACATTCGGGCTGGCAAATTGCTATTAATGGTTCAGATCAGCTCACAAGCACAAAAATATTCTGTCTGTCCAGTTTCCTGGTACACTGTTTCCTGCTGGACTTTTTCCTTATGTTTGGAATTTTATTTCTCTTGGAAAAAAAAAATTATTTCTAGATGTACTGAGGAAGTAGCTGATCTTATCTCCTCTATTATAGGTGACTTCAAAAATAATGTCTCTGATGATACACAAGCCTCCATTTACGCAAGCCTGGGTTCAGCTAAGCCCTTAGCCCCTGTGTAGCATGAAGAGTGTGTTTAACAGGATTCAGCAGGATGTGTTTTTAAGCATATTCTCAACCAATTTGCTGACATGGGGTCAGAGCTCTTAGCAGTTGCACTCTCAGCCCTGTTTTGCTATTTCACAATTCCTGTTCAGGTGCTGGGATACAGTGACAGCACCAAGGAAGGAGTGCAGGCTGCCTCAGCAGGAGCCTGGCAGTGGCTGCTGTCACAAGGAGCAGACAGAAAGTGCTTCAGCCTCTCCCCTGCAGCATCAGCATCTCACAGGGCTGCACAAGTAGAGAACCAGGCAGAAAGCCAGGAGAGCTTGAGTTATATTCCTGATGCTGCCATTAATTTCTCATATGGCCTCGGGCAACTTGTATCACCTGCCAGTTTGGGTTTTTCCTTAGATAAAGTAGGGAGAACGGTTAACATCATGGATTTACGGAGCTTAAAGCTCTACAAAGAAGAGTCTGGTCTGGCTTCTCTATATCAAAAAAACCTTTAATTTCTCTCAGTTGTGCCTGAATCAAGGCCAATTGCCTATGTTTGACCAATATATATCTCTCCATCTCTTACAGAAGAACAACTTATCTTCATCTGAAACATCAAGAGATGGAGAAAAGCCAGCACTTCCCTTGGTATTTTTCCCCCTGTGATTAATTCCTGTCCCTACTGAGCATTCAAGTTTCATTTCCCATTCGAATTTTTTTGGGATTCTTCTTTCAGCCACTACTTCTAACAATGCTTTTTTCTGCTAAATGAAAGTGTTTGCCTGATTTGCTATTTCTCCCCATGGCTTACCCACACTCGTTGGTGGGCTGAGGGCAATAATGGCAAAGATAATTAAAATCTGCCCTGTGCTTTGAAATATTAAGCCCATCTCTAAGTCCCATTATCCTGCTCAGTGTCAGAGGTACCACTGACAAGTACTTGACTTCAGTCTTTCAGGCGGCGCGCGGCTGCCAGAGAAAACCAAGAGTGGAAAAGTACTATCCCTTCAGAAAAACAGATGTTGCAGCTCCAATTTGTCTTCTGCCAAGACAAAGGAGATGCACTAAATTGATCTTTTGTCAAGGATTTTGTTTTGCTTCCAAGATTAATATCACAACAAACTGGGAGGCACCGTTCCTCAGGGTGCAATGCTGTATTGCAGAACTGAGCCTAAATACCCACGCTGAGCATGATTTAGTGAGTCTGAAACTCTGTCTGCAAAGGGGGAAATAAACTTTTTTCATCCAGTAGCACGTTATCTAAACAACCCCTCTGTCTCAGCATACAGAGGCCGACCACTCGGCTTCAAAGCCAGGCAATATCTTTTAGGCTTGGTGCTGCTCACCACAGAGTACCTGTGGTGGTCCTCAGAGCATTGCCTGGTGGCCTTCATGGGGCTGCTTGGTCACACGAAAGGAAAGAAGGAATGAAGGGATGGGAAGAACAACCTGGGACATCCTGTGAGGTGATTGGAGTGCTCTGACTGGAAACAACCATTTCTACCAGACAGAAAAACCCATCTCAAGTCATTCAGCTGGCTAAGGGACATCCTACACAGGATGTCCATGAAGTGCATAAGGTTGCAGGACACTCTCTTTATCCACAGACCAGAACACTGCAGCTTACATGACATTGTCCCCAAGTATCACATCTGCTTGTTTTCATTAATGGCATTCTCCTGTGGTACTTTCTGCTCCTTACAGAAAGTGACAACCTCATTTCTCAAGCAAACCCATCCCAAACGTGGCCATTCCTCCCTGGCTGATGTGAAACATTACACATCCTCACCAGTCACTGCTGTGTTTCCAGCAAAAGGACAAAAATCCCTACTTGTACAACCCCCTCAGGATGAGGGGCAGCATGTAATTTAAATACATTGATTCAAGGCTCCATAGAACAACAAATTGCTCCAGCTTTTTTTACATGGCATATCCAATTAACAGACTGAAACAAGCACAACCACCAGATCGTGGTATTCTTCCCACACTTCTTCATCCACCTGAATGACTGCAAGCAAATATCACCAATGCCCAAATCTCTGTGCTACAGCAATTTGTGATCAAGTTCTATACACACACTCAAGGTATAATGGATCAACAAAACTAACTGGACAAACCAGAGCTTTTAGTCTTGCTTTTTTCTCTGCACTGTGGGAAATCTTTTACAATGGTGGAAAACACACCAAATGCACTACCTCAAGACAACAGCAATTCTCACTGGTGCATGGATGTGCTCCTGAAGCAAGCTGACTCTTTTTCTGCTAGGGCTAGTCTGCACAAGGAAGTTTTGTAAGCTTAATTATGCCAATCAGGAGTGTGAAAAAAAACAAATACATCATTCCTACAAGAGAGAGAGCTGTGCCAACAAAAAGCCCCTGGTGTGGATGCAGCACTATAAAAGGAGGGATTTGTTTTTTTCTTTCTCATATAGTTAATTTTGTTTGGGTAGCTCCAGTAAACTACACCAGCAAAAGAAACCTCTTGGCTTGAACAACTGTGTTTCCAGAGTAGGCTGCCAGTCAGTGATATCTGTGTGTCAGCACATTCCTCCTGCTGGAGAGGACAGACCTCACACCGAATTCCCTTAAGTCTCTACCTGGGATAGAGGAAAGCTACAAGAAGGATCAGGCTATTCAATATCTAAAAGGAGGCCAAGACACCATGTGGTGAGGGGAAAGCTCTGGCTGCTCTGAGCCCATCCAACAGCACATTCCTGCCTGACATGCGTCCTCTCGGCTGCAAAGTGAGTTTCTTGTCAGAGATGATCCCCAGCCAGACATGCAGCCATTCCTGGGATTCTGGCATGACCTGCTGCCCACATCCATGGCAGGCTCCTGCTTCATGTGGGGGTTTATAGGTGGATCTCAAGGGGTTTGGTCCTGCCTCTTCTGGGCCCAGCGGGCTGTGGGATGGCTACCCAAGGTCGTAGCTACACCACACTCTGGGGATGTGATGGCAGAAAGTGTTTGTTTTAACCTAAAATGCAGTCTCCCTGGGTTTACCTGGAGGCTGCAGGCAAGGTATATTTAGGCAATTCACCCTTCCCTTCCAATGGTACTGAGCCTAATGTTCGCCTCATGTGAGCCTGATGTATTGTCACAGGCTGGCTGACCTGCTGTCATCATGGGGCTGACTGCAGCACCGAGCAGAGCCAGAGCAGAGCCAGAGTTACCTCACAGGGAAGGTTCACCTGAACAACCCCATGCCAAGTATATGCCACCCCTCACTGCAAATGGGCACCTGTTGGGGCAAGTTGTATTCCCCCACCCTGCCCTTTTCTGCAGGCTTGTGTCAGTAAGCTGTAGGTAAACTCAGGCAGGATGGTCTGAGAACCTCTCCAGCCTTCCTGCTCTGATTCTCCATTGATCTCCTCTCCAGCACACGGGCAAATTCAGAGCTCAGTAACAGGGCTTCCAGCCTGTGGCCAGGGCCCCTTCCTTCGCATCCTCTGAAGCAGCAAGTCCCACCTTTTCCTCCTTGTAGAGCTGCACTGGCTCGTTGCCCTCACTAATCCGGAGGGAGGTCGTTTGCTGGGCTTTTCTTCCTCAATCAATCCACAGAAACGGGCTTGCAGGAGGCTTTGTGTTTCTGCAGAGCGAATTCCACAAGCAAGGTGTAAAAGTAATTAAAGGTTCCAGGCCCCAGCGCTCTGCCACTGCCACCAGCGAGCAGTCCCCAGGCAGCCACCTGCACAATGAAAGCACAGCAAGGGGGGAATCTAAAATCCACAGCTTTCAGAAAGCCACATCATTTCTCAGCCCAGCTCTCTGGGGGCCAACAGATAAACAGCACTGCCCCGAGGAATTTCCTTCCTCCAAAGGTGGGAACTGCCCGAGAGGAGCCACGGCCTCCCATCCTCTGATGACATCAGCTTCCTTGGGCTTGGGGTGAGGCGACTTCAAAGGAGGAGTTAGGGGAAAAAGCCCTCCTGGGAGGACCGAGAAGGTTTGATTCCTGGCCTGAAGGCCATGAGGCAGAGCCTCGTTGCCAGTGGTTCACCCCAGCACTCCCAGGGAGACCATAAAAAGGGCAGGAAAGCTTTAGCACAGCAGAGGAAGCCATGCAACCACAACCAGCGAGAAGCTGCTGCTCCAGAAGAATGGTCCCAGCACAGCCCCATCTCCACCAAAATCTCAGCTAATCCATGGAACTGCCTTGCCAGAAGGCCACTAGTTTCCTGGGGCTCACTGTGGAATTTTGCATGTTAAACCCAGGTTAATTCAAAGCAGTCTCTGTCTAATGATGTTACACTGCACTTCCTTCCCACTGCAGCTTCCTCTATCCTTAAATCTTGAAGAACTGAAATACCTTTTTAGTCCCCAGCCCTATCCTAAGTTCTGTTGAAATTTGGCCAAGAACTTCCTGGGGGAAGAGGAAAAAAAGAAGGGACTGGCAGGCAGACACAGTGACACTATGTTCACATAAGCTTCATTTCCTTAGGAAACTAGGCTAAAAATAATAGTCAAAAATCTTGGGCAATTGCCTTCAACTCAACATCTCTCTCTAGACAGGAAGAAAGGAAAGAATTAGCAGGCTGTAGGTTATATTTCAAGGTTTGTCTACATGATTTGAAGCATAGAAATTAGAAATGAAATTAAGAAGATATATTAGGTCGTCTTGCCCCTCCCTAGGGGAGCAAACCTACAGCTGTTTCCCTTAGCATATATTTAAGTGAAGTGTGCAACCCAGTTTCAAATGATCCAAATGATGGAGCTTCCATCAGTTTTCAACAGGGACCTATTCCTTTCCTTACATATCTTTCCTTTTCTTTTTTCTTTTTTTTTCATTTTAAACAATTTCAACTTTTTTATCTATTGCTCATGTTTCATCTCATGACTTCCAGCACACCTCTTAATTGTTTTATAAACTCACTGGAGTAGAAAGGTAAATAGTTCTATGCATGCCACCGACATACTTCAAATAGCATCACAGGGTTCATTTCATGCTTTTGGCTGACTGAGACGTTTTTATTCACTACAGCTTCATGTTTTTAACTGTGTTTTTCCTGGGAAGGAAAAAAAAAAAAAAGGGCTTTGATTAATAAATTCCAGGGGTTTTTTTCAAATCTGAGTTTTTCAGACTCCCCACCCTGGCCATGTTTCAGCTTGAATTTGAAAGGCCCAACCCATTCAAAATGTCCTCGAGAGGTTTTTCTCACTCCCCTTGACTTTTCAACTTTAGGTTTTTGTTATATAATTTAAAAATATCAAAAGGGAAGGGTTTCTTTAATATGACATTATTCCAAAAAAATAGATCTTCTTTCTTGGCCACACAGCTTCTTCTAATATACAAGAGACTGTTGCTTTTCAGCTGAGTGGGCCCTGTAGATTTGGTGACATTTATCTCAAGTTGTCAAGGGGAGAGAGTTGAATCTGTGCTGACTACCAGAGTTTTCTGGAAACTTTAGGGCAAACCATATTTCCCAGTTAAATTAACTTTTTCTCTCCAAGCTATGTCCTTTGAGCAGGTCTGAATTTGAGATGAGAGCAAAAATCCAGCCACTGACCCAGCACAAAATTGAGGAGGCGCCCAAGGCTGAATTAGCACTGTCATGTATGCATAACAGAGAAATGCATTTCTTCTTGCTGCTTTGCAGCTATATAACATGAAAAAATGTTGTGAGGTGTGAGCAGCTTCAGCTTCTCCACCCTAAGCACAAACACACGGAGGCTTCGACCAAAACCCCCACCTTTAACATGCCTATTCCACAGTCAGAAGCAGGAGATGTGAAGATCTGTGAGTAGACATACTTTTCTTGGCTAAACTGCACTTGTCAAGAGCCAGTGTCAGAGAATTTTATGGAAACAAGATTTCCCATCTCACAATTGCCTGACTCAGAAGAGGAGCTGGTTTCTGGTATTCTCACACCTCCCTGATGGAGAGCAGCACCTCCACAGCTGCCAGCAAGCACCGTGAGGAAACAAGCACATATTTGGGATTCATCCCTCAGCAACCCCTGGCTTCCTCATGCACCCCACAACCCACAAGAAGCACCAGAGCACCAATATTTCTGTGCCTGATTCCCTACTTGCCCCTTGTAACTGGGAACTGCTGGGAGGTCAGAAAGGCTGGCTCTCTCGGGGGGATGGAGAATACTGGGAATATTTTATGGGTCTTGAGACCTCCACAGCCCTGCAGAGCAGAAGTCCCACATCCCTTGTCCATTCACACATCTGTCCCAAGACTAACTCTTCTGATGTCCTGAGCCTCCAGCCTCACGGAGCCTAATGCCACCCACATTTCCCATAAAACCAAGAAACAGATTCAAGGCCATATTAGGCATACCTAGAGATAATAAGAGAAGGTTCCAAGAAGTCTGAGTCCTTTCCTGAGTGCTGACAGATGTGTCTGAGTCACCTTGTTCTCTGCCATTCTCTGCTGAGTCACTTTATCCCAAGGCATCAGCAGCAAGCAGAGAGCAGGGAGAAGGAGGGAGCACAGCCAGCAGAGGGTAAGCTACAGGAGCAGAGGGCACCAGGCTGGACCTCATCCCAGCTCCTCTGACGTCTGTCCCTGGTGGGAAGAGTACTCTGGGAACATAGCTTTCATGAGGCCGTGACAGGAGAGAGAAGGATGTTGGTACCCAAATCCAAGCAGGATACTCAAGGTACCCAAACCCAAGCAGGATCCCAACCCAAGCAGGGAAGCAACAGCATTGTATCAAGCTGAGATTGTGTTTCGGAGTGGCCTCGTGCCAGAATGTGTGTGTGTGTGTGTGTGTGTGTGCACATGTGTACGAGCACTGTGTGCACATGCACTCACTCCACACAGTTTTGTTTGGACGAGGCACATTTCAGCAAAGTCAACAACAACTAATTGCAAACATACTGCACTTAAATTCAGCCCCCAAACCAGCTGCTTTCAAAGCTGTACCAGTGGGAAATAAAAGCATCACTGGCTGTTGCTACATGACCCAGTAACTTCAGATGCTATACCTTCTGTTCCATCACAGTGCTTTCAATTTTCTGGCCAAAATGAACACTGAGGTGCTGAGAGTCCATTCATCTGCTTATTCAGGGCTCAGCACCACTTTTCAGGAGCACTATATAAATTCAGAAGTTGCCTGAAATAATAAATAACTGTGACAGGTACAGAAACAAAGCCTGTAGCTCTTAGGTTAGTGTTTCCCCCTCCAGGGAGGTTTTTGTTCCCCTATGTGTGCAGGACAGAACATTCCAGCGATGTTTCAGCACTGATGGGCTCTCGAGCCTCAGCCAGGAGAAAAGTCAGCTTTCTGGCAGAAAACCCTGCATAGCTCCTGGAACTGAGTGAAGAAAAGGAGAAAAGATGAAATACTTTGTTTACCATTTCATGACATCACCATCATCACTGGAGAAAAATGTAAGTTCATCTTTCTTCCCGGGGATGGTCCATATGACCCGAGTGATTATCCCTGCTGGATAGCACGGCGTTGTCCTTCCCCTCCACACCAGCACACGCAGACGTGTTTGACCTCGTGTCCACCAGCTTCAGCAGGGTGCAGATGCAACCCAAAAAGCTCCCAGTGCTGAATTCCCTTTGCAAGATGTGATGTTTTTCCTCTTGGTTGAGCCTGAATGTGCACCCAGAGCTGCTGACTATGGCCAGCTGTGCCATCCCCTGGGAGAGCCGGTGGGCTCCGTGGAGTCAGGGAAGGGTTTCTGCCCAGAAAGTCTTTGTCTTGCCCACTGCTTTAATAATCAGCATGTGCTAGCACTCAGACCAGGGCAGAACATGCCCAGGCCTTCACAGAAAGCAAACCATTTCCTCCAGAGGAAACAGTCACTTCAGCTGGCATCTGTCACTCAGGTGCACAGAGGAGATGTGGTTCTCTGGAAAACACCTGGCTTCAAAAAATGTTTCGCTTAATCCAAACATTTCTAGGTTAGCAAAGTCTTTTTCATATAGGGTTTCTTCTCCCTCCTCCTTTCACTTCCCTTCTAACCCTGTCCCCCCAAACTCCAGTCATTTGTAAGGGCTCTGCTATTTTCCATATATCTGTTTCTGTCCTCTGGTAACTAGGAGTGTTTGAAGATCTCATGGGACAGGTAAAGCCAGGATATCCCAGTACATCACATTTTACCTTTTTTATTTCTTCTTGGTTTTGCTCCCATGGCCTCCCAACAGATCTGGTCCCTCAAAACCAGTTGTAGGCTCCATGATAAAGAGGTTAAAGGGAAAAAGGGTGGGTTTTCCACTGGAAAGAGGGGCTACCGCTCCATTCTGGGAACAAGGCGTGTCTGAAAGCATGCAGAACTGTGTGATTGTTCTGACAACCAGAAATGCACTAAAAACACAGTGGTAAGTGGCACTGTAGTCAGCTGACGTGTCCCTGCAGTGAGGTTTCCTTCCACCTAACTGGAACTCAGATTGAGTTGTCAGAAAGCTCCAGGAAATATTCCTACTCACACAAGACCACAGCCAGGGGAGTGCTTTAATGCCCTGAGATGGAATGGAAAACCAGAGCTCCAAAATCCTTGCAAAGGGATCATCTCAGGAGGGGAAATGGTGTGGATCAGCTGAAACGTTCATTCTGTTTTTAATGCTACAGGCAAGAGCAAAGCAAGATAAAACTGTAAAAAAAAAATCCAGATCTCATGCTTTCCATATTTGAAACCACTTGGAAATGTTTTCAGGCCTGGGAGATTTACTGAACTGGTCCTTGTACATACAAACACAGGCAGGTTATCTTAGATTAACATTTTCTGATTACAAAAACCTAGTCAGAAAATTCCTTACCAAACACTTTATGTAATTATGACTGCAAGAAAATTCCAAAAGAAAGAATAAATAAAAAAATCCTGGCAGATTCCCACGTGAATAAAAAACAATGTTTTGAAACAGAAGTTCATTAAGACACTGGTCCTGTGGAAGTCAGAGATCACTCATCTCAAGGCACTGCTAGAAACCCAGGCAAAAAGGTGTTCAGGGGTAACAGCACCCAGCGCAGGGTTGCCATATCCCTAAGCTGCACGTGCCAGATGGATTAAAGATCATTTGGTCTCAGCAACCTCTTTTTTCATTATCATCTGGAGAAAAAAACTCTGCTGTGTGGAGCTTTGTCCTGGAAGTGAGCAAAGCACCCAGATCTGGAGGGGCTCAAGGAATCTCATCAGGCTCTGCTGCACACCCTCCCTGGACACAGCCTTGCACCAGCCCCAAACAGCCAAAAATAACCTGAGTCTGTGCATACAGAGAGGCAGAACAATCCAGAAACTGAAAAGGCCATTGCTTTGTGCAAATTCAAGGTGATTCGAGGGACAGTAATTCATTCAAATGTTGACTCCTTATTGGGCTGTCTGTCATAATTGCTTCAACAGTAATTTTGGCCTCAACAGTTTCTTTAACTGAATCCAATTTAGATGGGAGTCCACCAGCACTTTGTTTTTATTTGAATTTTATGATTCAAATTAGCATTTTTGTTTCAGTTGCAATCTGATTTTATTATACTTGTTCCTGGTGGAAAATGTATCCACCTATTACCAACACCACATAAATTCAGATGCTGTCTCAGGGAACATTCTCACACGTAAGAGGGCCTACATTTCATATATAATACGCCTACTTGTTGATAAGGCTTCTTGCACGACTCAGTGCCATGACCTTTCCAGAGGAAGTATTGTTTCAATGCATAATATGTCACAAAGGCAAAGGATTGTGACTTTTCCTGCTGGTCTAGCTCGTGGTATCTTTAGGGCTCATCCTCAAAGAGGTGGAGATGATTCAACCACACGCTGGGCACTTGCTCCAGCACAGGTGTTGATTTGAGAATATGTTCCTTCTCCAAAGAACTGATACTTTTTGTATGAACAAAGGGCTCTGCTTCACAGATCTGTTTTCCCTTCCTGTGTGGATTATAGATGCTGAAACAGCCTAGCAGAGGTTGCACTGCAATATTTGCTACCTGAAGGCAGTCAAAAGAGCTGCAATATTTCCAGAAGGACTGAGGGTTCGTGCTGCAGCACCACCACATCCACTGCAGTTTCAAGCAGTAAACTGAAGCCAGAAAGGCTGTGATTGTGCCATGGGAGACACTTCCCAGGCAGTGAGGATAGGACAGGGTTGCCTCAGGGTGTCCATCACCAGCTGCTTTTGCTCCACATCTGAGAGAACAAGCAGGAGGAGGTGACCCTTTGGAGGCTTTTCTATCCCTCTGATTTTACACTCACAGCCAGGATTTGAGTTTTGGGATCTACCTGCAGGCAGGGTGAGTTATCAGGCACGTCTACACTGCTCCACATCAACAGCAACCACTGCCTGAGCTGCCTTACCCAATGCACAGCCTGGTTTCCTGTGCCACGGTGAGCTCCACACTCCTATGATCAGATAGAGCTGCCTGGCTTCAAATCAGGTTCAGTGCAATAGAAAACAAGTAGATCAGACCAGATTCCAAGGCCTGCAGGCCGGATCACTTTTGAACACTAAAAAATTCAGAAGAAATTCAGATTTAATTAATTCTCTTTTTCCTCCTGATATAATCCAAGACCTTTTGTAACATCTGAAACTTTTATCAGAGTTGACAATGGTATAAATACCTCCCTGCCAGCTCCTAGAGTGCTAGCAAACAATCTTTCATCAGGCAAATGAACTCTTACAGGCGGAGCAAGATATAAACACCCATATGTAAAGCACATTCTCTGGACTGGGTCCACCATGAGCAAAACCCTCCTGCTTCCCTGGAACCAGCAAGACAAATTCCCTTCATACATCTTAAGTGTCCACAGTCCAAACAATAACACATTAGCATGCTCTTGACACTGCTGTCAAAATAAACAGCTATTTATTAACATTCTACAAGGCATTATTTTTAAAAGAAATCAATCGAGCACTCATGTCAGAAAATAATATATATCCCTCTGTTCCAGAAAACAGCATCTCCCTTTTACTTAGGACAACATCTGGTCCAGATAACAGCTGCCAAGGGTAGAGCTGGGAGTCACTGTGATTGCTGTTGCTTGGTCGTTCCTCGAGTATTTCTGAGAACAACATTTTTTCACTATATGGTGTCACTGCCAACTATTCCCTGGGCTCCCAGGAGGATGGTGCATTCCCTTTCTGCTCTCACTCGGTAAATGGAATTAAGGCTGGACATGGTGTTTGTTCTCACCCATCAAACCTGCACTAAATATAAAAAGATATTAAAAGCTGCCTCCCCCTCTCCCTTTCTGAGGTGAAAACCTCCCCATCTTCACACAGGGAGGTTTTGCTGCCTTTTGTTCCTGTTGGTCAAGCAAATTTAAAGATATCAAGGAACCTCTTGAGAAAAGCAAGAGAGGAAGCGTGAATGCGAAGTGAACTTGCAAACAAAAAGCTATTTTTAGTGTCGGGGGAAGCTCTTAGCATTGGACAAACAATACAAGGAAGTTTCAGACACTGACTGCTAAGGAGAGCTAATATCCCCTTGTCGCTGCCCCACCTAGTCTGGCTACAGGAATGCTGCTGTATTCTCAGGCTTCCCACCACCCCCAAATTATCCACCTTCCCCTTAGCATGGTGCAAAAGTTCAGGGCTTGGGCTGAGAGCACCTGGTTGGCTCACACACACACAGGACCTCACCCTCCTGCTGATGATGCAAGGTCACAGCGTGGCCCCAGCGTGGGCTCTGTGGCACTGGTGGGGGTGGCTGCTGGGGCTCCCATTTCCTATGCCACCAGACACTGCAGCAGAGCACAGCTGGAAGCACACACAAGGCTGAGGCCAAAGAGCAAAGCGAGTCTTGAGTACCCCAGGCACAGGATTAGGGCAGAGCAGCCGGGCAGAAGCAGAAGGAATGACATGGATGGCCTTGGGACAACCCAAAAAGGACCTTCCTAGACATGGGGCAAAATGTGTATCAATGGAGTCTCACTGGTGCTCAGCAGCTGGGGATCTGGCTGTAGATTCAGGACATAAAAATATCACTTTGGGAGCCCCCACAGATTCCCCCTTTCCTCCTAGAATTTCAGCTCTCCACCCCCACAGGCAACACAAATAATACATTTATCAATCAGTTATGAATGTGCAGGTTCTTTGGGGTGGAAATCTTGTACACAGGAGTTTGTCCAGTCTGTTCAGTCCTTGTTGCAGCTGCATTCCTGTTTATTTATTCATTTGCAACCAGAGTAGTAAGTGGCCAAGAACAGCCAGTCTTCCAAGATCAGTGAAATAAGACTACACATGAAGGACACTGTTTCTCTTGAGACCTCTCCCAGATCTTTGCGTTTCCCAGAGACCTGAACCACTGTTCATGGAACAAAAGATTCCAGGACAGTAATTCCAAGGAGCAGACGTGTTTTTACTTTTGCTGCTGGTTTTGCTGTGAGCTTACAAACACTTGAAGCCAGGCTTTGATGACCAGACCAATCAGAGGCTGGATGCAACATGGAACTGCACAAAAAAAAAAAAAAATAGAAGCCATACAGGATTGCTCAAGTCCTTATGTGGCCCTGGTGCTTATATAGACTCACAGGAGGTCAGTCAGGGATATTTTGCAGATCTGCCTGCCAGAGGGAGAGAGGGATATCTATTGCACTGCAACTAAGCCTCACTCAATGTGCCCTTCCAGGGGCAAAATTCAGCTTTGTACTGGGCCACAACAGAGAGAGTGCAACCAGCAGGTGGAAGGAAGTGGTTCTGCCCCTGTACTCCGCACTGGGGAGCCCAAGTCTGGATACTGCATCCAGCTTTGGGCTTCCCAGGACATGACCCTGAGGAAGGGGAGGGAGCCAGTGAGGCTGAAGCACATGGTGTGAGACAGTGATGGGGAACCGCAGCTTCCGTGAGATTATGAGCTAACAGAGAAGATCAAACCTGCTCTCTCAAAGGTGCACAGCTAAAAATAAGTTGCAGCATGGGAGATTCAGGTCAGCTACAAGGAAAAGACAATTTTGCCCTGAGAGTGGTAAAACACTCAGAGAAGAACCCAGCAATCTTACATCCATGTATTCTTTCAGAAAATCTTTATCAGTTGCATAAGGAAGGGCCTCTACACCCATCAAGCACTCAACTCTCTTTGACCTGCCTAGGTGTGTCTGGCCAGCTCCAGGAAGTCTGCTTGTTTTTTCCAAATGGCACTTCTGTCACTGCATGAATCCCTTGGTCAGTTTTCAAAGAAATTCGCCTCTAATTTGGGATTCTGACCCTCTCCTAGACGTTTTTAAATCACTTTGTTCCACACATATTTTGTCCTTCTAAAATATCACCTGTGGGAGAGGAGAGGGTTGTCGGTTGCTGCATCTTGCTAAATGATTTTCACATGTTTTTTAGTGGTGTGGGGAGACAGTGATTGTAAAAATCCTCCAAAGAAAAATTATGAAGAATTTATTTCTGATCTGGCTCTTGGTTCCAATGCAGGGTTGGTCTGTATCTGCAAAGGGTTAAGGATTAGCTAATGGAAAACATTTGAGCAGCTCTGATAACAGAGTATGGCAAACAGTGGGATCAAGCTCACAGCACTGCTGGTCACACATTGCAAATCACAGGCAGTACCAGCCTCATACCCTGCATGTTTCTGCTTCTGGGCTGCACCAACTCCTTGCAATAACTCACCTATCACTCCTGAGAATGCTTTGGGATCCCCCTCCCACCCACCAGCTGACATATCTGCAGTCATGCACCACAGTGTCCCCCCAAAGCTCTGCCCACTGATATACAAAAAGGGGAAGCTGCTCTTTCAGAGC
The DNA here is from genome assembly GCF_017639235.1 of Corvus kubaryi. Taxonomy (NCBI): domain Eukaryota; kingdom Metazoa; phylum Chordata; class Aves; order Passeriformes; family Corvidae; genus Corvus; species Corvus kubaryi. Next base: position 21,660,365 of record NW_024581108.1, on the reverse strand, counting down.
GGGCACTCCAAATTCCAGCACAGTCAGGAAGTTTAGTGGAAAATGTGCACTGACTCTGACACACTTTGGCTGCAGATTTGTTCAGCTTTTTGAGAAGAGAGATTGCTTGGTAGGGCAGCATGAGTGAGCTCTCTAAGTACACTAGGGAGTGGTACATGAGCACAAAGGTGCTGCAGCCTAAAAACTAAAATACACTGTGAAAGACAAGACACTCACAGAATCACAAAACTGTAGAATATTGTCTATCTTTTATCCTCACTGTTTTCTCCCCAGTTCTGTGGGTCTGTGATGCAGCACTGGCTTGAGGCACAGCACTGTTCCCCACACACACCTGGGACTGCTGCCTGTAAAAGCATCTTTGCACAGCCAGGACCAGCCTCACAGCCAGGGGAGCCCAGATGTTGGGCACAGCTGGCACCCACATTAGGAGAGGCTCTTAAAGTTGCTGGGGAATTTGACCACTGATGAAGCCAAGAGTGGAGTGGAAAAACACCTTCTGCTCTGTCTCATGCTTAAATTCCGAAGCTGCACCTCACTCCCCTCCGTTCCAAAAAGAAGCAGCAGTGCCACAACCGTAATTCAGTGCAGCTGCTGTTGAACAGTGCTGGGGAGATGTAAAAACTGGTGTTACTATGAGCACACACTTCACCTTTGGGATTAAGCTGCCTGGTTTCCTTCCACTAACATGCAAAACTCACTCTTTCCCATTTTCCTCCAAAGATGAGCACAGCTGAGGGTGCAGGTACAAAGCGACCCAATGGCACTGATGTCAATGGGAAAACCCTGACCCCCCGGCACTTTGCTGATTCTCAGGGACTCACTGAGCTGTGCATCACACCCAGGAACAAACAGAGCCACTCTGACTGTGACATGACACCTGATGTCCCATGACCCTATTTGCTTCTTATCACTAATGGTGCCTCCAGGTCCATGGCTACAGAAAGTGATGAGGCAGCAGCTGCCACAGTCTCTTGGGGTAAGGAAGTGGGAATTTTTAGTGTGGATCAGACCCACAGCCCTGTCTCAGATGTTGGCCAGCACCAGCTGGGTCAGGGGAAGGTGTGAGGCACCCACATGAGGCAGCTGTGATGCCTTGCTGCAGCCTGCCCACCTTAGGGAAAGACGAAAACAAATGAGTTTATAACCTTTTGTCAGCCTGTCCCAAGGATGTAACTTCACAAATATTTAGGTCAAATGGGGCACACCCTGTGCTGCACAGAAAGAGAAGGGAAGAAAAGCCAGGGCTTTGGCTCTCAAATGCCACACTCTGTATGCTAGATAAGATAAACTGGTGACAGTCAATTGCTATCGCTGTGGCCACTGCCCTGCTGGCTCAGCCCAGGAGCTGAAGGTGGCTCAGGACAAAAGTCAGGTGAATACTTGCTAGTGCAAGCCATCATTTTTAACATGACAGTCACAAAAACACTGTAGTAAGTCAAAGAAAAACAAGGATGAACATAAGCTAAACTAGGCTTCCATCTGCCAAGTTTTTAAACCTCAATACATTTTGTACAAGGGATTCACCAGAGGGAAAATCTTGCCTGGATTCATGGGAGTTCACCCACTCCAGCCATCAGTGCCCAAAAGGTCACAACAATGTCCCCACAAGCATGTTGTAAATGTGAAAACCAGCTGTTTTGGTTTAAGGCATGTGGTTCCTGTCTTATCCCAGGTTCCTTTCTTATCCCAGTCTGCTCCTTGTTGGGACAGGAGCTGGTGAGTTGTGCCAGGTGCCCAGCCAGAGCCAAGAACAACTGACAGCCACAGGCTGCTTCTGACTGAGTCACAGCAGGTTTCTCAGGTATCACAGGAAGCATCACTAAGGTTCCTAATTAGCCTGGAACTCTGTTTCCTCGTGGCAAAGCCTGGGAGGGATAAACCTCCTTTCTGTCTCGGCAGTGCCTGGGACTCTCATCCTTCTCCTGGAAATGGGTGTCCACTGCCCATTCCAATGCATGATGGAGGCAGGATATAACCTGGCCACGGGGATTTTGTCCAGAACTGTCCCGAGGGCAGCGAATCAGGCCGGCTGCCCCTTCCCCACTGCTGGTCCTTGCACTGCAAATCCTGATCCGAGCACTGGGCAGGGCAGAAACCTGCCCTGGCTCCAAGGCCACATGTCCTGTTGGCAAGGTAGGACAGAGGCAAAAGCAGATGAAAGCTTCTGCTCTGCCCCAGTCTGAGCAAGGGGACAGGGAAATCTCTTCTGTGGTTTGGCACAGAAGGGTGTCCCATGTCCTTGGCATGCCCAGGGTGGCATCACGGCTGGCACATGGACACAGCAGAGACATCACACAGCTCTGTGAAGGGGACAAAGGCCAGCTCAGAGGCAGCCCTGAGAGCTGGCAGCCTGGCCCACAGCTCTTTTCCTTCATTAGCTGTTCATCATTTGCCTCGGCTGTGTTAATTCACACATTTCTCTCTCCCAGCTCCCATTGTTTCCGAGCAGGGCATTGTCAAGAGGCCAGTTCTATATTTACAACAGGATGTCAGCCTACACTTGCAGTTGCCTCCTTTGAACTGGATACTTTTACCTTCTATGTTGGCAAGGATGCAATTCAACAGAAAGGTAGAAAAATAAACATATGTTTATTTAAGACACGTTTGGTTGTATCAAAAAGCACAAGTGGCACTTCTTCCTATTGGCTCTTCCACCCTCCCAGCCAGGAGAGCACAGGTTTTTTCATGACATAAACAAAAGATTATTTCCTAAGAAGATTGAGAGTTTCCTTTAAAGGAAAACAAAAAAAAGAAAGGAGGAAGGAATCTGCAGAATAGCCCTTAGGAAGTTGCAGCTCTAGAGGCCCTTTAGTCCCTCACCAGCAAAACGTATTTAAATATAGCATGGCCTGCCCAGAGCACAGCCTGAGAAATGCCATGTACCCAGCAAAGAAACCACTCTGCAGCCAAGGCCAGAGGGTGCCAGGCTTCAGGCTCATGCCCCTCATCCTGATAAAGGCCAAGGATCTGCAACCAGGCCTAAGAGCTGCATCTTTGAGGTGGCTGCTTCAAAAGGTTTGAATATGATTTATTACATTTTAATTTCCACAGACTGCCTAATTTTTTGTTTGTGCATCAAAGCCATCAGAGCAGGCATGCAAAGCCTTTATCCACTGAAAGGTGCTGCCAGCCAGCTCCAGATCAGACTCGGGACGTGAAGCACCCACCTCCTCTGCTCCTCACCCTAGGAGCACCAGGTTCTCTCTGCGCTCTTCAGGAAAGGAGATGATCCCAGGAGATTTGCAAAGCTCCAATGCTATTCACCTTGCAAGGCTTTCTCAAGACTGCTTTCAGTTAGTTTTCTTATGAGTAATTTCTATCTGTTATTTCTTGGACAACCAGAGCTCTGTGAAGTTATACTTGAGATCATGAACCTTTGTGTTCAACTGCAGCACGTTAGAAAGTGGGTCAGAAACTTCTTCTCAAAATAGCAATTTTTTGAGGCAAAAAAGCCTCAAAGTTTCAAAGCCCAAGTGCCATTCATGCCTCATGGGAGATGCAGCTCTGCATCACATCCTTGTTTTTGCAATGGGTGAGGAGTGAACTACATTTCCTCTGACACACTGTGGTCTCTCCAAGCTGTGAAAAGAGTGATACACCAGTGACAGGAATGGCTGGGAATCCACCCAAGGAGCCTGGCCACTGATGGGAAGAGGGACATGCACAGTCAGGACTGGAAGACCCATGAATGGGAATTTCAGGACACAAATGTTTCATCCTGTCATAGTTTCCATTGGGATCCTCCCACTTCCCAGATAGAATTTTCCTGTTTCCCCTTAATCTCCCTGGGAAGTGGTTCACTTTGTGATGGTGGAATTAGCCAAAACTGAGCCTTCCAGGCAGAATGTGGGTAGGAGTGTTTTGTCCAGCATCAGTTTGGAGCTCTCCCCTGCCACCACAGTCTCCATTCGATGCTGTACCTGCTGTGGAGCCACACGGTGATTTTGTGCTCCAGGACACTCTGACCTGTCTCCCACACACTTTCCAGAGCACACATGAGTATTAACTGCGTTCAGCTGTAATGAGAAGCTCTGAAATAACTCAGGCTCTCTGGCAAGAGGCTTCTGTTGTAAAAACAGGCTTTGGCTGTGGATTTATCTGCCATGGACCCTCCATCCCACACAGCACAGGGCCAACTGCAGCAGGATGAACCCTAGAATGCCATAATATAAGCAGGAAAGGCTGTAATTTGAAGACCTTCCCACAACAAGCAAGTGAAACAATCTCCTCTTTCAGAATGCAACGTAATTCTTGCGTAAGGGTCCTTTAAAACAATATACAGAGCTGCTGAACAGGAGTCATGGGGGGACCCTCTCTGATCCTCAGTTCATTCTCAGATTTAGCTGATAGTTTCTCTCTGACTGCTCTAATTCATACAGAGGAGCTCCAGGCTTTACTGGCAAACACAGAAAAGGCTGCACATCCCACTGGCTGTTTCCTGAGCCGTTTGCGAGAATGATGGTACTGACATAGAACATGGGAGTTCACTCCTTGCTTCCAAATAATCTGTGTCCTGGTACCTCAATGTCCCCTCTCCAGATGGAAGCTGGTTCTGCTCGTGCTGCACTTCCCATCCAGAAGGACTCTTTGGAAAATTCTCCTCAGATGTCAATGATCAACATTAGAACAAGCTGTAGCTGTATGAGATGAGCTTCGATAAATGACAGAAAATGCCAGACAGACATGACAATTGTCTTTTCTCTGTCCAGGCTTCTTATCTGGGATCCAAAATTAACTCTGGAAAAGGCAGAAAGCCAGCTTATATTATTGTTATGTCAGACCAGCTGTTATCCCTGGATTCAGGGCAAGTAGACGTACTTTATGGAAGGAAGAAACACTATTCTCAGCCCTCTACTGCTGTTTGCTCCCTATTTCCTGCCATCTTTTAAACATCCCAAAAATTCTGGGAGGCAATAAGAGACTAGGAGACCATGAAAGAAAAGGTGAATAATGACACAATCTAGATATAAAGACACACCAGTAAATGTCTACTAATGTACTTTGCAAATACATTCCTAGGGCAACATCTAATACCAAAGCCCTGCTTCTGATGTCAGAAAAAGGCTTTCACAGTGCAAGAAGCCTTTGTTGACCTCTCACCCTGAGGAAATCACTACTGGTCTTCAGGGAGATGCACTACACAGAAAACCCTCTGTGGATTACATGTCACAAGAGCTTTGGAAATCTGTTACGACCATGGGGGGTTCTAGCACAGGGACAGTGACAAAAACCTGCCTTTGTTTGCTGCCAAAGTCCTAAATATGGTAGTCTACTGCAACAGCCAGAGATGCTACCGGTCATGACAGAACCAGGAAGACCCAGGGCTCTGTGGATGGGATCACAGTGTTCAAGGAAAACCACATGGCCCATCCATGTGTTAATCCTGTGCAGTGTGGCTCGAGTAAGGGATCTTCCCCAAGGCGAAAAGGGACCTTTTAGAACAGGGTTAAAGATGATTTGACTGTCCACAGGAGAGCCAGATGAGTAGATTGTAGAAAAACATTTCTCACTCACTTACAGGATGGTTTGGGTTGGGAGGGACCTGCCATAATCAGGTGGCTTCAAATCCCGTCCAGCCTGGCCTTGAACACTCACTTTTAATAGGGATTAAAAAATCATAATTCTTGGCAGAGTGCAAGCAGCAGACACAGAGTAGGAAATAAAAAGGCCCAGCAGTTGTACAGGGCTATATTTCATTGCTGCACACCAAGTTCGGAGCAGTGGAAACAACACAAGCTGTGCTGCAGAAATCAGCCACCATGGGCGCCCCTATTCCAGCGAGTGCTTCAGAGAAATTTATGGCTAATCAGGAGCATGACATTATTGTGCCCAGCCAAGTGCAGATGTGGGCTTGCATAAACCTTTCCTTATCATTCCTGAAAGGGATGTGCTGCAGTTTGTCACTGTTCAATAAACAATTCCACGGCCAAGGTCTCGAGCGCTGCCGCATCGTGTTCTGATGATCTGCACTTTCCTTACAGAGAGTCAGAGAAAGATGCAACAACAAACACATAACAAACACACAGCCACAGCCCTTTTGGGCTGATGGGTTTCCAAGAAGGGGCAAATGTTGATTACTTGTGTGTGTTATTTTGCCTACAGAGTTAGGAGTCATCCAAAGTCTAAGGAAGCCCATGGAAAAACCTTCTGCTGTGTTCACTGGGCTTTGCATCTTTGCATTAGGTGCATTAGACAAATTTAAGCTGCCACCCGAGCGTAGGCTGTGTATTGGGGAAAGACAGACAGCTAGAAAACATTCTAATTCACCAGTCTTGTGATTTTGCTTTATATTTTTGTTAACAAATTTTCTCAATTATTAAAAAAAAATTGGACAACAGGTCCACTGAAGTTTCCTCTTCATTTTTTATAAAAAAGAGTTGCTGGGGTACAGGTGCATTGCCTTTACAGCTATTTTTCCTGACATATTTGCTTTGGGTTTTTTCACATTTCTTCAAGCCCTTGTTTTCCCCGTCCCTCACATTTGGCTGCTCACCGGAATGGCTTTTCTGGGCTGCCGCACTGAGCGGCATTTAGACCCAGGGAGGGGCTGGAGAAGACATCTGGTGATTTTCTTCCTGCAGATTTAACATGAAAAGGGAATTGGGAAAAGAAAAGGTAGCCTTTCTCAGGCCATATCCTGCAGCAGCCAGGGACCCACCTGGTCCCTGGAGAGTGCTGGAAAATCCTCAATGTTTTGCTAACTCGTGAGCTGCCTCACACGGCCCCTGAGCAGCAGGGAAAAGCCAGAGCACAGTTAACTTCAGTTAAGTACTCCCTAACTCCCACATCCCCGATGGTCTGCTCCAAGTGCAGGCAGAGCAGCTGCCCAGGGCATCCATCAGCCCTGGGGCAGGGAAAAGAACCAGATCTCTCTTCTTTCCACTGCTGGAGCTTGAACTGACTGGAAGGGAGGCAGATGGAGCTGAATGCACCTCAACTTCCTCTGTGTGTGCTCAGAGCTCAAGGAGGTGTGGGCAGGGGGGAGCAGGACCAGGCCAGGAGCACATCTTGGAGGGGAGGTGCAGAAGGGCTTCTGTTGTGCTGACCCCATCTCACCAAACTCCATCCAACCCGAACAAAACAATTGCCTTTTGCCATGGAGGAACAAACTCAGCTGTTACGGGGCTTAAATCTCTTTCGACCCTTTCCTTGTCAGACAAAAGTCCTATGCCTCACACATGGACTGGAAACTTTTTGTGGATGATTTCAGAGACTCAATCTGGAGAAAGTTAGAGCTCTGTTAGGAATATTTCTCTTCCCTGAAAGTTTATTCAGCTGTAACCCTGAAAGTTATGTACAGGAACAAGACAAAATTAGAATATTGGATAAAAATAGCACTACAAGAAATGTTCATCTTCCTGATGCATTTTGAGGCCGCTTTGGGGTCTTTTCTGGTTCTTCACCTAAAGCAGCCCTTGCTCTAAGCTGGCATCTGGCTGACTGCCATGGCATTTGCAATGCCCAGGCGAAAAGTCACCTAGGATGGTAACAGCCTGGTTTCACATCCATTTGTGGCAATGTCCATGGCTGTGCTCCCAGCCCTCAGAGCTTCACTACAGAGCATAAACCCAGGTCCTGACAGTGAGTCAGCACCGAGCTGTCAAACCAAGCTGAAACCTCCAGGAAGCAGAGTGTTCTCTCTGCATACTTTTTGTACCACTCAGTACATTACATAAACTCCCAACGGGGAGAGCCATAGCAAGGGTTTGGAAGGATGTATTTATTCCAGCAGTAATTCTAGCATTTAAACTTTCTGACAGCTGCTGTGGACAAATATGCAATAAAAATCAAAGCCAATTCAAAGCTGGTATTCAGAGGTGGGAGACTGTGTAAGGACTTGTGTTCTGGGCCATGCTGTGCTTTGTTTAGCACTCAGACAGTGTAAAGAACTGCAGCATCCCTTTTCCACACTCAAGTCAAGCCCAAGTCACTTTGGCTTCATTTTCCAAGCTTGGCTGTGTAAAGCTAGAGCTCTGTCTCCCATTATCTGAGCATTTGGCTGCCGTGGTTTAAAACATGGCTGGCCCATGACAGGCAGCTTGTAGGAACAAGCAATTTGAGCATCCTCAGCTGCTCCAGTTCCCACCTTCCCTGCTGCTGCAAGCACCAGATCCTCTGTCAGAGACAGGGACTGAGAGCTGAGGCCAGTAAAAGCTCCAGTCACTGCCAGGGCCTGTCTGTCAGGGCCCTTGGGCATCCACACAATGGTCCTATTCACAGTCAGTAGAAATACAAGTAGCCTGTGCTGCAGAGGTCCTGAGCTCGCTACCATTCCATCCTGGAATCACAGGAAAATGTAGGTCGGGAGAGACCCCTGGAGGTCAGCTAAACTAGCCTTCCACAAGGACAACCTGAAACTTCTCCAGATGAGCTCGTGATGACACAGTATTCCAAACCTGAGTCAGGTTACACGAGGCCAGGAGAGAGACCCTACAACTGCTCCAGGGCTTCCTGTGGAGAAGCCACAGGCTCCCTCACAAATTACCCAAAGCAGAGATGGCACCAGAACTTCCTCTGCCCAGAGCCTTTGGAGGAGGTCAGGGACATCTGCCACAAGCCACCTGCCCACAGTGTGAAGTGGTAAAAGCCCCACACCTCAAGGAGCCTTACTGACTTTAGAGAGTTGTATGTGACTGGCTCCCTTAGAGGTTACATCGAATCATTGCTGTTTACAGCACTCAGCAGGGAATTCCAATGATTCCTGCCTCAAAAGAGCTAAAAGTGTGGTGTGCCCACAGCCAGCAAAGTGGCTCTTGAAGCAATCACCTCTCCACAACCGTGCACTACACCTTTCAAGCACAAATGATTGCTGTTTCTACCCTCAGTAGGGTACCCTTTGGAGGGTCTGTGTTATCTGCTGGGGTAAATAAGGGTTCATACACAGAAAGTTTGGATATTTTATTAAGTAGCAGGAGGTTTGTACCAAAGAGACACCAAGATGGACAATCTGACCCCTTGCTCTTATCGAAGCCCTTCTTTCATTTACAGCAGGCATTGAGGTTATCACGCTGCTTATGCCAGTAGTCAAATTAATTGGTTTTCTGGAGAAATCTGTAAAAACTGGTTTCAGGATCTGCCAGGACACATGCACTGCAGCTGGTCAGCAGTGGAAATACTTTACTATCTTTGACAGAAAATGTCATTTTTATCTGTAATCTTCTGTTACACTTTGTCTCAACAACCTGTGAAGGAAGAAAGAATTTGTACAAGATCTCTTACTGTTCTGAGCTGCCCTGCCAGTTTTCCGTACTTTTTCTGAGCTGGTTGAAAGAAAAATATACACAGAAGAAAAGGACCCGTCAGTAGAACGGGGAGGAAATTGCATCCTGGAGCAGAGAAGGCTTTGACTGATGTTGTCTTCAGTCTCCTGTGAAGCCAGGAAATTCATGACCCTTTCCAAGCCCACCCTTTGCCCACCTAAGCTATCAGACCCTATTAGAGTTGCCATCAGTTTTGCTCACTTTTTCCCCTTGATCTGATTCTTCCCATGACGCTTGTCAGCTCTCCCTTGTCATTTTTGCCTCCTCTTGGATTCCCAGTATTTGAGACTGGGCCTGTTTTATCTTTACAATACATATTAGCAGACTCAAATAAGATACCAAAAAAATCTGAAAACCCACAGAGGAAACTGACTTATCGCCTGTGTTAGATTTCAAAATTCTTTGCAATTTAAAGAACAAAGGTCCTTGCTGAAATGTTCACAGTGGTGTGTCTTCTGGGACTGACATTGTTTCAGAAGCTTCTGGAGGAACTGGATTCATCTGCAGTTTAGGGCAAGATAAGCACAGCAGGTGTATTCCCTGTCTCCAGCATCTTGGATCCTCTCCAAGCTGATTTCCAGCCTCCCCATTCCAACAAAACAGTGATCACAAGGGTCACTGATGACATTTTCTTGGCCAATTCTCTATTCTCTTCCACTTCGGCCTCTGTTTGTGACACCCTTACATCTTGTCTCAGCTTTCATGATCCACTTCTCCAACATTTCTTTCCTGAGAATGCTTTGCATATTGAGCAAATTAAGGGACCTTCTCAGTGGTAATTTGATTCAAATCAAAGAGGGGTGGGGGGGATGTTAATTTGTTATTTTCGACTTTGGACCAAACTGTCCTAGGAACTTCTAACAGTGTATTGTGGATTACCAGACTGAAAACAGCAGAGTGATCCCTGACCCACATTCTACGTGTGACTAAGCTGAGGGACAGAATATAGCAGCACTGGAGGTACAGTCCAGATCTCTGTACTTGCTGTCCTTGCTCCAGGAAGCCACCAGGTTGAGCCAGACTATTGACCAGAGAGAAATTCCTTCCAAAGCTGAGCTTGCACAGTTCGTTCTCAGTTGGGAATGCAGGTTTTCCACTCACTGCAGGTTCCAGAGCCACATCTTTGATCAAATGAGACAGGTCAGAGGAAAGTCTAGCAGATAGCAGCCACATAGGTAATCCTAAGGGACTCCCAAAAACCCCTAAAACTGCGATGTAAGATTTTAAGGAGACCAGATAATAGAGGAATGATGTGCAAACAGCACAGATTCACTCAGCAGGAACTGAATGACAGTGACACCCAACCACTAACATGTTGATGATCACAGAATCACAGAACAGCCCAGACTGGAAGAGACCTCAAAAGATCATCTGGTCCAAGCTTTGATGGGAAAGGGAGCCCAGACAAGACTATGCGGCACCTCAAACACCTCCCTGGGGAAGTTTGACTGATTATCCTCATGATTTTTTCTTCTTCCTCTGTAATATTTCTTTCTTATATGAAGATGATGGGATCACCCTGTCAACAAGGAAGGCCTTTTCCACTCCCTGGGATTTATTACTGACAATCCAAACCATGTGATGGATTATCTCATTTTTCTGCTGCTTTTTTCCTACTGTCCATTTCAAGGTTGTGGAGCAAGATTTACCCAGGTACAGATGTCAAAAGCAATATTAAGAAGGTCATCTCTGGTCACAGGGAGCTCTAATTGCCAGTGGTAGTGGGATGCAGTCTTTTCCTCCGTCTCAAAGCACAGCACTTGAAATATCCTGTAGGATGAAAACAATGCCCACTACAGCGTTTCTCCCCTAATTTTTGGGAAGAGGGCCAGACAATCACCACAATTAGTCATACATTCCAAATGCAGTCCCCATTCTGAGTTTCAGCCTCGTGCCTGTCCTCGTGTTAAGGATGAGGCTATGATCTCCACCCCAAAGAGGGTCTTTGCCTCAGTCACACACTATCAATCAGTCTGGCTCTCAGTAATGAGGAAAGATGCTTTCCTTCCTTCCACCTTCTATTTGGACCTTCACCTTCCCAGTGGGATCGTTTTATTGGGTAAAGGAAGACAGAAATAGACAGAAAGAAACATGTCAATATGTGCATTGAAGAGGAATTAAAAACAAAACATAATGAAATACCTGAAAGCACAAGGGAATTTGCTGGAAACTAGAGGAGAGAGGAGAAGAAGCAGCTATCACGCCTTTCACTGCTGCACATGGAGTTAGTTTTGAAAAGTTCCTTCTCCCTGTCCTGCCTCCCTCCCCCTGCTCCCCCGCTCCCCTGGGGAGGGGAAGGTAGAAGAGGTATCATTACAATATTAATCACCTTGAAAAGGGTAGAAACTCAAGATTTTAAAATCACTGCAAGAGGGAGAAGCGTCTTTAGGGGAAAGTTCAAACAGCTTCTTTTGCTTGAGGACTGCTGGAAACAATATGGCAATCATTAGCTTCTCTCTCTCCAGTTCAGGGCCGTTCATTTAATTCACACATGATGAACAACAGACATGCACATAGGTCCAACAGCAATATTAAGGTTGTCTCTCTTGCCAAGAACCATGCCACTAGAAAGCACATGTGTGAGCCCATGTGAGTCTGGAGAGGGTTAATGGGCTGCTGGGGGCTCTCTTCTTGGAGAGAGGTAAAGGAGGGACAGCAGTTCAGACGGAGAACAGGCTTCACTCTGACTGTGGGACTATCCATGGACATGGCAAAATGAGTTGTCTGGGAGGGTGGACGACCCTCTCACCTTCAGCTGAGCCAACTGCACTCGCCATGGCTGTGGCAAAAGCCTCCTGGAATGCCTTTGAAAGGACAACATCGGACCTGTTGCGGAAGTGCAAGAATCCACAAGTCCGGCCTGGTTTTTTGGGTAAACCTTGAAGCCTCACAAGAATGGTTAGCTTAAACTTCACTGCCCATTCTTGAATAACTCCAGGAAAACTGGGTCATTTTTTACCCTTGTGTGGGAGTATCTCTGGTGACAACCAGCCTTTGCTCCCCTCAGACAGAGTAGATTTCCAAAATGGCAGCCCCCTTTCTACCTGGAGCACCAAACACTTGGGGCAGTCTGCAGGGTTTTCAGCATAACCCTGACCACCAGAAGCCAGCTCTGCACTCTGCATTAGTTAAATCAAAACGTTACCCAGCCAGAGAGCCTCCTACCCTCTGGCAATGGACAGATCACTACAAAAACAGAGGCTGCTGTCTGACCTGAATGGTTTTCACATCTTCCCAGTGCCATGTGCTTGTTCTCCACACAAACAGTCCGTGCCACTGAATTCTTGGTGTCGTGCTGACCTGGAGCAGTGAGCTCTGTAGCATAAAAGTGATTTGATTTTAACCAGAAGCCACTGCATAGTGGAGGAGGATATTTCCCACTCTGGCTCTGGCACTGTCTGTTTGGTGACCTTGAACAGGTAGTGTTACCTTTCTTCATCTCTTTGTTAAACAGAGACACTGGCACTGATGACTCTTGTAAAGCCCTTTGACGTCTACCAGCGATAAAAAGCCAGGTGTTGACATTATTGTGCAGCGAGCATTCACTCTCATCTGCTTTAAATCTCTGCCTCCTTCATTTTCATTGAATAACCCCTTTGTTCCGGTATTATGAAACACTGTAAGTAGACTCCCAAGTGCTTGCAGAAGTGAAAAGTGGACACAGACTGATGGCAAGCCCCTCCTGCAGAGCAGGACTTCCAGGGGTGAAACCCCGACTCCATCGACCCCAGTGGGAGTGCTGCCAAGGGGGTGACCACTTTATTGCTGATTCACAGCAAATGAGAGCAAAAGAAGCATTTCATAGCGTTTTCTAATCTGCTTCTTGAGGGTTTAGTCATCCCAAAAGTCACTATGAGTAAGGATTACTCTTCCCTTTCAACAAATTGATCTCTCATGTAAAACTCTGCCCAGTTAACGATTTCTTCACTGCACGGTGGGGGGTTTTTGTTTTTCTGGTGAAGTTACCACCATCTGTGGCCAAACAACACACTCAAGCCCAGTAACCTTTCAGAAAGAAGACAGATGATGTCTGCTGCTCATTTCATGTGGTTTTTGCCCAGTACGGTCTCTGAGGGCAGGAAGAAGGTGCCAAAACTGAAATAAGAAAGATAACATTGGTAAATATCAGAGCTCCCTGGTGAGTGCAGAGGTCTCAAAGACTTGGGAATGCTGAACAGATGACTCACTGGAAAGGGTTGCCACACGTCCTGGTTTTGACAGATGGGACACTGACTTATTGTATTTAGGATCCTAATGGCATTATAGTAATATCTAGAGCCTTGATAGTGAAGGTGATGACTTTCGGGGGCTTTCTGGGGTAGAAATTATCATGCAGGATGAGGAAACTGGATTTAATGTAAAACTTTGAGGCTGAATCCTTGCATGAATGTTTTGGAGCTGCTTACATCCAGGGCCCAGTGCTGAAGGGCATCTTCCTTACTGAAAAGGCAGTTTTTGTCATAGTTACACATACAAACATACCAGTTCTCCACTGAAATGCTATATATATATATATATATATATATTTCACATTTCTTATAGAGCCTGCTACATCTCCCAGTCATTTGGATCCACACTTCACACCTGTTCTGAGCTTAACTAGAAAATGCAGAGGTTTTGCCTTAGTCCCGTGGACAGATTTCAGAATTATTTCTGTTCAGGCCAGTCCAAAAGCAATTTTTTTTTTTTATTTCTGGCATTGAAAAATATGTCATGTTGAAAAATTAGATATCATTTCCAAGTGAATAGGCAATGTATCCTCTATGTGAAGTGCTGAAATCACAGTCCAACTTTCCCATATTTCCCTCTGCATTTTCAGCCAAAGCCACTGGCTGAACGCAAAAGTACATGAAGAGCCCTAAATCCCACCCTATTTCTAATTGAGTTCACTATTCAACAAATAAATAAAGCCATGCAGCTCTAATGTAATTATGCTTGTGATGACATTTTCCACATTCTGCTCCAGATCTCCATGTCATTTATCCCACCACAAGCTAGTGTAATATACCCTACAGCAGGATGAAGAGTTTGGAGTCTGCTACTGTCTGTGAACTAAAACAGACCTGGAGTGAAGTCCTGACCTCAGACAATAGCAGCTTTGCCACCAGCAGAAGTGGGACCAGTTTATTAGCCCAGGATTTCTAACTCAGGCATTAGAGGCTTGTATTTTTGACAGTTTTAATCCAGAAGCCCTGAGCTCACTACCATCATCTGTAGATGTGATTACATGGGCAGACAGGATAAAGCTGGAGTAGTCAGAATATTTCTGCTCCACTTCTGCTTCCAAATTTGAAGCTGTCACTCAGCTGGTCCTGTCTAGCCAAATAACTGTTCTTTTGGGGACAAAGTCCCATAGCGAACACACCCCAGTGCCCTCCCATTTAACATGGTGCTGAAGGAATACTAATTTGTCCAATCTCCTCTCCCCTTCTTATCCAGTTGAAATAATAAATATTTTACTCATGATTTATTGGATTTCAGTTTGTTGAAAAGACCCTCCAAACAAATGAAGTTTTAATGGCAACAAACACCAGCCGTAGAGCATTAGAAAATATAAACAGCAGCAGAGGCCATTAAACAAAGACCACTTTGGATACAGCTGACGCAGTGCTCAGCAATCTTCACCTCCTGAGGCCAGGGCCCAAGAGAGAGGGTCACAGCGAGTCCCTCACTGGAAAGGAAATCTGGAAGGATGACAGATTTGAGTCCTTTGGATGCTGAGGGCTGCAAGAGAGACTTTTGAAGTGACCAGTCCAGACTTTGGGCTATCCAGGACCATAAGCAAGATCCCAATCATGGAATCCCAGAATGGTTTGGGTTGGAAGGGACCTTAAAGACTATCTAGTTCCAACTCCCTCTGCCATGGGCAGGGAACTTTGCACTTGGATCAGGCTGCTCAGAGCCCCACTCAGCCTGGCCCTGATGAAGGGATTCACTCTGGAGAAGAAGAGCCAAGGCAGCTCCCACACCCTCTGCTCCCTTCCCGCTGCTGTTCCCACTGCACACCACTTTCTGCCAGCCCAGTCCAGCCCTCCAGCTCCCCTCCTCTGCCCTGTGCTCTCCTCCTAACAAAGGGGCTCAGGCTGGAGCTCCATCACTGCACAGACACAGGCACAGCACCTGTGTTGGGGCCACCCAGCCCTGCCTAACAGATGAGCACATTGCCCTGAATGACCCTCACTGCAAGAAGGGCTGATGTGCACCTCTTCAAGGGGAAGTAATTTAGGTCATTTTGCTCTGCTGTGGAAGATGGATGTGCCACTTGTGCATAGGTAAGAGGAGTCAGCACACGGCTGGGTACCACAGAGCAATTGTCACCCACTCCAGGGCACATCCAGCATGTTCAGTTGTCCTGTCTCCTTCACACACCTGTCACATCTGTCTCTGCATGGGTAGAAGCAAGTGAGTTCTGTGTGCCTGGGTTTATTCTCAGTACACCCCTAGTTACTCCCCTGCCCTCCCATCACACTGGCCAGCACAACTGGTTGTGCAATCGCTCTCAAAGCCAATGCTGTCAAAACAAACAGATCCCTCAACTACTTCTAGCAGGATGATTTTTTTTCCTGGCTCATTTTGACAGTATCAGAGTAGAGAGTGAGTACTGAACGCTCAAGGCTGGAGCAGGGAGAGATCAGGTGGAGAGACAAAACATTCTCTTCCTTCAGAGCAATCACATTGAAGCCTAAGTAGAAAGGGATTAAGAAGAGTTATCCAACAACACAACATTTGTCAAGCCAAGTCCGAGGATGTTTCTGCACAAATCCTAGGGTCTCATCTATCCACAGCCTTTTCTTAACTCATAGATGCTATTTAAAACAGCCTTGATGAGTGCACAGCTGGGTTTGCCACCTTTTATTCAAACAGGGGAAGCATGGACCAGTAATGTGTTCCAGAGACTGGAAATCAGGATGTTTTGATTTGAGATAAAGCACAAAACATGTGTGAGTGACCAAAGACACCCTGCCTGAGCCTTTCAGGAAATAAGTGATTTAAGACATTTTACCATAAGAGCAAGAGTTTACTGTCAATAAACCATTGTTTACTGTCTACACAAGAGCTGTGGCTACTACTTTGTTCAAACATTCATATTTTGTCTACTTAATCCATTCCAAGTCACTGCAAACAATTTCCCTTTCATCAGCCAGGGATGCCTGGGAAAGGATCCCGTCTGTCTATATGGAACCCAAGCTGTACCTTGACATTCCCAGCATGTCCAGGGCTCCAACCTGCCCCTACAGCCCTGCATGGGCCCTGACCTGAGCAGTCAGCCCTTTCCTGCTCCCTTCCCAGCTCCAAGGGCAATCAGCAGGATTCGCACAGCAGTTTTCCAAGGCCATGAAATAAAGTCTACCTTCCAGGAGTGTGGTCCCTGCCCATACAGCTCATGCAAACTTCACACTTCAGCTCATCTCTGGAGCTTCCAGTCTAAACCTGTGGAGTACCAGCATGATTCAGGTGCCAAGTAATGAAAAATAATGAGTTTCATTTAAATACAAACAGCCATAAAGCCCACAACAACCCAGAGCAAAAAGCTAGTTCTACTCCAACCTGTGGGCTTGCCATAGAAAGGCTGACCCCACTGGGAAAAGTCATAATCCAGCTGATTGTAAACCACATACCAAATACTCACAATCAGATTTATTTCATGGTTTAGAAAATCACTAAGTCATCATGATGAGCACCACGCTGAGCTGTGTACTGGAACACATCATGATTAAACTGCAGCAGACCAGAATTGTTCCAGGAATGAACAATATCAGGAGCACAAAGTGGCCAATGTGGATTTACAAGAGATCGTGCAACAATGGTTGCAGGGCAAAAAACATTCGTTTGTTTGAGTTATGAGCACGTTAATTTCATTTTTAACTAAAGATCAGAACAGGATTCAGGTTAAGAAGAAGGCAGCAAGAAGGATGAGGTAGGTAAATGAAGCTATTAAAAATAACCACTTATAAGAGCAAGGGAGAAAAAAAGAGAAATCAAAATACATTCACTGAGGAGGATGTAGATACAACCAGAAACAGCTCAAGGTTCTGTAATGAACAATCCCACACTGGTAATGAGCTTAATCCAAAGCCCATCAAAATCAAGGTCTTTCCACTGATTTTGCCCTTTGTGACTGCACGACAAGCAAAACTTTTCCCATTACAGACTGTCTGCTGCAAAATCTTTTCTATTTCTCTACACATTTTTCCACTGTTCTTAATAAAGTCATTTTCTTACATTATGTTAATATTTAAAAAAAAAAGAAAAGAGAAACCCTTCATAAATACACAATCAAGCCTGAGGTAATTTTCCTAAAATAATTTTTTAAATAAACTGCTCTGTACAAACTTCAGTCAGTTCAAAATGTGCTTTGAAATTGAAGACTGTGGAAAAGTTGAAGAAGTGATTGCTGATAAATAGTTCCATATGATTTATCGAATGTAATATCCTTCCCCCCACAACAGAGTGATTTTTCAGATCTTAGGGCATGGACTTTTCGCCTGCTAAGAGATGTGTGCTGAGGTTTAATAAGGTATTTATATGCTAAAGAGCTTCCTCCTGCTCCAGAATGACCTATACCTATCCAGCACCAGCAGTATTCTCCTAAATAGAAATATCCCTTAGGATGAAACTGAGCTAAATTGGTGGAGTTGTATAGAACTGACATCTAAAAAATACTTTAAATGTTCCTCGTTGCTGTTGGAGTAGGAAGGATGCCCTGTTTTATTTAAGTTGTGGCAACATCCAGAAGTTTATCCTATTAGATGTAATTAAATGTGATAACATCGCATATAGATGTCCAGCTACGTTCCACAGAAATTTTCCTAGGTTATGAGGAGGAACGGAAGCAGTCACTGCCTGATAATATGATAAAACAGCAGATGGAGAGCTTTTGATGGTAAGATTATAGGGGCTGAGAAGCCAGGACCCCCTTCCCTCTTTCAGAACAGGTCATCTCATTATATTGCACTGGGCCTTAGGAGGATGTGATCTGGAAAGACTCAGTGTGTAAGACAAGCCCAAAACGAGGCACCTTTTCAGCCTCTCTGTACTGCACCACTTGCCTTACAAAGCACTTGGAACGCCTCCCTGGGTAAGCTGTTCTACTCTGGTTTAACCCAACACTGGCTGTAAAGGATTAGTACTTTGTGCCAGAAATTACCCAGGTTTAAACAGACCCAGGCACACCCCGATGCAGAATCCTCAGGTGTAACCATCCTCTCTCTCCTGCCAGAGCAGCACGAATTCGTGCGTGGAAAATGCACAAAAACAAACGGAGCAGGAACCCAAACTTTGTGCTTGGGTTATTGCTAATCATGTGAGGAGCTGGAGTGCAAGGACTCCAAACTGGCTTTTCTTAGGACTTGTGTAAACCAACAGAGGCCTGAACTCTGTTCCATGGAGGGACAGCAGCTCCAGGCCAGCAGCCACATTCCTTGGTGGGGTGAAATCATGCATGTGCTAACCCAGCTTTTCACAGCCCTGGAGCTGGCCACGATCCCCAGCCCCACTCGGGCAGAATGCGGGCAGGAACCGGCAGATCCACCCGCAGCCATTTGTCAGATGTGAACTCAGATGTCTTCAGAGTGCTTGGAAGGACAACAAGTGTTCCTTTCCAAAACCTTTGGCAAGGAAATGGCTGGGCTGAGCTCTCTGAGCTCTAAACAGGAAACAGGTTCTTCACTCTCAAGTGGCTCAGTGAAAAATATCATCCATAAGAGGCAGTAATGCCTCTGCTTGCATGCAGCCAGAGGATGCCAGAAACTCAGGTGAGAACACACAAGAGCCCCAGAGGCAAAATACTGACACTGAGCAGAGTGGGGAAACTGAGCTTCAGGTTCCCCTGGATCAGCACAGCTGATATCCAGCTGCTAGGATCTTCCAAAGGTACAAATTTTGGGCATTTTTAGGAGAGTCTAGGAAGAAAAATGACAGAGCAAGGAAAAATACTGCAAGTGTTCACCCTAAAACTTTGAGAACTACGACCAGCATGAAAACCCTTTTATAAGAAGATTCAATAAAGGTGAATTTGGATGGGGAACATTGACTGATTGTGCCACACATCTCTGCAAAGGTCCAGGACGTGGCTAAAAAATGCTCTTGAAGCTGAAAATGGGGGGCTGGAACAAGATGATCTTTAAGGTCCCTCCCAACCCAAACTATTCGGTGATTCTATGGACAGTAATGGTCACAGAGGTGAGGAAGAAGTCAGCTGAGTATGAACATGTGGAATTCACTCACATGTCTCATGTTCTTGTGTTTGTTATAGGAAAAAAAGGCTGAGTGTGGGTGGGCTGAGAGCCCCCCACTCACACAATGTGGAAACAATAAATCACAGGAAGCCCTGGAGAGCCACCTGTGATTTTTAAGTGTGAAAACCCCTCTTTCTCCTGACTCTATGATTCTACCTTCCATCTTAACCTCAAGCCAGCACAGGTTTCTTGGGAAGGGTCTCACAGTCCATAAAGCCCTCCCTGGGAAGGGAAGCCCATGGGTCTGAGATAACAAGTTGAACCCCTCGGGTCCTGTCTTGCTTGGATGACGTAGTTTTAGTCTTGACCCCACAAAGACTTTGTCCCTTGACTATTACCCCACTATGTCCTGCTTTGGCTATCCCAGATTCCCATGACACTCAGTCCACGCAAGGAATGTCGTATCTTTCAGCACCCTAGTTCTGCTCCACTGACTACACCAGGCTTCCTTTGAGGCAGCTGTTGTCTCACCCTTCCTTGGCACTTTTTACCTGCCTCTGCATTTCACATTTCTCTTTCCTCTCGAGACTTCCCAGTGGGAACTTCTGAAAATTCTGAATGCCCAGCACAGAGCAGGGAGGAGAGGAGGACAGGGGAGTTCATTGATCCCATCATGGCCAGACTTCAGACAGCGGTTTCTGTAATTCCTCAGACTTTCCTCCATCCTCTGGAAAAGGGGTCACCATGTTGATTTATAAACTTAGGAACCAAATGCCTCTCTCAGGTCTGGTGGGTAAACAGGCCCAGACTCCCCAGCAGCCTTGCACAGTTACATATGGCAAGCAGAGCTTCACAAAGGCTTTTGTCCACATTTCCCATCAGTCAGACTCTAGGAAGACACACTGTGGCCAAGGTTACCTTATCAGTGACCCCCAGCCTCTGGCCCTGCTTCAGTAGGCCCTGGAGAGCTCAATGTCCATTCCCAGCCACACACAGATGCTCTCCCCTGCCAGGCTTTCTGTCCTGGGAAACATTTCAGTCCTTTTCCCTGGGAAATGAGGGCTGAAATTAGTGGCATTAACCTCAGGGGCATCCCCCAGGGGAGGATATTAACCTGAAGTTAGACATTTTTCACCTTTTCTCTAGGCTGTAGGCTTTTCCAAGCCAGTTTGGTCTCAGTGCCCAAGGAGGAGAATGGCATCCCATTGTCTCCATCACCAAGACAGGTAGGAAATGCCCTACAAGCACCGAGGAGCCAGTCAGGGACAGGGGATCTCACCCTGTGCACTTCTACCATGAATAACAACCTTTACTTTCTCTCCTCTCTCCCTGCCCCAGTAGAAGTCTGCTCTTGGTTACTGCTTCCAAGAGTCCTCTCTGCCATCCTTATAAATATGAAATATGTGCTGCTATGTTTGCAATTATGGATGTTTAAATGAAATCTTAATTGCAAGAAGAAAGTATTTTTAGTCATATTTACACTACCTAGAATGAACAATGACAATCCATATTATGTCAGATGTCAGAGCGTTTGTTATTGTTGCTTTTGTTACTCTTTTGACCAGCTCTTAAGCCATAACTGAAGCCATTTATAGAAAAAAAATTTACACTGTAGTCTCTCTGAGTTTCACTTTTTGCAATAAAAATCAGCAAGCTGAACTCTGCCTTAGCTACAAAAGAGTTAAAGTAAAGAATAACAGTGGGAACCCTGCTCTTCTCAAAGGGATATTTATTTGGTTTTAAAGAACTCGTTCTTCATGCAAAGAAAATGAAGGTTGGAAACAGAAGAGAAACATCTGCCTGCTCCGAAGTTATGAGAAACCTTGTTGCACATTCCTAACCTTTCTCCTGTCCTTTTGGCCAAAAATCAATTCTTTTTCTTTTAAGGCAGCATATTCATAGTGGGCAAGTGAGCAACCAGCACGTAAGAATCATTCTTCAGAGACAAACAGAAATGGATTCACGAAAGAGAAAGAGCAGAATATATTTTGACTTCTGGGAATAAATTTTTCAATTACCAGAGACATCTTTCTGGATGCAAGAGCTGATCTTTTCATGTCTTTAAGATCTGGCTAGGCACAGGATGGTCACAGCAGACACTTAATTGCTTTAGGGTTTGGAGCAAAAGTCAAGAAAATGTCTTTAAAACTCTTTTGACATAATTTGCCCACTCCTTTGCATGAAAATACTTAGCAAAATGTTGATTTCTTTGAGACGGATGTTTATCTTAGCCAAAGATTTCAAATTTGTACCCATTTCTGCTAGGACTGGGAGTGGCCCCAGCAACTCAACAGGTTTGAGCCATGCTCTGAGTCATTTGGGCTGCAGTGTCCACTTAGATGTGACAAGAAACGTGGAGGAAACTGGACACCAGCTCATGTTATTTACTAAATTCTATGGACTGGGCCAGTCTGGCAGGGGAAGATTAGAAGAAAAGACTGTTGAGAAATTCTAGCATATCCAAAATGTATTACCAAAATATTTTTATGCTTTCAACAAGTCAAACTGAATGGATATTTTCATTTAATCAAACTGCTTTTCCATCTTTTCAGCTGCCTTTCCTATCTATTTAGAGGCATTTTTCTTGACTGGCTGAATACAACTGTAAAAACATCAGAGTAAAGCACTTAAAGACAGCAAATAATGCTTTTGAGAACAGGTAGCTTTACAGAGTCCAGAAGGAAATAGCTGAAAGCTAAAATGTTTGGTTTATTCTGCAGAAGTGGGGCATAATGAAAACAGCTGGAAACAATTTTGATGGCAAGCTTCTTTTATACATCTCAACATCTCCCTAACCTCAGCATTCACCTTGAGTACAAATTGCCCCAGCAACTTGCAGTCCAGGATTAAGAAACTATTGCTTATTTAAATACAGATTTGCTGGGGATATCCACAGGAAATTTGAGGAGCTACTTGCTGAATGCAGACCATTGTTTGCATGGCAGCAGCATAGAGCAGACTCCAGAAAACCAAGCACAGTGCGCAGGGCACGGTACAAATTTTGGAGGTGCCCTCCTGAGCTCAAATTGCCATAATTTTCCACAATTACTACATCACCTAAGCACTCAGATCTTCATGTTGAGTTGAAAAGCTCCTTTTTCCCCCAAATCTGTCCCAACCCCATGCAGCTAATACCCAAAAAAAGGGTTCTCATCAGCTGTAGCAGAGGGGAGCTCTGGGCACAGAGGTGAATGTGACTGGTTCAAGGCTACACAGGCAAGCTCTGGCAGAGCCAAGAATAAATCCACATCTCTGGCACCAAAGCCTGTGTCACATCCAAACCCAGTGATCCTCTCTGATCTTGCTTCTCTCTTGCTCACATAAATATTTGCATGGCTAGAATAAAACCACATTGCATTTTTGTCCCCTTAGGAAAAACAACAAGCACTTAAAGTATTTCTGCAGTTTCCCCCCTCAACCTTTTTAAGGAGTTGGTGGGGAGAACATATTTTTATTTTTCTTGGCAAAGAAGAAAAGAAGGAGCAGCCCAGGTGGAGTCAGACTCCCTGAAAGCCCTTCATTCTTCAGCTCTGCCTGCCCTGGCATCACTGCAGGACAGCACAAGCACAGCTTGAGACCCAGCTCAGGTGAAGGGAGCAGGTCAGCAGCAGCAGGGAGGTTTTTGTGAGAGTCACTTGAACATTTTCATGGGAAAGTTGTGCAATCCATGCTGGATTACCCGTTCCAACTACAGTTCACTTAAATTGACCCACATCTGATTTCAGTACAAGCATACACTGAATGTCCTTAGCAGGATTGTCACGGAGGATGAACGTGATTAATCCGTGCCTCTCTGTCCTTCCCAAGAGCAATGAGAACAACTCATTCCCTTGAAAAACCATCCAGAGTCATCTCTGGCTCTGCCAGTGGAATTTCACCTGCCTGTGCCAGCAGCATGCTCAGCTCTAGTACGAGTACCAGAACATGCTCACATCCACACAGAACAGCACAGAGTGGAAAAACTCCACACTTCACTCCCAGCCCGCCTGACCCCTCTCTTGGGAGGACAACTGGTTGATTTTGCAGGAAAACCAAGCCCCCATCCCAGCAAGGAGAGACAGGAGAGGTGCTTCCCTCCTGCTTCCCTGCGAGGGGGAATGCATGGATGTCTTCAATATGTTTGCCCATTTCAGGCCTTTATTCCTAACACGTTTCTTCTTTTATGCAAAACATGTCTCCTCTGTTTTCTGTCTCCTTGATTTCATTTTAAAATGCAGTGTTTTTATGGCATGAAGAGATAAAGATATGGTGAGGGGCGGGAAAGTGCTACAAAAAGCAATTAGGTGTGGTGGCTGGTTATTGTAAAGCACTAAGGACAAACAAAACCATTCCCTTTGGAAAGGGGGGCCATTTCTCCTGCTGATATGCACAGGATTTTCACAGCTCCCATTAACACAACTGGAAACTATCCAGGTAACACTCTTGTCTCAGTCAAAGATTAGACCATCATGTATGAGATGAATGGAAACCTTTCAAAGGAAGAAGCAGCATCACTGTTGGATGTCTCCAGCCTTGTCAGCCATTTATTTAATTTATATTTGTGCTCCAAAATTCTTGTATTAATGCATGAAGGTTCATAACTGAAGCAATAATCTGCTTTAAGGAGCTTTATTGAGTAAACCTGTGTTGAACAGCTGAGCAGAAAGAAGTAAAGGGAGGCCACAGAAGTTCTGCTTTGGAGCAAATGGGTCACATCGTTTGGTTTTTATAAAATGTGCTTTGGAGATTTCTGAGATTTCAGGATATCCACATCTGTCCATTGATCCAACCCCTGGGGCAAATACTATGGCACAACACTTCCAGGATGTTACTGACCTCTGCTGTCCAGCACATCTGGTACTGCAGAAGTCCCCACAATTTGAATTTTTTTGTTGGACATAGAAAAGTCCAGGTCCACAAAAATTTTTTGTGGACCATGGATTATACAAATAAGCCAATCTGAAAACTGAGATCAGGCTTTCTCAGGGAAAGCACTGCAGGCTGGGAGGGTGTGATACCACCCTCCCACCACAGGACAAACTCTTCTTGCCAAGCTGCAGGCAGCTCCCACTGAGAATGTGCACCTGTATCCACGAGCATTTTGACTCAGGTTCAGTCCAAGACCTCCTACACTGTCCCAGACCTTGACACACCTCAAAAAGGCTCTGAGCCACCCCAATTCTCTCTGTGCAGGTGTTTCTCAGCTGCTCCTGCTTCCAAAAGCAGCTGAACCAAGAGCCTCCTCAGTGCCTAGAAATCACCCTGAGCCATGAGGGTCTGCCAGACTCTTCTTTGTGGTACCAAGGTCATCTCCCAAGAACCTTGCTGAGCTCAGCACTGGGTCCTGCCAGTGCCAGGAAGGATTTGGGAGGCACAGTTCCCTGCATGCCATGGGCCATGAGCACATTCCCGAGCACAGACAAGCGCCTTGGCCCTGGTGACAGAAGTTAACACGAGCTGCTACAAGCTGGGACTACTTTCCATACTAATCTGGTCATAACATTAAAACAAACTATTTCCGGACTGCAATTATTGCACCTCATAGAGAAATTGCACAACACTGGAATTAACAACTGCTTGAGTGCATTTAATTACTAACAGATACCTTTAAACTTGTGGTTAGGAAACTGTTAGCCATTCCCAGAGCATGTGCCCCACCATCCAGTCCCGCTCTGAACATTTTCAGAATCTGCTGATCCATAAAATGTACCATTGGAGAAGGTTTGTTTTGGCAGGGGTCTCAGTTTTGTCCAGCAAACTAATGGTGTCCGTTAACACACCATTACATACCTCGTTAACATACTTGGCAACTGGGATTTCCCCTCAAGAATAAAGAAATCGTGTGTAAATCATAATTATTGTCCGCCTGGCAGTATCAATCATCACACACAAGGCACTTGTTCTAATTCTCTACCCGCAAAGTTGTTCCTCCAAATGCAACTGGGGCTGTCCTTGCCCATGGCACCTTACAAGGAAATCACCAGCCAAGCCCACGTGCTGTGAGTTTGTAACAGGCAATTCCTATCAGGATGCAGAGCCATGGATCAGGATGGACTTGTTTTCCTTTCTTAGGCCACAGGCTCTTCCAGGATGCCTTTGGGGAAACCTCGCAGAGAAGGTTCTTTGACTAGAGGGGTTCAGCACTCCATTTTTGAGTGAGTTCAGCTCCATGCTGTGACACCCACATCACAAGCCAGGCTTTCAGCAGAGCTCAAAGCTGGTCCTCTAAAGCTCTGCTGAGAGTCTGGCACTAAGAAAGGTGGCTGAGAGGTGACAGTACAAACTAGTCCTTCTTTAAGTGTGTACACACAGGGTTTGGTCCCCAGTCCTGAGATCCAGGACTAGTGGGTAAGATTTCATTCCTTGAGTTGATGCACCTAATCAGGTGACAAAGGTTTTCTCACATCCAAAATCATTCTCAAACCTGTGGGTTGGACATTTTAAAAACACAGCAGTGATAAAATAATAATACCAACAATATCGCCAGCAGATGTGGCTGCCAAGGAACATTATCCATGACATAAACCGTGATAGAAAACAGTTGCAGCAAGAGAGATTGGCACTACAGCCAAGGAAAAAATTCCACTGTGCAGTCAGAACAAATAGAGGGTGGGAATCTCAGGCACTGAAATTTGCTGGGTATGAGAAGGAGTAATGACTGTCACCCACCTCTCAGCTCTGACATTGCTCTGGGGCAGAGACAGTGTGGACAATCTTATGACCCTGCTTTTAGGACTCTGACTTCCACCCTCTAACACAAAATCATGAAGTGCACGCCCCACTCATCCTTTCCTGGACAGGAAGGGATGGATGAGCATTCCTATCAGCCGAGGGAACAGCGTTCCCAGCACACTCCTGACAGCCTCTGCCCTTCAGAGGTGAAGCAGCCTGGACTCACCATCTCCATTGCTTGTGCATTTGCTAAATAAAATTCCAACAGATTTCATGCTTCCCCCACCAGCCCTTGCCCTGCAATGTAATGTGGTAATTTG
The DNA here is from genome assembly GCF_017639235.1 of Corvus kubaryi. Classification (NCBI taxonomy): domain Eukaryota; kingdom Metazoa; phylum Chordata; class Aves; order Passeriformes; family Corvidae; genus Corvus; species Corvus kubaryi. The sequence continues at coordinate 21,633,956 of NW_024581108.1, read as the reverse complement.
GAGGCAGCATTTAGTTATAAAAACAACAACAAAAAAAAAGAATAGGGAATTTGCACTACAAAGATAAAACTTCTTTCACAGTTGCAGCTCGGGAGTCTCATGACAGTAAAGAATACATTTATTTTCTGTGTTTGCATTTGCACTTCATCTCTGATTCCTTCCCAATACTTCCAGCCTGTACTGCTTGTAGAAAAAGAGATATACTAGAGACTACGACAACAGACTAATATTTTCAGGCCTTGATGGAAATTTGCAGTGTATTTTCCAGGCTCGTAAATCTCGAGAGAAGTGTTTCATTATTCTGTTCAGGCAGTGTGGAATAGCTGAGCTACAGATCCTCTCGGATGTTTCCTTTCTAGGCCATTCCACAGACAGGCAACATCCATTTCAGAAGTGCCCTTAAATTCTTTCACCAGCCCATTCCTCTTCAAACAAGTTGGAACTGAAAATTCCTCTTTCAAGTCCCATACGAAAAATTGCAACCTCAACATTCCAGCCTGAAAGGAGCATTTTTCCTCTTCAAGCACTTTGCCTTGTAGGTAGATGAGGACAAAAGCTATGACCTCCTTCGGCAAATCCAGGACACCAGAAGCCAAAGTAAACAGCTTTTACAGTGTTTTGTTGTGCTTAGGAGTAACAGACACAGTTTTCTTTGAGAAAAAGCAGGATTAATTCTGATACCTTCACTGTAAGTTAATGGATGCATTAATTAGCAACAAATCTGTGAAGTTCATATATAGATCCACATTAGCCTTGTATTTGGTAGTCCTCGGTTCAGGACCACCTCATCCAGGCACAAGAATCTGTGAGATCCTTTAATACTTTTATATAAGTGCAAAGGATATTAAATCAGTTTGTTATTAAGCCATCTGGAAAATGTAAGCTGCATTTTAGGAGTGACTGCATGAATTGCCCAAATGCAATGCATTTTTCCAAGCTATTCTTGCTGAGGAAACAAAGGAGACATAGAAATACCTCAGAGGGGGAAAAAAAAGCTCTTTTTTCTGACCTAAAAATCACAAGGGTAGTGGCTTTGGCCCAAGAAGACCAAGAAGCTGGTGCAGAAACCAGACTCCTCACTCAGTGCAACCCACACTCTCAGGAGCAGCTTTGCAAGGGTCCATGTTGTTGGCATAACCATCCTCTTTCTTTTGTCAGTGTCACAGAAAGGCATTTCAACCTGGGAGGAAAGCGTTTCCACTCGGATCTTCTCTCACCTTTTAAAGCACTGAGAAGTCCCCAGAAAAGAGCCCAAAAGGTCAGCCTGAAGGAAGCAGACATACAGCAGTTTGCACTGCTCCAGTGCACTTTTGGACATGCAAAGATACCAACTTCAACCATTCCTAAGGAACGTGGAGGCCAGTGGGAAGCAGGAGCAGCACCAGCCTGCTCACAGAGGAACACAAGTGAGACGACAGCATCGTCTTTTATGTCCTCCCTGTAAAGCTTCTGTCAGGAGAAGGGAAGTAGGGGAAAGCAGGGTAAACCAATTAAGACTAATCATCAAGCAATAGATGAAGATCTGCTACACCTTTTCCATCAGTCTTTTTAGAGAAGGGTAGGCCTATATTGAAAGATGAAGTCTTTGACTTTAAGTGATGAATGAAAACATAACTGATAATTCAAACCTGCCATGGGGGAAGTTTAAAGAAGGGTTGCTCCAAATGGCTTCAGTATGTTCAAAAGCTACTGCCAGGAACATGGATATTTTTTTCCTGTGTTTGTTGGTTGCTCTGCATTTAAAACATCTCTGTATGTTTGTTTTTCTTCCGGTCTTTTGTGGTTGCTTTGTAAACATCTGGGTTGGTTTTCTAGTCCTTTGTACAAGAAGCGTGTGTGTGTTAGTTTTGCCAATGGTTCTTATGTAACATTTGTGGGGATGAAGGAATTGGTTAAATCAGCTCCTTTGAAAAGCCATCCCAACACAAAACTATTCCAGGAGTACCTCATGAAATGTCCTTTTCCCCCTCCCATAATGTACCATCAGTTTTTCCTGACTAGGTTAAAAACAGAGCCTTCTCTTCCACCAGTGATTACTCAATATGACATTTACTCCTTGCAATCCCATGCTCCTGCTGAGTTTTGTGGTGGGCTTAAGTCACCAAAGGGCCCATATGCACTTTCAGTCCAAATGAACTGGCACAGGGGAGTGCATTTCCCAAAAATGTGGCCCTTGCATTTCTTCTCTAGGCTATGGAACACCTTAATCCAGCATAAAAAATGTCAACCCCTCCCAGAAGTGTAAGAGTGAAATTTAGCAGCAAAGAATAAATTGCTCCATTGTATTTTCCTGCAATAGATATGATGAGTTATTTGACAGCTAAGTTCCTAACTTTTAAGCTCCTCTGAAAGCCCCTGCAGTTAACATTTTTATATTACCTCTCACTAATTCTCCTCCAATAAATGAAGAGTTTTGTAGCTTTTAAGACCCAAGGAAACACTTTGTCTGTCAAACTCTACTTTCCTGTACAATCCAGACCATAATTTTTTACCTAGCATTTCCTACTGTAAACTTTGGGATTTCGGTTGTTCTGTCACAAATTTTCAACAAATATTTGGTGTGACTAAGACATCTCTTGTTGGTGCAGAGGTCCAGCCCATTGTGCCCTGTACCCAGTTGCTGATCTTTCCACTGCCTGAGGTGACAGCTGCCTCTTTTCCAGCCTAAAGTGAGAGCCTACACCTGTTTTTTGGGAGATCACAGGGAGCTGGATTTTAAAGGAAAACCCTTTTCCTCGTTTCCCTTGTGCTCCAAATGGAGGAAAGGCACAGGAGATGAGAGAGGTAAAAACAGAGGAGAATCCATGAAACAAGAGCTATAAACACTGAAGGAAAAAGAGCTGCAGGAGAAGGGGAGCTGAACAGGCTGAGAGTAGAGAGGTCAATATTATGGTGCTACGTGGATTGTACATTAAAATCTCTTAATGGGCTCTTTTCCTTAGGAAAAAATAACCTCTTTTCACAGGCTTTTGTGATTACAGGGTTCCCTTCTCCTCCATTCAAAAATGCCCCCACAAAGCTCAGTCTTCTTAATATGTTTGGTCACAAATAGGAACAAGCTGCACTTTCTAAATAAGTATTTTATGGAGTTTTTTTCCTTCTCTTCAACAACAGAGTTCATGTAACAGATTATCTGAACCAAATGGGTTTACAGTCTCCTACTTCCCCAGTTCCTCACCAGTAAAACTACCACAGCAGAGGCAGACCACACTTCAGTACCAGCAGTGTAGTTGAAAGAAAATGTGGGGTTTGCTCCACTTTTGAACTTGGGTCAGTTTACCCAGATTTTATTTACCACTAGACCACTAGTCAGCACCAGATACAGCCCTGCTTCTCAGGAGCCATCCATGCTTTCATTTTGCACCCATGTCCCAGACATTAGCCAAGTAGGTAGAGTTTTAGGGGAAGGGATGGATTGCTACACATCCTGATCTTAGAGGACAAGTGCGGACACAGGGCTCTGAGATAAACCTGTGCTTACCCAAACACAGCCACCACTCAAACCACTCAGTGTTTTACATCTTTGCTGGCTCCCTGGGGCCATGGTTGCTAGTTGTATTTGTCCAGATACATGGGGGAACAAAGAAGTGAAAGCAAGCAAGGAGAAAAATTATGCTGTCACCAAGAAAATGTTATTCTGACTGTTACTGGAGTTAGAGGTAGCAGATAAATCTGGAAAGATGAGAAAGGACAATGATGGAGCACTACAGCCCTGACCTGAAATTTCCTGAGTTCATACAACATCTTAAGCTTTTTTCCAGGTCACCAGATGATGCAGAAGGCATCTACTCTCATTTCTTCCATTATTTTCCCTGTTACGACCAAATAATTAAATAAATAAATAAATAAATAAATAAAGGGTTATGATTTGGACTGAATATTGATAATGGAGTTCTACTGAAGAGGGAGGTTGGACCAGAGGACTCATTGCAACCTTACCCATTCTGTGATAACAGGATTTTGAAATATTCCAGCCAACATCCAAGGGGTTGCCCATAAAAGACTACATGACCTAATATCCCATCTATGCTTGCCATGTGTGCATGAATCTAAGCCTCATGTCTTCTTTCTCACTACACTAGAAGAATTCATTAAATAATTTCAGGATCACTGGTAAAAAGCAAAGGTAGCAGAGCCAAAACTTCTGTTTCTGTCTCAAATTAACATTGTTTCTGTTCTTTGACTTCATGCAGGTGAAAAGGCACTTTTAGACAGCCAGAAATTTCCTGAATTAAGAATAAAATCACACTGGCTGTGAAGAGAGAAATAAACACACATCGGCAAGGACCACACAAGACTTAGACAGCAAATACTGCAAGAGAACAATCTCCCCCAGTCCCCTCCATGATGCCCTGTCTTGTTCATACCATAGCTGCCAGCACAGAGTGACAAACACACTATCGTAACTCTCCAACGATGGAGGTTCTCACTCCGTTTTGAAAAACCTTGGATGATAAACATCATGGGTGACAAGCACCCCACCACTGACCCCCGAAGAACACCACCCCCAAGGTTAAAAAAACATCCCTTCCTAATTATGGGGTGAGACTTATCTGGTAAACAACCATCAATCCCTTCAGCATCTTGCTCAGCAGGACTTTACCTTCCACGATGAAGGTGCCTCACGAATCCAGAGCCGTGGGATGGTTTGGTGATGGCTTGATCTGCTCATGTGCTGACCACACAATGATGCGACGCTCATATGAGCAAAAAGGAAAATCTTTGAAGGGATTAAGCATAAAGCCACCAAGAAAGACATTAAAATGAACATGGTCATAAACTACAGGAGATTAAGGGCTGCTAAAAGCAAAGATTGAAATTTGGAGAGTGCTGGTCACAAACGCAAAGCAATGCTCTGGTAGACCAGTCACCAGGGTCATAACTCAATAGTATGATGCAAAAGAATCATAAAGAGGAAGAACTTAATGAAGTAATAATAGGAGCAGTGGCAAAACCCCTGCACTCTCTGAGCCAAAATGGGAAATTTACTCCCATACATTCAAATTCCTAAAAAAACATACATGGAAGTAACTAAGCCAGGCTCATACCTTGAAGAGTGAAGGCTCCTCAAGCAGGAAATATGTTGGACTCCCCTCCAAGAGAACATGTGAACCTCTCCACCTCAAACAAGATCTTCAGGGAAGTCCAACCTGTAGAGTCTCTGTTTCTGCTTGCCTTAATATTAGATCCATTTCAAAAACATACATAGGTGAAATGCAGAGCAGTACCCAATCACAAGAGTAAAGTTCCAGTTCTTCTGTCTGTATATAAATCCAAACTCTGACAAAATCTGGAGGACCCATATACTTAACTTTTGTCCATCTCTGAACGGACAAAATCTCCAGGACAGAAAAAACCATCCATGTTCAGCATCTGGAGTGTGCCCACAGCTCCAGGAAGGAGGAGAAAGCATCTCTGTGTCCAGAGCTGAGAAAATAGGATCTGAATGTTTGTCAGTGGGAGAAAAAGTATGAAATTCCAAGATGTGATGGTTTTAAACTTTGCTTTTAGGCTGAAACATGAATGTCAATAATCTACTGTAACAACCAAATGCAGGTTTGTTGTTTAAAAAAAAGCAACAAAACTGTTTAATCAGAGCTTTTGCACATAAACTCTGTTCCCACAGAAGAGACCAGTTTGTTGAAGGCCAAGTGAGCACCAAACCAAAAGTCTGGATTATGACAAGAGGTGTCACTTAATAACTTGCCAAAGCTGATCAGATTAGCACTGTTCTTTCACACAGACAGTGCAGACCCCAGATAAGGCCTGAAATATTCACAAGAGGACCCAGCACCTGCAGATAACCAATACAGAGCCATTCACATGGACACAACTTCTTTTCTCCTGGTGGGGACATCAGGTGCCTGCTAATCCTCCCCCTTCCACTGTGGCTTTCTGAGTCTTTCCTGACGTACACGGGCACATCTTTGGCCAACTGTTACAAATAACGTGACTGTACAAGGGTAACAGAACGAATCTGGCCAGAGGCAACTGAATAAAACATGACTTCAGAGTCCCTCTTGGTTTTGCACTGTCAAGCAGCCAAGGCTACAGCTTGTAGCTGCATGAGGTGCATAGCTGAGATAAACAACCACTGGTGACATTTTAGGCCAGCTGAGGTAATAAATGAACACTGACCTCCATCATTATCTCAGATGAGTGGAAAATATTGGTCACTTGGCAACAAGTTTCCACGACCTGACTTAGGATAACAGACCATGCCCTGCTTTTTCTGTGTTTTTGTTCCGAGTTTTGAATAGCTTTTTGTTGCAGAAAACCTTTAAACCAGAGAGCACACACAGAGCTCCAAGGCATCAGAGCCAGAACTTGGGTCAGGAATGCTCTGACCTCGATACAGGACAGATATGGTGGCTGTAGATTACCATTATTTTTTTTCCATGCCAAAATGAGTTCTCCATGTGGTGCTCGGAGGAGAGGAAGCCGTGATAAGCAATGTTTACTTGTGGTGCAAATCTCTTTAAGGTGAGGGCACGGCCAGGGACTGGCACCATTGTCTGACCCAGCACAGACCAGCTCCAGAGGTGCTGGAGGGACCATTACAAGACAATTTTCCCTGAGGGATGTAATGCACTCTTTGATGGAATTTGCCTAAACCAACCTCCCCAAAAATCAGCACATCCTCTTGCTCTGCGGAGCAGGGTTGACCAGAAGCAAACTCTGTTGATGTTCACCTGCTGCAGGTCTGCATGACAGCTCTGACAGTGGAAGACAAAACCTAAGGTCATCCAGACGAAGCCAAAGGGATAAAAAGGCAGCATCTGTCAACAGGGCTCCAAAGAGTAGATCAGACACCAGAGTAGGAACGTGAGCTCTTTGGTACAAACAGACCCTTGAGGTAAAAGAACGAGGCTAAAGAATTACTCAAATCTGGTCCAAAGGATCTTTCGAATCACCATCTGGCCCTGCAGATTTTAACAGTGATGGAGTTTTTCTACAGGTTTATGGGTTAGACAAGAGTTTCACAATGTGGCTGTGCTCAATTCCCTCATACCTGGTCTGCATAAAACATTTCTGCTACAATGGTGGGCCAGAGTGGATTCTGTGCCTGTCTGCTCCAAACTCCTTCAAAGATGGGAATATTTCCTGCAGATCCAGGATTTATTTTAATTTTGAAGTCACAGAAACATGAGTTTCTTTGGCAAAGTTTCCCGGTTTGTCTTGCTGGAGTTGGAGTAAGCAAAGCAAATGAATCAGGAGCAAGATGAGCAAGTCCATATCTATCCAGTTGATAGCCATCTTACAAAGCTGTTCGAGGGCAAAAAAGTACATTCTCCTGTGTTGAATCAGGACATCATAACTAAAAAGTGTTCCAAGTTAAACACATTCAAAAACTGTTTGACTCATGTTTCACATTTAATTCTAGATCTCTAAAAAAGTTTACAAAAGCAAAGCTTGCCTGGACTAAACAACAGTACTGCATGAGGCACGTGGCATTAGCTCAGGATTCTCTGGCCAGCTTTCTAAATGAAGTGTTTGGAAATAAGAGAAACACACAGATTTGGAAGTGGAATGGATAAGAGATTTAGTTTCTCCTTTTATAATAGAGCCCTGGGCAAATCTGAAGGAGCCTGCAAAGCTTCAACAAGACATGCCTTAAAAGCAGCAGCAGCTCTGTCCACATAGACTGGAATTATTAAAAGCAAGGCAAAAGAGAAAGATTCAACACAGTGCTGGAGAGCTGCCGAAAAGCCCACATTTGTGATGTAGTGTTTGGGCTCAAATCATGCTAGCAGGGCAAAATAAATCTGCAGAAAGTAAGAAAGCCTGAACAGAGAGGACGTAGCCAAGGTCCAAAACTGGTCACAGATTCAAGTGGTGGGTAGTTCAAAAGGGATGTATTTGAAACCCTGGTTCTATATAGCAAAAAGCTGGCTCTGCTGCCATGCTCAGGGTTTGTTTTGAAGGTCACACATGCATTAGAGTACCAAGGGAGCAAAATCTGAGTGATCAAGAGAATGGCAGAGCAAAGAGCACTATAAAGACTTCATTTCCCTCACAGGTTCTACAATGGGCAGCTCAGTTACTGGCAGTGAGGATGTTATTTCTAATGTAAATATTTCGCTTTCAGCACAGCTGAACTGGGAGGGATTATAACAAGTAATGAATGAACTTCCAAATACCTGTCCAAGCCAAAAACCCCAGTGATGGCATGCAGAGCTGAATCCTTTCAATCATCCAGAAAGAGATGGAGAGGATTTTGCATGGCTCTTAGTAATTACTACCTCCAAAACTGCCAGTGATGCCTTTTCCCACCCGTCTTGGTCAAGGCAATTATTCCTCCAGGTTCTCACTCTTGGCCCACACCTCCATTGTCAAGTCAATGGAAGAATGACAACATCCACCAGCTGCCTGGACAACATCCAGCCTGGATTATTACAATGAGCTTGCATGAGAAACAGGATTAGAAAAGCAGGGAAAGTCTACTGATAAAGCTGCCCCATTTGTTTTGATTCAAGATATTAAAGTTGTTCAGTAAATATCTGTGGTACGTGGGAGACTTCCCTGCACCCTGAACAGCTCCACAGGATTTGATCAGCTTCTGCTTTATTGCAAAAGCAGAGAGCTGGGGGGTGATAGCTGGGTCAGTCTCAGCAAAGATTTTCTAGGTTTAGCTTTTGTATCATTTTCTCCTTGAAACAGAAGAAAGTATTCCTAGAAATCACCTACAACGTGGTCGGGATGGAAAGTTCTTTGTGCAGGACATTGCTGTTCAATTTACAGCACGTCATAATGTTGCCATTCCTCGTAATAACATAAGCTAGCATCTATACTCTCTTAAAATACGGTCCAGCCAGATGGGTTTGCATATTTACAAGTCTAGCAGTGAAATATCCAATGCAGCAATTGCTTATATCACATCCATTTGGTTAAAAGACTCTGGAGTATTATTCTGAAAACTAAAAGGACCACCCTGTGCTGAAATTGCAGGATATCACTGGACTGTGCAAACAGACTTGGGCTTGAAGAATTTATGAATGAAATTGCAGAGCATGGCTGTCCATCCTGAAGTGTGCAGAGAAGGGACCCAACAACCAGGGAGGTCCCTCCCTGTGAGTGCAGCACATCTACCTGCCCGCTGAGTTTGTACAGAATCACATCCAAGGGCTCAGCCAGTGCTGGTGAGTCTGTGGAAATCTCACACCAATAGATCTGAGATGAACAGGCCTCTCAGGCCTCTCTGGAAGGTGACAAATGACACAGCAGCAGACAACTACTCTGTTTTTATATTGCTGTCATAATAGGGTCACCTCTCTGGCCTTGTGACCATCTCTTTGGCCTGCTTTTAAAACCTTTGTGGTGTTGATACCACTGATGTCACACCCAAGCAGAAGCTGAACTCAGGAATTCCTCTTTTCTATTCTGTTCTGCTTCTCTCTGTTATTTGCTTGCAAAATAATAATATTTGCTTTCAGGCCCTTGGCAAAACAAATTCCAGGCAGCAAATTTTGTAAGGTCAAACGTGAAGAAAAGATGCAACATAAGGAAAGTTAATTTCGAAGGAAACCATAATGCTTGGCTGACCAAGAACCCTCCCACAGATCAAAATACTCCGTAAGATAACAGAGGTATTTTCTACTGTCTTCCAAAAAAAGGTGTTTTCTGGTCTCCAGGATCCTGTGACTGATGTGGGTTTTTTTCCCATGCAAATAAAGTGTCTAATCCTCGCCTTTAGCCTCGGTTTGGGACATGAGGCAGGTGAAAAACCAAAGCAGTGATTACAAACTGTTCCCTGTTCTGGGCAGAATAATGACTGCAGAAAACACAATCCCAAGTGCCAAGCAAAATGGATAAGGTTAGTATTATGTGTCATTACAAGTGCAGAAGGAATACTAGCTGCCAGAAGCTCTGCGCAGGGATGTGAAATCCATATTTTTTGCATTTTTTTTCTGTTTTGACAACTAGAAATAATATTTTTCAATTGCTAGATCAACCCAAAAGCTGTGGCAAAGCAGCCCTAAAAGGATTCAGAGCCTGCAAGAGCAGCAGAGAGGCAGGGATTTGTGAGCAGCTCCACACACCAACTTTGACCATTCCTGTAGATCCCAGGCCAGGTCCTGACCTCATTCAGATCCAGATAAATCCACAGCCATTGCAGTGGGGATGTGAGATCAGCGTTTGGCTGGTTGTGCTGGCTGGGCTGTGGCAGGTGGGCACTTGCCAAAGGACTCTGTAATGGATCGTGTAAACACCAGGATTGCTCACAACCATTATGTAACCTGCTGCTTTAGAGAGGGATTTACAAAAGGCAGTGGTCTCCATGGCTCTCCCACTCCACCCCTGCGCCACCACAGAGATCCTGTGTCAGGTCCACCCCTTCCCAGTGCCGGTGGTGCTGTTTCTGGAATTGCACATGGACACTGTCTCCCTGCAGACAGGGCAGTGCAGTATTTACATAACCAACGAGCCCCAAGTGAAGCAGCCCTGGGCTTAGTTCTTACCCTTTCCAGCTCCTCTCCTCATGTCTACTCATCCCTCCTGGCCAGCATGGAGCTGCGTGGTTTGGGAAGAGCCATCAGCTCTGGACTCTCTGGAGTCAGCTCAGCCTGAGACAACAAGGGAGAAAATGCCTCATGGAAAATAAAGACAAAATAATTCCTTAGGCCACCAGGCACACAGGTCAGCAGGAAGTGGAAGGGATGAGACTGGGGAGGGTAGTTCTTGAGTATGGCCTTGACAGCCACCCTCGCTCATCCCCTACACCAGCAAATCCCTAGATGTCTAATCCTTGCATACGTGCTCTCCCTCCCATCCATACACATCCTTACCACCACACCAGACCCTAATCCAGTCCTCTTCCCTCCCAGTTTACGTCCCATTAAGTCATGGCTGGTGACAATACCTACAAAAAAAAGCCCAAATTAAGAAAAACAATATTCTACTCTGAAAGAAAACTGTCCAAAGTCCTCAGTTTAGTCTGATCCCTCACTCTTTTGCATACTTTAAGAAACATGACCGTACTGAACACACTAAAAGATTTATTTCTAATATGAAACCCATATTTAGTATTGGTTTGGCAGTGGTAGGAAGGAAACCACAGGCAGCTGGCATGGATTAATTGTTAGTTGCTTGATAAACCTGGAGTTGTCAGAACTTCCAACTTCCCTACTGAATCTGCTGCCATCCAGAGCTAAATATTTGAGAAGGGTGCCTTTGGATGAGCAGGGCTTTGTTCTTAACATCTTAGCTGCAGGGATACCAGCAAGAGGTGTATGTTTGCACACATAAAGTTTCTATTAAAAACAACAACTGCCTGTAGCTTCTCTAACATTCTCTCTGTCAGCTCCCTGGGAACAGCTTTAGATGCATCAGCAGTACCCTTCTGAATCCTTCCAAATTATGAACATTACAAACAACAGTAGCTCACTGTTTCCTGGAATGGCTTCATATCTGAAATTTCCACTGTTTCAGGTTAGAGAATTCTGAGTCTTTTTCTTCTGAATGCCAGAGTCCGTTTATTGACTAATATTCAACTGTTCTCTTGGGGAAATGGAAAGAACTCAGGTTCACAATGCTGCCACCTGCAAGACTGCCGCGCTTAACACAGTGCAAAATTTGAATTAAATCTTCCAAATTACCAAATTCACTTCCAGTGACTCACTGGAAGTATTGGAGCTTTAAAACCCTCATTTGGTTGTAAAATACTGGCACCCAAGTGTTTCCACAAAGTGGACATGGGAGGCTTTTGAACATAGGCCAAACAAATTAATTTTGGAATTTGAAATAACATCCATAAGGATTTTTTCCTATTTGTTCAGCTCTAGTCACCGTTTGTTACTGACATACCTTCCAACTTGAAGTAGAAGTGAAGACCCTTTAAAATGTCTCACAATTACTCATTTATGAAGTGTAGGACAGAACACTGAAAATTGAGATTATTGCCTTAAAAATGTCAGTGGAGGTGTTTTGACATTCTCCATTCTCTACCATGGGTCCCAGAAACAGGCGTTTGCTCTCCCTCCACTCCATGAAGGACTGCTCCCTCAGCCTTGGAAACTCCAAGTGCTCAAGTGTCAGGACACTCAATCCTTCTGCAAGTCCCAAAGAAATTATTCCGTGTACAGACCAACCAAAACCAATAACCACCATATATCCCAATGCATGCCTTTTGTAATATATGGCTCACATGTTTTTAAGCTTTTTCCTGTAACTTGCAGTTCCACAAACTTTTAATTCCAAAAACACCCCAGGGTCCCTTGATTCCAGGAGATGGTGCTTTAAGGAAAAAGACTCCAGAAGCAGCAAGGAGACCCAAACCATTCCCAGCAGCACTGGGATGTGTCCTTTACATTTCACTAATTTCAATAATTAGTGAATTTCAATAATTTTAATTTCACTATTTCAATAATCAGGATTTAGGTGCCTTTCCCCACTGAAGAGGAAAAGCAGATTTACTGTGGACAAAGTCACCTCTGACAGCCATTTGCCACAAAGCAAAGGGAATTAAACAAAATCCATCTTCGGAGATGCAGGAAGTTTCTAACAGGGCACCCTGCTTGCCTGTCATGGGAGGAACATGTCAGAAAACAGGCTTATGTTTAGCAAGTAATCTTGGATTTCACAGCTCTAAATGCAATTATATGCCAGATTTTTGTCACCCAACCTTCCTTTAAAGCTCAGATATTGATGGTGTCAGATGCCAAGTGACCTCCCACAACCCCTTGGAAAGCGACTGCCACCAAACAAACAGTTTGCTTTTCTTGGCAACGTTACCAGTGATTCCCATGAGAATGGGGCTGCTTTGGGCTCGTCCACAGCAGCTCCACTTCACCAAAGGCCAGCGAGGAATCGTCCATACAGCACTAGTTTTGCACAGGAACCTATAAAAGGACCGTGAACTGAACACAGCTTAGTTATAAAGCCTCTTGCAGCCTGGCTTCTGTGCATGGAGAAGACTTCACCCACCACCAGCTGCCAAGACAGATGTAGGCAGCCAAAAGGAGGTTGGTCTGTGGGCATTCCTTCGTTCTTCAGGTGTATTTCCAACAATGAAGTCACTGCACCAATCCTCCTGCAAATATTTTGGCCTTTGGCTCACTTTCCCCACACACACCCTTCAGATGCCACTAAATTAGAAGTGAAAAACATTATTTGGAGAGCACATTTAACGTAAGTAAAGAGATTAAGGGGTTTATCTGTCAACACTGGATTCCAGATGTTTTTAAATTAAAAGAAAAAACAGGAGACTAAGAGAAATGTTAATTATAAGCTCTTTCCTTCCCTTTAAAAAGTTTTAAAATATTGGTTAAAATACCTAACTTTTCCTGTAGGTTTTGGAGAGGGTTTAAAAAAAAATACCAGCATAGATTTTAGACTAAACTTCAGTGTCTGCACTGAAGCTCAAATCTGTTTCTCCTGGTACATAACATCAGAGTTTCTTTGCATAACCAACATTCACAGAGGAGTTATTTCATAGAAATCTCTGTGTATGACTTCACCAGTGCCAAAGCTCAGGCTCAGAAAGATATTGAATTCCACTGGTTTTCATCCCTGACTCTCAATTTCCATCCCTAGTCCACTTCTAGGAGCAATGAAATCATGGACCTACAGCTGGACCTACAGCAAGCCTCTGTGACAGAGTGAAGAAGTTTTAAAAATCAATCTGGAAAGGGGATGGGACTAATGTAAAAACAAGCATACCCTAGTCATGGTTAAATTCAGAATTACACCCATTATAAAAAGGGGAGCCAGCCCCTTCTGTTTTACCCATCTTCCATGTGGAGGACATCTATTTTAATGTTCCTTGGGGCCGCACCACTGGCTTCTGGGATTTACTTGATCAGTTTTTGCTGAGATGTTACTGCCAATTTCTCCAAGAGGAAATCTTGATTAATGTCTCATATCTAATACAGATTCTGCTCCTGTGGGCTTCATATGCTCTGAAAGGGAAAACAGGAGACAGGACTGAAAGGCTCCTTCACTGGGATTTCCTCTTGGAGATGCCTGTGTCAGGCTCATCAGACGGCACTTACCACCTTCCTCTTGGATATGAGTGCCATCAATCAACCTGATAAAAACAGTGGGAAAGGTTTGTGCCAACTGAGCATTTCATAATTGAAAGGATATGAGCACTGGGACAGATGGCTTTGGATAAAAATAAAAGAGCTCAAACCAGTGGGTTCTTCTAGCACAGTAATTCCTTTGAGACCGGGCGTTCTGAAAGAGCAATCATTAATTCTGTGACAATACCACGCGATTTTGGGCAGTTAATGACCTGATACAAGAGAGCTGAGAAGAAAATGTGTTTGGGGCTTTTATTGCAATAATTAATTTTAACAGGAAAGAGCCTGTTTTATTTCCTAACTCTAGATTTGGATGCTAATCCCCAAATTTGATGTGTAAAGAGAGATAAAAGCTGATTCATGATAACATTCTGCAGAGATTATATGAAAGACAAAGACATGATCCCTGACCCATGTTCCTATGAACACAATTTGGGGGTTTCTCACAGGATGTTAAGGTGTTTTTTAGATTTCCACTTACAAAAGTCAATCCTATCACACAGAGAAGAACACTGAGAAAGCTGAACACTTCCAAATGCTGGGTCATTGGAGCCTGTTGATGATGGAGGGCTGAATCCTGCCCCTGATGCACAGTTCATGGGTCAGTGTTGCAGTGAGGTTTCTTAAACTAGGCCAGTTTTACTGACTGCAGCCCCACTGATGGTTTATTTTATCCAAATTAGTGATGCTTATTAGAAAATGTCCCACCATCTCTCTTTCTAACAGAGAATTAACAACGTTCACCTGAATTGGGGTTATTTCATCATACATTTAATATAAATCCTGCTGGTTCTGTTACTTGTTCCAGAATCACAAATTCTTGGACAACTTAACTGTGTTCTGAGTCCTTTCCTCTTACCTTTGGATCTCCTTCCTAGTCCCATATTCTTTTCCACAAACCATTGAGTCTCTCTATGAGCAGCAGCACAGACAAATGTTTGATCAAAAAATCTGATCATCAGGAGCGATGAGAGGTGACTGCAGAGAGCCCCCAGACCAGGTGACACAACAGCACCTTTCTTGGAAGAAGGGATGGCAACGCTGAGGGCACTTCCCAGGAAGTCCTAAGCAATTCATAGATATTTCAGAATTCAGGATTCATTCTCTCATAGAAGAGTTCCATTAGAAGACAATCAGTTTCTCTTCTTACTGTTGACTGTATCCCATCAAGAGTAATCCTGCAACATCACTCATAAGTCCCTTAATGGAGTACCTTTAACTGGGCCAGAATCCATCTTCCTTTTTCCGCAAAGCCAGCTGACATCTTGAGTTCATATGAGGCACACTGTGTTTTCCCTGGCATATCCCTGGGCCTTACTTCATTATTTTATATTTATGTGACAGCAAAAAAAAAAAAGCTTATGCCATATGGATGTGTTGGGGCAGGAAAAAGCAACCAAACTCTGATGGAATCAATGGAGTTAACTGGAATACAGCACTGTGTAGGAAGCTGTGGAGCACTCTAGGAAGATGAACTCGCAACGAAGACTCAGAGCTGTGCAAACTAAACTGCTTTATAAGAAGCTTTGGATGGAGCACAAGCACCTCTTTGTGTGTTCTCATGCCTGATAAATCTGTGAGTGGATCTGCCTCTTACACAAGTACAGCTGGAAGAACACTCAGTTTTTAAATCTTCACATATTACAAAGCATAGTGATCCTTCTTGCGATCCCTAAGCACGGCCATATGCTACAACAATTTCAAACTGAACTGAAAGATCTTATTCTCCTCAAGAGCTCAAGCTAGAAGGCGAGATGGGAGGATCTTTGTGTTTGAGAATGATGCCTCAAGTTCAAGTCAAATCAGTGTGTTGGCTCCTGCCTTTTTTAGCCAAATGCACTAAAATAAAACCGAACCAAAAACTGGAACCACGTCCCCTGGACAAAGCACATCCTGTGAGCTGGAGGCACAGCACATCTGGGGGCCTCATGTTGCTGCTGAGTAATGCATGACCTGGGGACACTGTCATTTTGTGCTTAACAAGTCTCCAGGGGGAAAGCTGACATTTGAAAGGGACCAAAAAGCTTCTTCATGTGATGCCAAGGCACCCTCTCCTGTTTCACTGGGAAGTGGGAGCATGTGAACGGCACAGACATGAGCTCATGTAGCCACGCTGATGCACAGCCTCCCAACCTCAATGCCAAAAGCCTGTGCCAAGACACATGGCATCTCACAGCACCTTTTATTTTCTAATTCTGCTCTGCCCAGATGTCCATCAAGTTCTGGACTGAAATATGAGTCGAGGTGAAGGGACAATCAGAGAAGCTTCACAGTCACTGCTTGGGATTAGTTCATTAGTCTCACAGTGAACTCAAATGAACTCATTAACTCATTTTTTAATCAAGAATTTCCCTATAAGCCATTCCTTGCAATGCACTCACCAAACAGGTACCAGGTGTTTCTTGAACACTTCCAGGGGTGATGACTCCCATCACTTCCCAGGGAAGCCCCTTCAGTGAAGAAATTAAATTGCCTGAGGCTAAAAGCAGAAAAAACCTGTCCCCCCAACACCTAAGGGGCAGGCACACCAAGACTGTGTGGGGATGATCCATTAACACCAGAATTCCTTCGCATCTTCCTTAAAACTATCTTGTGTATCTTTGGGAATGTTCTAGATCACTGAAATGCTTCTTTCCATCTCTGCACAGTGGAAAATTTCCAAGCATATGCTTAGACCTGGATTTTGTCAGAACCGTTCACAGTTGGTGGCATCCACGTGCAGTGACCTAATTACCACCATGACCCCTTCAAGAAGGCTGCCCTGGCTGCTTGCAGGGAGAACATGAAAAACTTTCTGGAGCAGAGAAAACTCCTCAGGACCAGCTAAAGTTGTTTTCTGTCCCTGCCACTTCCAGATGAAACACTGCTAAGAAGAGGTTTCACTTTTTAAAAGGAAACATGTTCTCAACGTGGTTTTTATAAATGAAACCACATCACTCCTTCAAAAGACGACAAAGGAACTTGCATGCATGATTGATGAAATATCCAAACACTCTTACAGGGGAAAATGTAACAAACGCCCGGGCAGATCAGAAGCAACACGTCCCAGAACAAGGCCTGACAGACAGCACATAGCAGTAATTCATATTTAGAACTTGACAGTGAATATTTACTTAATACATGTTTCTTTTAATTGGAAATAAAGTTGGTGATGAGTCTTTAGGTACTGGTAAAGACATTTTCAAGTGTCACATAGGTTGTGGCAGGCTAATTATTATTTGGTGTAAAGCATGAGAGCTCCCTGGATGTGACTGTGGAGGAAGAGAGCCATTGCTTTGGTCACAAAACTCATTTTGAGGAGATGATTGGGTTTCAGCAGTGCTGTGCAGACTCCCTGTGGCTCACTGGCCTGTGTGTCACAGTCAAAGCTGTGAGGTGGTTTGTTCCATGTGAGGGTGGGAGGCTGCCAATCTTAAAAAGATCATTTTTGTTATTTGCAAACTCAAAAATTGCTTTAGGCTCGCTGGACATGCCAAAGCCTTGATCAAAATCATGTCCTTTTCATGGGGACAAAAACATATGTTCACATTATCCCAAAAAGAAACAAGGGGGCATGGGGGAGAGCGGGGAGGGAATCTTTTTATCTTGGTTTAGCATGAAAATACCATGCATGGCTGCCAGTTGTTTATCAGCTTTTCCAGATCAACAATATGTTCTTCCTTAAGGCCTTTCATTGAAGAGCTTTCTGTCAATCTAACTTGTATTAAATAACCAAAACCAAATGGGGAACAGTCTCAGGCTCTGCACTTGCCACATGACACTGCTGTTTAAAGAGCTTTTTCGGTCACCAACTCACAGCAAGAGTATCCTGGAGAATCTAATTCATAAATTCTCGCTGGTTTTGCTTTGAGATACTTCCCATGTGATTCCCTTTTTCTTTTTTTCCTGTGCCAGAGGAAGGAGCAGAATTTCTGCTTGGGTCAGTCATCTCCACTTCTCCACTGGGTAGTTCTGCTGCTGGTCCCCTCTTTGTACGGTTGGTCCCTTCTTTGCATTGTGTGCTCAAAAGTGAATAAAAACTCAAAGAAACATAACAAGGGGAATTTCAAGTCATGCCAAGAAAATCTGATCTTGGCAGAAGAAGCATCAGGGAGAGAGGTCAGGGACCACTCTTCCAGCACTGGAGTCAGGGAAAACAGCTAAGCAAAGGAAAACAAGGTGTCCTTATCTTCTGAAAAACACACCTATCCTTCAGCTTTGCAAGATCTTCTGTGAACAAATACCACGAAGGAGAAGATAGTGGTTTGCACAGGGAGAAGAGTAAATCAAAACAGGGTTTTAACAACTCTCTCCTCTGTTCCAGTGAAGGGGGAAAACAGCAAAAACAAACACACAGGATGTATCCCAGCCGGGGGTAGGAGAGGAAAGCACACAGGATATCAGTTTGTGTAACTGTGATCACAGGGACTCTGTCAATCATTAAGGCAAAGTATCCGGTATTCCTTCCTGCCGAGGTGAGTTCCCACATGCATTGTGACAGGTCTTTCCAGATGGATGGGCCCTAAATGGTCACGGGCAAAGGAAGCCATCCATGCTGTTAAACTGATGCCGAGATGGAGCAGGATAAGGCTGGGAAGGGTTGGCATTTGGAGTGACAACAGCAATCAGGACACTAAAAAAGGAGAAAGCCATCAGTCATCTCTGTTTCCCTCCTAACATCATTTTCCAGGTGGTCCGAAGCTTAAGGCATCTTTATAATTTAAGGGTCACTGGTATGTGTTCTTTTATAGTCTCCATCCTTCTGGCAGTGGCTTCACCTGATAACAGCCACAGATAACACGGGCAAAGAACATCCAGTTCCTGCCAACACCTGCTTTGCACAAGCAGGTGTCAGACTTCCAAGCAGGGCTGTCTTTGGGTACTGTCAGCACTTGTAGGGCCAAGCCCTGACAATCTGCTGTCAGCTACAGGAGTTTTAACTTCTGTGACCACTTCCAGGGTGCTGAACTTTGCTGGATGGGGACATTTCTTCACCAAACTTACCCCAGCATATTCTGACCAGCCAGTAGTCCAGCAACATCACACATTTTAAAGCATTATATATCTTTAGATGAGGTTTGAAATTGTCAGTAATCCCCCTCAGGTCCACATATTTTGCCAAAATGGTTAATTGAGAAAAAGATTTTCCAGGCAAAATATCTGCAACACCTCCTAGCAAAAACTACTGGAAGTTGCCAGTGTTCAATTAATCTGAAAGAAACAAACCACGCTGATTTTATAGCAAGTGAGGAAGTTAGTTCATGCTTTGAGCTCCTTTCATCTTTATTACCAGAGCTGTGGCTTTTTTGTCCTTACAGCTGTCTGTCAGCAGTACTCCAACAGAGGGCCCTCCCTTGAATTTCAATCAAATATTCTGTTTCTTGAGAGAACTTTAAACACATCATTTAAAAATAAATAGCCAAAAAAATATTTAGAGTCAGTGCAATTGAAATGAGCTCACATAAAGTAAGGATGATGGAGAGACTCATGTTTTAAAAAGGAAGATTTACCACATGTCTTATAAAATAGATGGAAGCCAAAGGAGCTGCAGTCCTTACTGCGCATTTCTCACTCCCCCCTGCCTTCCCCAGTGTTTCCATGACCAAGTACTTGCTAGCAGAGTGAAAAGCTTTCTTTGGGCCTTCTTCAGCTTTGAACTTGGCTCTCAGTCTGCTGGTGAGAATAAAAGCATCATAACTCCTACTCAGGACAGAAATTGTAGCAAAGTGAAATTATGGGACAGTTCAATATATTTAAAGCCATCCCACCCAGTTATTTCTCTACCAAATTACCAGACAGCAGCATGGAGGGGAAGTGTAAACAGCCTCCATAAGGTGCAGGATGAATGGACACTTCATAACTCTGATTTCCAACTGAAGTCACTACAGTAGACACATTCAAGTTACTAACATGATGGTTCCCACCATAGCAATAATCCAACTCCTTTAACATCAGGTGTAGACACAATTTTCAGTTTTCATCCAGGGAACTGAGGGAAGGACAGAATAAACGGGTATTTGCCCTGTGTCCCCGTTTAAAGTGATAAAAATAAGTATCAGAGAAGGATGAGCAATAAAGCTGTTGAACCACAGCAGAAAAGATGCCCAGTTTAGCAATGTTTCTTACCCTAGAAGTAGCTTCAAATGCCCAACAGGCATTATCTCATCAATTCATGAGGGATGGACACTGCGAGGACAGTGATCAGAGGCCCTTTTAGATCTCCTGTCTGTGGGAGGTACCTTTGCTCCCAGAGCACGTGCTGCACTTACTGCATTGAGGTATCAGCTCTCGGCCTGCAGAGAGGAGTGGTGAATAGCACAGGGGAAGATTACACATCCCCTTCCTCCCAGCCCAGTGCAGAGACTATTTTCTTACTCCAGGCAGTCACTGTTCTCGTAGACAACTGATGGAACCCCACAAAAATGCTGGATAGTGGCTGACACTCTGGCCTTCATTCCTGCAGCAGTTCTGGGCATGTCACTGGCCTTATCTTTGAGCTTCCTGCCTCATGTCACAGCCCTACTATTATTCAAACACAGTTTGGTATTTAATTTAATTTCCTTGTTTTTGTTTAGCTTTGATAAAGGAAAGGAAATCTTTTCTAATCGGCTCAAAACAAGACCAAGTTCAATGAGCTATCAGGGGCAACAGGATACTAATGGCTAATGCAAAAGTCTGAGAAAGAGTCATGGGAACAAAAGCCACTGGAGGGAGAACAACTTGTCCTTTAAATCCACAAAGAGGAAGTGGGACGTGGAGAAAAGTTCTGATTTGAAAAGCCATTGCAAGAGGGGCTGTGACAGAGCTTGAGCAAAGAGCCAGGGTGAGCTGAGAGGGAAATCACAATGTAATAAACTGAACCTTTTGTGAATGTACATGTGCAGGTACCTAGGTGTGAGTATGTTTGTTATATGTATATGTACATAGATATAGATATAGACATAGAGAAAAATTCATGTGATAAGGGTTTTTTGCCAAACAAGGATACTGGAAAGGAAGACTTACCCACAATCACAGCACATCAAGGAATTTGAACCACAGTATCAGAAAATGTCTTTATCATCTCCCCCAGGATGTTGTCACACATACTCTCAGGACATAATGTTGATTTGATTGCATGTCAGTGTAGAAGAAAAAGATCTGAGCAATGAAAAATATAAAGGGGTCAGTTCTACCAGTCTAGGGCAACATGTAGAGTTTGAAGCTGGCAGAGAATTGTGGATACCTTCAGTCCTGACAAACAGCCGTGTGACAGAGCCTCATCCACAAGTGTTTCCAGGAGCTTCAGAGACCTTTGGCTCATATCCCAGAATCCCTGCAATTTTCAGGCTAGATAAGGACAGAAGTGTTCCTACAAGTGAACACCATAAAGAGTAAATCCAAGTCATAAAAATATTGTGCTAGCAGTTGAGAAGGTTAGAATAGAAATGCAAGTGAAGAAACAGATTAAGGTCAAACAGTCATGTCAGACTGACCCCAGTGTGGCGCATTTACAGCTCCTTATCTCCAGCAGAGACAAGTTTTTATGTAAGAATTCACATGAAAACCAAAGCTGCAGCCATCGGAACCTTTCTAATAACCACCAGCCAGACTTCCAGCCAAATCGCTTCCTTTCACAGCTCTTGGTTCGATAGTTCTAAACTATCTTAAATCTTCCCAAATATATTTGCCCTGATTTTCACATTGATGTCTAATATTTGGGTCAGATCTACCTTCCAACCTACTCCTTGGAAAACTCCCAGTGCACTTTAACTGCATGATATCTGCCATTACAGAAACCCCTGTTACGACATCCAGCTTTTAACGCAGTGCTAGCTACTTATTTACTAGCCCTACAGGCCCAAAAATTCCCTGGCTCTTTCCATAATTTGCTAAGACTGTCAAGGGCATTTTTTTTTTCCATTAGGGCATTTTTTTCTCCACTGTTACTAATCCACATTAAGGGCCCTGGGCCATGCTCAGTCATGCTGCCTCTTTGATCAGCACCCAGGTCAAATGCCATGAGAACAGTCTTTCAAGAAGTGTTTGGCTGTTCTGTCTTCCATCATCCTAAATGTTGGCTCTGCCAACACACTGGCCAGGGATTTCATTACCTTTACAATATTAGGTTGTTTACAGACTTCAAGCTCATCTCTATTAAATCTTCTCCACACATTTTCCCCTACAATCTCCAAAAACCTATCCCAGGACTTTGTTCAAATTATTTAGCGACCATTCTTCCATCTAAGTAGAGATCCAACAACTTGGGAGCTCTGCAGCTTGGTCTCTCTCACTCTTTTGGACCTAAATGTTACCTGCAGAAAAAGTAACACCATTATCACTCTTAACAAGCCTTAGTTTCCTCTGAGGTGTTCAAACCCTTTAACATCAACATAATCTAGAGTATCTACTGACTCCCAGAAAAGCATTCCCAAGAGGATCTTAAGCTAACAACTGGGCTTTATTTCCTTCAAATTTAAGCACTGTTTGGAGTTTGGTTTTTTATTTGCAGTACCTTCTGGCCTACAACTCTCTTCTGAGCTGTATTTCTTCTCTCTCATGACAGTTAACTCACTACAATGGTCAAAAAGGAAATGTAAACTGACACTGTTGGGGCTGCCCAAGGCAGCACAGCGTCCAGCTGCATACATCCCTGGCTTCTGCTGCTGCAGGCAGGGGCTGGCTGCAGCTAGCAGGGAAAGCTGTCAGCTGCAGCCTGCAGGGAAAGCTGGCTCCTTCACAAGGAGCAAGCCCCAAACAAAGGCGGTGTAAAAGCATCGGCAGAGGCAAAGGATGAGAAAGGGGTCTCTGTGTAGGTTCCAGCTGGTTTATTGCCAGCGAAGGGTCCAGGGACAAAGACGAGAGTGAGACACCTTGCAGTATTTTATATGGGGGTGGAACAAAGGGAAACAACCAATGGGGATCGACTGAGGAGGAGGAGAGAGCAGGGGAATATCCAATAGAGATAACTTAAGGGAGGGAATTACATGAGTAGACCAATGGGGCATCAAAGAAGGGAGAACTTTCCAGAACTAATACATAAGCAAGTGGGGGAAATACATAAACATGAACTTGCACATAAAACTGGGTGGAGAACTCCTGAACCAATAAACTTAAAACATGAAAATTGAAGCAAGTAGGAACTTG
Organism: Corvus kubaryi; assembly: GCF_017639235.1. Classification (NCBI taxonomy): domain Eukaryota; kingdom Metazoa; phylum Chordata; class Aves; order Passeriformes; family Corvidae; genus Corvus; species Corvus kubaryi. The sequence goes on along the minus strand of NW_024581108.1, from coordinate 21,610,830 downwards.
GGAACTTGCCATAACCACAGGGTGAGAATCAGACCTCTGTGTCCACCCTGTCTCTGAATGCTCTGCTGCAGTGGCCACTGTCACCTGCACTGCAGCAGTAAACCATTCAAATTCACACCATACTAAGATTTTCACAATGAGTGCATTAATCCCACCCAGTCATATTAAAAGTTACAGCAATGGCACTTAAGCATCTCTCTGACTTTACTGTTCAGTGAGGTCAAGCAGAGCAGAGTGTGCAACATTTGCTGTTACAATCAATTCGTATTTGCACGTTTCTAATTCATTTTTCAAGCTACCCAGACCCTTTTTCTGCTGGAAGTCGATTTGTGACAAATACACAAGATTTCTTATACCTCACTAAAAGCTAGAGAGCAAACATACACACAGAGATAGATAGATCGATCGATTGATCCTGATCACATTCCTGTCTTCTCCTGAGCTCTTAATGGATGAAGTCTCTCCTCTCCATGAACAAAAATGGGGTTTTTTTTGTAAAGCAATTAGGACATATTAGGCTGTACAAAGATGGGAAAATACTGCAACATTTCTTCCATTCTGGTTTCTCCCTTCTAGAGAATTGGGCATATTCACTCGGAATTTATTCAAGTTTCCAAACCAAATCAGTTTCAAAAGCCTTTGAGTCTGTGTAGGCCCTCCTGTTTTCAATAATGCAGCAGGAACACTATCAGCCCCTGGTGCTTTATTGGTCCTGAGAATTGTAATTGTCTCTCAAAGCTCCTCAAAATGTGGTATTTCTTCAAAACAGCTGTGCTGTCTGGATTACAGCCAGTATCTCTTTTTTTCCACCTCACTATTGAAGAGATCACAGCATTTTCTCTAATTCTTTAAAGTTGCACTGTAATTTCCACTTTCATCCTTAATCCTGCTCACTCATTTCTTCACACATGGATATTGTTGTAAAGTGCATTCACATTATTAATACCTCTCTTCTCTCCTGTAATTTCTGTTGTGTTTTATTATCTGACTTGTCATTTAACTCATCCCTCCACCTGTATTGTAATTCTCAGCATAAGGTGCCCTCTCATTCTGAGACAAACAATTGTCTCTGCAACAGCCCTCTCAGCCTCTATACACTAAGTTTCAGCTGCAAGTTTCTTCTCTGTGGTTCTAAAAAAATCTCTCATTCACTATCAACAGGTTTCTGAAACCTCAAACCTGATCTCAACTAAGATCAGCAACATCTGGGGTTTCTGGATATGTCAATTATTTTGTCTTGTCTCATGGGCTCATGAATTTCATTGTGTTGGGTCATTCTCAGCATTGCTTCTTTGAGGTCATACACTGAGCAACACTCTGAAGACTCTTGGGATATAACCTTGTCCTTTGAATAAATAAAAGTGTCAGACTGACTGACATCAGCTCCATTTAATCTTACAACCGTTCCACTGCTCTTCACAGCTGTTAGACATTGCAGAACTAACTCACCTATAGTATTCAACAACATTAGAAGATCATCCAGAATTCTTTCAAATTCCACATAGGATGCAGTTTTAATTTCATCAGAAGGCAATTATTTCTAATGTAAGTTCATACAAATCGTTATGAACAAAACAAACTGTGTGTTATCCTTCTATTCTGGAAAAAAAAAGAGACATTCACTGATAGCTTCAAAACCAAGAACTTTTGAACCCTGTCCACCATGACAAAAACTTTACCCATTTCATGCCTCTGAGTCTTTTCAGCTCAGTATATTTCTGAAGAGAATAATGTACTGTGGCTTTTTGCAATGACAGGATGCTATGGAGGTCCAGTCCTTTGTCTTAACACTTCTTTCCTGTATTATAAAAATAAGCTGGAAATACTAATTTTTCAAACAGTCAAAGCAATGTAGGAGACTTACTCATTTCATGTAATTTGGAGGCTTTCTCGCCACATCTCAGGGAGCTCAGAAGTTCCATGCTCCCCAATCCCTGTCCTCTGCCTGTAGGTCCTCTATCCATAGAACTAACTTACTGGGGATTTGTTTGTTTGAAGGTTTATTCCAGTGTTTAACTGAGCTTTATTTGTCCTTTGTCCTACAAAATATCTGACTTAAGAAACATTTCTGGCCCCATCTCTCCTACCAACATTGCTCTTGTAGTCACAGAAGGACCTTCCAAAACATCACAAATCTGCAATGCACCTTTAAAGATTTTGATGCCAGGTGTTTGTGAAAGCCAACCTGGATACAGCCTGAAATGCAAAGCGTTTGAGCCAAGGCTCACAGAATGTTTGAACATGAAACCGTCTGGAGCAAGGAAGTGACAACCTTGATCCAAAGGTGTTTCCACATCATTCTCCTTGGATGCCAGAAATACACCAAGATTCCTTTACTCTGCCTAAGTGGAAAAGGCACAGGTCAACAGGAGTATCCCACAAGGAAGACAGGGGGAAGTTCCAGACCACTTTATACATGAATCTGGGTTTAGAAACACCATTACAATGAACAACCAGTGCATGCCTATACCATTGTGCACAGCTGAATGCAAGCAGATGAGTTCATTTCAGTATCATAATAGATCCTCTAATGCTCACTGCTGAAGTAGTTGTTTCTGTATCATGGGACAAATTCCTACAGTTTCAGAGACAGGAGTTTAATCCTGGCATTGAGAAGTTCAAAACACTAGTTTTCAACCTGTCCATTTTCTTAGTATGATCATGTTTTGACCAATGAAAAACATATGAAATCCTACAGTTTATTTCCTTTTCTTTATAGGATTATTATTTTTTTGCTGTCCTGGTGCTTCAAATGAGACAACTTCTGTGAACCTTGTTTGGAAAGAGACACCATGTGCTTACACATCCCAGGAGTCCAAATTGTTCTGATGCTACGCTTAAGGTTCTTCATTAAAAACAGCTGAACACAAATGGAAGGGATTAATGTCTTTGTTCCTTAATTATTAGATCAATATCTATGTATAGCTGAGATTATTTAAGTGGGGAAAAGGCAATATTATTTTTTAAATGATGAAAATGTTTTTAGCACTAAATTCATGTAAGCAGAGACACTCACAAACTAGTTTGAATCACTTCTGTTTATAGTTGGTGGCACCTCTTAGTTCCTGAGTTTTGGGAAAGCAGCACTTACTGTGAGAGGACAGTGCACTCAAAATGTTCAAAGCATTTTAAATCTACAGTTCTGAGTTCCTTATGCTGAGGAAAAGCTCGAGAACAAGGATTTTCCATTGTGTATTTCACCTAAAAAAGACTGGGCAAGACCCCTTAAATACTTCCTCTCTTTTCATCAAGATATGAAGCAGAATTATTATCTGACCTATTTGTACAAAAACAATAGAAAAGGCGCAATTCTTTGCTCTCTTCCAAAAAGGCAGCCTGGGATCCCAGCAAAGCCAAGGGGTAACTCACGGTGATCTCATCAGCTGAGCTGCGCTGACACTTTCCCTGCCAAGAGCAATTCTCTGCAAAGGGACTTCCTGGACAGATAAGGGTAGAGAAACCTACTGAGTATGTTGTTATTCCAAAGGCTAACTGGTGAAACATGTGGATGTTGAACAACTCCTGGAGACCAGCTCAAGAGCATGAGGCAGCTGGAGAGAGAGAGCTTTAGAATCGGCGCCTCAAGCTTTTGTTCCGAGCCCGTGCAGCAAACTCGCATTTTCTCCCTTCTCAGGAAATTTTTTCCCTTACAAATCCATTTCTCTGGAACATGATGAGAGCTTCTATGAACAGGCTTGGGCAAGGCAGGCCATGATGAAATAATTATTGGGTTTACAGTGTTGGTACAATCTTTTCTATAGATTTTTAAGGGTGCCGGAGCAAGGCTGTATAATGAAAAATTGACTTATAAAAGTGTCATTCAACAGCTCTGTATTCACAGTTGTGATCAATGTTAAGTCGTTGACAAAGACAGAACTGAAATTCTGGGGATGCTTTGTGCCTACAACCAGTAGTGTTCTTTAAAAGTTGTTTTTGTTTAGAAAGTAGTCAGGAACAAAAGGGAGGCTGCAGCAATTGCTTGAATAGAGGAGTGTTTTCTCTTCTAGAAACAATTAAGCAACTTTTTTGTAAAGAATTGTAGTGTCTATTAAAAGTGTAACGGGACTTTAGACAGCAATTACAAATGCCTATAAAGGTCCACAATCTGCCTTTGATTTGAGAGATTCTGGGACACTTCTTGCTCTTTTCAAGTCCTCATCCCCAAGCCTGCTAAGGATGGCTTTGTCTTTCCCAAAGCCCTCTCTCTGTTAAGCCAGCCACCCTCCATTTGCTTCTGCAAGCATCATTTTCCTATTAGAAATGATGTTTTTATTACTCTCCTATCACGCTGAGCAGTGGGGGATATTCCTTCTCCAACAGCTGGAGTGCAAGGCCTCTTACCCTGTGGGGATTTGGCAAACCAGTTGCAAACTCAGTGGAGCAGGGAGCGAGATCTGCAGAGAGGATGTCTTGACTGTAATAGCACACAGATCGCTCCATTCCTGCAGAACTAAAACCAGGCCACTATTTTGCTTGTTAAGAGACAATAGGTCTCTTTCTCCCCTCCTCCCAAACAGGCCAGGCACAATAGCTCCAAAATGAAAACCTTTTGTGAATGCATATTATTTGGTTTCAAGCTGCCTGGAGTATAATGATGATTTTTTCAGCTCCTTGCAGCAGCTGCCAGCATTTCTGTGCAAGGAGATGGGAGTACTGAATATGTTTGTGTGTGTTATTTGCTATGATTTTTAATTTATTTTTTTTAAAAACGTTCAAAAGACTGTTTAGGAAATTGCTGCCAGCCCTCCTGGTAACCCCAATGCATTTTCCTTATGGAAGGAAGTTCAGCAAGGAAAGCCACCACTTAGATTTAGAGAGCACTGACCTATTCTGTGCTACAACAGAAACTCACAAAGTCTAGAGAAAACCCTAGAGAAAGAATGAGGAGTGGAATAAAAGCCTCTCAGAAACAATAGAAAGGCTCTTCTCAGATTCATACAAGAAATATTGTTATTTAGAAAAGAGTAAAACTCACAACTGATTTGTCTTTCTCTCATCCTTTTCCCCCACCTCAGTCCTTTTCTAAGAGAGGAGCTCCTGGAACTCACCTTTTCTGCATTCCTTGGCTGGGGTTACAGCCAAGTGTGAGTAAGCACTAATGCAGCTCCAGGTATCTGGCTATATAAGTGGTTCTGCAAGGCTTAAATTACGTTTTTTGGGGTAAGGGGGGCAGTGTCAGTCCTCTTGTGACATCTTTGGTAAGTAGTAGCTAGGAAACAAAATAGAGTGATTTTCTTTTGCTGTTGTTTATTTTTGCTTAAGTATTTTTTTCATTGTACCACATTTTTATAGAGACTTTTCTTGTAGCTGAATCACTTCACTCCCAGACAGAACAGAGCAGAGCAGGGACTTCACTGGCTCGCTTTTCTGCTGTGTCAGAATCATGGGACAGGTGTGACTTTGGTTTCTGGCACATGAATCCTTTGTCAAAGACATCTGCCTTACGGGTTGCTGACCACTGAACCCAAGGGCTGCCACTCAACCACGTCTGCAAAGGCTGAATTAGAATCCCCCAGTATTCAATACTTTTGAATAAGATGTCTCACTTGACTACAAAAAAACTTTACAGCAAAACTAAGGCCATACTTAGAGCATGGCATAGGGGTCAGAATTCTGCCTTGAGGTGAGGCTGACCCAGGCTGATGATGGAGTGCACCTGTAGAAAACACACACCTGTATTTTTTTGGAACTAAAATTTATGGTTTGTCCTGCCTAAGGTTTATAAACCTATTGCCTCAATTTGGTGTATGAAAGTGAAGCAGGACCAATTCATTCTGGGGAAAGGAAGAAGCAGCTTGCAAAGGACTTTAACTTTAGGTTTGTCGTGCTCGGAGAGGAAAGAAGAGAGAACCCAAACCAAGAGCATTGCAATGCCCCATCTTTCACAGCAAGAATGGGATTTGAGTGTGTTCTGGCTCGGTGCACAGCAGTCAAACTCTCTCAACCTTGTTGAACCCCAGGCTCTGGTGGATTTTAGCTCAAGCCTATCCCCAGCAGCCGTTCTCAGTGTTGGCAAGCAAGGGAGCAGTGCTGCCACTATTCACTGTCACAGCCTCAGCCAGGGGCCTCCTGCCTTGTGATTGCTGATTTCAGTTCATTTCTCTGATTTACAGTTTCCTGAATTGCAGGTTGTTAAAATACTTGTAAAAAACACTGGTCTGGAAAACGTTCCTAAATAATTATGTCGATGACTAAAAATCAGGCTGAAAGGGCTTTAATTCATAGCAGCTTATACAATAAGAGAGATTTAGGGAAAGCTTTTATTCTCCACTTGTATTTTTAACGTTTCATTCATGTTCATATCCTGTACTACAGACCCCAAAGAGAGTTTATATGGCTAAACTCTCATTCTGCAGTCAGGGACTACTTCATTCTCTGGAAAAGCTTTCTTAGGCAAGTAAATTTTTCTATCGGAAGGTTAGTGCTATGTTTACATCCTGGAGGGCTTGTGGGGAATCAGAGTATTTTGCCCTTTAGAAGGGGATTGTGGGAATTGAAAGGTTGGTGTTAAAATAGGGAGTTGAAGCACCAGTGAGAAACTGAGGTCGAGAGGTGCCCCATTGAATTATGCAAATAAAGATCACCACTGAGGCTGTGCTCAGGGATTTGTGCAGTACAGCCTGACAGATCCTGGATCTGCAAACGAGCAAGACACAGCCAAGACTACTTTGATTCTTACCTCTGGTGTTGAGCAGAGAGAGATGTGTTGCCATTAGCCCGGGCTAATTTTTAGGCCTGCAATGGTGTCATCTCAAGTTTCTTATTTAACCAGTCCCAGCTGTGTCAAATTCTTCCTGCAGCAGAGCTGGAAGTTGGAATTAACCATTGAACCTCCCAAAATGTATGACTGATTGGCTCTATTGTAAGGTCTGGTTAGGACCATTTTGACATGTCTTCTGCTGGAAAATATCTTCGTTAAAACTCTTCAGAAATGCGTCTGTTACTTAATACCAAGACAGCTCAGAATACCCTGAGTGAGGCCTGGCCAGGATGGAAGATGGGCTTTACCACATCCCAGGGGAATAAGTTCAGGCTATTGTGAGCTGTTTCTGGTTTTGTAATGACTCCCAGCAGGGAAAAAGCTTGAGATTCACATTTTTTTGCCAATGAGATAAACATTCTCTGTTCAACTCCATTTGCAAGACTTACGTTATTTAAAGGCCTCGAAGAAGTTAACATAAGAACGTGACTACATTCAAACAAGCTTCTTAGGTGGGATGGAGCAGTTTCTGCACTAAGGGGACGTGGATTACAGGAGTTTGTCCATCAGGTGCAATAACAAACATCTTCATGTAGCTTTGTAGGCCAAGGCTGTTTGTGAGCTCCCACCAAATCCACAGGCACTGCCCCAAGGTGCCAGAGGCTGAGGTGGGAGTTCACTCATATGGAGAGAAACAGAACTTCTGGAAGCCTTGCTAATACAGAATTCCTAAAAGTTTGGAACTTGCTTAGCAGTGTAATGTATTAATAGAAGCATTAAAAAAGAAAGGCCTTGGTTAGTTAGTGCAGGTGCTTGCTCTGCCAGGAGGCAGCTCTGAGGGAGGAGAACTGATTTCAGCTGAAACCAATTACCTTGATGAGTGAAGCAAGGAGGGCTGTGAAAACACTCTCTCCTGGTGTGTTGGACAGTTGATGTGCCCAGCATCTGCTTTTGTCAGGGCAGAGCTAAATTACATGACCTTCCACCTGCTGTGACTTGCCAGACTCCTCTTTGTAGGATGGTGCATCCTCCTTGTCCTGCCCCCAGGAAACATTTGTCAGGCAACATTTGCTTTGTTTCATCCTTCTACATCTCATCACACCTCCTTGTGCACAACAAGAACATGCTAGAGTACTGTGTTAGCCATTGGCTTGGAAAATAGCACATTGGAGGAATTTTCTTTGCTACTGTACCACTAAGGAAAAAAAAATATTTCTTCTATTAGAGCAATTGATGAAGCAAAGAAGAAACAAGGCCTTGGTCAAAAGTTTTCATTGAATTTTAGGATATAAGACAGCAGAATGGTGGTAGAAGATGACCTAGTTTTGAGAAGGTAGAAAGGGTGTTTTAGAAATTGGCATATCATGGCCTTATGATTATTATGGCTACAGAATGGAAGAGAAGAGCAACAGCTAACCAATAACTCAAGGTGAATTTGCAAACTAGATGCACATATTTCCAAGGCATGGGCACGTAACGTGATATTTATAGTGCCAATTTACCTGATCTGCTCAAACACTCTGAGATCAGCAAATTCTACCCTCTCCTTTAGCAATTTCCACAGGAGCAAGTAGTTTCATTTGCAATTATCTCCTTGTGTCAGTTTAATTTACAGTTATCTCCTTGCGTGAAAGGATGAGAATATAGAACCAGTCCATTTTAGGATGGAGGTGAGGGTCTTGCCAGTGGAGAAGTCTGCTCTGCTCTACCACAACTTTTGCCATTTATATCCCTTAAGGGACCCCTTAAGGAACTCCCAAGGAGGAAGCACAGACAGAGGCAGAGAGTTTTTAAAAGCCCTTTCCACTTTTTTAATAACGTGTGTGAATATTGGATTTTATTATTTCCTCTTTGATTTTATGACTATTGCAGATTATTCAAAAAGCAAACTGAAAAGCCATTTACTGCCTGGGTTTGTTTTGTTTTTTAAACCTGTTACACTTTAAAGCATCGTGAAGAGTTCCAGATCATACTCATAACAACAAGAATGCTTGATGAATTAAAAGAATTTGACTGCAAGTCTGAACACCACTATAAATGGAGGGGTGGGAGTCCATGTGGAGCTGTAAGGTTCAAGAACCCAGTGAAATTGTGCTGTAACTCCTGACTGAAGCATCTAGAGAGGCTGCCAGCTTTGCTAGGGCTGCCTGCCCTCTCCAGATGACCTTCCATAACTGGACTGATGATGTCCTGATAAAAAGATATCAGGATAATATCTTCCTGATCCTTTGGGCCTTGCTAGAAAACAGATGTTCTTGGAGTACCTGACAGTCTCACTTTGAACACTGGCAGGAAATAGATATTGGAGAACACAGAAATGAGAAACCCTTTTTTTATTGTTATTATTGCACCTGATCATTCTTGAGCCTTGATACTGGGGACTAAGATTTGGGCAGGGATCCAAACTGGCTCTTCCCCATGAAATCCATTCTCCTGTTCCCACATGCACATTAAGGTGAGCATGAAGTCTGATGTTTCAGTTTTAAATCTCAATTCCCTTGCTTAGGTTCTGAGCCAAACATTTCCTGGGGGAGAGACAGGCACAGAGGATGAGAATCCTTCTTCCAGGGTACCTGTGTCCACTAACTGTGTGATGAAATTACAGATCATACTGAGTGGTTTGGGCTGTTTTGTCCAAGACACCAGCTAATTAAGCTGCAACCTGTCCCCACCTTGACCAAGTACATGGTTTTTGTACAGCAATCTTCACTAAATACTGCCAAAGTGCAGGTGGCACCGTGACCTAAAACTAATGCCTATGTCACCTGTATTTCAGACAGCCATTTCTTCAGGTCACAGACCAGGTCTAGTTAAGTCACCATTTTTCTTCCCTGGTGGCTCTCTGGTTTATTTTAAACCAAAGGGTTTACGTTCAAAATTTACTATAGATATTAAAGCACTTTTTCCCCTGCCATGCTCCTCCAAACAACCCTATTGAGCTTTTCCACCCAGAGGAAACTCCATTTGACTGTTTACATAATGTTTGTCAACTTAAATGCATCTTTTGTGCTGGTTTTCCAGTACAGTGGGCTGCTAAGCAAGCTTTTCATGGCTTCAAGAATCATCTTATCAATGAAAGAAAAAAAAAAAGATGGTTAAGTACACAAATCATAGTACCTTCAGATAATTGTAATTTGAGTAACTGTGAAACTGTCTTATCTAACAGATTGCACCTGTTTAAGGTTAGTAAATATTATTTGGAAAGGCTATTCTTAAAACATGATGCTTCTGGACCTGAAAGCAGTGTTAATCCATAGGTATTCATATCTCTGCCACTGACCACTTCAATATGAACTGAACACCCAATCCAAACAAGGATTAGATTTGCCAGTCAGGTAGTGGCAGTAAAATTCTGAAGTAAAAGTATTTCCAATGTGTCAGGCCGCTCCTGCAATGGGAATTCTGCATATATCATGGCAGTGTCAAACATTCTGTAGGAATAAAAGCCAAACTAAGTAGTAAGTGACTTAAATAAGGCTACTGGCTTGCTTCAAATTATTCCAAATTAAGTCATTTTTGAACTTAAAACCTTTGGCTTAAAATAAACCAGAGAGCCATCAGGGAAGAAAAACCTGAGTGCCATGAAAAGTGAGCTCTGAGTTCATGGATATGATTCATTTTCCCCTTTTCCTTCCCATGCATTCAGGGGCCAGCCAAATGCATCCCTTACCTGGCCTTTCTTTACCCTGAAACTCAGAGTAATGGGAGGAACAGAGGAGGTGATGTGGCAGGATGTTTGTAGGCGGCTCTGCTGTGAGTGGCCTGTGAAAGTATATCCATATATATATATATATATATATATATGTATGTATAGTGTAGTGATAGAAAACCTGGGCCTAAACAATATGTCTGGGTGGTATTAATATGGAATTTGCACAAAATCACATCTCTCCATTTCTTACAAGCTGGGGATGGAGAGATCCCTCACACACACACACACACACACACACACACATCCACATAACCCTCTCAGAGTATGGCATGAACATCTGAAGCCCCCATGATTGCAATTTTTGTTGTTGATGCTTGCTTTCATCTCATCTAATATTTGCTCTGAACTGGCTGCTTCTAAGAATGTCAATCTTCACAACGTGTATGGATATTAATCTTCCAAAGAGGAATTTAAATGGCAGAGTGGACCCTTCAGGCTAATACAGGGGAGGTGATGCCCTGTCTGTTTTTAATTAGAGCTAGCTTGTTTAATGAGGTAATGTTCTGTTGTGCTGGGTTATCTCCTGGAATACAGGGCAGCAGGCGAGCTGCTGGGGAGGGACACTTGAAAAACATCACAGGCAGGCTGTTTAATGTTAGCACTATCATTCATCACCCAGGCTCTTTGGAGAGCCTGACAGATGGAGCACGTCCTGTGGGGACTCCATCAGCCTCTGGCGTGCTGCTTAATGCAATTTAGCCAGATGTATCAAAGCAGCAGGCGAGACCCTGCTATTTGGACAGCATTTACAGCATCCTGGGCAAATAGTCAGGAAATGTTCAATAATGTGCCTTGCACAAGTGTGGCAAGAAGCAGATTCTTAGAGGGATGGGTTGCCAAGAGAAATCCTGGCAGTGCCTCACTCCAGCTTTTAGTCACATGCTGGTTTTGTTGTTATTGTTTGAGGGCTTATTTTTGTAAGGGCTCTCTGAGTTTGAGGTTTCCAAAGGCTGGATTTAAGGTGTCTTGAACACGCCCATCTGGTTCCTGATCAAGAGGATGGATGTGAACAGCAGGATCCCTGGAGCGCTCGTGGATCTGGGCATGGGGCCTGCTGGAGGGCTGGGGTGCCTTCCCAGCAGACAGAGCAGGGCAGAGCTGAATTCTTCAGCAGTCCAAACACTCTGCTCCTGATGCAAAAGGGATCAGTGGTGTTTGGGCGATCAGAGAGCAAATATCAGTACAGACAGGGAATTTAGTGGGGCCTCTGGCTACATCTCCACGCTACAGAACCCAGTCTGGTATGCTGACAGCCTCTGTTTTGGAATCCAAGAGGGGTTCTGCAGAGTGTAGTTCAAGTACACCTAACTGCTTGACACTGAAATAATAATAATTCCCGAATTTTGCCATATGGACCTTTTCCCAAAAGCCTGAGTATACCCACAGACCTGTCTTTGATTCTCAGTGTGGAATATTATGTCTGTGAAATCTCTCCATCAGTTACTCTGTGGAGGATTGCTCCCTCAGGACAGCAGAGCCTGCAACAGGGACAGCACATACCCTGGGGAAACAGGTTTCTGCTCTTTCTGCTCCATGTCCTGCTGCCCAGACAGGTGGCCATTGGCACCAGCTGCCAGAGAAACCCTTGCCATGATTCATGTGGGTGCTGAAAGCAGATGGGGTTTGTGGCACTGGTGTTTTGCTATTTAAATCTACAGCTTCTTTGCCAGGAAAGGAAGAAAAGAGCATGGTTAATGCACTGCCCTGTGGGCTGCTGGCAGAAGATGTTTAACTTCTAGAGGGGGAAAAGTTCCAGTGGGCCTGGAAAAAGAATAGTTGTGATGTGTATTTTCAGCCTTAAGGCCAAAGCCTCATTAAATTCCCAATGCAGAAGCAAAGCTGTCCTTTGCACTGATTCTTTTAATTATTATTGCTATTAGCAAAGCTCTACCCAAAAACACTTTTCTGAGGAGACACCCCCCCACTTCTCCCAGGAGCCAGAACTGCAGCCGGGGTGAGGGACAGACACACAACCCAGACACCTCCCCATGTGCTGTGGTGTCAGCTTCACCTGTGAATTCAGCTTTGGCTCAGGGCTGATGCCTAAAGATGTAAAATCCATCTGGGCCTTGCAGTCTTGGAAAGCTCTTTGATGATGTTTCCAGCAACAGAAATGTAGCATGTGCAGAGCCTTGCATCCTGTTGCTAATAAGTCTGCTTTTACACCGCTCTGCTACACTTATTAACTTTCATTTACATATTTTTCCAATAATCTTTTAAACAAGTGACTAGATGACCATAAATCCTGGAGAGTGAGGAGTGCAGGGTATGTTGGAAGAACAAGTGCTTGGGGATCAGTTTAACACTTCAGTCCTCACTAGAAAAGCCAGGGCCAGAGCAGCAGTGTCCTGCCATGTGCCCAGCAGAGAAGGTTGGCAGGGAAAGGTAAATGCTTCAAAAGGAACATAATTTCTTCTTGTGCTATCCCAAAAAAATACAAAATCTGGTGCTGCTGCCAAGCCCCAAAATGCAAATTGATGCAGAATGGGGAATTTGAAATGTTTTGCTACCAAGTACACGCCGTGGTTCTGCATCGATACTCAGCTGCTGATGAAATCCCATCCTGGATTTAGCAACCAGGTTCACGAAACCAAAAGGCCTTCCCTGCTTGATGATATATGATGAGGCAAGGGAAATCTGGTATGGCTTTTTAAGGCAGGACAGAACAGACAGCTGGGTGGAGTGTGTCAAATACCAGCACTATCCAGAGCCACATACTCTATGAAAAAATAGGGGATTATTGGGGTGGGAGGGTACCAACACTGAATTTCTAGGTTTAAGTTCTTCCCCCTACTACCCTTGGAATTCAGCCTCCTCACTGAGAGAAACAGTGACAGCTTGAAAGATTGTCCAATATATATAATTATTTTTTATACATATATACACATAGTTGCTTCCAATTACCCAGGAATAACTGTTTCCTCTACTGAGCCAGCTGCATAGATGGCTGAACAATCTGTCTGTTCAAACATACTTCAGTCAACTTTCTCTAGCTGATTTGGCAAGAATTTTTCTTCCTATGACTGGATGTCCTCCAGTAACAACTTAGACAGCCTTTTGACTTTGGGTCATGGCTGCATGACACTGAATCCTTTCATTTGTCTCTCTGCAAGTAATGATGGGAAAGCCAAAGGACTGCCATGCCTCTGGTTGAGAAAGGACAGTTTAATTCTTTGTGCCACACATCTAGGTGTCAGCTGATTTTACACCACAAAACAGGACAGTTTGTCTCAAAAACAGGGTTGGACCAGCACTCAGAGGTCCAAGCCCTGACACATCCCCTGGATAATTCACCCATTTTTGCATCTGGTTGTATGGAAGTAACTTCTCACCTCAAAAGGTTTCTGTAGGGATGATATCCTGTTATGACTGGAGGGATCAGTGTAGTGATGAGCATCAGGGAAAAGAAATCCCAGTTCCAGGCAACCAAGAAAGATCTGGGAAAAGATCTGCCAGCAGCAGTGAACGAGAGCAGGAAGGGACAATGTTGTCATCAGGTCTACTTCACCTTTCCAGTCTCACCCTTTTGTGACAGCTCTGCTCAGGTTGAGGCTGTAAAGACTATGAAAACCTCTAGGCAGGTTACATACAGCCCATGTGCAAATTTACCCTGCTCTCTCTAAAACTCCAGCTTGGAATGACAGCCATTCATAAATACTTCACATGCCCCAACTGAGATGCTGGAAGAAAATGTGGCCTTGATTAGCAACTGTTAATCAATTTCCTTTTCAATTAAATCTTGTTGTTCCAAACACAGAGTGAGACCACTCAGTTTGTAATGTTCCCAAACCTTATGTTGCTGCTTGGCATGAGGAAACCAGACTCCAGCCTCCAAGGCTGTCATCCTGGAACTTTCACAAACAGTGAAATGCTATTTTGACAAAATCAGCACTTTTCTGCAGCCATTTCCCTGATGACTTAGGGCAATCTGTTGGGATTGAGTTTGATAAGGGCCCCTGATTTTAGTAATGCAGCTTAATCTCCAAAAGCTGGATTTCAGCACTACCTAATCACATTGGGCTCCTTTGCCTTTGCCAATCCATTATGTTGCTGCAAGCTTCAAAGATTTTGGTGGCATAACGACATCTTCAGACCCACCTTTATGTATTTCCAAAATTCCCATCCAATCCCATGTGCCAAAGGGTATCATATTATTTTAATTGCCAGCTCGCTACTTTAGGGGCACCTTCCTTCATAACTTCTGCTTTGCTTGTAATGATGAGATCTCTTGCAGATGCAGTTAATCAAAAAGATTACAATCACTCCAGAAACACCTGCATTGGAAATAAGTCTGGCTTTTATTACTATGAATTCCTACTGCTGACAAGCTCTGGGAGGAGAGAATGGGGGAAAACCCAAGATCCCTTTGCACAGCTGGAATATAAATGTGAAATTTTCTTTCCATTTATTTTTCTTCTGTAAATGGTTTCACTGCTATTGATCAAGATTACCACCAAATAAAAATCAGAATCTACTAGCTTGTGGTGTTTTGTGTAACACACTCATAAAACAAATTTATGCCTTCACCACTGGAACAGGCCATAGTTTTGCTAGGATGTGTACAGAACTGGAGATGGTGTTCATTGTCAGGGCTCAGCAGGCAGACACTCAGGAGCAGGAAGGATCCTGTATTGGGATTCCATATTGCATGTGGAAGGCAAAATACTTTAGTTGTTCCCACAGCCTGCATCCTCTTTACCCTTATGAAATTAAGGATAAATATAAAAGAGCTCATTAGTTGTAATGGATAGGTACAACAGGAAGCAGCGAAGTCAGAAGTATTAAGTGAGCATAAAAAGATGTGTAATTCATTGCAGGGTAAAAAGACATTCTGAAAACTGTTGCAAACTCTTCAGTTAATATCCCTGTTACTGTGAATCTCTTCTCTCCAGCTCTTGGGTAGGTGCCAGCACAGTTTTTCTGAGAAATACAAAGTTTTCAACAAAGCCCTACAGTGGTAAAGGTGACAGAGTGTCTCAAAATTCCAAGGTTCAGATAATAAAAGATCTTGGGATCCTGAAAACTGGCAGAACAAGAAATAAAATGCCAATTCCTCACAGGAAATGAAAGAACATCCACATCCACCAAGGACAGAATGGCAACAGTCTAAGAAACAACTCAAGGCACATTTATTAAGGAATGTTAATTTATTGAAGTCTGCAATAGTCGCAGACTGTGGACACAACTTTTTAAAAATTAAATATTACATTCAAAAGCCATGAAGGATGTTCACAATTTTTCTAATTTTTTTTTTTGCAAGTAGCTGCTAAGTGCTACTTCTACCGTGATCTACTAGCACAGGAAAAAGAAAAATCAAAGTGTCTCCCTGTGTCAGGACTGAATTCCCACTGCACACAGAGTCAGTACGAAATGGTTCCAATCCACAACATCCTGCTCTCTCTCACTGGATAACAACTCAAACCAAATGCATGCTCAAAGGAATGATTTAGTGGGGATAGTCTGTCCTACTGCTTCTGCAAGAGCTACAGAAAAGAATCTCTAACACAAAAGCACAAAATGTAGCCCCTTTACTGGCTCTTGCTAATAATATTTTCTTTTACCTTCTATAGGTTCTTAGCTTAGCTACCTTTCAGATCCATAAACCATCAGAGGCTGGGCTGGCACAGTTACTGACTGGTTTTAAATGGATGTATTTGTCATGCATATCCATGCAACTTCATTTAAATAGCCTGGAATTGGTATTAGACAACTAAGAAAAGAAATGGCCCTATCAGAGAAGATGCTTCATTAATAGCAAGGTGACACTTCATATTTTGAGCAGAAGAAATATTTAGGGCCAGATCCAGCAAACCACTCAGCTACTTACAGTTCAAGCTGGATGTGTTACAGATATCAGCATCCAAGAACATAAGACACAAACTCCGTGTAACTTGACAATTTCTGAATTTTGCATTAAAGATACACAAAGTAAAATATGCATAGAGTTTTAAGACCATTGGAAAGCAAGGGAATGTCTTCTGTGACAAGAGTAATGCTCCTTCTGGCCCTGGCAGCTTCAACAGGAGAGCTGAAGAATCCCCTTCCCTCATCCTAAGTTGTCTTCCAGTATGAAATTGGAGGAGGTGGATCAGAAGGGCTAAAGGAGGATTAAAGAAGGTTTAACCCTGGGCAAAAGAAGGTTTAAAGTGTACCTCTCCCACTTCATGAGGTTTTGCCCTTGTGGTCTGCTACAGGAGGCTGCCACTGCTGTGACCCCCTGGCTGCCTTTAGGAGCAGGCCTGGCCAAAGGAGCAGTGCAGCACCACAGCACTCCAGGACATTTCGGGCTGTGGAGCACAACCTCAGCAAGCTGGTGAAATCCAGCCTGCAGGAACCTTGAGTAACAAGAAGGGAAATACTTCAGACGTCCTTTCCTCTTTGCCATTCCTCCTGGAAGCCTTTCAGAGCCCTCAGCAAGCTGGCCAAGGTCAGTGCTGGGGTTGAATGACCAACTCTTCACTCAGCACATAACTCAGTGCCCAACACCAGTTAGAAATGGCAACACAGTGGTACTCACTACATTGATAAGTGTTCAGCTGTCACAAATAACCACTCATCCACTCACAACCATACTCTATTTCTTCTTTCCAGAGCAATGCCAAGGTTGCATTACTGGGGCATGTCTAAAGACAGGCTGCAGGAACAGAAGGGCTTTGCCTAACAAGAGATAGGAGGCCACTGAAGTAACAGTCATTGCTGACTTCAGTGTACTTAAGTCAGACTTAGCCTGTGGTTAAATATACAAGTCCTTTGCCCTTTCAGGCTTAAAATAAATTTGCCTTAAACTACTGCATTGGCTTACATTACAAGATAAATTATGAAAAATAAGTTGGCCTCAAAGCATAGTTTTGCTTAGCTGCTCTGGGCATGAACCGTTTCACTTGGCCTCTGTTTTCCAGACCACCTATCTCCCTCACCAGGAGGATGAAGAGAAAATAATCAAGAAGGCCTGGAGCCTATTTAGACAACTGGTGAGCTCCTTGCAAAGGGCTCCTTCTTGGGTAGAAGACAGAAGATCCACCACAGAGGAAAAACAAAGCCTCCTAAAGGCTGATCATGATGCTGGTTCAATGCTCTGATGTTACTGGACAAAAAGGACCAGGTTTATGGGTTTGACCAGGAACACAGCATATGGTCAGAATCTGTGCTTCCCTTTTTCCTCTCTCCTCCTCCTCCTCCTCTCTTTCTCTGGCTCTCACCTTGCCTTCTCCCTCATCTTTACTACTACATTTATGTAAGTGCTGAACACACACAGAGTCTTGCACACTACAACTCTCATCACACCAATCACTTGACAGTGATGATCCCAGCGCCCTTTATGAGATCTGCAACCAATTACAGCTGAAATCAATATGAATCCATCAATATAAGCTCTTGAGCTTTACAACCATGGAACAGTGACAGGCACAGCCTGCATCTTTTCTAATAACACGATCTAGCTGACTCAAAAGGGGAACTGTATTAAAATAGAGTACTGCTACAGTATGTCATATATAAAATGTCATATATAAAATGTCATATATAACGTCACGTACAACAAGAGGGAACGAACAAACTACAAAGACACCTCTGTAAAGGCATTATTGCACTGCTATTGAACAGTGCCTTTCAACAGCAAATCAGTCACCAGTTCCCTTAAATGTACTTAGCTCCAATAATACTGCCTTTCTCATTTCTATTCCCAAGATTGGCCCACGACTGCATTGCCTTCCCAAGCTTTATGACAGCTCAGCAAAGGTGACCCACTCCTCCTGATCTCATCAGCAAACTTTCAGTGGCTGCCTTGCTGCTGCCTCTGTTGGTCAATCCAGGCAACTCTGAAACAGCAGATGGGGCTGACTGCGCCTCACTCACATTTCATATGTGCCCTGCACTGGGTTCATGCCTAGACTTGAACTATGAAAAAAGAAAAATTAAAAAAGAATTTATGATCTCATGAACCTTGAGAGCAGAGGCCCTTGAGCATCTTGTGAATGACAGCAGCACTCTTAAGTCTGGATCCCAGCCCACATTTTCCATCCAAGAGGACTGAGCGATGTTTGGAATTACATAGCGAGGAATCTAAACTAAACCAGGTGTCTTCCCAGTTTTGCCAAAAACATAGTTTGACACATACTAGCTTATAAATAGATGGTTCTGCCAGATCAAACAATGATATATTACACTGACCACTCAAACAGCCCAACAATGAAGCAATTTTCATGAGGATGCGATACTTTTTACTTTTTTAAATTGAAAATAATAAACAGATTGGTTTGTATTATCATGAAAAATGTGCTAAAGGGTAAGGTCTGTGAAGAAAAATCTGACAAGTCATAGGTCATAAAAGTTTCGGTTCAAGCTTGTTCATATTACAGTGAAATAAATTATTGCTGAAAACTTCTTTCAAAGAGTTCCTTTTTGATTGGGTCTTGGTTTTAAGATGAGCAAGCGCTTTAAATGTGAGCTGTTTCCATTGTTTGTGAGCAATAAACATCAGGCTGAATAGAAAAGCAGAGACCAGAAGTTATTCCCACTGGTGTAAAAGAAAAGCTGCACAGTGTTTCCTTCCAACCACAGAACACCCTTTATCTAGCTATGATTATACAGATCACCTGTCCACACACAGGCACCAGGACAGGGAGTTCTCAGCATCATGCAAGGCTTTTCTTTCTCCTACAGGTACATAAACATAAACCCAGTTGGGACTTGGGAAAATTCAGTTCTGATGTGACTGACTCCAGCACAACCTGACTCCACTTCTAAGATTTAACTCCTTTTACTGGAACTGTTTACCACTTAATTCTCATTTTGTTCTTTCTAGAATGAGACTGTTTCGATCATGATGAGCAGTGTCTCGCTCGGAACAGAAGAGATTTTGAGGGGAGATGTGATGTAGAACAGTATAGCTGCACAGGACCAAAGAGCGTCTTGCAGAGATGGTGTCTGCAGCAGAACTACTCAGTGCAAATGATTCATGGAGAAACCTCTCTTTGCTGATAGGCTCTGGAGAGATGCCTGGGTACAGTGATAAGGAGCTGACAGGGAATCAGCCATGCTCAAATGCCTTTCAGTTCATCTAAATTTGCAGAGAAAATCTCCTCCCACACTTAAAGTCTTTGGGACCCTTCCAGTCATGTCTTTCCCTTCTGACAGTCTTCCAGCTCCCTGGGACTTTCTGGCCCTCCTCAGCATCCTCTTTTGTCTCCTTCTGCTACCCCAAGGACAGTTCTGTTCTTTTTTCAGCCCATTCCACTTCCACCTGGGAAGTTTTTGGGGAAGAGGCCACAGGTGGAGCAGCCTGTGCTGGGACAGGCTGCCATCAGCTGCACCTTCTCCTCACTCAGGACCCAGTGGATCCTCTCAGAACAAGGTTTTATCCAACACAGCAGACTCAGCTCTTCCCCAATGGTAGTTTCTAGCAGAGCCCTGTGCTCCAGCATGTGAAAGTGCTCTAACACACATCACACATTTTTCCAGGCTCCACCGTAGTGTCAGGTTTAATGAAACACTTAATTATCAGACCTCAGAACTCGGGATACCCCAGCCAGACAAATGGACAATCTGCATCAGGGCCTGGCTGTGCAATCCTTCCTCTGCCCAACACTTGCTCCTGGGAACATGTAAAACCAACAGGCTGAGAAACAAAGAGGCTACATGGCTACAGATAGGAATGAGGTGATGATGGTAACTTGTTCTGCCAGCCTAAGGAAAGCCTGGCTACAGGATCCAAATAGCTACTTGGCACCTGAGAAGCAAGGAACTAAATCAGAGGCCAGACACCTAAACATTAGTCCTAGAGCTAGAATAGGAAATACTAAAATCATTGCAGTCCTTGACTGAAGTAGTCTTGCCTAGAAAAGACAGATCTAGCTGGAAGAGTCTGGTCCAATGGGACACAAGCAAAGGATGGAGACAAGAAGACACCACTGAAACTGTGGCTCTTGTCCCTGTTTCTGCTTTCAGAGCAGCTCAGTGAAGTCCACCCCCAGCTCTACCCTAGCACTGAGACATGGGGCCAGCACTCTAAATTCTTAGGTACCTCAAAAAGTTGCATCTTCTGGGCCAAAGAACAAACACTTCCAACTGCAGTGCCCATGTCATAGAGAAGCACAGGGGCTTTTGTAGCACGGGTCGTTTGTTTCCTATTGAGCACAACAATTCACCCAGGAGTGGTTTCTCCCTCCCAGCCTGCCAGGCACAACATATTCACCAGTTTCCTTTTCCATTACAAATTTAAGATCTACCTGCAAAATATAAGAAGCCTGCAGCAAGACAAACATGCAGAGTAAGAGGAAGAGAGCTTACATCTGTCACTGCTGTCTGTAAATCCCTTTGGTAGCTGGGAAGTTCTGAGGTGGCAAGTTTTCAGTCCTGATCTACTGTTATCTGAAATGGATTTTATGGCTCTCTGGATTTTTTTTACCAAATCTGTAAAACCACTGAAACAATAGTTCTGGTTATAAGAACTCGTTCAGGGTGGAGTGAAAAAACAAGAAACCATTGCTGGAGAGTATCTTGTGTTGATCACAAAGAGAATAAGTACTATTTGCCCAGAGAAAACAAGATTTTTCCACTAACCTCTTATTTTGCTTTCTCAGCAAATTTTTCTGTTTTCTCTAGTCTGCAGCCCTTCTCTAGCCAGTAAATTCAATATCTTGTGAGATCTAGAGAGAACAAAGTGAACATTAGACAGACAAACAAGGAAGGGGTCAATTATTGTATTAAAATCCCCAAGTGCATTGTACTAGCACAAATTTCACATTTGCTTGTGCATGCTTTTAACTGATTCCTTACTTTGTACCTTATAAATGGGCACCAGATGCCAGAGAGAATGATCAAAATTGCAGTGAAACTCGAGATCAAATAAGTTTTTCCCTAAACTAAACCTATTTTTAAAATATCCTACATGCTTTCCCCTCCAATGATTTAACAATAAAAAGAGCCTTTCTCCCAATCTGTCACCTTAAGAACTGTGCACACAAGTTGCAAAATCTCAAAGACTTTGTGACTCCCTCCCAATCACTCCCCTCTTGAGGCACTGGAAGGACTGGAATTGTCCTTGCCTTAAACTCACGAATCAGCTTTCCTTTCCCAAATACAAACATCCAACAGCTGTAAAAATGGCATCCAATCAACTGCTGACTCTGCCAGTTCTGCAGTGCTCCTGCTCACGTCCATCTGTCTCCTCCTGCCACGCTGCAGCACACCAGAGAGTGCTGAGGAGGTAGGGCAGAAGTTGACTTGCTACCCGTGTGTGTGGGCCAGTAGCCAAGTGATTGCACTTTACAAGCTGGCCACAGATCCACCTTTCATGTCGAAACATGGGGAGAATTAGGCAACTTTTAAAATTAAATAATTCTTCAATGGATGTTCTCCTGTTGTTTTTTTTTTTTTCTTCCTGAAAACTTCTATTTTTTTTCAAATTTTTAATTAGAAACACCTTATTTCTCTCCTTTTAAAGCCCTCCTGGATTGAGTTAGTTGGGTCAAAGAACAGCAAGTTCTATACAAGTAAGATCATGTTAAGTTACTGAATCTTTCTGTGAACTATCTGGCTGCCTGCAGTGTGGCCAGAATATCTTTTCCCAGCATATGAACCAAAGAGAGACTGCAAGTCTTTCATCAGACACTGCCTTTTAAGAAAAAAAGTCCTTTTAAATATAACCTGAGGTACAAAACCTCAGATTTACTTCATGCTCAGTCAAAGTGTATTCCTATCTATATTTTCAAACATTTGGGATGTTGGAACCAATCTTGTGCTCTGACAGAGTTCTGTCAGGAAGCTGAGCCTGTCCCAAGCAAGGCCTGCACAGTTTTCTAGAAGGTGTCACCTCTGTCTTGCTGTAAATCTAAGAGCCACAGGTTTCTCCTCTCCAGAATGTTGTAGGAGTTCATTTTCCCACCAAAAAAAAAAAAATTTGAACCAAAAAAATTATTCTTCTCTGATTTTTCCCAGTGTGATGGGAATTTTTCCCTCTTCATAATCTACTAATTATAAACTTTGAACCAAATGTGACAGTTTCAGGACCTGGATTAGTTTGGCTGATCATAAAGAAGTCTTCCAGCTATGACCCTCCTTGAAGGACAGGAGCCTTCAGTGGTCAAGTGAGCATCCATCCTAACCTTATGGACATAAACCAAAGCTGCAGATTGCAGATTTTGTTATTCCAAGCTGGGAGAAGGTGCAGCAAAGCACCATGATGGGTCTTGTTCCCGTGGGAAAATGGGATACGGCTCATCTCCATCTGTCAGGAAAACAGGAAGAAGAAATCTTATATGGGCATCAAAGTTACAATTTCAGTACTGGCCTATGACAGAAATCTCCCCTCCTTTCTGTAAGGGAAAAATTAATTGAAAGGAAGGGACAGAAGAATCAAGAGAAGTTAGAGGAGCTGGAAATTGCTGTATCACAGAACTCTGACTCAGAAATTGTGAGTGATTGCAACGCAACAAACTACCACACAGCAGCTTCCCTCAGTCCCCATGCACACTCAGGTCCCTGGGGAGGCTTTTTTTTCAGATATGTGGTAGCTTTCTCACGAGTTACAGAGTAAAACACCAAATCTAATTGTTTCCCATTTATTGTGGACTGTCACAGGGTCAGAATACACCAACAGCAAGTTATTACTGGGCAGCTGACAGATGCTTACTGCTGTGTCAAACCCTTTAGATCAGAAGCTGAGCTGAGTCCTGCTCCTTTTTAAGCCAACAGAACCTCTCTGAGATCTTTCACTATGTCCTAACACTGTTCCTTATGGCAGCTAGGAAACACCAGGGACTGCCTAAGTTTGACACCTGGCTCTATACCAATTTCAAGTTAACACAGCCCTCAAAGTGGGGGTGGGGTGCTTTATGCCTTTGGAAAGCCTGCTCCACGTTTTTCCATACATTTGGATAGTGCAGAAGTGCAGGGAGTAAGTTTGGAAAGTCACTTGTGTGACCTCCCACTAAAACTCCAAGGAACTATTCAGTAATCCAGCCTTTTGGAAAAGTTTGCATGCTGCTTACAGAGTACCAATCATTCATTTGACATAAATAGGAAAAGTTTTTTGCATCAAAGCTTGATAGGTTGGAAACCTTCTTCTTTCTACATATAATACAGAACAACTTCCAGAGCTGAAGTTGCTGAGGGCCAAACCCTATCAGTGGGAGCTTTGCCATTTGCTTTATTAAAACCCCAGTGTGGCCCTACCAGAACAGTATATACTTTATAACTGCAACTTGAATTCGGTGTTGTTGCATAAAATATTCTCTCTTCAACTCACAACACCAGAAAATTTTGCCCTCTGTTGCACCTCAGTATTTGTATTTTACATTAAAGTCTTTCAGGCCACACTGCCTTTGTTGGCTGGTGGGCTCAGCCCACAACTGGGCTCAGCCCAATTTGTCAGCCCACAATTTTGCAGGTGAGAGTGATGAATTTACCACTCAATCTTAACAAACATTTGAATTCCACCCCCTGTTAAAAGACCTCTTTATTCTCCTCCTTTAAGTTTTGGAGAGGCCCTCGCAGGATCAAACTCTTCCAACCACTTTGATGACTATTAATGATGTGCACCATCAGAGGCTGAATTTAGCATGGAAAATGTCCTTGGATGACCCAGCAGCAAGAGGTCATCGCTGTATGGAGAGCACTTAATCCAACACTACACCTCCTATACGCCTTGAACTTGGCATTTCACTTCAGTGTGTAAAATGTTAGGACTCTCTGGAATTCAGACCATTTAACTTCAAAGTTCAGGCTTATTTGGCTGGTGATGGGTAGTCTCAGTGATTGACCCATGTTTACTCCTAAACAGTCTGCTCCATATCCTGTTTCCTGAGATGTTTATAAGCACTCTTGGGATGTTCATTTAGTCTCCCCCTTTCAGACAGAACATCTTAAGTTCTGACCTTCTTTGGGTTGACACACTGGGATCCAAGGGCTGGAGCACCTCTCCTATGGAGACAGGCTGAGTTGGTCATCCTGGAGAAGAGACAGCTCTAGGAGACCTTAGAGCACTCTCCAGTGTCTAAAGGGGCTACAAGGGAACTGGAGAGAGACTTTTTACAAGGACCTGGAGTGACTGGACAGCAGGGAATGGCTTCAAACTGAAAGAGGGCAGGTTTAGATTAGGTTATAGGATGAAATTATTCCCTGTGAGAGTGGTGAGACATGGGCACAGGCTGCCCAGAGAAGGTGTGGATGCCCCATCTCTGAAGTGTTCAGGGCCAGGATGGAGTCCTGAGCAAGCTGGGATAGTGGAAGGTGTCCCTGCCCATGGCAGCAGGTTGGAACAAGATCATCTGGAAGGTCCCTGTCGACCCAAACATGATTCTATGATTTGGAAGCTGGACAACATGTCATTACAGCCCTGTGGATGCACTTAAAACTCCCTGATGGCCAAAATATTGTAGATTAATTGTCATTTACCAGGTTTCTGGTGAGGATTTTGCTATATGCTTAACTCCCACAATACCACAGTAGCTGGACTGCTACCAGCCCCCAGATTTGTCCACCTGAAGCTACTCCCAATGTATCTGCAGCCACAGCACAGCCATGACTACTGCTGCATCTTGCTGTGATTGGATCAGCCCAGACTATAATCCTGATGCAAATCAGCTAGTGCAAATAATTTCATTCTCCAGTTAGCCACAGCACCCCACTGGTGTTTATAACCAAGGCCAGTGGTTATGACCAGGCATTAGCAAGCAAGCAGGTTCCTTTGGCAGCTCTCTTCTGAAGGGCAGCAGAACAGTCTTTGCTGCCTGTGGCTTAATGTGCCTGTGTGGAGCCCTGGAAAGCCAGGCTGCTGGGAAAAGGGTAGGAAAAAGCCATACTGCAACAGCATATTGAATGGACTGAAACGGGAGGGGGAGAATGGGGGTCTGAACAGCCAGAGGCAAGGAAGCTGCAGCGCTCAGATGAGTGAATCCTGGACAAAGGTAACCACCAGGACCAGTTAAGAGTAATCCAACACACACAAGGGCATGTCAGAGACAAGCACTCCCATACAAAATCCTGCTCACAAAAATCTGCAAATGAGCTGACACTAATGAAAACAAGGGGCTTGGAAACTGGATGGTGACAGGATGAAAAGAGAGGCTTGTTGTATAACTTGCCCTTCCTGCCCAGACCTGCCAATGCAGCTGGATTCTGACTTGCAGCATCATCACTTTTCCTGGCCTCCTGAACCTGCGAGCAGCCCCTCGCAGTGACCTGCCAAACCTTTGCTATCCAAACTTTTCCCCCTTTGAACAGCCTGATAAGGGGCCAACCTGTGCAGTAGCTTCTCACTATGCCCCGAAGGGAGAATACAATGAGGCCTAAAAAGCCAATTGCACTTGTTACCCGAGGCAGCTTTTGAACTCTGCACGGAGAGGCTGGAAGGCCCCCTTCCACTTAGCAGAACAAAGGGCAGCCAACCTGCAGGGGTTTAAATCTGAAAGTTAAACATGAATGTGATTAATGTGTGGCTTTGAATTTCATGTATTATTGAATCGTATACATTACTCCAGGCTCAGAGGTTTTTCGCTTTTATACTGCAACACAATTGTAAGTTCTGTTTGGGAGAGGTGCAGAGCAGAGAACACCAGGCAAAAGTATTTCCATATGTATTCTGCAAATTCTCTGCCTGAAGGACTTGAGCGAGCTGGGATTTATACTGTGTTCCACTGACCCCGAAAAAACAACTTGAAACAGATTTACAGAAGATGCGCTGGAGCTCATTGCAATTGAAACACTGGATACTTGTTTGACAGCCTCCAGGAATCCTTCCAGGTCCACCCTTTCCTGTGAATCTGCTAAAGCTCCGGAAGATTATCAGAGCTAAGCGAATGTGCGGGATGCCGGGTTTTAGGAGACGGGTTGCCTCTCTTAAGACCCATAAAAACGATCATCTCATGTAACCAGTGCTCCCACTCCAAAGTCTGAGTCCTTGATCCCATTTAAGTCATAATCCACTGATAGGAGCCAGAAAGCTGGACCACACCACTCCTGAGTGATCCTGCCGGCTTTGGTGGAATGCTGCATGACCAGAGCAGTATCCTGCCTCCTACTACTGCGGAAACCTTTAGCATATTTTTAGAAACAGTTAATTAATCCCATTCATTACATACAAGGGGCAACTGTAAAGCACACCTGGACACTTCCAGTTTGTACTTTTTCATTCTCTCTATGGCCCTTGGGCAAGTCTCCTCACTGCACCACAACATAACACAAGGCTAACAAAGGTCTTGAGAAAAACTTGAAAGTTTTATTTTAGGCAATACAGTTCTTTTCTGATTGGAGGGTTTCCCTGGGGAAATCTTGAGTAGAGTGTCGAAGTATCTGACAGGCACTACCTGCCTTTCCATGGCAGTGGATCTCCTCCTGCAAGTCCTGTGCATTTCCACTCACCCGTCCAGTCCGTGCTGTGCTGGGTGCAGCTCTCATTGCATTGGGGATTCTGTACAAAATCAAACAACATGTTTGTGTAAATGATGAAGCTGCACAATTCCATGCCCTGGCACTCAGTGCTATGATTTTGATGTCCTGAGAAGCACCTTTAGCTTTGTTTCAAAGACAAGGCACTGATTTCTCTCCCAGTATCTAACTCTGCCAACTGCTGTTGAACTCATGCAGTGCAGTCACAGGCCCAGCGTGATGAGTTTGTGGAGAATACTCTGCAGTATCCAGACAGATCTTCAGAGGACTGTTTTCACTTGGATAAGACCACTAAAAAAGGGATTTTCTACCTATCAAACACCACCACTCAGCTCACTATGGTTACTTCTACAAGGACCACCATTAAAATATCCAGCGAGCCTGCCTTCCATCCATGGGACACTTTTCACACTGGGCTGGGCAGGAAGGATCTGGTAGAAACAAGAGTTCCCATTTTCAAAGCTCAGATCTAGATGGCTTCTCATAATTTCCCATGCCAGTTTGCATCTGGAATTTCATTTGCTTGTGGAAGGGAGCATGACTTCTGCAGTAGGAGAGCTCTCTCTCCAGGAACAGCTTCTGGCTCAGGAGGATGACTGACCTTTGTTTTGGACAGGAATATGAGCTCAGTTGCTGTTGGACACCTTTGAATCCTTGTCTCCTATGCTTTAGCCATTACTTTAGCCTATTACTAGCCAGGACATGGATATGGTTTCTCCTAACAGCACTAATAACTTCCCTGGCTTGCCAAGCTTATTACAGAGTAATGCTTCTTTAATTCTTTACTTCCCAATCAAAAGGTCCAGACAGTGGATATGGGAATTGTAGCAGTGATTCTTAGACCTGATATATGTCCAGTTCTAATTTTCCTAGAGTCTCCCAGACATATGTATAGAAGAATTACTGACCACTGAGGACTTTAGGGAGCAGGGAAGCCCAGAACATCTACCATTATCCACGGCCCGAAACCAGCCCTGCAACTTCATCCTCGGTCTGAAATCTGACAAACGCTGTGCACTTGCACTTGCATGGAGCTTACAGAATCCAGCTGCAGCTCTGAGCTCTGAACTGCAAAGACTGAACCTGCTGCTTCTCCTGCTCATCTTGGTGCAATACAGATACAAACCAGTCAAAACTGACACAAAAATGACAACCACAATTCTGTCAAACACCTGAAAATGCAACTTATTCTTGGGACAGAAGGGCAAATAAGTTTTGAGCAGGGGACTGGACAAGAATGCTGTTGCAGTTCTGTGATTCTCAAACTGGCCATAAAGCACACGCCAATGTATCAGTCAAAAATAGCAAAAATATCAAATACCTTTTGGTCCAACCCCCAGAAACAAAATTTTAAAAATCTTTGTATCTCCTCTGCAAAATGGTATTTACAACCCTCACATACTGCTGCCAGCCCAGAGAGCTGCTGGTTAGCTGGGGATATCTGCATCACCTTTGCTATTGTCTGGCAGCAAGGCCTGACCCACATCTGAACTCATTCAGATATTTCAACAAATCTGCAGTTTCCCCATAAGCCCAAAAGTCCTTGGTTAGGACACCCCTGTCCTGTCCAAAACAAACCAATTCTCCCCATTTTACTTTGGCATGGCTGGTCCTCCTCCAGTCCCTTAATTAACACAAGAGGAAAAAATAGAAAGTGTGACAAGACCCACCAGTGGCCTCTCTCTGTGTGTGCTCATGTGGCTCCATCTTTGGGGGCTGACCCGGGGCACAGCTCTGCTCTCCTGCATGTATTTTCCAGTGGAAGCATTTCTTTTTTCCTCCCTTGGATTTTTTCAGACTCCAAACTTCAAATTCATCAAAACTGTCATGGACCATTTGCAGGATGGGAAGATATTGTGGGTCCAATCAGCGTGGGTGTCACAAACAATTATCTGCTGCAGAATGATCCCAATTAGTAAACACCCTGCTAACAGGCCACCTCCCCAAGGACACTGATTGCCTGTGACAGTGTATTTTCAGGATGTCTGCTGGAAAACTACAACTCAAGCCTTTGTGGCCTGGCTCCTGGCAAATTCCTTGTTAACCCTACAAAAGAATCTACACATGAATAATTAAAAATAGATTGGAGTAGAAATTTAAATTACATTTAGCTTTGTCACCCAACCCCCTTTATAACAAGACCTACTTCTCATCTAGAATAAAATGGAAATTCTATTCCCTGTCTTGGCTTGTATGAGGCACTCTGTGTTTTGATGCTTTGCTCTAGGCTTTTGGAACTAAATAAAGGTTTCAGTATAAACACTCCCTTCCACTTTCTCCTTTCTTCTCTCCTTTCCTCTTGGTGCAAAATTCTCAAAGAGTTGCCTGAAGGACCATCTCAGTGAGTATTTGAAACCCAGCTGCTTACTCCTTGCTTAACAAATGCAGCCTTTAACAACCCAACAGTTGTTTTTAGGGAATAAAATTTAGGGAAAAAACAAAGACAGGAACAAAATGAAGGTATAAAACTAAATATTTTCAAGAGTAACTCTTTGACCACCCAATTATCTCCTGGAATGGACTGGCTGTAAAGCTAGGATGAGCAGGAAGACTGATTTGGTCAGCAAGGCTGCCTCCCAGCCAGCCCTCTTGCTCCCAAGGAATGGGCTTCAGTGCCATACTCCACTTCCTTTCGAGTGTGCCAAGTCTTCCCACACTGCTCAGTAATACTCCCACATCTTGGAGATTTTGGCAGACTCCTGCACAGCCTCTCTCCTTCCCCTCTGGCCTGGAATAAGCAGAGTTCCTTCTTTAGTGTATGCGGGCAAGTGGATTTATTTAACTCATCCCTCGTACTTTCAGCTCTGATTTCAAACCAGTTGATCGGTAATTTCTCGTCAGTAAGTTCTACCCCAGCTGTCTCTTCAGCAGGGATAAACTGCCAGATCTGTGTAATTTCCATGGAGCTCTGCCACTGTCCCCAGTCCCAGCCCAGCCCAATAACCTGACTCCTGTTACGTTGTTGTCAGTCTGTCACAAACACCCAGGGGCCCACTCTGCTGCATCTCACTCTGCTGTATCATTCACAAGCTTTCACGGTTCCTCCTTCCTAAAGAATTTTGCTTTCAGATGTTTCTCTCATATCGAAAAACTACTTTTCCTCCTCTAGCACTCCGTCATTTTCCCACCAAAATGACCAAACTTCCTGGTTTCTGCCATGCTTCACATACAAGGTACTCAGTAATGTTTGAAAAACATCGCACCTAAAACTGTCATTAAAAAGCTCTTTACTGCTTTGCTAATGCACAGGAGGAGCCCTCAGTGAAATGGATGAATCAAAAACTTTCATCAGTCACATTGGTTGAAAATCTGCATGACCAGAGCCATGTATCATTTGTCATTTCTACTAATCCACATGACTGAGCTCCTATTCAAAACAAGCCAAACAATCTCAGAGGGAGGGCAAGGTCTTGTAAGACCCTGTATCAAATGCTCTACCAGGCTCCAACTGCAATATATCTAAGGCAATCCCTTTGTCCGGTGCTTTGCCTTTGCATGATTGAGGGTGAAATTGCACAACCATTCCCTCCCTCTCTCCCCCAGGCACAGCACCCTGTGGTTTGGAGCAATTTAAGACTTAGTTCAAAAATTTGTCTCACTTTTCTCCCATCTTGGTGGTCCACACTAAATCACAACCCTTTCTCCTTTGCTTTCTTACTCCTTTCTTCCTGATCCATTACAGTCCCAGCATCCAGAGCATCACCTTTCTTTCTCTTCACCTCCAAACTGCAAAGTCACAGGGACAAAATGTGACAGAAGATCTCTGGTATAACCAACCCAGTTTACAAAAACCTTGACACTGGCACCATTGCTCTCCTATCCAACACCCTCTTTCCGAAAGAGATTAAGAAATACTCAGAATTCCTGTCTCGGTAGAAGAGACTGTTCAGCCCTCTGCAAACCTGCAAGAGGTATGGACACTTGTGAATTTGGGAGAAAAAAAGAAGGCTGGCTCTCTCCCAGGGGAAAGGCTTTGCACATCAAGCTGCAGACAGAAAATATGGCCCTGCTTTAAAGAGGAGAGGCATAGTTCTATTTCTAGCAGGGACATTGTGTGAGCAACTCCCTCTGAAGTCAAAGGATTTTTGCCCTCAGATATCCAAGGGCAGAAATCAGGAGCCATAGAGTCAGCCCTGGTGCCAGCTGATGGAACAAGCACCCTCCAGCTGTAGAAAAATAGCTCCCAACACTAGGATAAAGCTGGAGCCACTGGAAGTGTCCTTGCAGACGCAAACAGATTTATGACCCAAAAATCCAAACAGAAATTATCATTGCAACCACTGCTAATGCCAGGAGACATTCATTCCCTGCCTATCCATCCTGCTTGGCTCACAGATCCCAGTGGTCCTCCCTAGGACAGCCACACAATCTGTGTGAAAGCACTTGGCTTCTGGGGATGCCATGAATTTTCTGCGTTCCCCACCGCACACACTCGCCAAGTAAGTCTTGGTTTAGCTACAGTAATCTCTGATGCCTGTTCCCACAGAGAGAACTGTTTATTTTGTAGGATCTCAAATGGATGGTAATAAACTGCCTGCCTCTGCATCAGAACAAGGTCACTGACCCAATCTGCTGCCCAGCAGATGTGTACAAATTCAGCAAGCCCCAGGCCAGCAGTGAGAGCCAAGCCTGCCCCATCACCCTGGGCTGCCAAGCTGGCTGCCTTGTGTTGGTGTAGCACGGACAGAGAAAGCCTGGCCTCTAAATGTGACTTGAGAGAGGATGGGACATCAGGAAATTGCACCCTTGGAAGGACAGCAGACCCTAAATGCAGATTCAACATAAGCTACACAACCAAAAGGGAAAAGCTTCACAGCTTGGCCAGCAGCAGCTTCCAGAGCTTTGGAGGAGCAACACCACATTGGTCTGAGAGGGAAGTACCCACACATGAGCTGGAGTGGCTCAAGGAACCTCTCCTTCACAGAAGAAGGGCACTGACTAGCTGGTACACTGCAGATCAGCCTGAGAAATGGGAATGTTCTGGAGGAACTCGCTTTCTGGCCACGAGACTTCCAGGCCAGAGGATTCTGGTGAATGTCTGAGTTGGTCTTGAAGTGTTTTACTGCAAATGGCCACTTTGACTCCACCACACACACGTAAACTGACAGGTTTTACAGGAGGGCTCATGGCACTTCCAAAGCCAACAGCTTCCCAAAGCCTGCCATCCAAAAATTTGGCATGTGGTCACTGTGCCTTCAGCAGCAGCTCCCTGACCACATGATGCTGAGATCTTTGTGGGACACTCTGGTGTGGGACTGTGGTCTCCTTTCTGTCCACCTAGCCAGGACACAGGCAATGGAATTTTGTCCAGTTTTATGAGTCTACAACAGTAAAGCAGGTGACACCTGGCCCGGCATAAAGCCTAGCACAAACAAGGGAGTCTTCCTGGATGGTCTGAACCAGCAGATTGAGCTTTTACCAAACCAGCATGATCTCTCGTGTGGCTGCAGTGTTTGGATCCAGTACTAACACCCTAAAGACAGTTTTATGGTATCACTGTGTGAGGACTTTGTTTGAACTCCTCTGGTTTAAGCCTTGATTTAAGCTAATGCATAATTCATAATGGGGATGATAACAGATGGCAACTTGTGAAGCCACAGGAACTCAATCAGTTGTGATCACATGACAACACCCTAAATAATTTAAATCACGTCTTGCTGCAAGATCTGCTCTGCTGGGGCCCTGTAACAGAGATGCTGATGCCACACTGTGGGAGTCATCCTGCAAGGCAGGATCTGTTACCAAACCTCCCTGTTTGAGAACCTGAGGCACAGAGCAAGAGGCTTCCATGTGCTGGCTCCGTGAAAGCAGATCCCTGGTGTCTTCCTGCTCCTCTGCCCCAGATCCCAGCCATGAGGCCCTGCCTCTCCTCCTCCGTATATTGCACATGTTTACAAAGATATTTGCAAAAGGTAAATTCAGGCAAAAAGCATTACTTTAAAAAACAGCCTCTCTTCCACAGCATGGTTCCTAACTCCAAGAAAACTCTCCAGAGAAGTTTATCCTCAGACCAGATGCTCTCATGTCAGAATATCTATTTCTTCTTTAACTACAGGAGGAAATTAGCTTTCCAACACATGGCCTAAACCTCAGTGACATGGAGACCCTTCAGTGTCTCTGTGAGAGCCAGGAGGCCCTGCCAAACTCCTTGGCCACTTCAGGAAGCAATGTGGGATGCAGGGAAGCAGGGGGGTTTCTCTTACGAGTTTCAGCACCTTCCTTTCCTTTCCATCAATTTCCAGGTTTTGCCACATGCACGTGAAAACTGGGGCTCTACAGGAAAGTTTTGCTCCCAGTGACTTGAAGCAGTTTTCTGAGTAAAAACACTCTTTAGGAAAGAAATGTTCTAGGAATAATCCAACGTGGTCTGGATTACAGAAATGCTTCTACCGTCACAAGGGACAAAGCACCATAAAGAATAAAAAACTTTAACGAATTGTTATTATCATCTCAGCGTACTTTGAGAAGACACACTGAGTTTGAGCCTTCTCTGGCATTCCAATCAATCATAATCAGCACAGTCAGTCCTGGCTGAAGCACTGGCTGCTCACCATAAGCATAATTAACACAGACTCCTGCCTCCCGCCTCCTCATGTATTACTGGGAAATGGGGAACACTGCCTACCCCGCATTCGTCCTTAAATATCACTTGACTGCCAGGCCATTTTTACTCTTCATTTCTGAAATCACCATCCTTTTTTTTAAAACACTTCAAGTATAAGAGCACTCACAAGCTGAAATTCTCCTACAGTAACTGTTGAGGGCACTTTCTGAACAGAACATCCCCCAAACAGAAAGGAAATTGCCACCTAAAAACACCTCCCAGAGGTGTTTGAAGCCCTGTTGGTCTAAGCACAAGACATGGAGTTCTTCAGCACACTGATTCTCACCAAAGCACAAGTGTGTACTTTCTCTCTGGTGCAATATTAGTACTTGGCAAAGGTGTTTGGAGAAATACCACTACATAAAACAAAGCTCTGTGTGTACAAGATGGACCGGATTCTGAGGTGGACTAAAGCCTGAATTCAAGGCAGCTATGCCAAGTGACATGAGCAGAGATACAGAATTATGTTTCCTCTAAACCTGTGTGTTAGCAGTGAAAGACAGAGCAGTGGATGATAACAACACTGTCCTGATCTTCAGGCAGCAATGCAACTCAGAAGATACCTCATGCCTTGGGGGATCCTAGAAAAAAAGGAACATCCCTTCCAAAATGATAATAACCCCAAGATTTCTCACAGAGTTTTACACTCAGAATGAGGCCCTGCAAAATGTCTCTGTGCTGCCTGGAGCAGGGACAATTCTCCATCACTTTGCTCAGTGACTCCAAAAGCCAAGAGTAGCTGCAGCCAAGGGCAGCCAGCACTGAAGCAGGTCCCAAGCAAAGTGTGAACCACAGGTTTAACTGTAGACACTCAAGAGTGGTTCTGTCCGTTTGAATTTGAACCTAAGGAAGCCCTGCCTTTGTAAGGAGAAAAATCCATTTTTGCTACCAGGAGTGACCAGCCCCAGGCAAGGCTCACAGTCTGTCTCCATCCCCCTGTCCCTAGGGCTGCCTGCATGAAAGCCAGCACAAACTGCTCATCCTGGCGTGGGGTGCTGAGAGAAACCTCTTCACAGCAGCGATGGATGCTGCCCTCCCTCAGTGACCTCCCCTCAGAGGAGGCACTTTTAACCCACAAATTACCCAACTTGCTCTCCTCAGAAGGAAGAGAACCACAACATGCACATACCCACCTGCTCAGGCTCCTCAAGGAATGCCTCTTTGCATCTGAAAAAGCAATCTGACGCCCTTTTTTTTATTATTTATTTCAAGCAAGTAAGGACATGTCAGTCTTATTGCACAAACCATCAAGGCACTAACTTCAAAAGCAATGAACCTTACACTTCACACTTATTACAGGGAATACAATTATAGGACCTTGTTTTTTTTAGCATGGAGAACTGGAGTGATCTGAACCCAGACTGAACTTAATCTCCTAAACAGGACCGTACCCAAATCTCTACTCCAAGTGCTTCCAAACTTCAGCGCAGGTTGTGTCTGGGTTATGTCTCTTGGTCCCGAGCGTGCCAAGTGCTGCAGCTCCGGGCAGGTCCTTGACACGCTCCCAGCAAAGCGGTGTCTTGGCTACCTGCCCCTGGGGACAGAGACAGAGCAAAGCACCAGACACTGCAGCACGGTGACCTTGGGCGATAAAACTGCCCGAGGAAGACGGATAGTCGGGGCTGCAGGGAACAGCTCCAGAGGAACCGGTGCCAGAGCAAGGAGTGCCAAGGACAGCGCGCTCAGCAGACGGAGGGTGGCGGAGAGACGGAGGCTGGGGCTGTGAGTGCGGGATGATGGAGTTGAGACCAACCTGAGAGGGAACGCGCCCTGCCGTGCTGGGAAGGATCCATAGGCTATCCAAGAGTGTCCTCTGGTGGCAGCAGCCACAGCGGCAGGGCTCCCGCCCGGGGTATGCACCTTCCCTTATCTCCTAATTACGTGGGTGACTAATGGACGTGAATAAACAACTGTTACTAAGTCGTTTTGATCTTGCCCGCAGCTATAAGGTCAGGGTATGGGTTTGGTCAAGATGAGGAGTGAGAACTGCAAATCAAATCGTCCGGACATCCCCGAGGTTGCCTGGGGGCTTGTCCAGGCTGGCACCGGCAGCCTGAGCTTCACAAGCCCATCCCTCAGCAGGGAGGCTGCCACAGTGTCCTCTATCAGCAGCAATCCCAGGCTGACTTCAAATCCTACCTGGTTGCACTGGAAAAAAAAAAAAAAAAAAAAAACATTTGAATGCTTTTCCAGCTTTCCCTTTCCGTTACAGTTTTAAAGAAAATGCCGGTTCAAAGGCTCGAGCTCAGAAAATGTAAATCACTAGAAAGATACCAAGTGGAGATTTGGAATGATCCCAGGCTTGGAGAGTGCCTTTCCCTCTCGCTGGCACAGCCAGACAGCACCAGCACGGAGCTGTGAGTGTGAGTGGCCATGGGAAGAAGCACCAAGGCTGGACATGGAGGCAGGAACTTCCCACTTTCACATGGTTCCTCACCAGAATGGGAGTCAGGAAATCACCACCAGTACAGATGAGCATTCCCTGCATGGCAGACTCCCAAAGAAGATGCCACAAAACTCACAGAACACGGAGGTCATAAACACACTGCCCAAAAAGGAGGGATGTTAGGAGCAGAGGCACGGAGATCTGGTGAGAGGGAGGGCATTTCTTCCCATGATAGCAAATCTGTGCTGAAATTTTTTCATGGCACTTTTCCCTTTCTGGCACTTCAGCTCCTCCCACCATAATCTGATTTCTGGTGGTCCACAGGCCAGGAATGCCAAGTGTAGGTCCTGGCTTGAGAAAACCTATGGGCTGCTAGAGAAAAATGCAAACTCCAGAAATGGGCACAGAGTATCTCTCCTGCTCACCAAATCCACATGCCAAGGGTGTGGCCAGTCTGAGCAGGACAGAGAAACCCCAGTGCTCTGGGGCTGTGACTGCCCCATGCCCCCCAGCAACATGGGGGCAAGTGCCAGATGAGCCCTGTTAGCCAGCAGAGGTTTTCACACCTAATTCTGTGGATTAGGTGTCACAGGACAAGAGTGGGTCAGGTAAGCAGTTCCATGTTAACCCAATGTCTCTCTGCACCTACTTGACCCCCAAGATTGCCAGAAAGCAAAATTGGAAACCTCAGGCTCATCTGTAAGAATTAGGCACAAATAATATATTTTTTGGAGAAGAAATTGCCAAAGGCAAGCAAACTGAGACATCATTTGAACACCCCTTCCTCTGAACATGTGTGCAGTCAGGATTCTTTACATCTGGGCCTGGGAATGCTCTTCAAGAACAGGCACTCTCTGCTGTGTGGTGCTGTGGATCAGAAGTGATTTCTTTTTTATTTTAAAGGCATAAGAAAGAGTACCAGCCTAGCAGAGCGCTGAGCAGGTGTCCTGTACCCCAGAACAGAGTTCCTAAACAGAGACGTGTCAAGGTCTTTGCAAAAGCAAACTGAGAGCGAGCCTGCTCCCCCTGTACGAGCACACAGTGCGTAACTCTGCCCTGCTCTTCCCCTCTGCTTCCAAGGGAGAGTTCCCTGAGCCCTCCCTCAGCCTGCCCAGGCCTCCTCCAGCAGCTCATGGATTCAGGCAGTCTCTGGGAGATGTGTACAAACTCCCCAGCAACACCAAAAACCCAGCTCTCCCATTGCCTGGGTAGGTATTTAGATTTAGACTTTGCCTAGAGTCTGACACACTGTGAGCATATTCCCTGGGGGCTTCCCAGCTGCAGGGATGGTGGGGAGACAGAGCTACAGGCACACAGGGGGATTTGCAGCCCACGTAGGGGTGCACAGTGAGGGACATGACCCCTTGAGCAAGGCAGGTAAGAGAGATGAGATATTTGGGATAACAGGGGGTTTTTTTGGTTGGGTGTTTGTTTTCTTTTTTTTGGAACTAGCTCTGTGACTCCACGGGAATATAGAGATATCCATCAATCTGTGCAGCCTCAGGATGGTGGCTGTTCTGAGACACTCTGACCCAAGCACTGCCTGTTTCCAGCTCCTGCTCCTCCAAGGGTACGTGCCGTGAGTACACACGCTTCCAACTCACAGTGAGTTTTCTTGCTGACAGTAATTATTTTGGTAAAAGACAAAATGTAAGAACACAATCACACTGGAAAACAGCTAAATTTTCCTCCCCCCCACACCTCCTTCTTGCTGTAAAACAAAATTTCTGTAATCTAAAAAAGAGGTAGAGAATGTTAATGAGGTTCTCCAGGCCATGAGAAAGGCTGAGTACAATGTCAGACACTGCCAGGACAACATAACCCACACAAGGGCAGGAAGAAGAACAACATGTAGCAGAAATGGGAAAATGTGGGACCATTGCACCCCACTTGTTAGAATACCTGTATGGACCAGTGCAGAGCTCAGCCTGAATCACAGCACCAGGGACAGGATCTTTACCAAAAGGGGTGAAGTCAGAGATGCCTCTTTCAAACAAGTCTCTGTTCCCAGATTGCTCCCACATCTCCATTACATCTGGAAGTATAAATTCTCTGAAAAGTTTATGTCATAATTATGATTTTCCAACATTTACGTAAAATGCTCATTTACAAGCAAAACCAGATGAAAGTCTTCCATTGCATGCTTAAGAATCAGTCTAGCAGATTTCTGTGGTTTTTTACATCACTTTCTTGCACACAACGATAAAATCATTCCTAAGCTATTTTTCTCACAGTTGATTTCACACAGTGCTGAAGCTTCACATAAATCTTGTCATGAACTCCTGGAGGGAATGTTGGAATCACCTACAAAGTCTGCACCTCTGACTGAGTTTATAAATCACAGCACGTTCCAGTAATCTTCCCTTGGCCACCAGGATGCTCAGGAAAGGCAGGTTCCTCAGCCCAGATCCAGAGCCCATCCACGGCCAAGGGAGGGCAGTGTGTCCTGCAGATCCAGCCAGCAGAGCTCTCAAGAAGAGAGTGTCTCATTTCCTCACTACAACCACAGCACATGAACCTTCTTACAGCAATTAGGCTCCTGCTATCCATTTGGGGTGCATCCATGTCTGTGTGATCCTATCTGAGCCTTTTGGATATTGAAGTGCTGGCCTCAAAGGTAGGTAATTTTCCCCAACCTCATAAAATCACAACATCACAGAATATTCTGAGTTGGAAGGGACCCACAAGGATCATCAAATTCAAGTTCCTAGGTTTACTAAAGTTTTACCTCAGGCTGATGTTAATGGGGAAATTTCCTAACAGGTATGAAAGCAACTTTTTTCTGGAAATAACATTAATCAGCATCCTTAAGCTGAGTGCAAGATATTTCCAAACAAGCTTATGAAGGCAAGAAAAGACAACACTACAAACAAAAACCTGGGAGCTAGGAAGAAGAATCTTGTTCCCACTGAGGACAGGCTGAGAAGCTTCTCTGTTATTAGTCATCAACAAGTCTTTCTGTGGAAAGGTAAAACACAATCAGATGCACCAATAATCCTGCTATATTAATCATGCTCTTCAGGAAAATGCCTGCTTTAAAAGGTGAGGTCATTTGCAGCTTGCAGGAGAGGAAGAATGGAAGCAAATGGCTGTATCTACTTCCAGAAGAATTTTTGAGAAGTACAGACACTAACTCCTGTGTGCCTGTGACTGGACTGCTCCAGGAAAAGGACCGTTCCCTCCTGCACAGCAGGCTGAATCTGCTCCAGAAAGGGAAAGTAGAAGCAAGTGAAGGCTGAGGTTGGATGCAGCCCAGGAGAGAGCTGAGTGCATTTGCTGTGTAGAAGGAGCAGAGAACAGGAGAGGGGGCTGTGCAGCAGGAAAAGTGCTTCTCTCTACCCTGAAGATGGGAGATCACGCTGGAACAGACAGAGCTAGTGGGGAAACAGCATGCTGCTTCTCCATTTCCACATCTGCCCCCAGAAACGCACCCCATCCTACAGGCAACGCTGAGGCTCA
The DNA here is from genome assembly GCF_017639235.1 of Corvus kubaryi. Classification (NCBI taxonomy): domain Eukaryota; kingdom Metazoa; phylum Chordata; class Aves; order Passeriformes; family Corvidae; genus Corvus; species Corvus kubaryi. Next base: position 21,571,583 of record NW_024581108.1, on the reverse strand, counting down.
CAAGTGGTGGATCATTTCCAGCTCTGCCACTAACCTCCTTTGCAGTACTGGACAGATTCTCCCCTCCTGGTGGGGATTACTCTTAAATCAGAGCGCACTCCAGAGATATAGAATCTCTCTGCACATTTATAAATATCTCACCCACACATTTCACAGGAGGGCAAACGTCAATAAGCATTTTTAATGACAGCCCCAACAATTACAATGGCAGCAGCGAAAACACTGCCACCTTTCTCCAGCACGTCCTTCCTTCGCACATCCATCACACCAACAGGGACAATTAAAACCTGGGAGAAGCCCCAGGACACTGATAATTAGTGACTGTAGGCCAGACCTGAAACATAGTCAAGGATCAGTGGTTACAAGTCTGTGAAACAGGCTGGGCAAGTCACGAACTGAGCACACAAATGACACCTCAGGTCCTCGCCTCATCCTCTCCACAAGCCCAGACCACATCTCACACATTTTCTGCACCACGCTGCGGCCCTTCTCCTGCCCACGCAGCAGGCAGAGCTTTTAACTTGCCAAACAGTTTGGCACAGATCACAGTGTGGGGGAGAGGAGAGGTTTCAAGGCAGAAACAAAACAAGCCCAACCTGGCCAGTGGAAGGAAAGCAATTCCTCACTGTTAAATCACATCAGGACCAGCACACCGTGGTGAGGACTCCCAGCGTTTGGGACGTGCCGCAGATCAGGGCTGTGCCACTTGGCTGGACCCCATGAGCAGACAAACACAGAGCCACAGCCTTCCCTGTGCATGACCTAGTGCAGCAAACCCTTCTGTCTATCTGTCTGTCTGTCCTCCACCCCACAGCACAGCCAAGGCCCACCCCTGAGTGCAGGGGCAAAACGAGTTGGATCGCTGATCTGCACCACATCAGCAGGAACTGGCTGCTCTGAAGGCTCTCAGAGGAATGTGCTTGTTATGCTGGAGTTTCTGCCCCAAATCCTACAAGCCAGCAGGGTTTTGCTAGGTCATCTGATAAGTACCATCTCCAGCAGAACCAGCTCAGATGCTGCTACTGGTTTCTACCAGCATTACTATGAATTTAGCTGATTTTAAGCAAATACTTTTTAAATTATTGTGTGTCTCTGCCTTTGCCCATTCGTCACTCTAAAAAAAAAAGCAACTGTAAAACACAGAAAGCTCTTTCAGTCCTTCAGCACACAGAGCACCTTTCTTTCCACTGGGGTCTCTAGCTTTGACAGAATCAGCCTCGAATTAAGCAAGATCCAGCCTGGCCAGCAGAAGGGGACTTCTGCTGGAAGACAGGACTCAGGACTGCTCAGTAACATTAGGATTTACAGACTGGTCAGAGCCCACAGTACCAGGTGCTTTAAGGATGAAGCAAACAGCCTCTGCTCCATAGGTTTTTAAAAGCAGCAGCTAAATGCAGCAGGGAGAGGCAAGGGAATAATTATCATTATACCGCCATGTAGTGTCTGATGGAAATTGCCATCCTGAAGCAAACTGATTTCCACCATGATTATTTGAGGGCTGAGTGGAATAAGAGTTTTATTTCATGCTTTCAAGGAAAAGCCTGGATTTACTTGTGAGAGCAGGGCACAGGCAGCAGAAATTGCAGCATTTGGGGAGGGCTGATGGCCCTGCACAACGTAATGAAGCATTAAAAAACAAGGAAAGCTGTTGCTGCAGCTCGGGAACAGATCAAAAGCTGGGAGCACCCCAGAAGCGAAAAGAGTAGCTGATAACAGGGTACAGTAACAGAACTGATGCATGGGTGCGACTCAGCCCCAAGCACCTTGCTGGTGCTGATAGCGAGCCTGGGAATGAGTCACCGACAGATCAAATGCCTGGTAAATGGGACAACACGGCTGGCTGTGCGTGCCAGCAGGCAGATGAGGCAGGAGAAATCCAAGGCTTTAGGCTCTCACAGCCTCGAAGAACCTCTCCGTGCTTCTGAAAAATTAAGCCTTGTGTTGGAACCAAAAATATTCACACGTTTCCACCCCTCCTGCAGTCCCACCTGCAGATCCTGAAGCACTGCACCCAGGCATCTCGCTGGCACGGGACAGCTGCTGCCTCCCACCCAGAGCTGAGTCCCAGTTCCAGCTGCCCTTCGGCCAGCACTTCATAATCTGCATGAAATGTCAGAATCTGCCTGAATGAGAAATGGAGAAATCCTGTGAAAACGCAGCTGAAGCAATGGTAATGTTAAAAACATTAAAAAAGGGAACGAGGTTCTTCCATCAGAGCCCCTCTGCCTAAATACCTCCAGATTTTTAGTCAGGATAATGGTTTTCACTTCTCTCACCTCCAAAGCCCTGATGGTGCCAAGCAGCTGCAGTGTTCTAGTACGAAACCCTGGCAGCAGGAGCACAGCTGTGGGTTTCCAAATCACTGAGGGCAAACAAGGCAGTGTTTTGATCAAGAGGCAGAGGTGCCCTTTAGAAGGTTAGGGACCAGTCTTTGATATGAACCATTGTTTGGTGCTGATTTAAGCCCAGCACCATACAGGCCCATGCTGCCATGGAATGGAGTAAAACAAAAAATAAAAGGCACCAGATCTGTAAAAAGGTTTCCATTTGGTGATTCTCTCCCTCAGACGCCTTCCAACCTATTCTGTTTTCACTAATTAGAGCTTAAAAAAAAAGTCCTGCAGCTTCACAGACTTGTTTCTCAAGCTTCAGCGCAGAATTTAGACAATGAGAAACTGAAGAAGCAGGTCTTGCTTTAAAGGTCAGCACCTAATTCAGACAAAATCTGCAGAGGGCAAGAAGCCAGCAAGGAGCTCCCTGTTGCTCTATCACATTGCACCACGTTTCAGAGTACACCAGGGAAATGCCAACTGCTTCTGTTCCTGGATATCAGATACACGCACACACCACGGAGAGCAGCCTTCACCCTCAGAGCACTGCCTGTCACTACAGGCTCTGTCACCACACCCTTAGCCACACTGAGGGAGTCTTTAAGTCGAGTATATCCCATCAGAGTTGGATTTGCTGTGCTGTTTTCTACCTGCCTAAACTGTCCTCACGCTGTTCCCCACCACAGTCAACTCGTGTTTGCAGTGATTTCATACTCCTATTCACAGCTCTACTGATTATAAGATTGCAAATTCTCTAAGTGTTGGGCTGGTATCACAACAGCCAGGACATTCATGGTGTCACATGTCTCCCTACAGCAGTGTGTTCACATCAGTGGCTCCGTGACACAGCATTGAGGGGTCCCTGCAAGGGGACCAGTAAGCAAGGCTGGGACAACCCAAGGACAAAATAAAAGCATCCAAAAGCTTGGCTTTTGTGTGGTGCCTCACAAACTTCTTCAGTACAACAAGAAGTCTCCATTTCAGACTGTTTCACTTCTAAAATGTCACTGCCTGAGCCCATCCCTGCACAAACAGGGCTCTACAGTCAACTATTACGTCAAGTTTCCTCAGCTAACTTGGCTGCAGGAGAGAGTGAGCATTCAAGTGCCTGCCCCTGTGTGGGTCCCTCGGGGTGCTGCTGCAGCTTGACACTGAATATCCTGTTTGTATCGTTTCTCCCCTTCACCAGCAGCTCAGCCAGAGCCTCTCCAGCATCAGAAATACTTCTGTCCTTGCAGCCCATCTGTAACCAAACTCACATGTCAACACATCATTTATCTAAAATGATGGTAACAAACTGTAACCAATACAGGGAGAGAAATGATCTTTTAAAGAAGTGATTTTACCTACAACCACACACATTAAAAATGGATTAGTCATAACTGCAGGTTTTTTTCAGGGCTCTGTTCCAAATCTGACTCTCTTGAATGGTTTCACTCTGTACTTCTGCATCTGAGTGCTTTCAGCTTAAGTTCAGCCTTAGCTTTCATTTCCCACAGCCTGTGATGCTTGTTTCAGGAAGAAGGAACAACCTCTTTGCAGTTGTTTCATTTTCCAGCCCAGAGCTGTGGAGATGTGTTGCAAGACTCACGAGATGGTCTGAGTCGAAAACAAACCCACACAGTGAAGCAGAGAGGGCAGATCTGCTCAGCCCCTGGAGTCAGCTGTTCTCTCCTTTCAGTCCTGTTTCCCTTAACATACTGTTCCACTCTTTCCACGCTCACCTCATGCTGCTTCCATTCAAGGGAAACAGTATGAAACTTCATTTTTGTATTCAGGAGGCCAGCGGGTACCCAGCTTCTGCTGCAGAAAAGCGGTCACGGTTCAGCTCCTGTTCCCTTTGGACGCTGCAATAACAACGGGGACAGACTTGCTGGAGGAGGCACAGCAACACCATGAGATCTGTTCACCTTCTTTCCCTTTCAGCCCCATGATGGTTTGTAGCTGTTGCAAAAATTAATACACGTTGAGGAGCTAATGGTATCCCTCCATCCCCCAAAAGGCTTGTTAGATATCCATCTTAAAGCACAGTGTTAGAGTAATATTGTAATTATGATTACTAGTGTGCACGAGTCCCAGCTTGAAAGCACGGGAAGCTGCCTCTTTGCAAATCACTACTGACAGCAGGCAAAGCCTTGGCTGCTGCCCCAGCTCAAATCTCCTTTCTCAATGGACAAAAGCTGTGAAGGCAGCAAAAATTCCTACCATAGACGAAGTCTAGAAGTGTACTGCAGGAATCTGTCAGCTGGTGCTTGTGAACAGACTCACACACTCCCTGTGTTTGCTAAAATCCTTGTTTTGCGTGAGGCTGCACAGCTACCTGAGGAGTCAAAAGCATCTGTGCATCTACTTTGTTATTCCTCCATCACAACTGTACCTTGGAGGGGGGTTACAGAGTTCTTCTCTACACAAACACTTTGAACCCCTCTGCTAAAGGCAACCAAACACAATTCATCAGTATCTGCATATAAGAAATGTGATTTTCAATAACTCAGGGGGATTTGCACTATCTACTTCCCGCGGCACTTCCTTAAAATCTACCTACTACGTTAAGCTATAAATAAACTAGAAACAGGAAACTGGAAGAGACTGGGTGGGACAAGGAATACAAGGAAGGAAGGAAGGAAGGAAGGAAAGATAAAATCATTCCAGAAAACCTAAATTAATTCTTTGCAATACTATGCAAATGCTTGGTTCTGCAATATCCCAGATACTGGCTTTTTCAGATAGTAACGAGATCATACAACTCCTTCTGCGCTTATGTACTGTAGAGTGGTAGAATCCTGTCGTTAAATTTGTCCTGATTTGCTGTATTTAGTCATTATTTATGAACAGCAAGTTTCAGCTCATGCTAAGCTTCCCTCAGCAATATATTCCTATGGTATTTCTAATAAAATACGAGAAAGTCTTTTATGCTGAGTAAAACATACACATGAAATTGAAGATTTGGTGGCAACATAAGGAACCTTAAATTCCCTTCTAGCAAAATCTCTGAGTATTTATGTAACAATCATGGCTAGGACAGTACAACAAAGAGGGAAACAAAATCAGGGTGGCATTGGTGTTTTCCAAGTACATGAGGTTTTCGCTGGAATTTCCCAGCAGCTGTAAACAACAAGGGAAACCTCCAAGTTCAATAAGGCAGAGAGTCACTTAGTTTGGCTGTGAGTGTATGTTCCACCAGAACAATAGAGTTGTTTCTCTTTGAAGAGAAACACTGCATTCACTGTTTAAATAGCAAAAGAGCTGTAAACACAGGGCTGGCTTTAAAACAAGCTTATGAAGAAAAGCATGAAAGCATTCTCATTAAAAAAAATGATTCAAACACACCTACTGTAACATTTCTGCAGAAGTCATTGCAATTCTCCATCACGCTCTATTTTTAGTCTATCTGGCCACACCATGGTCAACCCAAAAGGCCAGGTTCGATGTCACAGCATGACCACTTACCAAAACAGTGGTTCCTGTTCAAAAATGTCGCTTTTCTGTAACACAGGGGTTTCAGACATGCTTCAGGATACACAATATGACACAGTCAGTAGAAAGCAACTACCTTCCACATGGTAAGGCAATCAAATACCTTGTAACTGTGTGTCATATCTAACTGGCAACTACACAGGCACAAACCCCAAGTTATCCAAAGGCAGATCTAGAGGATGTTTGTTCCCCGCTTCAGTTATTTCCTTCCCTTTTCTCCTTGCAGCTCCTGGTGCCCCACAGAGAACGAATCACTCACTGCTTTCGTTGTTCTCAGGCAAGTTTGCTCTGCTTCTCCCTGCAGCTTTTCTGGATGTGGCAATGCATGAAAAACATTTGCAAACTGGGATTTCCAGGCTGAATAACGTCTAGAAAAGGATGCACCCATTCCTTCACTAAGCTGGGATGTGTGATTTTGTCCTTCAAGCAGTCTCAAGAGAGGTGCTGACAGTGAAGTCTGTAAAAAATGCTTTTGTTTTTGTTATTTGATGGGGTAAAAAAAGAGGACCAGCACCCCTCACTGTCAGTTATATTTGGCTGCTGAGTCCAAGTGTTATTCTGACATATTGCTAAATTCAAATTCCCTCCAAACTTCTTTCAGGACAGCTGGACTACAGAGCATAAGTAACTTAATGGCAGAGCATCCTCTTCCTTCCTTAGTCACTTGGGATTACAATCAGTTCCTCCATCACTTGTGGTAGTTTTCATTAATTAGCACAAATTTAGAGGAGCACCTCCTTGAAATAAATCTAACAGAAATAATGACATCTAATAAATTTCTTACTTTTTCCTAATAACTTTTCTTGCATTAGTAGGAGAAAAATAATGCCAACTGACTTCATCAGGCTGTGAGGATTGACCCATCATTTATAATATCCTTTAAAATGAGGATGTGTCATTTAAATGTTAGTCACATGAGTAAGCAGTGAGTCAATATTCTGCATATTAACTGAATGCATTTGCAGTGCTGGAGGTTTTCTGAAGCCTGCCAAGATTGAGCCATAACAATTTCTTTTATAGCTGGAGATCAGCCTGAAAGAAAGACCTTCCTAAGATCCAGAAGGTGAAGATCAGAGTCATATGCGCATTATCTCCATTCCACTAAATGTCAGCTTAGAGGAAAAAAAAAAAATCAGGGAGGATTGAGCAGGATGAAGGAGCTGTGATTACCTTTCAGGAAAGTAAATAAGGAAAATGAGATCACTGGTACCATAGTGCAATCTAAAACTTAATCCAAAACCTTCCAGTCCAAAAGACTGATCCATCAGTTTGTCTTTTTCAGAGACCAACACCGAGCTCTGAAAGTTCCTGTTAGAGACCTAAATATTGTTTGTGTCCCCTACAATTGAAACTTTATTTTATGCTGAATGTGATTTGTATCTGAGACATCAGACAGGGGATTCTGGATTCCTAACCCCAGTGCCTTCAGTGGTGTCAACCACTGCTAACACATAATAGTTTGCCTGAAAACATGAGCCTCCAAAACAAAACGTTTATATACGGATACAGCACGGATCTTGACAAATCTTTAATCTGTTTCCTCCTTCCTCTTCTCTGGACACAGAAGATACATTGTTACAATGAGGTAATTAAATTTACCCTGGGAGAGTGCCAGGAGATACAGATCTACTGACTTCTGTGCAGTACAAGACTTCACCAAGTGTATTTAAGCAATAGATACAACTTTCCCTCTGCTTTGGGCACTAGAATTTTTTTTTCCCCATTGTACTCTGCTTCATTCTGTATACACAGAATGGTTTGGGTTGGAAAGTACCTTAGAGTTCATCTAGATCCACCCCCTGCCATGGGCAGAGACATCTTCCACTATCCCAGGCTGCTCCAAGCCCCGTCCAACCTGGCCTTGGACACTTCCAGGGATCCAGAGCAGCCACAGCTGCTGTGTAACCTGTCCCAGGGCCTCACCACCCTGGCAGGGCAGAATTTCCTCCTAATATTATATTCTTAAAGAAGGTAACTCCAGTAACTCCGCGGTGTGCTCCCGGGAGCCAGAGCATCCTCCCAGCACTTCCACTCCACTCCCAGCCGCCCCTCCAGGGGCAGGAGCTGTCGGCAGAGGCCGGGAGTTCGCTTGGCCATAAAACCGACCCCATTCCCTCAGCCAAGGGCACAGCTGCCCCCGCCAGCCCCGCCGCTCGCTCCTGCCCTCAAACACCCACGGGCTGCGCTTTGCCGCCCGCTGGGCCCGTCGTGCTCCGCTGTGCCCCGCGGCAGCCGCACACTGAGCAGAGCCGTAATTAACGGCGGCACTAATTGCACCGGCAGGAGGCCGGCCCTGGCAGCCTATCCCGGGCTGCCCATCCCCGACATCCCATCCCGCGCAGCCCACCTCCGGCAGTCCGTGAGACACCGCCCGGTCCCGGCGCCGCTCCCGGTACCAATTCCGATAGCGGTCCCGGTCCCCATACCCAGTCCCAGTCCACATCGTCGTCCCAGTCCCCATCCCCGGTCCCGATCCCCATCCCCATTTCCGTTCCCATCCCTGGCCCCGTCCCCGTTCCCGTCCCGGTCCGGTCCGTTCCCCGCTGCCCTGACAACGCCGCCCGCCCTCACGTGCCCCCTCGGCCACGCCCCCTTCCCACGCCGGTCCATTCATCCCCCACCGCCTCCCCCCGTCACGTGACGCGGGCCCGGCGGGCGCTCCCGGCCGG
>NW_024581108.1:21479232-21562707 GCF_017639235.1 Corvus kubaryi | reverse complement strand
CCGCGGGGTTCCCCCCCCGCCCCCGGCCTCCTCTTCCTCCTCTTCTTCCTCCTCCTCCTCCTCCTCCTCCTCCTCTTCCTCCTCCTCCTGCCCCGCTCCCCGGCGCGGCCATGGAGAGCGAGGAGGAGCAGCACATGACCACGCTGCTCTGCATGGGCTTCTCGGACGCGGCCGCCATCCGCAAGGCCCTGCGCCTGGCCAAGAACGACATCAACGAGGCCGTGGCGCTGCTCACCAACGAGCGGCCCGGCCTCCACTACGGCGGCTACGAGCCCATGGAGAGCGGGCAGGGCCCGCCGGGCGGGCACGGCTCCCCCGCCGGCGGGCAGGGCTCCCGCGGCGGCGACGGGGACGGCGGAGGCGGCGGAGGCGGCTTCGACCCGCCGCCCGCCTACCACGAAGTGGTGGAGACCGAGGTGAGCTGCGGGCGGGCGGTCCCGGGGCGGCTCCGGGCGGTGGGAGCCACCGCAGCCTCCCCGCGGGCGGGGTCGGCCCGGGCGTGGGGCCGGCGGGACGTGCCCAGGGACCCTCCGTCACTCCCCGGGCCCGGGACTCCTTATCCGCCTCCATTCCCAGCCTGCCGCCCGCCCGGCGCGTTCCCGAGCCCGTTCCCTGCGATCCCTGCAAGGTGAAGCGCACCCAGGGTTTTCCTTGGCATTCCAGGAATGTGTGGCTACCGTAGGGCTTTGCTTTTCGCTCCCCCTCTTGTGCCTTCTTGCATAATCCCGGTGACTAAGGGCTGTCTATTTTTTTTAACTGTTTGCACAATGTGAAGGAAAGCGCAACGTGGGTATGACCTTAGGTACAGTTTTATTTGGATAAGCTGAGTGTAAGTTCTGAAATAGGAACGCAGTGAGGTCAAATGTTTTTCAAAACAGAGCTTTAAGTCATTACTTAGGGCTGTGATCAGAAATAAAACTGAAGTAGATAGAAGTACTGGAGAATGTCAGCCTTTCCCAGGTTCTCTCTTTCCTCCTTGTTTGCCTTTCTCTCTCTTCCATCCTCTTCCAGAACTCTGAACCCTTCAGCCAGCAGATACACTCATGGTGCTCTCCTTGCTCTCTGGAACAATCTTGTAGTGCTTTCCTATAAAGCCTTCTCCTCCTCTTGGTCTTTTTCCCAAAACTTCACAGAATGCTCATAAGAAAAGACCTAATTAGTAGTGTCCAGACTGTGGGACTCGTGGGGTGAGAACAGCAGAAAGCCCCCCTGTGTGATACCAGAGGGCCACCTTGCATAGTCTCTGTCTCAAAAAGTGGTCAAGAGCAGATGCTTAAGCTCATGAACAAAACCAGGGAACCTCATGTACCCTCCAAGGCTCCAGTGAAGAGTATCCTGAGGGTTTTCTGTGCCAGAGAAGTGCTCCCTTTCTGTGCACGCATGTGTACGTGTCTATAAATACATTCATGAAGAATCCATGGGCATATCAGGTGCGTAACTACGCTTGCACAGATCATCTGTATCCGTAGCCTCAGCATATTGACATCCAGTCCTGCGGAATAAAGATAGGTGATCCTGCTCACTGAGTTAACTGGGTTAGATCCTGAGCTCCTCTAAGCTGCTGGTGTGTGCTCGTGGAGTAAGCTGATCCGTGGGGTGGCACATGTGCTGCGCAGAAGCGGAGCCGCTGTTAAACTTCCCTGACTGAAGCGCCAGGGAACTGGTTTCTAACCTTTCCTATGTGAAGGATTGAGAGTGAACGAGAGTTCTTGTTGGCGTTTAGGTTGGATGTAGTTATAGTTGGGACAGTCTGGCTTGTCAGTGTGACATTTCGAGAGAAGCTGTCAGTGTAAACTTCAGAGAAGCACTTTCTTCCCTGCTCTTGTTCCCATTACAAATGGCACTTTGACAGCTCTCAGAGGATTCTCCCGCCCCCCCATTGTTTCATCCTGTATTTCTGATCAAATTTACTTAACTTTGTAATAGCTTCCTTTGCCACTCACGTTCTTGTTTGCTCTGACTTGTGTTCTTTTTAACCCACAGGAGGGAAGTCAAAACATTTCGATGTAGGTAAATCCCTCCACAGAGCAGGCATTTCAGAAGGATTGAGGTGTCTTGCTACATGAAACTTTATATAAGTTCATGCCTCAATTTAGTAATTGGATCCATTTGCATATGAGCATCTGTCAACTCCTGCACGTGTATGCAGAACAGTATTTTTGTAATAAAAGAGTTATATCTATAAAAATCTTGAGATTGGAATTGTTGCCTGTGCATATTTGTCTAACACTGCAGCACAACTTAACAGCTTTTGGCATACATTTTATGAGAGGGGGAAAGTGATATATGATCAGTCCTTGGGTTTTTTTATTCATCAGCTGTAATCTAGCATTACATTTAATAAGCTACAGCTATTCTTTAAGCAGTTAATCAGTAATTAATCAGGTTAATCAGTAGTTTTCCATTCAGCAGAAGCTTATGGCATATGAAGCTGTACAGAAAGCCGTTGCAGAAGCAGCTATATTATTCATTGTAGTCATACACATTATGGTGAAACATATTGTACCCCATGCTGTCTTGTGGTAATTCAGATGTTATTTCTGGTTTTCTTCCTCTCAGTATCATCTCTCTTTCTAACAGCTCTTCGAGTGTGTATTCTTCCTTCTCTTCATAATACCAGTTTTAACTTTTATTCAGTGGGGAGGAAATGGGGTGTTAGATTTTTGGATTTTATATATCAGCAGCAGGAGGTAAATCACAGGAGAAGAATTCCTAGAAATATTCCCCCAAGTAAAATGTTCAAGTCTAACACTTCCTGAACAAAAGTTAGGATTAGATGTTATAATTTAAAAATAGCAAGAATGCTTCAATCATTCTTCAAGACATGTGTAACAGGTCTGTACTTTGAATTTACATGCTTTTTTTGGCTGAGCACACTTTAGCATGCATATAAGAATAAGTGTATGAATGATTAAACACTTTACATTTTCCCTAATCAGTAATGAATCCATTATGTTTGCATATGCTTATTCGGTCTCTATTACATAATGTTAGAATCTGTTCAACATTCATGTGGATCAAAGAAAGGCTTGTCTAGTGGTTTTCTTTGAAAAGAGCACAGCAACCAGATACATATCATACTAGTTAAAACATGTTTTCTTTAGATAAGATAGTAAAAATCAGTATGAATCCTCTTTCAGTGGTCCAGACTGCTGGTCTTCAGGGCTGTCTGGAAGTCTTAAAGAAGCTTGAATTCGGAGTAACTGGCCCAGAAGCAAGATAGCTGCTGTGAGCTGGTCCAACATATGCCCTGTGCTTTCTTTCTGTGTGAGGCTTGAGCTGAAGATGTGCATAAATTTCAATTTCATTAGGTTAAAACTTCACTTTCAGCTGGCCAGTGTTTCCAAGTTGCTTCAGTTTTAGGTTGATGGCTGTGGTGTGCCTCTGGCGTTGATGCTGGTAGCATGACCACACTTAACTCATCAAAAGGAAAAGGCCAGACAAACTTGGAAATACAAAGGGGGCTTCAGTTCATTTCTGCAGTCTTCCTGAAAGTGCAGGAAGTTCAGCTTGAGGCTTACAGCTGATTTGAAGTTTTACCCTTCGTAGCACCAAACCACATTGATAGACTGAGGTCACCTGCTTTTCCAAGAGGTAACTTTGTGTGTTTGACATAACTTCTGTGTTTATGTCTGTTGACAGAAGTAAATCTTGCAATTTGGCAGGAATGTGGGATTTCTGTGTTGATTCCTTAGGCAACATGCAGATTGTCATGGTGTGATTCTGTGCTGAGGGAGGCGGGTGAGGGACGCTATGCTCATCTCTTCATCTGACTGACAGATAAGCTGTTTTATGAACTGCTGCTCTAAATCCTTTATAATTTAAGACAAGACTATAAATGAGTGCGATGACAATGTCTGTCAGTGTGTCCGTGAATTGCCACAAGTGCCACAATTGCTGGCTTTAGTGAGTTCTGGAGAAATGGGATGGAGAAGAGCAAGCTGAACAAATGTGGGGATTGTGACCAGAGAACTTGAAACTGTGGGGAGGGGCAGGTAAAAATATTAAAGATATACCAATAGTTTGTGTAACCTTCACTAAAACAATCTTAATTTGCTTTTAAAACAGCTTCTGAGAGCCATTACTATGACCTTTGGGCTAAATTGTGATGAACAGATTATATTACCCTCCGGCTATTCCTGTCCCCTTCAGCATGTGCTCTTTTGATTTATGTTTTTTTAGTTGAACTGGATCAAAAGCTCGTACATGCCAGATTTTACTAGGTAAGGTTTATAATAAAACTTGTCCAAGATTGCTTTTGAGGTGCTGTTTGACTGCAAGAGAAGGGATTTTGTGAAAAAGCCAGGCCGGCGACTGTAGTGAGTGCCAGTGCCAGGAACATTCTCACTAGTCATGCTGCAGAACTGTGGTGTTCAAACCCTACCTCTCCTCATTATTAAAGCTCAGGACTGAAAGCAGTTCTGCCACAGATGTGCTGTGTCACGGTGGGTGTGTAAGTTAACCTCTGGTTTAGCTTTTAATGTGTAAAATGAGGATAATGGGGTGTGCTTTATTAGGAGAACCATGGATGTTAGGCTTGTGAAGTTCTTTGATCTTTGAATGGAAGGAGCTGTATTTATTTAAAGACAAAGAAGGTATTTAGCCTCCAAGCAAATGAGATGGATTTCACGCTACAGTTCTGCACATTTAAAGTCAGTCTCCTCTCTTGTAAGTAGTCTTGAGCTTTGCAAAAGTGAGTATTTCTTGCATTCTCGTGTGGAAGTTTTACAGTGTGGCTTGTCTACGAATTGGCCTTGTAAAACAATTAAGCAATCAAATAAAGCTCTGTGGTGGATTCTGGCATCGAGGCCCTGGCTGGATGCCATCAGAATGTCAAGTGGAATTAGTATTTTAGCACTCCTGGTTTTCAGCATCACTGTTTTCAAAAATGAGTGGCCCTGGTGTGGAATCTCTTTTTATATTCTGATTCCATTAACACTTCCTTGAAAGCATTTGAAAGCAAATACTCTGGGTTTCATTCTTGATACAGCACAGGCTAATAGAGATGCTACATGAAGTTAGGGAAATAGGGGTGATACTGAGAGATGCAGCTGGTTAATTTTAAATGTAAGCTTTGTTTTGAATAACTCACGAAGTCATTATCATGTAATGTGATCGTTAGAGTAATTGCTGGATTGAGAGGAGCACTCTGTAATTACTGGTTCATTGGTGATGAAGGTGATGCCTGCAGGGTCAGTGAAGGTGGGAGACAGCTCTCTACAGCCAATTTCTCAGCTGGGCAGGAAGTCTCTCTGCTATAATGTCCTCTGGAAGCATTTTCTGGTCATCTGCCCAGTTTACAGTGCTATTCTGTGGCAGCTGTTTCATAAGGAAGTGAAATACTGAGGAAGAATGAGAATAAAAACAAATTAGCCAGTGTTAGAAGTTAATTCCAGCAAATCATTTGGATTGCTTTTGGATTAAGGAACAGTAGCTCTTTGTATGAGGAGGGCAAAGAGGAAGTGCCTGTTTCTTTTGTAAGCTTTTATTTTGAAAAAAACATGTATTTCTGCTGCTGTAGGAATAGCCTTTGGTATATATGTTTCAGGAGCCAAATGTAAAATTAATTTTAAAAGCCAGTGTTCCCACTGTTTCTTGCCACTTGATCCTCCTGCTCACTACTTTACGACAGTTCTGGCTTTTCTGATGCCCAGCAGAGAGATCTTGAGAGGCATTTAAAGATTTTTCCATATTAGTTAGTCACAATTTTGGAATTATATACTGTTGAAATCAGCTGCTTTGTCAGTTCTGGTTTCTGGCTCATCAGTGTACATCTGTAGAACAGAAGTACAGATGAGTGTTTAGCAGCAGTATTGAATTAATTTTCCTTTCCTTTCCTTTAGTGACCTTTGGTCACTAAAACATTACATTAAATACTTTATATAGTGGTTTTTGCAGCACTTCTCTATTAATTCCTGGTGTTTTGGCAAAGGGAGATATAAGTATTGACTTAATTTTAAGTACTGAAGTGTTAAGCGTTTGTGATTCATTGTTTTATTGTTTTAAAGCACAGTGTTTATCTGATACCACACCAAGTTATTCTGAGTTATTTGGGAACAAGCATGAGGTTTTGTGCTTATGAAAACTCAAGGGCTGGGAGGAATAACGGTGTAGACTCCGAGTCTGGCTGTTTGTAGTTACACTAATGGAGTAAGTTTTTAAATATATCTGCAGACAATAGTGAAAAAACATGGAAGATAAGTGTTTTCCTTGGTTCCTTATGAATGGCATTCCTAACAGTGCTTTCCATGACTTCTTCCTCGCCTACAACTTATCAGACTTCAAAATACGTTGCCAAAAGTGGTTGTAGTGAATCTGCCTCAGATTTCACTGAATACTGTGGTAATAGCAGTATAAAAGGGCAGAGAGGCTCCTTGTATTTTCAAAGTTAAACAGTGGTTTTAATTCAAGTGCTATTTTTACAGAGCCTCGGTTGTTTTGTTTTGCTGTGACGCTCAGGACTATGTTTATCTCTGAACAAGTAGGCAAGTACATCAGGGAGTATTGCCTGGTAACATCACACCATCACCCTGGAAATCAGGGAAAGAGTACAACCCATGTTTTCAGAAACTCTGAGTTAATTTCCAGCTTTGCTGAATTTATTTTTCGAATTCCTGTTGTGTTCTTATTAGCAGTCTTACACATTTCTTGGTTGTGAGGGGTGGGGAGCAGAGGAAAGGTGGAGCCATAGGGTTTTTGTGGTTATAGTTTGTTATAATCCTTTACAGCTACTAAGGGTTTAGTCTAAACATGCATCCTTGATGGTGTCCTTGTGCTACTCTCACTTAAGGTCAGTGTCTAAAACTTCCTGTGAGAAAGTTCACTAAATAAATTGGGTTTTTCTTAGGGCATCTCTGTGATAGGGTGAGAGTCCAGATCAACTTCAGTTAGGTGGAGTCTGTAAAGGAGTTAGTAGTAGACTGGTATCATTCTTTTATATTAGCATGACAAAATGCTAGCATTTTTTTCTCATGACAAGACTGGATTTGTTTGTGTGAAGTAGTCCATAGTAAAAATTTGAAGAGCTTCATTTCTATGAGAAAAGAACAAAACAAAACATCTGTGTATCCCACCAACAAGCTTATGTTCTCTTAGCAGAACATAAATAACAAAAAACATTCCTATCTGTTGCTGCATTTAAAATTTTTGCATCCAGATGTTTCTTTGGATGAAAATTCAGGGGTGAGATGCTGTATCTCTTTAGGACTTAAAAACTGTGACAATACTTTGCAAGTAAATGCCTGTTTGTCAGTAAAACATTCAGGAAATCACAGTGGGTTTTCTTATTGCCAGATAAGAAACATAATGTGGAAATTCCCTACATGACACCATTTTTTGAGTCTTATTGATACTGACATTCACAAGAGGATACCAAGCTTGCTCTTAGCAATGTGGGTCCAATGGGTTTGATCTGAGTGCAGGAACAGGCAGCTAGGAAATACTCCAATTTTGTTCCCACATCTACCACTTAACAAGAGTTGAAAGTTCTTTAACCTTTTGGATTACCAGTTTATAAATAGAAAGTAGGTTATAGGTATGAAAATGTGACATTTTTTTTAAACAGTCAATACCTTGTTCTTCGTGTTCATGTGTAAGTGCAAGGTGGTAGCTTTGAGTTGTTTGAAAGGCTTTGAATTGTTACCTGTCTTTTTCAGTTCTGGGTAACAGAATATCCCCCTTTTAGGAGTTAATTAAAAGAAGAAAAGGTTTGACATCCAGACGTGAAAGTAAAAGCTGCTTTAATCAATAGTCTGGCAGATGGAGGGACTGTCAGGTCATGACTTCAGGATTCATAGCTTCTCCCACAAATTGATGGGCACAGTACATCAGAGCAGAGAAACGCTCTATTTTTACGGGTATTTGATGTATTTCTCTCACCTTGCCTCCACCTGAGCATTGCAGTGCTCTGCAAACACTTGTGTGTGATGCATCAGTGCTGTGGCAGAGGGGAGCATCCCTGCTGACACTTTGCAGCTGGGGAAGCTGAAGCATTGGGAAATTGATTTCTTTATGTTGACTATGTCTGTGATTAAAAACTGAAAGGTGGACCTAAAATTTTTGTCTGCTAGTTCTGGCTTTATGCATTTTTTTTTCCATTACTGCTTTTCAGAGCAGTTAAACTTTGTCCTGTTTGTTGGTACATAGTAACAAGGTTTTGTGGTTGTTCTTTTTAACAGTGCAATGAAACATCAAAAATCTGTTTTCTTGGCGATAAAATGATGGTTATTTTGTGAAAGTCACTTATTAGAGAGGCATGAGGTGGAGGTAACTGCTTGGTCTGCTGGTGTCTTGGTCTGATCCTGTTGCTTGTTGAAAGAAACGTGACTTTGGGGGTTTGTTTCCTAAGTTATACTAGATTCAAGAGCACATAATGTGACTTAGCTGTGGTGATAATAGATTCTGTTGGTAGCCTCCTATCAAAATCAAATTAACTAATTAAAATCATAATTTGACTGTAATTTCATTACTAAGGCTGCCAATTAGAATTAAAACAAGTCTTAAACTCCTTGTTATTTTATGTAAAGTGACTGGTATGGGAAGTGTCAGTGGCTTCAGTTAAGCAGTGTTTGATGAGTTAATTAGCTGGATACTGCATGAATGAGTTCTGAAGCTTTAAACTGTGACCTTTTGGCAATTAAAGTTAATTCATATTTTACTTTTTGTGCTAACCTTTGTTCTGTGTTACTCTTCAATAGAAGGTTTTATGCTACAGATTTAAGCAATGCTTTATTGATCAGATGTTGAACAATTTTTGTTTATTAAGCCTTGCAAGCAACTCTGGGAAGTGCCAGGTCCCCAGAGAGGGAAGCTTAAATCAGTGCTTGAGCCTGTTCCTGTGAGGATATTTCTCCTGGGAGCCTGTGTGTGTATGTTTAGCCATAACAGCATTTTCACACCTTGAAAATAAGCCAGAAGAGTCAAGACTGTTAGAATGAGGGGATTTTCAGGGCTTTTGTGCAATAAGAGATATATCAGAAGGCATGGAAAACTATGTTAAAGGTTTTCTGGTCTCAGTATTTCAGCTGCAGGAATAGTCACAGATTTGTGATGTGCATCATGACTTCCTACTGCAGAAAAGAGTGATTCTTACAGCCTTTTAGACAGTTTATCTTTGGATGACCCATTAGTGACCAGGAATGGGGTTGGGGTTTTTTTTCCTTTTTACTATTCTATAGAAGAACATCCCTATAAATCCTTATCATGTCGGAGGCCAGTCCAGTGTTAAGTCTGTCCAGCCAGAATTGCAGAGTCCTGAGACAGGTCATCCTCAACTAGCAGACACCATTCTGAAGTCACCTATCTGAGGGGAGGGAGATAGTTCTTTTAGTATCTTCATTTATAAACAATTTACATATATAAACAAGCAAACAAACCCCATGTAATTCCCCAAAGACAGGATTCAGAAATTCACCTTTTGGGAGGCTGATGTGGCCTTGTATCCTATTTACTTTCACATGTACAGTAATTTTTCTTTTAAAGCTTTTATTTCCTCCATGGACCTTTGTCTGTAGAGTTTGCAGTGACAGTTCCTGAGCTCCTCAGTTACAGGGCATTAATTGTGGATACGTGTTCAGGGCTGTGTTGCATTTGTGAATGTCAGCAGAGCAGGTGAATTCTCCAGGCTGTGTTGGAGTGAGATCTGTGTGCAGATCACCAGCCAACATAAGATTATGCAAGAACTGAGCTGACATTTCACCTTGCTGTAGCAGCTGCTGGTAATAAACCCCACACTTTAAAGAGCAGTGCCCAAATTGATTAAAAAATGTGTGGTGAACAATTTGGGGTTTTTCATGTGCAGAAGGACACTAATTGTGAAAGAGGAGCAGTAAGTCTTTAAAGAGACTGTTTCTTGTAGTAGATTTGTTGTAAGAAACACGACTCAGTCTGCACTAAGATAATGTGAACGTAGCTGTAATCTCCCAGAAATGCAGAGTGTTAAATTTATTAGTGGTTTGAAGGGGAATTTGGGTTTTAAACTGCCTGGGTGTGTATTTGAGACTGTCACAGGTTTCACAGTAGCTGTGAAGCTATGTGGATGTGATGTGTTCTAAAATTAATAAATGAACTTGATGCTTTCTGCACATGGTTTTAGTAGCAGAGCACTGTCAAGCAAGAAGCCTCATTGCTTCTTAATTCCTGGAATGTGCCAAGAGCATGCTCCTTCAATGCAAGTAGTTCTCATTACTAGGGCAATATTCCAAATACCACACTCATTTTTTTTGTGGAAAACCATCTTGTCACTGCACTGTTGGTAGCAATAGTCCAGATGTGTTCTAAGCATAATTTATGACAATGGAAGCTGAATGTACAGTGAAGAACATGTATTATTTCACTTTCCATATGAATTTCTGTGTCATGGACCCTGGCAATCACTTGCACGGAAACAGGTAACTAAAGAGCAGCATGGCTTGGATGCAGATGGGAAAGCAGAACAACAAGTGGAGTTTTTCAGCTACAGCTGAAGGTCTGCATTGCTGTTCTGCATCTCTTAAGATACCAATTGCTATCGCTGCTTTTATTTGGTGTGGACACTTTCCTCCGGGGAATGAAGCAACTGTAGCTCTGTATCTGACACATTTGTTGAAATGTTGCTTTCCTTGGCTACAATTCGAGGCTGAACTGTAGTCATTGAACACCCAGCAATTGGGTGTTTATATTTTACTCAGTCTGCCTTTTTTGTACTAAAAGTTTGTTCCTGTTCTGTTACTGTGAGGACACTTTCTTTATAACTGCACATTGTTTTCTGTAGGAAATGGTTTTGCGTTCTGCATGGATGTTCTTTACAGAAGCTGTATAATTAACAGTTTAATTCCTAAAAAATGCTTCTAAATAATTTCAGTGTCTTTTCATTTAGACCTTCAAATATCTCTTCTCCAAAACCTGAAGTATTTAAACAGGGCATGATTTGCTAGGTGGGAATTACATTAGGCTTCCATGCACAGCGCTGGATCGGGTGATGACAGTTTCAGAAGTACAACTTCCCATAAAGACAAGCTGAGAACTAAATGTGTAGTAGGGAGTTGGAAAAGGTGGCACTTTATTTCCCAAACACTGATGTGTGGTTTTTTTTAAGCACTGTTCTGTGTTCCGTTCCTATAGATTGTACTGCTGCTCTCAGAACCTGTTAGTAAGTCCAGCCCGCATGTTGTCCATGAACTTTAAAGGTTAGGCTCTATACGATTGCTGTTCCCTTGGCTTAATATCTTTGAACCATTATGAAAGTGAATGACACATTTACTTTTTTTAAAACAAGTCTAATCCTACAAGTAGCAAATGCCGTGAGAGAGCTGGAAGCACACTTGTGTGCATACATTGATTCTGTTCTTTGTATACCATCTCCTCCAGAGTTCAGTTCTTCTTTTGGTTTATTCCTTTCTTGTTTTTCCATTCACTTTCCTGACACTGTCTGTTTTTTACTTTCAAATATGTTTCCTGCCTTCCCTCCTTGTCCCTGGCTTCTCTCTCAGTGGGATCTTGTTACCATCACTGCTCTTGTTTTCCACTGTCTCCAGTAGTGGCTCCTGCTCGCTGCCAGGCCTGATCCAGACATTCTGTCCTTTCTCCTGCTGGCTTTGCCTGCTGTTGTGGAGGCAGGGAAAGGTAGTCCATGTGAACTCTTTGACACATTGGGTAGCTGGCATCTATGGGAGGTTAAAAAATAAACAAAAGAAAATAAATTAGTAACTTGTCTACTCTTTCTCTGGTGCTGCTGAGGCAGTTACCTCATATGGCACTCAGTGGAGAGCAGGGGGTAATTCTGTGTCCTATACACAGAAATAGCTGCTCTTCAGTGGCATTAGCAGGAAACCTGTAAAGCTTAGCTGCAGTCATTATGACTTCAGGAGAAGGACAATTATATTACCTTGTTGGACAGCCATATTTGATGTAGATTTTTCTTTGGATTACTAGTTAGTAAAAGAAAATCCTGATGTACTGAAACAGTATCCTGTATTTCTAATGTGGTGGGATGAAATGGACTTCCCTTAGAGTAAACTATTCCCATATTCTGCATGAGTTGTTAAACAGAAGATTAATACACAGATCTATGGAGATCAAAATTTGTACTCTACAGTCTCACAAGGGCTGGAAGTACTTATCACCTGGCTCTAGGATCTGATATCCTATGGAACCAGATTTGCCTCTTAAATAGGCAATTAGTTATCAATTAGTTATGTAAACATAGTAGTTATCACCTACACGAAATACATCAAGGTATGTAATCCCTTCAATTCAAATTGAAATATTAAATTCTACTTTGAAAAACACGAGCAGCCTCAGGGTTGAGAATTTGACATGCTTGTTACAAGCACAGCTGCCTTTTCTAAACCCTTTAATGTGCCTAGGAAACTGTGTCACTTGAACTTTTTTTTTTTCGCCCACAGAAAAATGATGAAAATGGGAATTGCTCTGGTGAAGGGATTGAGTTTCCAACAACCAACTTGTATGAACTGGAGAGCAGAGTTTTGACAGATCACTGGTCCATACCCTACAAGCGGGAGGAGTCTCTAGGCAAGTGCCTAATTGCATCCACCTACCTGGCAAGACTGGGTAAGTTCCCTTTCACAAATACACAGATTATCTGTTCAGAGGGTGTCACAGACAGAATGTTGGGCAGTTGTGTCTTTTGCTTTAATCTTGCTGCTGTATACTTGCACCCTGCTCAACAATCACATCTCTGGGAAAGTGGTTAACAGTGAACTGTAAAAGCAACATTGATCCCTTTTCTTTCTCTCTAAAGTAATTTGTTTGCTTAAGTTTTTTTTCAAAAAGTGGCACACATGTTTCTTTATGTTCTAATGATTCAGGGAATTACATCTTTTCAGAGCTAAATTACTGACTCTTTTTTTTCCTTGTGCTGGTTATTTTCCATTCATAAAAACAAGCTGTCATCTCAATCCCTGCTGTACCATGCTTGTATAAGTGGTTGTTTTTCCCTGGTGAAATGCTTACATTGCATTAGATCTGAATTTGGCTCTTCTGTATTCTGTACTTTGGATGGGGTTAAGAGTGTTACGGAGGCACCACACCCAACAACTGATGTATAATGAGAGTACAAGATAGTTTTTCAGTCACGCCTGATGGCAGACTAAAGAAATGTTGTAGTCTCTTGGAAGAATAGAAGTTAAGTGGTTCTGGTTTGCTTCTTTGTTTCCAATCCATGTTAAAAGGCTGTGCTTTCATTTGGTTTTGGAAGGAGGCTGTGAAGTATCAGTAATGTATGAATTGTAAACTCTGAAGTTTACAGGTTACTTATGGTTCTAATAATGCTTGAAGAAGTTGTAAAAGGTGTTGGGAAGTGAATTCTTAGTTCTGAAAGTCAGGTTCTCTCGACCCATGCTTTTTGTGGCTTGAAAAGCATGCTAGTTATGAATGAACAGTAGCACTTTTATGACTGCTGGTTTGGATTGGTGTTCCCAAAAACTTGCAACCAGGTCCCTGAGGTCATCTTAAAAAGTAATTTTTTTAAAGTACTGTTCAAAAGCACTCTCCTTTCTGTAAAGGTCTTTCTGATTCCGATGAGAATTGCAAGAGGTTTATGGACAGATGCATGCCTGAAGCATTTAAAAAGGTAAGTAGGCACAGTAGGCCAGTTCAGTGTTTCTTTGCATTGTTCATGGTAGAAAAAGTGTTTTGTAATCCCGACTTCAGGCAGCTACTAAGTGGGTTCTTGGATTAAAATCACACTCAAATTACTTTCCTAGGTTAAAATCGTAGAGATTTAAATCATACAAGGTCCCAGTTCTGTAACTGGCCAACTTTAGCACATAAGTAATTTTCTTTTTTTTCTTTCCCTTTCAATGAAGAGCCCTGTAGTAATTACCAGAGCCCAAAGAGAGGTTTAGAGACCCTTGGATATGGCCATTAGTGGCAAGTTCATGATCAGGTTTCCATTAACTGTTCTTTCTCTTATTTCTTCAGAGGGTTGCTAAATTCTTTTCACAGTCCATTTAGAATTTTATCTTTCACCTCAGTTTTTAATGCCCTGTGTTTCTCTGGGCTGTTGTGAATTTTCTCTCTAGAGCTTCCCAAAATAATTGGCTTCCCACTATTCCATCCACTTCAGGTGCTGCCTAAATTTCCTGCCCAGTTTTTAGACCATATGTATAAGAACACATACATACCCTTTAAAAAGTTACTCTGTCCTAGTGTTAAAATACTGAGAATATGATTATATTTAAGGAAGGTAGAAATTCAAGGGAAAAAATATTTTTTCATTTAGTTATCAGAGTACTAATCTTACATGCAATAGTTTTATATCACTTGGTATTGTTTGCATAAGAAATAAGCAATGTAGATTGTTCCTCCAGAAGGATAATCTGTAGAAATCTAAGTTCAGGATGTGCTGAATTACAATTTGCTGAAATATTTGCAAGAAACTCGATTAGTGGTACAAAAAGTAATTGTATTTAAACTATTAAGTTTTTTTATCTGCTTCTGTTCAAATACAGCAGAAATTAAATGAAGTTTGCAGATGGCAGCCAAGTGTCCTTTATAAACAACCATGAAACCAGATTTAAAGAACATGTTTCAGTAGGTGGAAGCAGCACTAAATAACTCTCTCTCCTGGTACATGTGCTTTGTTTTCCAATAGAAGATGCTCAGGAAGTGTGAATTGGTAAATGGTTACCTTAGCTGAATCAGTGCAGCTCTGTGGCTGCCTGTTTCAAGATTTAATAGTTGTGTGTTCAATCTGCAAACAGATTCATTTCATATTAGTTGTTCTTTGCAAAGGTTACGGTCTCTACTAGTGCATGCAAATGGAAAACAGTTTGATAGATTTTATTTTCTGTCATAAACTGTGATTTAAGGTGTTCTGCAAAATTACGAATTGAATTAACTCTTAAGCCATTAGTGCAGAAAGAACATCTGAAAAACACACCAGACAGTCATGAGTGCCTTCCAAGGAAACATTTGCTCTGAAAACAGTCTCAGGAGCTGATAAATTTCTCCTGGTTTGTGATTGTGCTCAAACTTGTAAAAAAAATTACTTTTTTTTTTTTCCTTGTTAGCTGTTGACATCCAGTGCTGTTCACAAGTGGGGAACCGAAATCCATGAAGGAATCTACAACATGCTCATGCTGCTGGTGGACCTGGTTGCAGAAAGAGTAAAACAAGATCCCATTCCCGTGGGCCTGCTTGGTGTGCTTACAATGGTATTTGACTCTCTGATGCAGTTTCTAATACCTGGGCATTTGGCGTTTTGTGTTTATGCAGCTGATGCTTTTTCCAACTGTGTAAGTTGTAAGTCATTGTCTTAAAAACTGCAGCCATTGCTTGCTGCAGATACTTAACATCCAGTATGGAATTCAGAGGGGTGGGTGCTGTTCAGAACTTCTGAAAACTAGCAGTTTTTAAAAAAACCACGTTTTTGTCACTTTGCTATTTATGTTTTAGAACTGATACTTTGAGTTCAGTTCTCTGTTTTATGGACCTCTGGCTCATGTGGTTATTGGATATTGTCCATACAGAATGGAAGCTTCAAAATGCTTTATATGGTGAGAAGTGAGAGGCAGGAGCAGGGAGCTTGTGTTCAACTTTATTTTTTTGCTAGATCTTTAACTGTCAGCCAGGAGAATGCTCAACTGAAACAGTCAAATGTTATCAAGATAAGTTTTGAAACTGGCATAAGCCACCTGTTCATTGCCATGGGCTTTTTTTTCAAGGCGTTTAATCCCGACAATGAATATCATTTCAAGAATCGAATGAAGGTGTGCCAGAGAAACTGGGCAGAAGTCTTTGGGGAAGGGAACATGCATGCTGTCTCACCCATATCCACTTTTCAGAAGGTAAGCATGGCCATGCCCTAAAATCTTATTTTAGGGTGGATGTCTTTGTTTCAGATAAGATTGTTTGGTTAGTAGGTATTTATCACACGAAATTTAAATATGTCACCAAGAATTTTAGAAAATAGATGTTGAGTATGTGTTGATCTGTAGACATTAATTTGTGCTCTCAAATTGTTCTGATGCCCTGTTAAAAGCTACATTTAGAAGTGGATGTACTTTCATGTCTAAAGTAGCACAACAATCTGTGTGTTGCTTTAGACATGAAGCACACAACGGGTAGATCTGTATTTCTAAGGACTGACATCTGTTTGGTTGTTGAGTGCGAAATGACCAGGATAACTCCAAGTGTTCAATTCTAGCAGAGAATTTGTGCTTTTCTGACAGCCAAGGATAAAATATCTTCAACTCAGACACACTGGCAAGGAGGCAGTTTTTGAGGTTTACACTGTCTTGTCACAGTTGTTCCACATGAGTGGGTCCAAAACAGCATCAATGGAGTTGATTTCTCCTTCAGGAAACAAGTTTGTGGCCACAGAAAGAAAATCCTACATCTGCTGCTTTGGGAAAGGTGCTTTAGTAATGTTCCACACTGCTACAGTGCTGTAAATACAGTTGAGTGTGAGTCAGCAGCCACAGCGTGATCTGTTGCCACAGCACATGGGCAGTGATGTCAGGCAGAGTCCAAAACAGGATGATGCTCATGAGAACCAACCAGAGCTCCAGCTACACTTAGTAAAGGAGCTGTTACAAGCATTGTTTTTTTTGTGTAATAGTACATCCATTTGAGGTGGGGGCTAATGGGCTGAACGTGTCTGTCCAAATGTCTGTTTCAGAAGACAAATGTTTAGCATTGATGTTGCAGCTGCTAATTTGTTCATGATCTTATTGTTCAAGGAACCTCACGGGTGGCTGGTGGATCTGGTAAACAGGGTAGGTAAATGTAAACCAGAATTGTTGTTTGTCACTTGAATTCATTGGTCTTCAGAGATAATTTCTTCTCCCATCCCCCACCCTGCCCTGACTTGTTTTTTCACTCCTCACTTTTCTGACAACCACAGAAAAATAGTCTGAGATTTTAATCCTGCCTTGTAAAATACAGCTTGTTGAGTTGCTGCCTTCTCCCTTGGGCACCTTTACCCTAATGTGGTATCTATGACTAGAGGAATTTGAGAGCCCAGCTGAGGCTGCAGTCAAAGGTCCCCCAAGAAAAAGTGGCAGTCCAGTCAGCTGTTGCTGTATGTGGTCTGCGTTTCCTCCCTATGTCCATTTTTACTCAAGACAGAGTTTCTAGTTTGATGTTTAAACTCTGGTGCCATGTGTAATTGCATTGCATTCCCCCGTGTACCCCTGAACTCCCATGAAAATATAAAGCTTCTTTTGGATGGGATGTTCCATGGTAAAGGACACTTGTTGGCATCTCAGGAACTGTCAGTGGAGTATTTTCTATAATCTCTTATTTAAAAGATAAGATACTGTTGTTCACTATGTAATGCTGATTATTTTCTTTCAGTTTGCAGAGTTGGGTGGATTTTCAGCAATTCAGTCCAAACTCAATTCAGAAGATATTGAACTTGGGGTAAGTCCATCTTGTGTCATGAGACTTTTCCCTTTCCATTGCACCCTTCGTGGACAACCAGCAAAGTCCCTTTTGGCAGTGCTTTTTACCTTTTCTTTGGTACCAGAGCAACACTCCCATAGAGCCCTGGAGAAGTGCTGTCAGGCTGGAGGTCAAATGAGGTTATACATAAGAATCCTGACTGAAAAGCAATTGAGACTTCACAGAAAAGAGGAGAAATTAGTGTACCTTTCTGCTAGCATTCAGCCTTCTGGTTAGACATCAATCAAAGTAGTTTCATTGTATGTTCATCAGTATGTGCCTGGTTTTCTGTTTACTGCACCCATAGCTGCATTTAGCTGCAAGTGAATTGACTTCTGTCATTTATTACAGAAATTGCTGTTTAAGGAAAAAAATCCTTAGGAAGACAGACAGTGTCTAATCCTAAACAACTTTTTAGGAGCTGTGTCTTAAAACTGACTGGTTCAACAGAGCTAAACTATTTTTAGTGATGAAGTCTAACTTGGTTAGTTTTAGCTTCCTAACCTATATTCAGGAGACTTCCAATTCTTTCAAGCTTTGGAGAATGAGGAGGCTAAAGGAAAACGATGTCATGTGGAAGCTTGTCCCCCAGTAGAAAATCAGTCTGCTTTCAGTGACATGCCACTTGGAGAGAATTCAACTTTTTTTCTTGGGATATTGATGTTTTCTGCTCTATATAGAGATAGGTTCATATGGGAGCTTGACAGAAGAATAAGGAAAAACTTGATTTACATCCCAGTCCTGTAACAGAAACTTTGACTTGACTTTGTTTAATGATTAATAACTGCTTGCTTAGGAAGGAAATCTGGGTCAATGTCACTTAATTTGGGCCTTGGATTGCACTGCTGCACACTCAGTTCCACAATTCTTGATCCAATGTGAAAAGAAACTGATTTTGATGTTATTTATTGGCAAACAAATACCTTTATACATTTAATTTCTTGATGATAGATACCACTTTAAAATCATGCTTTGAAGAGATCTTGACATGTATATGACACATTTACAAAAGCTTTCTCCCACATAATGCTTTGGGAAAAAAAATTGCCATATGGCTTTAACCTTAAATTTTGCATTCACACTTCTGATTGCTGTAGAGAGCAAGCAAAATGTGATATGTTCCTTTCCGTCTGTTTATTTCTGTGACTGAAACAGGATCTGTCAGAGAACACTGAACAGAGTGATGAGAGGACCAAGATTAGTGAAAACTGGGAAGGCATTTTTTATTTCAGACAAAAATATATAACACATACTGCATGCCATGTATAATATATAGCACATACTCTACTGTGTGCCATAGAGTAAATCTTTCTTAAACCATGTGTTGTAAAGGACTTGCACACCAAAAACAGTTGTAGCAAATGACTGGAAATGTATGATGAGATAAATAATACTTGTTCACCTTCATTTGCCTTTTAAGCTATAGGTTACTAACCATGAAAAGATCTCTTAAATATGCACCTAAATACTTGCTGTCTTTCTTTCAGGCAATCTCTGCATTAGTTCAACCATTTGGAGTTTGTGCAGAATATCTTAACTCTTCTGTAGTACAGGTAAAATGTCTTTGTTATGACTTATAAGAGGACTGAAAATTCATTTCCAACTGTGTTGGTGTGAAACTGGTGACTAATTTGAAAAGCATTCAAACCTCACGTTGCAGAAAGTACAAGAACCATTTTGAGCATATTGAGGTGTTGAATAAGGGGCTCAGACAACGTTCAGACTCGTTTTCCAAGCAATGATCTATAGTCATGTATCTACATCTGTAGCAATGAGAAGCTTTACCACTGTCACTAGTAAGCTTCATCAGTATAAACCATGTGGGAAAAGAATCCAGCCTGATGGATGGATTTTGCTTTTAGTTTAACTTCCTGGCTGAGATCAAGCACATGGATATGAGAGTTTACACTGCAAAAATTGTGGTACAGGCAAAAAATTCACCAGGATCTCTTTGTATGTGCAAATGTACTCCAGGCTTCATACCTGCCCTCACCACCAAAAAAAACTATTGACTTAAGTGACTGAAAGATTTTATTTGAAGAGGATGTAGTTTAGAATCCCCGGGGAGTCAGAGAGGCACATGCACCTAATAACTACTGCATTTTTAGAGGGCTGTTGGTCTGTCTCTGTGCAAACCTGCAGTACAGTGGTCTGAAATGGGTTCTTAATCTAATTGCTTTTTCTTTTCCTGGACATAGCTACCAGGATAGTTTTATCTTTGTTGTAGGTCTTGCTTTATCTCTAGGTTAATGGTAGCTTTCAGCTAAGTATTTCCTTTTTGCTGCAGTCATGTCTTTCGAGTAATTTTATTGATTTCAGGAAACATTAAAATGATTGTCATGCCTTTTCTCACATTCTTTAGCCCATGCTGGATCCAGTCATTCATAAAATGATTAAATATGTACAGAATGTAGAAGAGAAGGACTTGAAAGACAAGGTAATGTTTTACATATTAAATATTTAGGAAGAACTTCCTGCCTGTCTTGGAAATGCTGTCAGTGTAAACTAGAACAATAGCTTTCTTTTCACTGGCAAGAATGCAGCCTGTTCTAAATTCTGACTGAATGACATAGATGAAAATGCATTTACCCAATTCCATTCTATATGCTTTTCGGTAAATATCTGATTTATGACCTTTTTAAAAAATATTTTGCTGCTGTTGCTATCAATTTTTTGGTTTTGTTGGTCCCCTTGGGCAGCATGCTGAATGCTCACTTCTCTGACTCAAAGATATTTACTGTCTTGCAGTCTGTTAAATTCATATTACTGTTGCATTAGCTGTTTGCTTTTGAGAATTTGGTAGTTGTTGGTAAAGTGTCTGTGTAACTTGTGGCTACTTCCTGCATTACCGTGAATTTGGCCTTCAGTTCTATTAAATTGTGTTGGCTTTTAACTTAGATTTAAGTTGTTAATTTTGAACAGGAAGGTATTCACAGGTTGCTGAACCAAAAGAGAGCAATTTACTGTACCAAACTTGCAGCTTTAACCAAAGGTTTTATTGCCTTAAAATTTCTAGTGTACAAGTAATACTTTCAGATGTACCAGGTGCTGTGTTTTGATTCAACAGTCTGGTCACTAAACCTACTCTTTGTGAGTCACTGACATCTGAAGCAGAATAGCAAAAATACCAATGCCTCTATTTGTCTCTTTCTTGTTGTTTTGTTTCCAACAGAGACTGGTGAGTATCCCTGAGCTCTTGTCTGGGATCAAACTGCTGTGTATGCGCTTCCAACCTGACCTGGTCACGGCGGTCGATGACTTGCGGCTGGACATTCTGCTGCGCATGTTGAAATCCCCCCACTTCAGTGCAAAAATGAATTCCCTCAAAGAAGTAGGTTGGCTTTTTGTCTGTCTCTGTGTGCACACAAGAGCTTGTGCTTGGGTGGGATGGGTTGTTAATAAGCCACTGAAACCACAGCCTGAAAAAAGAGATGGCGCAATATTTCCTTGCAAATTGTGTTGCCTTAGCAAAAGCTCAGTTCAAAATTAACACCAAACCAAGTTAATATGACAGGAGTGGTTAAAATTAGTAGCCACTGCAAGGTCTCCCAATCAGACACAGTTTGAGAAGTGCACGAATCTAAGAAGTGCAATTTTAGATTGATTTATAAGCACTGGTCTATGCTATTCATTGACTATTCACTCCTGGATAATCCTGAGCATCCTGTGGCATATCCCTTTTTTCTCCTTTTGTTGAGAGGAAATGAAAAAAAACCCAAATGGGACTTAAACCTATATTGATGTCTTAGTCCACTCATATCAGGTCATTGCAATATGTAATTGTATTTTTTATTATAGTTGCCACTGTATAGTTGTTGTAATGTTTGAGTCCATCCTTTCTGCTTTTTTCCTTTATTTATGAGAAAATTGAGATGTTAAACCTCACTGCTGTTTGGTTCTTAATCATAAATTCTGTGTATCCGTGGTGAATTTATAAAAGTGCAGCTTTTGAAGATTTTAGCAGAAATGTGCTCTTTCTCCCTAGAGTGAGGAGCCTGTATCAGTTCAGTACTGGATAAAAAATAGGACACTGATTTGAGTGTAACAAGCAGAAGCCTGAGATAACCTACTTCTGGCATATCTGTAGAAAAATACCTGGCAGCACAGGCCAGCTTTTCTGTGTCAGACTGAGAATAAGATTCTGCTGCATCAGAGACTGATGACATGGTGTTTCTGGTTAGGAGTTTGCCTTTAAACAGCTTATTGAAAAACAAAACAGAAAAACAAACAAGAAAACCAACACCCCACCAAAAACAACTGACCCGAAAAATCTCCCAACACCTTCTGTACTCAGAATATTTCAGGATTCACACTTTATCATAAGCCTTTTTGAATGGATTTTGTTGTGTGTGTGATGCAGGCAGGAATTTTTTTGTTAAAATCTCACATGTTGCAATTTCTAGGTAACGAAATTAATAGAAGACAGCACTGTCTCCAAGTCAGTGAAGAATGCCATAGACACAGACCGACTGCTGAACTGGCTCGTGGAGAATTCAGTCCTGTCCATTGCTCTGGAAGGTAAGAACTCTCACAAAGCCTTTTGGCACGTGCTTTGAATGACTTAAATTTAAAAACCTCATCTCTCCCTTTCAGTACATTTTAATGAGCACTATTAACCAAAGAGTTCAAGGTTTTTGTTGTCTCCAAAATGAAGTAAAATCCTGCAAATTCCGTTACTATCATCTAATCCTTTGCTTGACATCTGTGCAAATGTCTTCTGCTCTACCTGGGGTTTTTTACTCTCAGTTTGTATATTGTTAGCCTCTAGAAAAGAGGGAAAAGAGGTGTTTTTCTCCCCAAGTAGTAACATTCTGTAGGTGTGCTATCAGATGTATGAAGCAAAACAAAATAAAAATGGAAAAGCCATGGAAAAGTTCTTTTTCTTTGTACTGCTAGACTTGTCTTTCTTTACTGTTACAGACTTTCCAAATGAAGACAGCTTTGTTCTCTCTTTTAAAAAAACTAGTTCTTTTAAATTCATTTAGTGTATCTGATACTGTTTATTTACTGTTTAAATGAAATATATTCATTTAGTTGCCTTTCTTTGTTTCACAGGTAATATAGACCAAGCACAATACTGTGATCGTATAAAGGGAATTATTGAGCTGCTGGGCAGTAAATTATCCTTAGATGAGCTCACTAAAATTTGGAGAATTCAGGTAAGCAATCAAGACTAGGCAGGTGCTTTTAGACTGTCTTACAAAAGCAAACAACTCTGATGAAGGGATTTTTTTAAAGTAATCTCTACATCTCTATTGCAATGTGGAGGTGTTGAGATTTTAACAGTATAATTAATGCAAAGATTTCCTTCTCCTTCTTCCTTTACTACCATTGTTCTGGTAGTTTCTTGTATCACATCTGTTAAATCCTATGATGAAGTTCAGTTCTTAGCAACAAGTGTTAAGGGACTGCAAAAGTATTTGACTTGGCATAAGAGGTTGTCAGCTTGAAACAGGTGACAGGAGTGTTTGTCTAGACCAAACTAGGATATTAATGTTTGTGGCTGGAGGTATGAATTTAAAGTCAGAGTGTGACTTTAAAGAGAGTGGGCTCCAACTGTAGGAATTCCCATTTACCTTCCTGTATGTCCATAAAATTGACTGACAAGTCATCTTTTGGCCTTCACTTTAAGGATATTCAGCTTATTACTGTGTGGGGAAGGTGGTTTGAGTGTTTATGCAAATGACATGTGGAAACTTTAGCCAGAAACAAATCTTCCACTGCAGGAAATGGTTTTCTTCTCTGTGCAAATGTTGGTATTTTAGACTAAACTCATTGAACATTGTCAGCTCTGCAGTGTGTGTGGCATAATAGCAAGTTTTTAACACTTAGCAGAGTTGAAATGTGATTCTAGCTCCCTCGCTTTTATTCTTTAATAAAAAGCAATACTTCCTCCCCCTCTCTGGCTGTTGTTACCGTGGTGCTCCCATCCGTGTGGGAGGAGATTTTGTATTGCTCACTTTTGAGTAAAGCCTGGGAGAGTTCCAAAGATTCAACACCCCACATGTGAACCTCACCAAGCAATGGAAAAGGTGATGTTTGCATTGCTGCCACTGCAGCAGCTTGAAGCTGCTGTAGTGATGGCAGACTTGTACTTTCCTGCTTTAGAGTTGTTTCCAAAGACTTCTCATCCAGGGAAATGAGGAGCACAGACAGTTTACTCTGAACTTGTGTTTCTAACATGTCAAAAGTTTCTATTCTCACTCATTAGTATGAATAGTAAGGTAATGCTTACATGAAGGTTTTTCCCTATCTGGTTTGGGTTAAAGACCTACCTTCTTGTGTTTTCCTCCTCCTTTTCAGTCGGGACAATCCTCCACTGTGATTGAGAACATACATACCATTATTGCTGCAGCTGCTGTGAAGTTTAGCTCTGATCAGCTCAATCATTTATTTGTTCTAATCCAAAAGGTAAGTTTTCACATGAATTTACATTCCTTAGGAAGAGAGGTGATGAGATGTACTTGTGCATCCAGCCTACTGAAAGGCAAATGCCTTAAATACATTTATATTTTCTATATAAAAGTAAAATTTGCTATTAAAAATAACACTTTTGCTACTCATTTTTATGTTAACCCAGAAGTCTAATCTGCTACTGTATTTCTAACTGACTTGGATTTTAAGTACATTAGGTAGCCAGTCCTAAGGAACTTGAAGTGAGATTTTATTATTATATTTAATCCCTACTAGTATTTGAAAAAGAGTTGAGCAAATTAGTGCTGTAACTTCCACCAACAGAAATAAGGAAATACCTGTGGTGGAAACATACTTGTTTGTGTTTTGATTTTCCTGCAGTAAAGCAAAAGTGGATTATATTTTTGTGTACACTTGGGATGTAGCAGCCTGACAGAGGTGCTTTATTCATTATTTCTTTGCTGTCCAGAGCTGGGAGACAGAGAGTGACCGAGTGAGACAGAAGCTGCTGAGCCTCATCGGACGCATCGGCCGAGAAGCACGAGTGGAAACAACCACTGGCAAGGCAAGTGGATGGTTTTCCTTTGGATTTTTGATTTATTAAATGTAGAGTTGCTAGTCTCTGTACTCCCTAGGTCCTGACTATCCTTGCCCTTCTTCCTCCAGGTTCTGGAGGTACTTTGGGAGCTGGCTCATCTTCCAACGTTACCGTGTAGTCTTATCCAGCAGGCCTTGGAGGAACACCTGACAATCCTCAGTGATGCTTATGCAGTGAAAGAGGCAATCAAAAGGAGCTACATCATCAAATGCATAGAGGATATTAAGAGGGTTGGTTCATTATTTTATCTTTTCCAAAATAAAATCTTATCTAGCCTCAATGTTGCCCTTTTCTTGCAAGATGCACAAATTGTGTGTCCCATCTGTAAGTTCTTACCTTGGGGAGTCCACGAGAGGGGTAGGCTTTGTGTGAGCCACTTTGTTGATCATGAGACTCATAGTAAGTCTCTTGCCTTTGTTTTAAGCAAATTTTCAGCACAAGGAGTGATCAGTTTATGGGAAACTACCAGGATGGGCCCAAGGTTAGAATTTGCAAATGGAACCACTGTAAAGGTATGTCAGTATTTTAACTGTCCCTTTCATGTGAAAGCCTAGATTAGTTTTTTTTTTTTTGAGTAAAGCATGTGTTCTGGCATGACCGTTAAGTCTCAAAATGCAAATCGATATTTAAATCGTAGTCGTTTTGTATTTTAGTAAAATACTTAACTCTTTTCCTGTAGCATAAAGAAGCCATTCCCAAAGCTGCCTGTACTGTTTCCTGGCAGCAGCAGAGATGTGCATGGCTTAAAAGACTGCATATATTCTCTCCTGCACCGTTACATAGCAGGCAGTTTTTCTTGAGGCCTGCAGGAATGCTCCTGTCTTCTTTTTTTTTCAGCCTGAAGTATGCTGTAAATAAAGAAAAAGACTTCTACTTCTTTTGTTCATTTCTTTCATGATAAATCAGGTTTTGTCTGTGTTGCAGCATCTGTAGAGGATTTTAGATGTTCAGGAGGCATAGTATGTCAGCTATTGATATTGATCACACTTCTCTGTGTGTTCATGAATATGGATTTCAAATTTTGGGTTCTCAATGTCTGTGAAAGTTGTAGTTTTTATCTTTTGGATCTCCTCTTATGCTTTCCTAATCTCATTCCTTTTAATTATATTCTGGCAAGGGCTTTTACAGAGGTGCTGCAGTGGGAAACACTAACAAAAGCTGTAATTGTAATCTAGAAGGGATTGGGGTAAGCATACAGCAGAGTTCTAAAATACATGGTGTTCTTATTTCCCTTCATTAGGGAAACAAAGACATAAACTGGGAGGGAATGTAATGTTAAGGCAGCTTTCTCAAATTTGTGAGGGAGTCTTCAAGTGCAGAGCTGTCTGTTATGGGCAGGTTCCTTCAACCTCTCTGAGTGTGTAGGTGGTATTTGGGTGTTGTCAGTATTTAAACCAGACATCACTTCTCTGAACAAGCAACCTCAGTACTGGTCTGTGTGGTCAAACTTTACAGAAAATGAAGCCTCCCAGAAAAGTGATGAGCAGTTCTAAAAATGAGGTAGGAGGGTTATTCTTTGTAGGATCTCTTTCAAAATGCAGCTTAAGTATCCTTTGCTTCCTATCGGGGGCTGCTTACAGCACCAATCAGAAATTTCATGTCTCTTAAGCCTCAGTAGTAGTTGAGATTCTTTCTTCTGTTGCTCTTGCTTTAGCAGTAAGTAACATCATTTGACTGGATTTGCCATTTTTTACCCTTTTAGACCTGCTTCAGCTCCCATAATTGAGGAAGGTGGTGGTTATCATCTCTCCCTGGTGCAATTGAGTTCTTTTTGGCTACTTAATTTGCATGTTCTCTAGCAAGGAGCTGGTACTTTTGGGCTTGATAATAGGGATAGCAAAATGGCAAATGTTTGTATCAAGGGACTTCTTGTAGAAAGTGAAGAAGGGCACTTTGAGTGTGTTCAAAAAGGGAGCAGGAGCAAGTAACTGAAGCCAGCAGAGGTGATAGCTGTTGTTTTGGAACAGCAGCATTATCAGATATCATTAGGCTTCCAGGAGTCTGAGAGGAAAGTTAATCTATTGTTGAGCATGTACCACATGTGTAATTGTTTTTACCTTTCCTGCTACCAGTCGTCCCAGCACAATAATCCTCAGTTTGTGTGGGTGGTGCCAGCCTTGCGTCAGCTCCATGAAATCACGCGTTCATTTATTAAGCAAACTTACCAAAAACAAGACAAGGTAAGGCTATATGCTGACAAGATTTTTGAAGCCTTTGTTGTGTCTGTGTAGCTCTGCCAAACATGGAAGTTTGAATTAAAAAAAAAAATAAATTAGCTAATAAACAATTCTAAAAGTAGTTTAGCGGTGTAGCATAAACTGTTGGAGTAGAGGTGCTGTGCTGTCCCTTTGTGAGTGTGTGTGTGTGTGTACATATAAATCTGTTTGCTGTGTCAGGACTAACTTATTTTATTCTCAGCTTTTTGTAGAATAATTAACAGGCATGTTTGTGTTAAGAAATGAACAATGGCTAATGTTTAGACCAACTGCTTTGTAATTGAATTGACATTGACTCTTGGAAAACAGACTGAACTACCAGCAATCATGTGTGCTGTAGAGTGGCTGTGTGGAGGTGTGGGACTTTGCAATCTGCAGAACATGTGTTTCAGCACATACTGAAAACACAAACATCAGGGGGGTTGGGTGCTTGGAAGGGGAACAGCTGACTGAGGGGGAAACATGACTCCTTCTGATGCATGTCTGTAGAAGAGCAGACTGCTGTATGCACATCCCTGTTTATCTGTTATTTTAAAAACATCTTTTCTCTTTTTTTATTTTATTGCCAAGAGCATTATTCAAGATTTAAAGAAGAACTTTGAAATAGTGAAGTTGGTGACAGGAAGCTTGATATCCTGTCACCGTTTGGCTGCATCTGTGGCAGGCCCAGGAGGGCTGGTTGGAGCAACGCTGGTGGATGGCCGATATACTTACCGGGAGGTACCAAATTTCTTTACCTTGTTGTTTCATTTTTGAAATTCACTGGTGAATAATTACTCTAGTTTTTTATTTATAAATAGCTCTAATATTTATCTAGGAAGGCTTGTTGTAGCCTTGTTATTATACAGAGGAAAGCTGTGCAAACATGACAGTTCCTTAGCCACGTCTTTACCTGGTGGAGAGCTAGATCTCCCCATCCTAGGATCTGTTGTCTCCAAGCCTGTTCCAGCTTCTTCACCAGCTTCAGTTCCTGGTAGAGGTGAATCCCTTGAATGTGTTGTGAAGCTCTTAATACCTGAAACAGATTTGCTAATTAGCACATAGAAGCCACACACGCAAATAGCAGTTTGTTGCTAGTGCTTTGATAATCATTTTTTCCATGCTACTTTTGACTTAGTGTCAAATAATATCCCCACCAGCAAAGTAAGAGCAAATCCAAGGGGATTTGTTTGTTTGTTTGTTTTTAGAAAGGTAGCCACAAAGTATGTTTAAAATAAAAATAAATCTCACAAACAGTTTTTGTTTCCAGGCTTTTTAAAGTGTACTGTTTGACAACTAAATTTGCAAAAAAAAAGAAATGAATGCTCAGAGTTCTTGTTTCAGAAAGAAAAGTCTTAAGCTTGAGTTTTTGTTTCCTCTTTCTCAGTATTTGGAGGCACATCTAAAATTTTTGGCATTTTTTCTGCAAGAAGCCACCCTTTATTTGGGCTGGAATCGTGCCAGGGAGATCTGGGAATGCCTTGTAACTGGCCAAGACGTTTGTGAGTTGGATCGAGAGGTAAGAAAAACTTGAAAAGTCGGTTTCTGTGGTTGCAGAAGGAATTTTAATGGATCATGAGCAGCATGTGTGTTTGTTGAGACATGTGGAGTATGAGTAGCAAACACAAACTTGTCATGCATTTTATGCTTTGTGTAGGCTAGAGCAGCAGAGGGGTTCACTTATGGCCAGGATGCTCTTTTAACATTAAATTTGACTGGAAGAGGGATGTTGGCTGGGAGATTAGTTGGAGATGCTGGTTTGAAAAGGGGTATGTGGAGGTTGGTGCAGTCACAAGAGACATTCAGCATTATTTGTGTGGAAAGTGACTATGAAGTACCCTAAAGCTGCAATGCAATCTCTATAACATGTGAGGTTACCAGGAGATGAGATTTTGAACCTCTTGCTGTAGATGAAACCTCTACAGTATGAGTTACTGTGGTGTCTGACATAGTTTGCTGTATAAAACTAAAATATTTGATGTGACAGTGGGGTAAAAAATATATCTGCCTTTCGTTCACAGATGTGCTTTGAGTGGTTTACAAAAGGGCAGCATGATCTGGAGAGTGATGTACAGCAACAGCTCTTCAAAGAGAAAATTCTTAAACTGGAATCATATGAAATTACTATGAATGGTAAGAAAGTGGCTTTGGTGAACAGATTTGGGGTTGAAATATATAGCAGAAATTTGGTTCCAAAGCCTTCAAATCAAACATCTAACCAGTTCTATAAATCAATATAATAATGGAGTCTTTTTCTGTCATTTTGGTTTTTATTAGCTGTAGAAGGAAAAGTTTGTCCCCTGTATTTGGTGTCTTCATTTTTTTAAAAAAGCAAAGAAACTAAACCTGACTTGAATAAAAAATCTGCACCTTTTTTTTTCACTTACAGGTTTTAGTTTATTTAAGACTTTCTTTGAAAATGTGAACCTGTGTGACCATCGCCTGAAGAGGCAAGGAACTCAGCTGGTGAGTGTGTTCTGGCAAGTTCTTGTGTCCTCCCTGTGGCCTCTTAGGGACAGGAGGAGGTGAAATGAGGATTGTGTAGCAGCTGTTTGACATGGTCGTGTTTGTATAAACGTGCAGATTGTCCTTGTAGCATTAGCACTGTTAAATTCTGAAGCGAAAACTTGGAGAGTCAATTTCAACATTTAAAATTCAGCAATTGGTAGCTGGAAGCTGGTTTGTAGCTTGTAAAACTTTGCAGGAGGAATGACTGAGCTATTTTTTTAAGTAATCATGAATTCTAGTATGCAATTTTTCCTTCTCCCTAGCAGGGAAAGTAGTTTTTAAATTATTTTTTACTTTTCTTCTTTGCATGGGAGTTAGGCTTATCACATGTAAATTCTAACCTACTATAATTTTTAACTCTGATCCTTCAATGGTTTTGTTAAATTAATGGTTATATGTTAAGTAGTTTTCCATAGGCGTTTTAGATCTTTATCACAGAGAACTTACTTCAAATGCAGACTTTTTTGCCAAGGATCATAGCATGTTTTGTGATGATTAATTGTGTGGTTAGTTACCATGTTGACTTTTTTGAAACAAATTCCATTCTAGATTAAATTTCTCCATGCTTTTAAATTTTTTAATTTTTCAGTTGGCTTGACTGAGATTTAGAATTGTTCTTTGGAATGTGTTTTTCCACTAGTAAACAATATTTTTTTCTTGTATAAATGCACAGATGTGCAGCAGTTGGTTTAATTTAACACTATGCCATAGTTTGGCAGCATGTTGGATGGGAAAGAAAATTTTTAAGTTTTAATCAAAAGGTGCTTTTCCAACAAGATGTAAGACAGTTTTGTCCCTGTGGTTCAACTCACTATTGTGTAAGAAATCCAGTCATGTTTTACTGTTGTTCTTTCTTGTGTAGAGCGTAGAAAAACTGGAATTAATAGGAATGGATTTCATTTGGAAGATTGCAATGGAGTCACCAGATGAAGAAATTGCCAATGAAGCTATTCAACTGATAATAAATTACAGCTATATTAATCTAACTCCTAGATTGAAAAAGGTAGGCATATATTTGTACATAAATGTGCTTTGACATTCATAGAGTCTTGATACTCTGCATGTTCAGCTGTTTAATTTGTTGGGCTCTAGGTAGTTTATGAGTATTTCCCATGATATTAGTTTAAGTTGTAATTAATTTGTACATTTTATCTTCAGGATTCAGTATCACTGCACAAGAAATTCATTGCTGATTGCTACACACGATTAGAGGTAAAGGGCAAATTTTAATTATTCTTGTACCTACATCCCTTTGGTTCTGTATCTTAGAATAATTGTCTATGCTAATTCCATTTTTTTTTAAAAAATTCTTTCCACGAATATTTTTTGTCCTCTGAGCTTTCCAGGACATCCTGACTGTCCCTGTAAAGCAGCCCTTGCTCTGCTCTGTTGCAGGCAGCCAGCTCTGCACTCGGCGGTCCAACACTAACACACGCCGTTACGAGAGCTACAAAAATGCTTACAGCAACTGCTATGCCTACAGTGGCAACATCAGTTCAGTCTCCTTACAGGTAGGCCAGCCTCTCAAGGAATCAATATCAAGGAATAATTTGCTCCCAGCTGCTTTCCACGAGATTTCGAGTGCTAATTAAAATTCTCAGTAATGGGTAGTTGTATATTCTGGTGGTTTCTCAATTGAATATTCCAATTGCTATGTAATAGGGGTTCCAGAGATTTGGAAAAACCTCTGTTTAAATAAAAAAAAAACCCAACGAAACAAAGAAAACCAAAGCCAAGTAGAAATAAAAAAAAAACCAAAAAAGCCCCAAACAACTAATCAAAACCAAAAAAACCCCAAAACATCTAATCAAAACCAAAAAGCCACCCTGCCTTCAACCCCACAAAAACCAAAACCAACCAACCAAAAAAAACCAAAACAAAGCAAAAACACCCACAGGTTTATTTTTATTACCAGCATATTAATCACATAGTATTTCTGGGGCAATGGAGCTTGGTTTTGGTTCTTTTTAAATTAGGAGAGAAAAGGATGGGTTTTTAACCTCAAGCCTACTTAGTCATACCTGAATATGAGTAACTTAAATACAGGAGCATGGGGAGGGACCTTTAGAAACATGGAGCTTCCTCTGAAGCTGGCAACATCTCAAGCAGTACAACACAAGCCTCTTGGGCTGTTTTCCTAGTTCATTTTTGCTGAATTAACTCCAAGTTTAAGAAGGTACCTTCAAAACCAGACAATTCATGGTAGTTACCCGTGGGCGTTGGAAATGAATGTGCGAGACAAGTTACTCTTGTTCTCAATGTTTATCTTTAGGTCAACTAAACTTGTAATAATTGAGAGACTGCTGCTGTTGGCAGAGCGTTACGTGATAACAATAGAGGTAAGATGTGTATTTCCTTCTAGGCAAGGCTAAGAACACAACTTTCACCTTATTAAAAACAGTAAAAGTTATTTTAACATGCAACCCTAGTTACCAACCATCCCAGAAATGTCTTCGTTTTCAAGGGTGGTATTTACTGTCATCCTTCTCTTCCTGCAGGACCTTTACTCTGTTCCCCGAACTATTCTACCTCATGGTGCCTCTTTCCATGGACATCTTTTAACCCTTAATGTTACATATGAGTCTACCAAAGATACCTTCACCATAGAGGTAGGTGTGCACAGCTTGTGTGTGCCATGGGCTGTTGGTTATGTAGCCACTCTTGGTGGGTTTTATAAATAGAGTAATATGGTTATAAAGACTCCAGTCAGCTTGAAAACTCTTCTTGAAAATGTTAAAAATATGAATATGGAAGTGCCTGTGGACCAAATGTATTTTGATCATCATTCCAGGATGGAAAAAATAAGGTTTTTGCGTCCTGTTGGTGTTAGAGCATTTCTCTGCTGCCCTGCCCTGTCACTCTTATGGGCAATACTTTTGCCACCCTGTGCAGGAAGACTTTTTTGGAAGACTTTAATTTTTCTTGGCATTTACTGCTCGAGCAGACTTACTGAACCAGTGTTGTTTAATTTCACAGGCTCATAGCAATGAAACTGTAGGAAGTGTCAGGTGGAAGATAGCAAAGATGTTGAATTCACCTGTGGATAACATACAGATATTTGCCAATGACAGCCTGGTATGTTAACTACAAAGAATTCCTATTCTTTATGAAATTGAGTCTCTTCCAGAACTAAAGGATAAATATTTTCTTGCAGCTAACAGTAAACAAAGATCAGAAGCTACTCCACCAGCTGGGCTTCTCTGATGAACAAATCCTTACAGTAAAAACATCGGGAAGTGGGACTCCATCAGGGAGCTCTGCAGATTCCTCAACCAGTTCCAGCAACAGCAGCAGTGTATTTAGTTCCTCGTATGCAATGGAACAGGTACAGCATAATATGACCTGAAGCCTTCCCTCAGATTTTTCCTGAAGCAGGGATAGTTGGGGGAGAGGGTAGGAGCTCCAGTAAGATCATCCAATCTTTAGTAATCTGGTTTTGCTTTCAAACTGCAATTGAAACGATTCATCTAAATACACAACTGCCTTGTGCATGCAGGTTGGACTTTATAATCTGTACTCTCTCACCTGTGGTAGCCTGCTCGGTGTTTATTCATCTCTGCAGGGTCTTTTAAACAAACAGGACCCATCTGGTTTAATTTATGTATTTTTTGAGGGTAGAGAATTCTGCATTTTCATTACTAATAAAGCTGCACTATGAAAATAAACTAAGAAGCATCAACTGGCATGTTCAGATCACTCCTGGTCTGCTTTGTATTTTACTTGTCATAACAGCTGACTTCAAAAATTGACTGTTAAAGGGGAAATGGAATAATGTAAAAATTTAAATGTTGTCTCAGCCTAGAAAGTAGCTGGGACTTCTGTGGGCCAGGTTGGCATCTGGGCCATTTGCTTCAGTGAAGAGCTCTGTTAAATTTACCTGTAACAGAGAAGGGAGGAAAAGACCTTTGTATTTCTGCTTAATTCTCAGGAGAAATCCCTCCCTGGAGTAGTCATGGCTCTCGTGTGTAATGTGTTTGATATGCTTTACCAGCTTGCCAACCTGGAGGAGCCAAGGTAAGCAAATTAAATGGTTGCTAGATGTTGAAGAACTGCTCCCAGTGCCCAGTTTGAGTACTCACTCCACTGTGTGCAAGCATCCACCAGGCTAGTGTGGCTGAGCCCATTTTGTGCAAATAACTTCTGATTTCTTTTCAGGATAACACTGCGAGTGAGGAAACTTCTGCTCCTGATTCCCACTGACCCAGCTATTCAGGAGGCTCTTGATCAGCTTGATTCCCTGGGAAGGAAGGTATGGGTTAAATAATTGATCATGGTGAGCTACACAAAGAGGATTTTACTAT
The DNA here is from genome assembly GCF_017639235.1 of Corvus kubaryi. Taxonomy (NCBI): domain Eukaryota; kingdom Metazoa; phylum Chordata; class Aves; order Passeriformes; family Corvidae; genus Corvus; species Corvus kubaryi. The sequence goes on along the minus strand of NW_024581108.1, from coordinate 21,529,306 downwards.
CAGGTTTCTTAAATTCCCTGTCAGATTATAATAACAGAGGGTTTGAAACTACTGCAAAATAAGGTTCATGTTAAGTCAATGTTCATTATTGACTTATTTCCAAGCAGCCAGAGGTGAGAGGGTTATTACAGGGGTTATAAGAAATGTATTCCCAATTACAGCAAAACACAGGAATCTCAAAATATTTCTTTTGTGGCTTTTTCCTCCTAGAAAACACTGCTTTCAGAATCCAGTTCTCAGTCCTCAAAATCCCCATCCTTGTCTTCAAAACACCAACATCAGCCCAGTGCCAGTTCAATACTAGAAAGTCTTTTCAGATCTTTTGCTCCAGGCATGTCCACCTTCAGAGTGCTCTACAATTTGGAGGTAAGAAAACAAATTTGCTTCTTTCGGTGTTTCTGAGCACAAAGATTTAAGTATTTTTAAGTTTTTTTGGGCAGGAGTCCACTGTGATGGGGTCATAATGCAAATGTCATGACACTGTCTGCTTTTATGCGTGTGATAAATCTTACACAGAATGAAAGGGACAGAAAGTTCCCCTTCAGAGACTTTACTGAGAAACCAGGCCCCTCTTTATGTGATTTGCAAGGTGGAAGGAGTGTTCTGAAGTAAGTGGAGAGGACCAAAAAGAACATCAAAGTCTTACTGTTTAGGTAAAATTCCTGCTTGAATCTCTAGGTCTCTGGATATGCAATTTTTAGTGTGTGTATATATAAAAAATATGTATTAAAAACCAGTTGGCACTTAGAAATTAATGGGAGCTATTTTAAGTTGAATTAGTTTTGCTTGATTAAATTGGTCAGAAACTTCTGTGCTGTCAGAAACTTCTGTGCTGTGCTCCTATTTTCTGTCTATGGAGGAGTATTTTTACAAAGCATTCAGCTGGGAAGAATTTTCACTGTCCAAACATGCAGGGCTTTCACCAAGAGGCCTCTGGCCTGTTTTGGCTGCACAGGTAGAGTGGAGTACATAGAATTTTTTAACCCCGAAGCATCTCCTAAATGCTTTAGCCAAAATGCTGGATTGGACCATGTAAAGATTCTTTCCTAGAGTTCAGTAAATGGATTTTAAGGAGTACAGGAGTTCAGCTGGTAGGACACTGTAACTTGCACACTGAAAGCTGGACAGTGTTTGGTTCTACTTGCAAGTCCTGCTGTTTCTAAGGGCCCATTACAAATGTGGTTTGAACAACTTGAGGTTGAAGGACTGATTGCCAACTGCTTCCAGAACATTAGACAAGAGTTACTCTTTCCTTCATGGTGTGTGCAAAGATCACTGTAGGAATTGTCTTGTAGTTGCTTCCCTTTAGGTTTCTACAGTCTAATGTTAGCTCTTCATCTTCCTACACTGTCATCACACTCCTGCCTTAGGATTCCCCCCTTTTCTGTACAGCTGGAGTGAAAGATACTTGATTATGTCTTTGGAATATGTTGACAAGTTCTACAACTCAAAGCAAATGTAAACGTTTAGGGTGTCTTGTTGAACTGACAGGTTATATTGCAGTAGGATGGGACTGTTATCTGCTGCTTCTGTGCCAGAGAAAATAGTAATAAAAGCAAGTCAGAAATTGCTTGCTTTTCTGGCAAGGGATGAGAAGTAATAAATTGGATTAGATGTGTAGATTATATGAGTGGACTCATTCCTCAACTCCAGTCAAGCCCATTGGAAGATGGTTTCTGTCAGGAAAAGGAATATGTACTTTTTTATCCCCTCAGCTGGTGATCTGTTGAAAATGTGGGAACCAGTCTGAACTGCTTTCTGAAAAAAACGTGCGCAGGAAATTTGCGGAACATATGAAAGAGATGAAAATTGAATGTTGCAGATGTCCAGGGGGTGATAACATTTCATGCCTGGAACTCTGTAAAACATTCTTCTGACCTGTGAACCTGGAAGAGATGTATTTTGTTTGCAGCATTGTTGGCTTTCAAAGAGACTTTTCAAGAAAGTAAATAATATCTGGGGGGGTTTCTGGGGTTTTGGGAGGGGCTGGGGTTTGTTTGGTTGATGGTTTTGGGGTTTTTATGGGGTTTTTTTTCTGGTTTGTTTGTTTGTTTGTTTGGGTGTTGGGGTTTTTTTATGTGAAGTGAAACGGATTATGAACATAAATGAGAACTGACCCACAGAGACCACGGACTTCCTTCTGGCCATGTTTCTGAGATTTCCACTCTGAAGTTTAGTGCTGATTTAAAACAGGAGGGGGATGACAGAGTGGTGGTGATCATAAGGCATCTAGAATTACCTGAGCCATCTTTTACAAAGGAACACCAGAATAATAGCAATACAATTATATTTCAGAAGGTGTGAATCAGTAAGTAAGCCATATGTAGGGTGTTTTGTGGGATACTGTTGATTGAAAATCTGGAAACAAGGATAATTTGGGTTAATAAGGAGCACCAAGTGAACCAGAAGATGACATTCCACGTACTTCATCCTTTCCCTTAACCTGTAAACTGCAATGAGATCAAAATGCCCTTTGGTTCAGAATAAACATCTGTAATTGCCATCGATGTACTGAATATTTGAGATTTATTGGATATATCTGATTTCTCTTTACTGACTACAGCTTTGTGTAAGTGTATTATTAATAGCTTCATTTGTAGTGATTTTTTTTCTGTTACACTCTCAAACTTCAACACATAAAAAAACCACTGAGGGGTGGTAGTTTACATCTGCTTATTTATTCATTTATTGTAGGTGCTGAGCTCCAAGCTGATGCCAACTGCAGATGATGAAATGGCAAGAAACTGTGCCAAGTCTTTCTGTGAAAACTTCCTCAGAGCAGGAGGTTTGAGGTTAGATTTCAAAACCTTGACTCAGTTTGTAGCACTTCATTTAGTTAGCAGTTGTGTGGTTTCCCATTTCCACACTGTAGCACACTAATACACCTGTCAGCTTCTTTTTCAGAGAAAAAAATCCACCCAAGGCTGTTTTACCACTGTAAAGGCTGTTTTACACTGTACCAGCTGTAGCTGTCATATGTAACATGCTGTTAAACCTCAAAATTAAATCAGGCACAAGTAAGCTTGTGAAGTGTAGCTTTTACTAAAGTTTGGATTATATTTGGATGGTTTGGTGACATTTAAGTGTTTAGGTTCAAGTGTGTACATTGCACTCCCCTGTGTAGACACCAGTGGACATTTTAAGCAGTCAAAGTATAGATCATGCAGGGAGAACCAAATTAAATTTGTAATTACAGCCTTGAAAATCCAGACCCTTCAGATAAGAGTTGAGGCACAATGTGAGTAGTTTGGAGGACCTGACAATGCTGATTATGTGAGATTTATCAAGTATACTTTGCTCTTAGTAATTCTATCAGTGGCACTTCTCTGCCCAAGAGATCCTGAAGCATTTTCCAGCAGGAGCAGAAAGCTTCCATCTGTAGATAGAAAAGGGGAAAATGAGGATGTTGGCCTCCAAAGAAGTCAGTTTGAACTGGGACTCAGCTGAGTGAATAGGAGGAAGGAAGGATAGAGACAAATTAATTCCAGCTCTCCTAATGTGAAACATTTCCAAACAGAGTCTGTCTTGTTGATTTGTTTTTAAGTTTGGTGGTGAATGTGATGCAGAGAGATTCCATCCCATCAGAGGTAGACTATGAGACAAGACAAGGAGTCTATTCCATCTGCCTGCAACTTGCAAGGTATGTAATTGCTCTTCATTAGAGAAAGTGCTGCTTTGTTGGCTTTTAGCATGCAGCTTTTAGTATTTAAGATTAATTGGTACTTTGAGTTACGTTTCATTCACTCTGTGAGTGTTCAAATACAAGCCTGATGTTTTTGCTCTGTGAATGTAGGTTCTTGCTGGTTGGCCAGACAATGCCCACTCTGCTGGATGAGGATTTCATTAAGGATGGGGTGGAAGCTCTGTCCTCACGGCCCTTCCGCAACGTGAGCCGGCAGGCCAGCAGGCAGATGTCCATCTGTGGAACTCCTGAGAAGTCCTCCTACCGCCAGCTCTCTGTGTCTGACAGATCCTCCATCAGGGTAGAAGAAATCATCCCAGCTGCAAGAGTTGCCATACAAGTAAGGAAGTGTTTGATGATTTTGATGTAGCAGTGTCATCTCCAGTGGCAGCTGGATTTTTACTCAATCTGTCTTTTATACAGGTTTTTGCCCTGACTCCATTTAAAAGGCTCTGAAAATCTTGACCATCAGTCTCTTTTCCAGTCTTGATCTGAATTTTAACATTCTCATAAATTATTTTGGCACTACCAAGGGAAGCAGTACCCCAAAAGTGCTTACAAGAAGTAGATGTATACAGAAATCTTACTTGTGATTTATCTTCAGTCATGCTTAAGTCTTAAGATCTTTTTCTTCCTAATTTTCTGTGAATTGAAAAGATAAAGTTCCTGTTTGAACTTGCGGCTTTATGATCCATGATACTTTGAATTAGAATTGGATGAGTTTGGTTTTTGGGTTTTTTTTCAAAAAAAATTTCATTAAAAATTAAATTTGCTTGATGGTACTGTGGAGAAAAAGGAAATTTTTGAGTTTCAGTACCTTAAGAAAATGTTATTTGAAAACCCATTGAGTCTAGTTGAAAGAAACTTCATAGCTAATGTGACAAGTATGCTGTGTTAGGCTGTTGGGCAGTGCTTCCCAAATGGATTGAATGACTGACATCAGCATGCCTGACTCCAGATAGGTGAAAAGGGTGTCTACCCTCATGGAGAATTTAAAAATTAATTACTTCTCCTAAGGTAGCAGTACTAATCTCTCATTGGGAACAAAAAGACTCTCAAAGCCTTGAACCTGTGTAGAGAAGAGAGAGGAAAACAAATGTAAATGTCAATTTGACGTGATCCAAAAGATACATTCCTCTTATCGCTGAGATTAACAAAGATTGTTGAATAGCACAGAAGTAACTGCTGGTTCTTGTTCCTCCAGACCATGGAGGTGAACGATTTCACCTCCACAGTGGCTTGTTTCATGCGCCTCTCGTGGGCCGCTGCTGCGGGACGCCTGGACCTCGTGGGAAGTAGTCAGCCCATCAAAGAGAGCAACAGTCTCATCCCTGCTGGGATTAGAAACAGACTTAGCAGCTCAGGTGGGTTAACTGTGTCCCTAAACCAATCTAAAAGAGTTTGGTTTAATCTTAATTGAACACTTTAGGAGCTTGAAGCTGAATTCCTTGGATGTTCATCCTCTTGGGTCTCTTCCAGCTTGGGACATTATATGATTAAATTACAAAAAATCTGAGCAAATTTATGTACATTCATCGGGCATTCAGAGAAGTTTTCAAATTGCAGAGAACTGACCAAAAGCTGAAAACATCAGAAAAAGAATTAATGAATTACAGCAGTTGTTTGGTTTTTTTTAATGCAGGAAGTAACTGCAGTTCAGGAAGCGAAGGGGAGCCCACGGCGCTGCATGCTGGGATCTGCGTGAGGCAGCAGTCTGTGTCCACCAAAGATGCTCTCATTGCTGGGGAAGCCTTGTCTCTCTTAGTAACCTGCCTTCAGCTACGTAGTCAGCAGCTAGGTATGGAAAAAAATTGGATTATTCACTATTTGGAGTATAAGCCAGGTGGGAGGAGGCTTATGGATACAGTCAAGTAAAAAAAAAGAGTGAGAAACTTGTAGCTTTGTTAGCTGAGACAGCTCAAGCTAAAAACACAATATTTCATTTAAAATTACAGGGATTTTTTTTTCCAGGACTGAAATAAGGCATGCAGTGCTGTGCCTTAGTGAAATGTTTTGGGAAAGCTGACTTACTGCCAGAATATAAATATTTGCACTGCCTTTGAAGTATGTCATTCTGTAAGTGCTGCTGTTTGCATAGCTCGTGTTTAGTACTTGAGTCTTTGTGTACAGGAGGTGTAAACAGTGGTGCAGGAAGGCAAGGAGAATGCTGTTATATTGTGGTGGCAGCCTCTGGTGAGGGAAGGAGATCAGGAAATAGCCTTTACTGCTTTTCTGTACTGATGTCCTCTAGGTGCTGTGGTATTTTACTGCAAGACTGTAACTGACTTATTTTAAAATACTATTTTTAATAAGATAGCCTGGTACTTTTCTGTTCCAGGATCTTTTTACAATTTGCCTTGTGTTGCTGATTTCATCATTGATATTCTGCTTGGATCACCAAGTGCTGAGGTGAGGGTCTTCCTCTGAAAACTTCCTAAATGCTCCTTCTGAAATGCATGTGTTTTGATAATTTCATATGGTCTGAACATAAAATTTTTTATTGCAAGTATTCCCACAGTTTAATGTTTGAATAAGTAACCTCTGAAATTTTTAGTAATCCCAGTATCTGGTGATGGATTGATAGAAAATGCTGTAGTATTACATTTTCTAGGTTTCCATGAGATGCACAGGATTGTGCTGTGACTAGTCTAAAGAAAATAGTCTCATTTTGGTGACACAAATTCTGTAAAACTAGTATCTCAGGGAAAGTTTCAAGTAACTTTGATTTGGGTAAAATTTAATGGACTCTTCTGAACTTTTGAAAATTTATTCCAAGTGCTGGAACCCTCCAAAAATCATTCTTTCCAATTTAAGATTACCCTGGATAATCTAAAATCTAGAGATTTTTATGCTCACTTCATTTCATCATGTGTCATCTATTTTGCATGAAGGCATTGCATCTTTCCTCTCGATCTGAATTTATAATTTATGTTTATCAGAGGTTTTCACTCAGGGATGGACAGGGTTTGTTAAATTTCTAGGAACCCTGGCTGGTGGGTGCAGAGCTAATAGCCTGGTTTGCACCATTTCAGTGTCCATTTTCTCTGTGAGATTTCTAACATTACAGAAGTGTGGGGATTTTTTCAACCTTTGAGTAACTGCTGGTGCTTGACAATGACACTGTTTCAGATTCGTCGCGTTGCCTGCGACCAGTTGTACACCCTTAGCCAGACAGACACATCAGCTCACCCAGATGTACAAAAGCCAAACCAGTTCCTCCTGAGCGTTGTTCTTGGGGCCCAGCTGCCTCTTTGGTCACCAACCAGCATCATGAGAGGAATCAACCAGAGGTAACTCAGATGTGTGTTTATTGAGGAAGCAAATCTGACACGTTTTGAAATAAGTGGCACTGTGGAAGCTCTGAGGAAGAAGGGATTAGCACCTGCCAAGTGTTGGAAGTAGACATTCTGCACTTCTAGAGAAGTAACTGAGAAGTTAAAGCATGTTGTTGTTTTGTTGCCAACTGATAACTGATTAGAACTGCTATGAGGCAAGGGAAGAAATCAGAATTCAGTATGATTCCTAACATTCAGAAGGAGCTGTTGGGAAGGAATTTTTTTTAAAGCTGCAGCATGCAGAAGCACACCTAGATGGTTATGCTGCTTTGGGTTAGATGGACAGAGCACACAGACTTTAAAGACAACTTCTTAGAGCAAAGTTTATGATTTTAAGTATACCTTTCTTCTTTTTACACCTGTTTCAGACTTTTGTCCCAGTGTACAGAATATTTTGACCTGAGATGTCAGTTACTGGATGACCTGACATGTAAGTATGTGCAGACACCTGATTCAGTCATTCTGATGGCAGCTTCCAAGCTCGTCTTCCTTCTGTAGAAAAGATGTAGAATTGCCTTCACAGAGGAATTATTACACCTTGAATTCTGAGTGACCTGCCAGTGTGCTGACTGTCCTGTACTAGTGCCTGGCATGATCTGTTCTTGGCATTGGGTAGCTGCAAGGCAGCTCATTCCTTCTGGAAAGTGAACTGAGTTCCTTGGTGAAAGGGATTTACTGGGGGGGGGGAAACCATTACCAAACTGTTCGAAATTCTTTGTATTTATATTCTACATTTCCAAAGCTGCTCATTTTTTCTGTGTTCCCTTTTATTTTTCTTGCAGCATCAGAAATGGAGCAGCTGAAGATAAGCCCAGCTGCCATGTTAGAAGATGAGATCACCTGGCTCGACAATTTCGAGCCCAACCGTACGGCGGAGTGCGAGACCAGTGAGGCTGATAACATCCTCTTAGCAGGACACTTGAGGCTCATCAAGACTCTCCTCTCACTTTGTGGGGCAGAGAAGGAAATGGTTGGTAAGTATTCCTCTTTAAATTGACTAGACCAGTGTGAATTCTGCATTAATACATGACTGGACAGCACATGTGAAGACGGCAGTAGAAGTGATCCAGAGCTATAAGGACTGATTTTGGTGGTCCCTTTAACATTTGATAAACTATTTGTTGATATGGTGCTATGCAGTGATTTTGTTGTTGTGGAACACCTTTTGGCATTCACAGTGACAATACAAGTATTTAACAGTAGATGTGGATTGCTGTGTTTCAGGTTCATCTTTGATTAAGCCATTGTTGGATGATTTCCTGTTCCGAGCCTCCAGGATTATCCTGAATAGCCATTCCCCAGCAGGCAGTGCTGCAATCAGTCAGCAAGACTTCCATCCAAAGTAAAAATGCTTCTTTTATGTTGAGTTTTGTCTTGGATCTCATGAATGCAAATGTCAGTATTAAATCCTACAGACAGCAAGATTTAATACCAATGGTGGAGCATTTCTCCAGTTTTCTATACTTCCTACATAAGTGCCCAAATAGCATTTTAGAAGTTTTTGTGTGACCCAGTATCCTTGCATTTCTGTACTTCAAAGTCTGTGCTTTGTTAGATCAGTGATGAACTTCAGGCGCAACTGAATGCTGATTTCATGAGTCCAAGGAATATTCCTTTAGCTCGTTACTGCTTGGGAAGTTGGCTAAATTGGAACATGAGCAGGAAGTTAGCTTCCCAAGCTCCTTGTAAAAGAGAATCTCAAAAGTTCCACTACTTTCTTTTTCCCTTCTCCCTACCCATTTTGTAAAAAAACCTTAACACCAAGCAAGTCTCCTTGCACCTGAGAAAGCTGATATAGCCCAGAATAGATCAACTGGGGAAAAAAGAGTGGGCTTTCTCCTTGTCACAGCTGTTATGGCCATACAATATCTGAAAGGGTTGGTGTAAATTAGCTCCCGTGGAGTTCTGAGCTAATGCAGCTGGATTGTTTGTGTTGCACTGAGTAGCTGGTGTTAGATCAGGCATAACCTCACTACCTTTCCACAAACCCAAAAGAAAGTTCCAGTGGAGCATTTGAAACCCTGGAATGAGTGGAATTTCATATTGCCTTAGTGTTCTGCTCCATTGCAGTTCATCCCAAGCATGCTCTTTTGTTTGCTTAGAGTAAATAAAGCCTTTTCTTTGGCCTTCAGAAGAAAGAGCTGCTGTGTTGAATGATCGCTGAAAAGAGCTGGGAGTGTTTTGTATTGGCCTAGCTCAGGTCTAAGCTCATCTCTTGTAGCAAGGATGTTGTCTGGTCTAGCTCTTTCCGAGCTTCCCTCCCTGTAAATAAGTCGTTTTGTCTCCATCAGTGTTACATGATGGAGAGTGTCTGTCTGTTTGTCCTCAGAATTGCAACCAATTCTGTGTCTTTGTTTAGAGCACCTCCTTTTCCTTGCTACTGAATGTTAGCAAGTGTATCCAGGTCAGTAAAGGGGGCTTGTTTAAAGGAGTGTTCCTCTTGCCACTCTTCTCATTGGATTCATCCCCATTCTCCTACCCCAAGAAAGAAAGAAAGAAAAAAAAAATAGCACTCTGTAGTCCCTCTGGAGTGTTTTATCACTTAAAGTATTCTTTAGAACATTAATTGTTGCTTGTTCTGAGTAATACAGCTTTCTGGAAATAGAAATAATTGAGTCATCTAGCCAGTAGATCTCAGGTGTGGTTGTCTTTCCAGGTGCAGTACAGCAGACAGCAGATTAGCTGCTTACGAAGTGCTGGTAATGCTGGCTGATAGCTCACCCTCCAATCTCCAGCTAATTACAAAGGAGCTGCTTTCTATGCACCACCAGTGTGACCCTGCACTCACCAAGGAGTTTGATGTAAGCAAGAAGCCTTTTTTTATTTGTGTTAGCATGGTTTGGAGTCCTGTGCATGGTTTACTTTGTTGTTTCATTCATGAGATTTCCATGGTCTTCAATTTAAAAAGACACAAAGCAGATAAGGGTAAATGCAGATCCATTGGATCTTCTTCAGAAGCAGATACTCCAGTGTGTCTTTGTCTGTAATTGTCTGAGTAAGAAAGAAGTATTTCTTAAATATCACGGATTTTATTTATTATTACATTTAGGCCATTTTCAACAGTGTTGTGCAATGTGTTAAATATTTAAATGACCACATACAGCACTCTTTCAGTTTCAGAATTTAACTTCCTGGTTCTCCATTAAATTGTTCTTAACAGCTCATATACAAGGGGGTGTGGTTTTAAACCGAAAGAGAGTAGGTTTAGGTTGTATATTAGGAAGAAATTCTTCCCTGTGAGGGTGGTGAGGCCCTGGCACAGGGTGCCCAGAGCAGCTGTGGCTTCCCCATCCTTGGAAGTGTCCAAGGCCAGGTTGGGCAGGGCTTGGAGCAGCCTGGGACAGTGGAAGCATCTCTGTCCATGGCAGGGGGTGGGACTGCATTAAGGTCTCTCCCAACCCAAACCATTCTGTGATTCTACAATATAAAGGTGGTTATGAAAGCTATAGAATATTGTTGGAGTCTCACGTTTTTTATAAGTTATTGGGACAAAAAATGTATTTGTCATTCTAGTATCTTCCACCAGTGGACAGTCGCTCCATTTCTGGATTTGTGGGACTGAAGAATGGTGGTGCTACTTGTTACATGAATGCTGTTTTCCAGCAGCTGTATATGCAGCCTGGTCTCCCAGAGGTAATTAGTCCAGCATCCAATAAAGTCCTCTTTTTGGAATTACTTTCATTTGAACTACCTCATCTTAGCACCATTTGTAAATAGGTTGTAAAAATAAAAGTCAACTGTGTATGTATAAATATGCACAATAAATATATAAATTATAAGTTTTAGTGCTGTGTGCCATGACAGCTTACAGTAATGATTTTTCCAGAAACCAATTTAATTTCTTTCCTTCCAGGCCTTGCTTTCCATTGATGATGATACAGACAATCCTGATGACAATGTGTTCTATCAAGTTCAATCTCTTTTTGGTCATTTGATGGAAAGCAAGCTACAGTATTATGTACCTGAGAACTTTTGGAAGGTATTGCATCTTTTTGTTTAGAATCTCTAGCTTTTCTACTTTAAAAGTAATCATTTATTCAGCCTTTTCTCATTGCAGAATTTATAGAGATAAAGTAAGTTCTAATTCAAAAAATCAAAATATGTTAAAATAACAAATTTATATAAAAAAATACTTTTCTTAGTGATATAGCTATGAAATAACCACGTTTTAACATATATTTATACTTTATATAGATTTTCAAGATGTGGAATAAGGAGCTTTATGTTAGAGAGCAACAGGATGCTTATGAGTTCTTCACCAGTCTTATAGATCAAATGGATGAGTACCTCAAGGTAAAAACCTCAGCAATTTCTTTCCTAGGTCATATGCATATCCTTCGTAGCTTTTTTCTCTTTTTGCTTTGATCTTTAGAGAAGAAGGCAGAGAGCCATTTGACTTCTTTTATAATCTGCACAGTATAAACACAGAAGTTTAAAATTCCTGCTGATTTCTTGGTCTTCCACCCTGCAATATATCCAACTGATGTCTAACTTTACATCTCCAACAGAAAATAGGAAGAGACCAAATATTTAAGAATACTTTTCAAGGAATCTTCTCCGATCAGAAGATCTGCAAGGACTGTCCTCACAGGTAATGTTACATTTTAGTGCATCAGTTACCAGGTTATGTGCTCCCAGAACTATTAAAATGTAGGTCGAAGTAGCACTGGAAAGTAGACAAAAGCCCCTGTGAGCATCACAGCTGTGATAGCTGTGGGGCAAATGCAATATTCCTTCCTAAGCATATTCTTGTTCCTGCAAGCTGGCTAAGTTCTACTCTGCTCTTCTTCTGAATTTAGGTATGAGCGTGAGGAAGCCTTCATGGCTCTCAACCTTGGTGTGACTTCATGTCAAAGCCTGGAAATATCACTGGATCAGTTTGTTAGAGGAGAGGTTCTGGAAGGGAGCAATGCGTACTACTGTGAAAAGTGCAAAGAAAAGGTATTGATTCTTAATTTTTGTGAAAGAAGGTTCATGTGCAGTTTGATGTTTTCTAAGCGTGGTCATGGAAGCCATGCTCACTCTTGCTACATTAAAGACAAAAGGTTCAATGCCTGTAACTCATGTTGTAAACCAAAAATTTAGGGGGATGGCAGGATGAAAAAGTATTGTGTGACTTATTGAGATGTATCCCAGCTGTCCTATGGACACTCTGCTTCCCATGGCTGGGTTTTTGTTGTGCATCTCTAGAGGGATGCTGCAGATTGCCTGGGGTGTCAGATAGAGGTGATATTCTTGTTTCTTTTTAAGAGAACTACAGTGAAGCGCACCTGCATTAAGGTCTTACCAAGCCTGCTGGTGATTCACCTGATGAGATTTGGCTTTGACTGGGAGAGCGGCCGTTCTATTAAATACGATGAACAAATAAGGGTAAGAAAACTGTCCCCAACTATTTTGTGTAGTGCACTCTTGTTCTTCCTATTCATCTTTCCTTCTTTTCCCCACATTTTGATACAAAGATTTTAAGTATGTGATGCACTTACACTTACAACATGGTAGTGCTACAGAAAATAAAGTGATTTTTTCTTAGAGCTTTTCCTTGCTTGCAGCACTCTCAGGGTCCTTTCAGAAAGCAAGACAAAAAACCTCCTTAAAGAGAGTTTATTATTTAACTTCTGTGTAATAAGCATAAGAAGTTGAAGTTCCATGTTTTCCTTTGATGTTCCCAGTGTGGGAAGTATTAATACCATTCTCATAAAATTACAGGAAGCGTGCACGCACTGCAACGTCTTGATTAATCCAAAATCTCTTTTCAAACAGTTTCCCTGGATGCTGAACATGGAACCTTACACTGTGTCGGGGATGGCTCGTCAGGACTCGTCCTCAGAAGTGGGGGAAAATGGCAGGAACACAGACCAGGGAGGAGGAGGCTCCCCAAGGAAGAAAGTTGCTCCTACGGAAAACTACGAGCTCGTCGGTGTGATTGTCCACAGCGGCCAGGCACACGCAGGGCACTACTACTCCTTCATCAAGGACAGGAGGTAATGGGCAAGAAGGTTCATGTGGGAGGTTTGAGAGCTGTCTAAAGACTTCTTGTTCTGGAAAGGTACATGGAGCCATCCAGAGCTCTACTGGAACCACTCTTCCCTTTCTGAACACCTATCATGAGGCAATGATACAATAATATGGGACATCATAGTACAAAATTCTAATTAATTCTTATGTGCCTTGTGTTGCAGTTTGAGGGCTTCCTGTGACACTGAGTTGCAGGCTGAACAGTTTTCATAGTTTTAATCAAAGCTATTTTTTTAAATGCAACTTTGACATCAATTGAACTAAGCTTTCCTCTTACTGTCAAAACAAATGTGAGTTCAGGCTTGTCACCTCTAGGATATTCAGAGTGGTTTGTTTTTTTACTGAGACAATCAAGTAACTTTGTTTCTCTTGTGTTTATGTTCTGTTTTGATCACAGAGGATGTGGAAAAGGAAAGTGGTATAAATTTAATGACACTGTTGTTGAAGAATTTGATTTGACTGACGAAACCTTGGAATATGAATGTTTTGGTGGAGAGTATAGACCTAAAGTCTACGATCAATGTAAGCAGAAGTACAGACTGATTTACAATAGTTTCATATTTCATCCTGATTTCAGCAGCAGTAGAGCTTAGTCCATTATAGGTACTTTGAGTTACTTGTGCTAATAATCCTTCTGAAGCACTTTTTCCCTAAAGCCTTCCCTTTACTGTAGGGCATAACAGTTTGTTTATGGCCTAATATGAATTGAACCATATTCACTGTTGTCCAGCACTTTGTAGGCTTAAGAGCAGAGATTGTAAAGCAGAATAGCACTTGTTAAAACAGTGTAAAACAAACCCCAACCAAACACAAAACAGCTCTTATTTTAGGCTAGTGAGAATAACTGCATAGAACACGGTGTGGCATCATATTGTTGAACTTTTCACCACTTTAAGGAATTTATTCCAAATTCATTTCCTGTATTCACCTGTTTCATAATTCAGACAGTTTTTGTCACTGACACAGACTGATGTTTTCATCTGACAGACTTCTACTGCTGCAGTTCACATGACTTGTACCCCCAGTTTTGCGTCCATATAGGAATGGGAAAGGTACTAAACCTTCAAGGGCCTTCATGGACTGTGTTTTTTCCCCACAGCAAACCCCTACCCCGACGTGCGCCGGCGCTACTGGAATGCCTACATGCTGTTCTACCAGAGAGTGTCTGACCAGAACTCTCCTGTCTTACCAAAGAAAAGCCGAGTGAGTGTCGTGCGTCAGGAAGCTGAGGACCTCTCCTTGTAAGTTCTTCTTGTATCCATAAAGGTTTCTCTCATGTTGATCACTACACCTCTCCCCACAACTAAGAATTGCATAGTTCCTGTCCAGCAAAGCAATATATTGACCCTTCTGTTGTTTTGGGTTAGTTTTTAGGCTGCTTGTCTACTACTACTCTGGCAGCAAGTTCAAGCTGATTGACAGCCTCAAGAAATATTCAGGCTGTCATCAAATTTGCCTTAAGATCACTCTGGCTGCACTGGTATTTTATACCTAAAGTGTAGATTGTTGTAGGATTTCATTATTCACCTTCAGCTTGTTTATATTTCAGATCTGCTCCTTCTTCACCAGAAATTTCACCCCAGTCATCACCTCGACCCCACAGGCCCAACAGTGACCGTCTCTCCATCTTGACTAAGCTGGTTCGAAAAGGAGAAAAAAAGGGACTTTTTGTAGAGAAAATGCCTGTGCGGATATATCAGGTAGAGCACCCTGAAAGTGGCAACTAAATTCTGCTCATGTAAAATTTGAGCACATAGTGAGAGAAACACAGGAACTTTTAAAGGTTACCTTGAAGTAATTCCCTTGTAGCAAAACTAGAAAGCAATTCTGGATTCTGACACAAAGTTACTAACAAGCTATTTAGTGATGCGTTATTGTAAGCTTTGCTCAACCTTCTCGCAAAATTGGCCCATCAATTCTTTGCTTTGAAGAAATTGCAGGCAGATGAATCAAACATGAGGTCTGGCAGCAGTCAGCATGCAGGCAGGGAGACACAAGAGCAGAGAAGGTGCTTCATTTGAAGTACACTTGAGGAGTCATGGAGATGATGGCAAATTACAGTCATCCCCAAGTTCTTGAGTTCTACAAGAATGTAGGAAGAGGAGGAGCAGTGAAGAGAGCCTGCATCACACACACACACAGGGAGAATAAACTCTGCAGGCTGTGTCTGGCCCTCCACATGGGCTGGTTCAGGGCAAACAGTCACTTTGGGCTTTCTTCTCTCTGGGACTGTATAATTACAATGAACAGAACTTGGCTCAAATTTATTGAGAGTCTTTCAGCAAAATCTCATTTGAAAAAAGAGGGGTTTGGCATTTGAATACCTTGTTGTGGCTGCAGCTTGTAATTACACCAGGGCTCCTTGCTCTCTGCATCTTAATTTGTTCAACAAATTTGTTTCTAGTTTTAGGCATGTTCTCCTGGCTTTTTTTATTAAAAACAAGCAAAAATTAGAACTTATCTGCAATTTCTTCCTTTTCTCCCTTAATGGCCAAATGATTAAGTCACTCATCTGTTGTTTTGTAATATCTTTGAAAGAAAATCACTGGTTTTATACCAAATCTTCTAAGTCTCTTGTATTTATTTTCTCCTCTGCTGAAGTAGTGATTCAGAAGGAAACAGAATAAGTTTGACACTGATTTTTAAACACCACACATTTACATAAAAGATGAAGTTTTAGTTAGAGAAGTGTATTTTGACAACATTTTTTTTTGCCTTCTGTAACTTTTATAGATGGTGAGAGATGAAAACTTGAAATTTATGAAAAACAGAGATGTATACAGTAGCGACTACTTCAGTTTTGTTCTGTCATTAGCATCCCTGAATGCTGTAAGTACCTGGATTTTAATCTTAGAGTGTTCAAAGTATGTTGGGTAAAATGCCACAGAAGCTATTTGGGTCACAACCAGGAAAACGGCAAGAGAAGGGTTGACATGATTTTGCTTTTCCAGACAAGCAATTCTTTGTCTCCAGTAGTTTTTGATGCTGATGATCACATCTGTCTCAAAGCAAACTGCAGCCTCCTCTTCTAGTACTACTGGGAGAAACATCATTTTTCCCCAGTAAAATTTATTTAATAAACCACCTTTTGTAATGATGCAAACTGAGCTCTAGAGGGACAGAAGTCCCTCTCCACGTGGAAGGTCCAAAAGTTGGTATTAATTACCTCAAGGTTGATAGAGTTTAATTGGAGATAGTTTCTTAATGAAGTTTTTCTAAATGGAGTCATAAACAAACAGCATTTATTAAATTTTTGAAATCCACAGATCTAGTTGGCCTTAGAGCAAGTTTGCTCCTGTTTTAGCATATTTATTAAATAGCACAGTCAGCACTGGAGACTGACTTAGCACAGAAAAATGCTGGGGTTTGTTTTTTCCAAGTGAAGCATGTTGATGTGTTTAAGAGACAGCATATGTGCTGCAGACACACTTCTGCTCTGGAGTAAACTTGGTATTTCTTTCAGACTAAGGTAAAGCATCCCTATTATCCCTGCATGGCAAAGGTGAGCTTACAGCTGGCAGTCCAATTCCTCTTCCAAACCTATCTCCGAACCAAGAAGAAACTCAGGTAAGGCAAATGAGAAACATGGTTTAGTTTCTGGAGGTGTTTTTTCTCCTGGATTACTGACAGTTGTCCTTGTTTTGTTGAAGGGCTGATACAGAAGAGTGGATTGCCACTATAGATGCACTGCTCTCCAAAAGCATCGATGCTTGTCAGTGGTTGGTTGAGTATTTCGTTGGGCCAGAGGGCCGGGAGCTTGTAAAGTAAGTCCTGGAAATTGTGTCTGAAGTGTTTTGTGTGGATAGAGCTTCCTAATGACATGATCTGGCCTATACTGATGTATTCCCAAAGAGTTGACTGTGTATATTGTTTAAACAGATACTTTAGACAAAACTCTTAAGTGATTATTTCTAGTATTTGCTCTGTGCAGCTTTCTGAGTAATTCTGAAAATCCAGTGAGATAGTGCAGTGTACATGGAGGAGGGTGCAGGTGTTGAGTTCAGTGGAGTGACTCAAAATGTGTTATAAGTTTGTCGAGTCAGTCCTGCAAGTGGTGGGGAAGAAGAACATGGCAAAAGTGCTTGGGGTAAGTTAAATACTTACCTGACAAAGGTCACAGTTAAACTGGAAAGATTTTTTTTTCTTGCCAAGCTAAGGATCCGCTAATTAGTGTTTTGAAAACAAATTATTGGAGTTCTGACATGCTGAAAAAGTGTGTCAGTGTAAAGAAAATGTTATCTTCTAATTTGCATTGAAAAGCAGGATTCTATGAGAGTTTTTAGAGCTTTTATTTTATTTGAATGAATAAATATATAAATAGGGGTGTTATAGGCCTTACTGGTGTCAAGCAGGAATGCATGAATGTAAGTTAAAGCTTACCCACAAAAGTACCATACAAAATGTATCTGGGCTATTAAAATAATAAATACTAAACACCACATTTAGTCATAGCAGCTGTGCTTACACGTTGATTCCAGTTCTCTTTGCAACTTCACCTTTTATCTTCCAGGACTTTCCTCCTGGAATGCAGCGTGAGGGAGGTGCGAGTTGCTGTGGCCACTATCCTTGAAAAAACCCTCGACAGTGCCTTGCTTTATCAGGAGAAGGTCAGTGAGTGTCACCTCCTCTCCAAACATCCCCTTGCTTGGCTCTCCCTGCTGGCTCTTGCTGTGCTTGTAGAGCTGTGTGAGCTGGTCCTGGCTCTTCATTTCTGGAATGGGTTAATGCTCATCTCTTCCTGCCGAGGAGGTGTTTGAAACATTTTGGGTTTTTAAGCAGTTGACAGCTCTTTACATTCAAAATCTTTTTCTTTTTCCCCACAGTTGAAAACTTTACACCAGTTACTGGAGGTGCTACTTGCTCTACTGGATAAAGATGTACCTGAAAACTGTAAAAACTGTGCTCAGTACTTTTTGCTGTTCAATAACTTTGTACAGAAGGTAAGAAACCATTATTCCCTCATGGCTATTTAAATTTTAAAGGACAATAATAAAGCAGCCAGTGATCCTTTTTCATAGGAGGGTTAGCAGCACAGTGTAACTCTCTCAGAACTTTTATTAAGAGTAATCAGGGTTGTTCTGTTTTGTTTTGTTTTTTAAGTAAATGGCTTTGAATCGTGGATTAGGATAAAATCACACAAAAATATGCCAGCAAACTATACCAATAGAAACTGTCATTTCCAGAATCTGAATATTGGTTTTGTGTTTTGAGAGGGTGTATAGGTGTGTGTGTGTATATATATAAACACATATATTTATATAAATATTTATATATTTATATAAACATATATTTAAAAAATATATATCCAACATTCAGGATTTTTGTCCCATAGGGAGCAGGATAACTGACTGAACTATTTCTATTTCTCTATTCTTTTTGCCCTTTTTTTTTGTTTCTTGTAAGACATTTAGTGTGCATTTGCTGACTCTGGTCTGATGTATGTAACGTGCTGCCTAGAATGAGCTCTTTAGCAGTTTACCTTATTGATCTGTGTAGTGATTTTATGGGGGTTTTGGTGTGGAAAATGCAGCTTTTAGCCTGTGCATTTTACTTTTGAGCACTAATTCTTCACCTGCACAGGAAGGTAACTTGTTGGTTTTGTCTCCACAGCAGGGAATAAGGGCTAGCAGTCTTCTCCTCAGACACTCTGCCCTGAGGCACATGATCAACTTTCTCCTTGGCCCCAACCGGCAGAGCAATCAGGTACAGTTGTGTCGTGCTGTACTTTGTCCATCCCCACGTTTTTTATGATGTTTAAATTATGAATAAATACTTTTCATGTGGTAGAATAGACAAATCCTTTGATTTTTCTATAAACCTCATGCAAGTGTGAGCTGACCTATGTATAGTTAGCATGGAAATAACTGTTGTGGCAGAAGTGAGCATGATGATTTTGATAACAACAAAATTTTTACCCACTCCGAAGTATTAACCATGGTGGTGGACTGGAAGAACATTATTTTGGCTTAAAAAATTTGATTAAATAAACCAAAGTTAATTAAATCTCTCTTTGGCTCAAGCAGAACCGCAGGTGGAGTTCAGCACAGGCACGTGAGTTTGGATATCTTCACAACACTGTAGCACTACTTGTCTTGCACTCTGACGTCTCCTCACAAAGAAATGTTGGTAAGAATTGTGGTTTTGTCTTTTGGTGACTTGGCATTTCAGTTATATTGCCTGGGAGTAACTTAACATCAATGAGGAAAATACAGTAACTTTGAATTTAAGGTAGTAATGGTTAATACACGCTTGGTTACTTCTGATTTTGCTGTAAATGTATTGAGGGCCCGTGGCAAACAGTATTTGGGGGTGGCTGAAAATCTTGATACTAACATATTATTGTGTCTTCTGCCCTTCCCTATGTGCCCAAAAGTTCTTTCCTCATGTGAATGAATCAAGCTGTGTCATTGGATGAACAGGCTCACTGCCTCACAAGCTGTATTTTGCTTGTGCTGCCTTTTGCTAGTCTAAAGGGGACTACTTAGACTAAGCTACTGAATAATAAACAATGAAACACTCTCCTAGATAGTTCTTACAAGAGGCAGAAGTATCCAAATAAAGATAATAAAGAAATAAGGTAAAATCTTCAGTTAAAATTAAAGTTAAAATTCCCGAAGGAGGAATTTGAAGTTGTCTTTTAGAAGAATAACTTAATTTCTGTCTAGGATTGAAAGCAGTCAAAAATCAGAAGGTAACAGGAGAATTATAAACATTCTGGATATGATGAATGTGCAAAAGTGATTAGGAGTAAAACTAAAACTCAAAGTACTGATAGTCTGTGGACATTTTGCTTTACCTTCCTGCAGTTCTTTTGTCTGCCGTCACTAAAGTAAGTGACACTTCAGTGTGCCAGAGATTTGGTACTTGGAGTGGTAGCACACCAGCTATAAACTAGTTGAGATGAGTGTCATGAGGGATTTCATGGTGCCAAATGAGCAGCAATGTCTTCAAGGTGTGTTAGAACAAACTAATCTATGAGTGGATTGTTTTTGTATTTGCTGTTATAGCTCCTGGTCTCTTTAAGCAGCGTCCACCTCTCAGCATCACCGCTTCAGGGCCGCTTCTGGCACTCCATGAAGAAGTGGAAGCCTTGTTATTCCTGTCTGAGGGAAAACCCTACTTAATGGAGGTACCTGTTCTAAATTCTGCCCTGCTTGAACCCAAAAGCTGGTCTGATGTATTCCTTTGACATATCCTTCCATGAAAAATACTGAATATTCAGAAGCAGGCAGCCAGGGGCGTATGTGGTTATTTTGAGCCTAAACAGGAAGGCACCTTTAGTTTCTTGATCGCTTCATATTCTAGTATATCCCTAAGCTTTGGGTCTGGTTTTATGCACAGTCTGGTTTTATGCACAGTTTGCAAAGGCCTGTGCAGCTTTTTGCCATGTCAAGTGCAGGTGCTAACTTGAGTTGCTCTGATTTAATGGATCGTGCTTGACCACCCCATAGGAGGTGGGCATCAGGAGCTGAAGGAGTGCTGTGAGGGCAGGGGTTCAGCCTCCTGGGCCATGCAGGCACTGGGGAAAAGAGCTGCATCCTTCCTGGGAAGGACAAACGGTGTGTTACAGACTTATTTTGTTGAAGAGAGCTGTATGAAGCTGTGCTGTGCCCGCAGGTGATGCACGCGCTGCGCGAGCTCACGGGGTCACTGTCGGTGCTCATCGAGATGGTGGTGTACTGCTGCTTCTGCAACGAGCACTTCTCCTTCACTGTGCTGCACTTCATCAAGGTACACACAAAACCAGGACAAGCCTTTCCCATAAGTGCTTCCTTCAGGCTTTGCTCGTCCTGTGTCTTGTGCATTATAAGAGCACTGCAGAACAATCAGTACAGTTTGTTGGGTCTGGGGAGGTGTTGGGGTTTAGGTTTTCTTGCCCTTTACTATATAAATTAACAAATTTTCAAAAATCTGTAAAGCTGTCTTGAAATTCTGTGCTTCATCGGTATATTCTGCTATCTAAGTAACTTTGTTTCTTACTCACAGACTCAACTGGAAACTGCTCCGCCTCACGAACTGAAAAACATATTCCAGTTACTCCATGAGATCCTGGTAAGTGAAGGGTAAAGACTTGGACAGGAAGGATTTTGTATTGATATATAACAAAAAAAGTCAGGACTGCATTGGTAATTTCAACATCCACACGTATTTTAATCCTTCAGTTTGAAGTTTTATTACTCCCTAAATTTCTGTCTTGGTAATCCAGTGACACGTGAAACTTCACAGTCTTGTTTTGCATGTTGGAGGGGTTAAAACCATTCCATAGAATAGCTACAGCATCACACACAACTTACCTAAGTTGACATTTTTCTTTCCTAACAGGTTATTGAAGACCCATTACAAGTAGAGCGCATCAAATTTGCTTTTGAAACTGAAAATGGATTAATAGGCAAGTAAGCTAGTGGGTGAACACTCCTGTCTCTACTGACCTTGATGGTGTGGTGATTCATGCCATCTCCTGGTTCCCAATCCTCCTAAACTGTTCTACTTCTCAGGGAAAAGAACTCAACACATTTGATTTAGCAACTGCCACTCCAGGAAATGCTCTAAGAAATCCAAAATAAGCACTGGAATATTATAGTGACAGCAAACTGGAAAGGAATTGAACTGGGAAAGAGAGCTAACTTATTTAAATAAGGGACAGACTGGGCTGTGTGTAAAACAGGAGGGAAGAAAAGTACCTTTGATTACCGTAACAGAGGAACTGTATGAATCCTGCAACCTTAAAATTAATTTTTATTTCCTACATATCTCAAGAAATTGTCAATCTTTTTGTTTTGTCAGCACCCTAATTACCATAGAAAGAAACTGGTTCAGCACAGCAGGATGCTTGCCCTGCTAACTGCAGTAGAGCCTCACAGTGGGGCAGGGGGCTCCCACCTGTTCTGCTCATACAAAGTGCTGTCTCTCCGTTTGATACAAAACTTTCCTGAAGTTATTGAAGCATTCAAAAGCAACAGAAAAATCCCAAAAGTAATGAGGGCTTATTTCATGTGCATCAGGAGAAGTGGCTTTTGTGTGTAAATGAAATGTGGCATAACACAGAGAGCACCTCTGATGGGTTAGTGCAGCTTGAGCAGCTCTTTCATGGCTGTTTGGGTGAGGAGCTGCTTCAGATTGGGACTTTGACCTTCAGTTATCTTGGATTCTGTTTTAGTGAGAAGGAATATTTAGCTTTGTTCTTTATTTCTCTCGTCAGTGCTCCCCTGTTTAGTAGTTTCCAGGTATGGCTGAGGGAACAGAAGGAAATATGCAGCAGTGTAAGAGAATAGCTAAGTGATTATTTTAATTTCTGGGTAAATTGGTCCCACTTGGACCAATTCTGTGCTGTAATTTGGGCAATACATGACCTTTTCTCCTCTGGAGAGGAGAAGTGCAAGTGTTCAATTGGATTTTTATGTTGAAGGCTTCAAGAACTGCCCTGAGATTTGGGAGTGAAAGTTGTAGTTTTACCTTGAAGTTTCCTCACAACAGCATTGAACAGCATCCCTCATGTTGACTAGTTTAATCCAGGAAAGGAAAACCAGCAAATGATAGGTTTTGGTGGTCCTTAATAGGATGTTTGTGCATAATTTTCAGTACAGCAGTGCTGTAATTTTAATCATCTGCTCTGCTTCAGCTGTATTAAAACTGGCAATTTGCAGTTCCCCAGCAATTTTTGCCAGCTTTGGAGGCTTCAGTACAGTGTTCTTTGCTGACTGCTATGGACAGAGCAACTTTTGAGTAGCAAATCTGATTGTGGCAGCTCTATGGAAATCTTTGTGCTTCTCCTCAGTCAAAGAATTTTGTTTAAAGAGGTGGGAATTCGTGGTACAGAAAACTTCCTGGTAGGAATGGCCTGGGGTTTTGCCTGAGTCTCCCATGAAACAGTTTCATGGCTGTTGAATTCTGCTATGCCTGTTTTTGTGAAGAAGCTTTAAACATTCCTCTGGCTTTGCAAACTTTGATCCAGGTGCAAGCTGGTGATCTGGTTCATTTTTGGGGGTTTCAGACAATTTTTTTTTTTCCTTCAGACAAATGTAACCATAGTGATTATCTAACATAGAATGGATTATAGGGGAAGAATAACTGCATTAGGGCTGTTTAAAATTCAGGTACTGCATTTGAAAGATCAAAGTGAAAATGCAGCAGTTCTATTTTTAATCCAATAGAGTTGTGGATGTACTCAAGACTGCCAGCACTACAGCAATGTGTTTAACACAAATTATGCTTACATCTGTAGAAACAAATTCTATTCCCTAACTTAAATTTTTAGCTTCATCTTTATGTTTTCAGACTGGCTGGTACACAGAAATCTGGATTGTGGTTTCTAATCCATGTGTTTCTCCCTGCAGCCTTGATGCACCACAGCAACCACGTGGACAGCAGTCGTTGCTACCAGTGTGTCAAGTTCCTTGTTACTCTGGCTCAGAAGTGAGTAATGAAGGTGTCAGAGTTTAGCCTCATCCCTGCCTCAGGCCCCTCTGTGACTA
The DNA here is from genome assembly GCF_017639235.1 of Corvus kubaryi. Classification (NCBI taxonomy): domain Eukaryota; kingdom Metazoa; phylum Chordata; class Aves; order Passeriformes; family Corvidae; genus Corvus; species Corvus kubaryi. Next base: position 21,505,802 of record NW_024581108.1, on the reverse strand, counting down.
TTACAAAAAACCTACTACTCCTATTTTTGATCAGTTTTATCCTTTGTTACTGGTGCTCAAAGGTCTTGGTAGTACATGTGCCAGTATGAAGTGAAATCTTTGCTGGTTGGTACCTGAAGGGATTTCCCAGGTAACAAATTAGAATTGATGTTTATAAGGGGAAAGGTCATTCTGCAGAGCAGGAGTCTGACATTAGCACCAGATAAACATTGGGAAACTGTCCCAGATGTTTCAAATATTATAATTCCTAAATTCTCTTTGTTTAGAACTTGGCATATGTCCCGATGAAGCATAATTCTGAAATATGTGAACCTGTGGGGTAGACTGCTTTGAGTAAATTTTACTAGACCTTATTGCTCTTGCTAATTCAATTAACAACAGGACTGTGGAGTTTAAGTCTGTTTGCAGTGATAACAGTGCACACAGAGGGCAGCAGTGCAAAGAGAGAGGAGTCTTTGTATTTTTTTTGTGTTGGCCAGAGTGCCTTGTTCCTGACTAATGCATATAATTGCAATTCCCAAGGTGCCCTACTGCAAAAGATTACTTCAAGGAGAATTCCCACCACTGGAGTTGGGCTGTGCAGTGGCTACAGAAAAAGGTAATTTGGCTGTAACAGGGAAATTGTCACTCATTTACAACAATAATCAGGGATGGATAATCTCCATCCTCTGCATGGCTTTCTCAGGTGGCTCTAAAGACAAAATACAAGCTACTTCATTTTTCCAAGGACAACTTGGATGCAGCTAAATCTGATGCAATGCCAGAACTTCAGTAGCCCCCCACGTGTTCCAGGCAGAAATGCGTTTACAGTGAATAAAACCAAGTGTGAATGGTTGCAGTGATTATTCTTTGTTATGTGGGAAGCTTTCAGTGCCGCTGTATTCGTCTTAGAAGGCTTCAGTTTTTTTTAAAAAAGCAGTTTTCCTTTGCCTGTGTGTTGATGCAGGAGAATGTTTAAATGATTGGATTCCTTACAGAATCATCACGGCTTTGCACAAAGCACAGCTGTTGACTGATACAGCTTTTCCTCCCACACGTGTAGTGTTTGTTCTTCTCTCTAAGCTGAACATAGTTTGGCCAACATATCTTTCATAAATATCCAAGGACACTTGGGAAACTTGGAGCTCAGCAGAAGTTGGTTGCTGGTTTTCAGCTGAGGGACAACAACCTTTATGGCTGCATTTAAAGTGTCTGTGTCCCACATCTCCAGCTCATTGCCAGAGGATTCAGGAAGCTTGTTCCAGTCTTAGTTCACCCACCATCACAAGTGGTTGAGGCTTTACATAAGTAAAAATCAAGTGGCAATTTTATGGCTTTCTTGGCTTTTTATGCAGATGTCTGAACATTACTGGGCTCCCCAGAGTAACGTGTCCAATGAAACATCCACTGCAAAAACCTTCCAGCGCACTATTTCAGCACAGGTATGTGGCAGTCCTGGCAGAGATGTTAAACTTGCTTACTTCCTTTCCTGGAAGCATCTTTGGGTTTGGCAACTTTAATCACCATCCCTGGAAGTGTTCAAAAAGTATGTGAATACAGCACTTGAGGCCATGGTTTAGTGGTGAACATGGTGGTGGTGCTGGGTTGGCAGTTGGATTTGATTTTAAAAGGTCTTCTCCAACCTTAATGATTCTGTGATATTCCAGTGCACTTAAGACAGCTTTTCCTTTAGAAGCTCAGACCCTGTGCTTGTTCCTGAAGCAAACTAACCCTTGAGTGATATCAGTCAATACTCACAATTATGGGTGGTGACTCGGCTGTCTCACTACAGCGACTATTGTTGTTTCAAAATAATAATAATAGTAATAAAGTAATAAAACTTTTTAAAAATAATAATTGTGAAATGAAGGGATCACCATGGCCACTGACCTTCTCTTGGGGTGTTTCCAACTCAGGACACCCTGGCCTATGCCACAGCCCTGCTGAATGAGAAGGATCAGTCTGGAAGCAGCAATGGGTCAGAAAGCAGCCCTGCCAACGAGAATGGAGAGAGGCACCTGCAGCAGGTAAAGCAAGGGCAGATTTACCCTCTGTTGTGTGGCTCTGTGGGGCAGCTGGTCCCTGGGGCTCGGGTCAGAACCATCACTGACCATACACACAACTACTGTGCATCTTACAAAAGTAACTGTGTCCCTCTCTCCCTGTCCCTTGTGTGTTGAAAGGGCTCAGAGTCTCCTATGATGATTGGGGAGCCTAAAAGTGACCTTGATGATGTTGACCCTTAGAGGAGAGCCCTATGAACACAGGAACCGACTCAAACATTCAATGCCTGGTACCTACTGGAACTGGAGTCGTGTTGCTTATGCCATTGGAAGTCTGGGGGAGCAGTGGCTTTACAGGACCAGAGGAGATGCTGGAGGAGGTTGCTTCCCTGAAAGATAAAAGCATTTTTTTAGCCACGAAGGCTTCAGATCAACAAATGCTCTAGAAAACTGAATCTTCACCTGCAGTAGCTTGTGACAGTCCAAAACACCGAAACTAAGTTTGTCAAGAAGATTTTATCAAATACAAACGCTAGTGGTTGAATTTTTATGTGAACATTAAATGAGTGAATGTAAAACTGTTGCTTTTCTGTGATGCTGCAAAAAAAAAATCTTTTGGTTTTTATACAGGAAAAAAAAAAAAGAAACAGACTGCCCTTATGTATGGAGGGCAAATTTTTAATCTTTCTGATAATATTGAATAGGAATATTCAAATTTCTGTAAAGATGTGTGATGACTTACATTTCATTGTAAAATATTAGTTAAAGAATGGGTTTACATAAGGACTTCTGTATTTAATATGTCTCCCTGCTAATTTGCAAAGCTCTTGATGAGAAAGATCAGCAGGATTGCTCTGTAAGAAGAGTGATTCCTTACAGAATGATTTGGTAAAGGAGCTCTGGAATGAGTCATCTTTCCTGGTACCTTTCTGAAAGCCCTTCAGACAGCTGGGAAGGGCAGTAAAAGAAAAGCTTTGTTCTCTAGGTTTGCAAGCATTTATTATTCAAGGATGTTGGTGAATTTAAAAAAAAAAGAAAAAGTTAATGAGTAGTTTAAAAGAAAAAAGCACTTTAAGAAGGAATTCTGTTGCAGTTTTACTCATTAAATTTTTTTAACCTTTGGAGACATATTGAATAAAATGTAGTCTCAGTCATGGATCTGCAATCACTTGCTTATGCTTTGAAATTACTGAGAAAGTTGGTATTGGTTGTATATGATGAAAAATTCCTTGAGTGAGCTGGGAACACTGTTGTGCAGATTTTATAGCAATTTTAACATGGGGAAAGAAAGAATTGGCTTTGTTTGTATTTTCACTTGACCAGGCAACGTTTAAAATATCACAGCTCTTTTAATTTGCTCACAAATAACTGGAAACCAGTTGGGATGATTTGAGCACAGTTTTGTTTTCTGTCAAGTGCAGTTCAGTGATTTCTGGCTCTGGATTCAAGCTTCTTTTGTGCCAACTAACTTCATCTTTTGTACATTTGTGTTTGTCACATTTTCTGCACTGCTTTTTGCCTTTATTTATGGATTCTGCCTTACTTTAAAAAAATTATATAAACAAACATGCACAGAAATGGGGGACATCTTAAGGAGTGTCTGGGTACCTCCAGAACAGACAAATTTGCCAAGTTAAAGGCACAACCAGCCAAAAAGTGCCTTTTTTTATTTCTTTTCACGCGCTGCTGCCAAAACACGGAGCAGCAGACAGCTTTTCACTGTTGTGCACTAATGTTGAAAGTAACCAGTCATTTCACTGTTGGAAGTAACCATGGGATGTGATGTCAGCTGTACAGCTTTATAACTTATTGTGGGGTAGGAGAGCCGGCGTCACGGATTGCAGGGGCAGGGGGGCACCGTAGTGAATCTCTCACTTTCCTTTTCCAAGCAATGTCTTCATAGACACACGGCAGAGTTAGCATTTTATAAATGTTTCTGATGATGTGCTGGGACATTTGAAATGTGATGTTTTAAATTAATTTTGAATAAATCATTTCTTACGGACACCCCCTCCTTCCTTCCCCCACCCCCAAATACTTTTGTAATGGGTCACGAACCTTCCCAAGAAGTCAGTACACAGCGGTGATGGTGATGGGAGAAGCTGGTCATGTTCCTATGGGTTGGCACCACTTGTCACTTCAGGTTCCTGTTATTTCCTATGGAAACAACATCCTCGATAGCCACAGGCCCAGGGAAGCACTGGTGGGAATTTCATCAGGATGGCTCATCACCACTGTATGCTTGAAACCAATACAAACTTTTTCACGGTTCTGCTCACGCTTGTACAAAGTCAGTGGTTATAATTTGCAATAAGATGATACTTGGTCACTTATTTTTGTTTCCAGCTGCTGTCATTTGAACCTGCTGAAGATTATTTTTTGGAAAATAGAGTTCAACAAAAAAAAAAAACAACTAGTTTTTGTGTAAATTGTGATGCATTTATATGTTGTAATTTTTACTGCCAATCTTTTTGGATGAAAATGTTTTTATACAGCTTACAAAATGTTCAGTGAGGAGCAGCCACAGCCTGCCTGTGAGCACTCGGGGAGATATTGTCCAATTAATGCATAGGCATTTGGCACTGGAAAAATAGGCAGTCTTGATGAACAGTCTTGGGATTCCTGGTCAATGGAATAAAGTTATTCCTTTCACAGAAAACTAGCGTAATCTTTAGACTGCACATGCTGCCACGCTCTTGTCTTGTTGATCCTCTTATCCTGAACCTCCTTGGGCTAGCCCTGCAGATGCTGAGCTCCTCAAGGATGCCCTGATTGCCATTTTGGCTCCTGTCCAGAGTAAATGGAAGTAGCTGAGTGGCCCTGGAGCTGCCCTGCTGTCTATCCTTACGCCACGGTGTGTGCTGGGGCTCTGTCACATCTGTGTCTCTGTGCAGCTCCTCCTGACCTCAGCAGAGTGATTGACCCTGGCCACACTCACAGTGGTGGATTAGAGTGGATTTTATGTGTCAGATCCAGGATTTGTGGTCGAGCTGGGCGTGAATTCATCCTGCCTCCCACTGGGGCAAGGGGCAAAGAGGTGCACACGGAGCTGGTGTTCCACTCTCACCTGGGAACCAGGACCTACAGCCAGGGCTGCCATCCCCACTCTGCCTTTGTCCCCTGCTCTAAGGACAAGGACTTCCACTTTTCCAGCCTGACCCAGCCCCTGCTCTCCACTGGTACTCCTGGGAGCATGGACTGGGCATTGCAAACTGCTGCCAGGACTGGGATCGGCATCCCTGGGATCAGCCCCGCTCTCCTGAATGTGAGAGGCTTTTCCGCCTACTCACGTACAGGGCACAAAGCAAGGGCTAATCTTTTAATGTTGTTTCCTTCCACCAGGCTTATGAAGGTTTGAACAGAGCTGGGGAAGCTCTGTCTGGCTTATCAGGTGTGGAACATGCTCACACCTTGTGCTGGATCCTCCCCTCTCGCAGGGAAGTCAGCAGAGCTGAAATCCTGATGTGTGTTTTGAGAGGTGACAGCCCAAGGCGTCTGCTGAAAAATCACCCTCGGTGTCAGAGCTGTCCAGGAGCTCTCAGGCTGGCATCCCTTTTTCTTTTCTGCCTCTTTGTGCAAAATTCAGGTTCCAGCTGATGAAATTATGGGCTGTAATTATGTCCATGTTATATAATTACATGTTTAGATTAGGGTTGGGCTTTTGCCAGCTTTAGTTAACAAGTTAGAATTAGTTTCAACCTTTCAAAGTGGTGCTTTGTGCTGGGTTTGTCTTCTCTTGCCAGTTAAAGCCTTAGTAGCAGAGCTGCACAGGGCTTTTGGATGGGAAAAAACACCCAGCCCAGCCAAGTCTGACAGGTTAACCTGCTGCTTGTGGTATCAAGCTGTATTTTTTTTCATCTATCCTCAGATAACACCACAAAAATTATATATCGTAGTACCAGGAGGCTGCTAAACACTGAGAGAAAAGTGAGACCCAGCTTTGGTGGCTTCTGGTGCTTCTCAGCCTTTCCCTGCTGTGGCATCTCTCTGAGCCAAGCTTTGTCTCCTTCCTGGGGGCTCCAATGCTTCCCAAGTGAAGGAACAACAGCAACACGAGTTCAAGGGCACATTCCCCAAAACTGGATGATGTTTGTTTCCATAACTGGCAGCTCCTGCCCTGCACCGCTGTTGTTAAAACAAACTTCTGGTCTCGTGTGTGTGGACAACACAGGCCCAGAGCACAGCCCAGCTGTGCGCAAGGGTGCCTGTGCTGTCTGTGCTGACCTCCAAAGGTGCCAGTGGTCATCCAGGAGCACCTTGGACCCCAGGCAGGGATCAGATCCAAGCTGGGGGCCTGTGGCTGCTCCCTAACAAAGCAGAGCTCTTTGGGAGAGCAGAATCCCTGCTGGATGGGTCCCCCTTCCCTCTTCCAGACCAGTTCCTCAGGGGTGATGTCTATGAAGCGAGACAATGGACCACAAGAGAACAGGTAAGTCTAGGAATTTTATTTTAGAAAGACATTTTAAAAATGTTTATTTATAAAATTCCAAATGAATATTTAAGGTACAAATGTAAAAACTAAGGTGCTATGAAAGCCTTTTCTTCATTCTATTTTTTTTAAAGGAATTACAACCTCCTACAGCTCTTATGTGTCTTGGGAAGACCCGAAACTGTTAACACATAACACCAGCAGATCATTAACTTTGACTTAACAACAAAAAAAGCACTAACAAAGCAGTAGCTGACTGTTGCAATGCAGATAAAAATATAATTAACCAGCAGACTGTTTAAACTACAGCCCTTACACTTGACTCAAAAGTAAAGAATTCTCCCAGGAATACGATTAGGCAATTATAAAACTGCCCAAAAATGGCTAAACTAGGATTTTCCAGGTGCTAAGCAGCATTAGCTGGCAACTAATGAGCAACTAACCAGGAAAGGAAGGAGCAATGCTCACAGCACTTTTTTCTCTAAAAAGGTGGGGGATTTGTCCTATGCTGGGTGACAATGGCTGGTTCAGTCAAGGCATTTATAGAAGAGCCAGTGCATGGCAAGGAAAGGATTCTGGGATGACTCCAGCGATGGGACAGGGCTCCAGCTGCATGGGGGGTGCTTGGAGAGCTCTTGCAGAGCCACCCTGGATGCTCGCCCTGGATCCTGACCCCGCTGTGTGCGCCGAGGAGACGAGTTCATCCCCCACCAGCACAGCAGCAAAGCGTGGAGGTCATCACCAGCCACATTTTGGGGTGTGGATTGTGCTGGACGCCCTGGAAACACAGCGAGCCAGGGACACACTGGTCCAGCAAAGCATCCATCCCTGCTGTGCCACAGGAACCTCCTGCCTGGCTCAGCCCACCCCTAGTGCCGGCTCCGGCAGCAAATGGCGATGGCCACGGCCGAGCTGCTGCCCGGGACAGCGGCTGCCACGCAGGAATTGTCCACGGCGTAGGCTCCCATGGAGCCAGGGCTCTGGGAAAGGGCATTACAGCCCGTCAGCGTCCAGCCATCGTCACAGGACACCGTCACCTAACAGGCAGGAGAGGTCATTGTCCGTGGGTCAGCAAAAGGCCAGCGCCCTGCCCATCCCCCACGTCCCCACAGCTCAGGGTGATGTGACCGGTGTCACCCAGCTGGATGGCGTGTCCCATTACAGGTGGGGACACCAGTGAAGGCTGGGGTTGGGACAGCCACAATGGGCTGAAGCTGAACCAAAACCCATCAGGGTGGCAGAGGGACGGGCAGAGACCATGGGGGAGGAGCGTGGCTCGTTCCTACCTTCTCCTGGGATTCCAGGCCCATGTGCTCCTTCAGCCGGCACTCGAGGCTGGCAGTGGGGCAGCACACGGCGTGTGCCATCGCCTCTGTCCTGCTGGCACAGCGGCTGGGCCCCCTCCCCAGCCTCACCACAGGCCTGCCACTGGCACCCAGCACCTCGAATGGGGAGTGGAAACTGCACCCTGCCCGGGGGAGAGGGGATGTTGGCACGGGGCAGCCATGGCAGCATCCCAGGGCACACACTGGTGCCAAGGGATGTCCCAAGGGACCCCTGAACCCTTCCCCCCTTCATGCACACAGCACATGTACCCCTTCCCTGCCACCCCAGCACCCACACCCACCCTTTTACCCCCAGATCCCAGAGCTTTTCTGGAAGAAACCCCCTTGTTCATCAGGCTCAGAGGTCTGTAACCGGGTGTGTTGGGTGTTACCAGTCAGCACACGGTCCCGTGGGGAGCACTCGGCCCCCTCGGCCGCCGGGGAGCTGGCATTGATCCGGCACTCAGCCCTGGGCCACGTGCAGCACCTGGCGATGGCATAAACGCCCCGGCCCCGGAAAGCGCTGTGGGCCACGCAGTGCTTCTGCCCGTCCTTGTCCTGGGGATGGGGCAGCACAGCGTCACGGAGGGGCTGGGGAACCCCCTCCGAGGCCAGCGGGCGCTCCAGGGGCAGCACCTCTGCCTCCGCACGCTCTGCTCACCTCCACGTGCTCCCCCAGCCGGCTGCCGCTGCGGGAGAAGCTGGAGCAGCTGAGCATCTCCTCGGTGCTGGCGCAGCGAGCCACGGCCGTGGCGTGCCGGGCGAGCCCCGAGCGCGCCGACCACACCGAGCGGCAGAGCAGCTGCTCGTCTGCAACCGGGCCGGGGCGTCAGCGACGGGGGACACCCACAGGGACACCCACAGGGACACCCAGCGCCCAAGGCACCGACCAGGCTCCATCGCCCCCCATCCATGGAAACGGCTGCACCCAGGCTCAGCCGTCCCCGGCACAGCTCGGGGGGCTTTCTCTGCCGGCACACCGTGCCTTCACCCCGGCACTTCTTCCCTGCGAAGGACAGAGCTCGGCCAAGGGCCCAGCAGGCAGCGAGGTCCTTACCTGCTCCCAGCCGGGGGGGCAGCCCAGCCACGCTGTTGGGTGTCTGGAGCCGCTGCTCCTCTGGGAGCCGCGCTGTGTCCACGGCGTTCTTGGCGGAGAAGCGCAGGAGGCGCTGCCGGAGCTCGGCGAGGCTCAGCTGGGGCTCGGCGCTGAGCAGCACGGCAGCGATGCCTGCAAGAGCCCGGGAGGCTGCAGTGAGAACCACAGGGGACACAGCCACCTACACACCGCTCCCATGGGCAGCACAACTCCAGGGACAGCGGAGAAGGCGTCTCTGCCGCCCATCGCCCACACGTCCAGCCAGCTGTGCAGGCTGCAGCACCCGAGTGAGGCAGACCAAACCCACGCATCATGGCACACAAAAATGCCCCCAGGTTCAGGCATGCCTGAAGCCCTGTGCCAGCACCAGCAAGTGCAGGGCCAGCCCTCCCTGCCCCTCAAAGCGCAGCTCGCCTGCCACATGTGCGGCCGCCTGCGACGTCCCGCTCTGCGCTGTGAAACACGTGCTGCAGTCGCTGGAGGCGCCGATGATGTCGTCCCCCGGGGCAAACAGGTCCACGCAGCGGCCAAAGTTGGTGCCCAGGGTGCCGATTGAGGCAGGCTGGTCCTCGCTGTCGGTGGCACCGACCGTGATGACCTGCCAGTGACAGGGGAGCACGGGCGGGATGGCGCGCCCAGCCCCAGCCCACGCGGCTGACCCGGAGCTGGCGGGACGAGGTGGCATCCAAGCCTCAGGGGACCCCCACAACCGGTACCTCTGGCTCGGAAGCAGGCGAGTACAAGCAGGCATCGTCCTTGTAGTTGCCGGCAGCCGCCACCACCACCGCTCCCATCCGCGCCATCCGCCGGCAGCCCGCGTTGAGCGCGGGGCTGTGGGCGCCGGCCAAGGGCAGCACCACCACCAGCGGCGCGTAGGGCTGGGCCTCCAGCGTCCTCTGGATGAACTCCAGGGCTGGGAGGGACAAGACACTATCGCAGGAGGCCCCGGGAGGGATCCTGCTCCTCTCCGGGGCGTGGGGTCACTCACCCATGAGGGTCCCGCTGACGGTGCCCTTCCCCTGGCAGTCCAGCACGCGGAGGCTGCGGATGTTGGCACCCGTGGCCACGCCGGCGTCGCGCCCGCTCAGCACCCCGGCCACGTGCGTGCCGTGGCTGTCACACTTGCTGGCCTGGCACAGGCACCACAGTTTCATGCCTCAGCCCATTGCACCAAAGCAGGTTTGCAATCCCACAACATCCTTGCCACTCCTTCCCACCTTGATTCCCTCTTACCTGACACACACCCATGCCACCCTAGAACGCTTTCCTGGAAAGAAGCCCTGCCCTATCTCGAAACTGACCACCTTGAGGGTCCCAATATCCCCCAGAACCACAGCTCCTGTTGCCCGTCCTGCCCAGCATTTTGCCCCAGGCCAAGTGTTTCCCTTGTCCTGGAAAGCCCCACAAGCCTGCCCAGGGTATGATGGATGCAGGGGGATGGTCTGGCCAGGATGCAGCATGTAGCACCTCGGAGCTCACCTGCCTGTGGAAGTGGGTGCCATCCTCCTCGGGGATGCTCTCAAAGCCAGTCACAGTCACCCTTCCCTCGATCTCCCGGTGGGTGCTCTGCACGCTGGTGTCCAGCAGGTAAATCTCCACCAGGTCACCTTTATCTGCCAGGGATGCATCCAGGGATAAAGGCAGCCACCACCACGGTCAGCACAGGCCACCTGGGATGCTCCCAAAATGCAGCTCCAGACCCGTAGCACCATGGGGCAGTGTAATATTCCCATCCTTCAAGTAAAGGGGAGGGGACCCGACTCTTCCCCACAGGGTTGCCCCCCTCACACACCGCAGCGCTTACTGGGAGGGCTGTAGGCGCCTGAGCTGGGCTGTGGCGGCACGATCCTGCCCAGGTTCCAAGGAATGCTCTGGGCAAAGACATAGGCATCCTCCTCAATGTACTTCACGTGCGGCAGCTTCAGCGCCTGCGGGGAGGACCCAAAGCTCCGGTTTCCCCCCAAGGCTGGGGCTGCCACCCCCACCAGTGCCCACCGCAGCTGCTGTCCCCTGCCACGACCCTGCTGTCCTCCACTCCACGTACCGTGTCCAGGACGTCGCTGCTCATCCTCACCAGGAAGGCTGGCAGGAGGTGGAAGACGTGCAGCAGCTCTGCCAGGTGTCCCCGCCGAGCCGCCCGGGCCTGCAGCCGCCGGGCCGTGCCTCGCACCTCGGCCTCGCTGCCCGCCCGCAGCATCACCACGTAGCGCCCGGGCAGCCGCCACGACGCCTGCGGGGACACAAGCACCGGGCTGGGGTTCGAGGAACACACACCGGAGCGTGGCCGTCCCCCCACCCCACCCTCCTCACCTTGGCGGCGCGATGGAAAGCAGCGGGTCCCGGGGGTGCAGCCCCGACGGCGGCTTCCCCCTCCTCGACCGCCCCCGGGGCCAGAATCAACTCCGCCAGCACCAGCGCCAGCCCCAGCGCCCGCGGGGACATCCCGCACCCGTGCCCCGACGGGCAGCGCCGGGAGCCGCCGGGACCCTCAGCGCCGCGGGGACCCCCTGCGCGACCGCCGAGGGGCCGGAGCGCACCCGCGGGGCCGAGCGGCCGGAGCGGAGTCGAAGGGCTGGAGCGGGGCCGGGGAGCTGGAGCGGAGCCGAGGGATCGGTGCGCACCCGCGGAGCGCACCCGCGCAGGTCCCGGAGCGCACCCGCGCAGGTCCCGGAGCGCGGCGGCGGCCGCGGCTCTGCCCGTCGGGCCGGGGCTCAGCGCGGCGGGGCGGAGATCGCGCCACGGCCGCCGGCCCCACGGGCCCAGCCGGGCGGGTTAAGCATTAACGGGGCCGCGGGAGGGGGCGCGGGGCGGTGGGGCCGCGGGGAGAGGGCAAATGGGGCCGCTGCTCACCCCGAGTCCCGGCGGATCGCTGGGGGCTCTGGCGAGCAAAGCGCAGCCGCTCAAGGACGGTTTGCAGAAAGGGCTGAAAGCTTTAATGTGCCTCCTCCTGCCTCGCTCCACGAATAAATTCCCGTGAAATCCTCTAATCCTGTTTGGGCATTTTTTACAGAGTCGTCACACATCGCAAATGCCCTTTTTGCGGGATGATATCGGCGCTTTCCGGCAGGTCTCCACGCCGCTTCCCACCTCTGCCCTCCCGCAGTATCGGGATCCCACACTGCCCCACATCCCCAGTGACCTTCGGCAAACCCCGTCCCTGCTCCCAGCTTTTCAGGGAACCAGGAATATATTTATGTTTTGGCTGGTTATTTACAAGCTCCTCAGAGGTTATATGGGTTTATATGGATGCACATGTTTTATATGGATGCGTGTGTTTTGTACGGATGTGCACGGTTTGTATGAACATGTGTTTCACATGGGTGTTCGTGTTATAATTGTGTGTGTGGTTTGTATGCATGTATCTGTTTTATATGGATGTGTGTGGTCTGTATGCACATAAATGTTTTACATATGAACATGTTTTATAATTATGTGTATGGTTTGCACGGACATCAATGTTTCATACAGACGTGTACAATGTTTCGTAATGATGTGCATGGTTTATATGGATGTGTGTGTTTAATATGGATGCGAACAGCTTGTATGGACCATGCTGATTTTTTACTGAGACCTCAAGTGGGTGCCTGAACTCTGGTTTCAGTAACTGGAGGGACACCAGACCCCGCTTGTCACCCACTCTGCTGCAGAGAGCTGGCACTGGAAGGGGTCAGTGTTCAGGACACTGATCATGGGCACTGATCATGGGCACAAGTCTCACTCCTGATTTTTGGCTCAGCTTCTTCAGTGCCGCTAAGTCCCACAACGCACCATTGGGGCCTCAGGAGGCTTCCGGGACAGCTGAGCACGGGGGGACCCCATCTCAAGGGGGACAGTCTCCCTCTTCCTGCAGTCGCTCCATTCGTTTTTGCACAGGGGACAAGCTGTGTCCCAGGGAAGGATGGAAGGAGCTCAAAGAGGAGGGGGTGGCAGAGTTCCCCCCCGTTCCACGTGCACCCCCACGTGCTGAGGAACCCACTGAGGTCCTGACATCAACATCTGGCCCCAGCTTCTGAGCAGGGAGTGTGAGAGATGCCCCGCTCTGGAGCTCTCTCCGGGAGCGGATATCTGCAGAAAGGTTATTTTTTTAATTGAGAAATTATCTACAAATAACCCCAAATTTGCGCTTTGTACAGAAGAGATCTGATTCGGTCCTGGCACCCCAGGGGGCCTCCGGCGTTTGTGTCTGTGGAAAGGCGAGGTTTCTCTCGAGGGAGGAGGAATGAGAGAGCAGCGGAGGCATCGGAGACGACCTCACCAAGGGGGAAGGGTTCCTAAATCCCTGCTGCCGCCCATCCGGGGGGAGAGGTGGGGCTCCGGGCCGTGCGCGCTGGTAAAAATAAACTCCCCCACAGACTTCCAGGGGGACCCTCGCCTGTGTAAAGACGCTCCTGATCCTCAAGGAAGAAGCGCTGCGCTGCACCAGCCGGGAATCGAACCCGGGTCGCAAGAATGGGAATCTTGCATGATACCACTACACCACTGGTGCGCTGCTGGCGCCTCCCCCCGCGGGCCACCAAGGCTCGCCCTGACCCGGTCCCACGCGGGTGGCACCGCCGGCCCCTTCCCCGCCCATCGGCTCCCAGCCGCGGGGTCCCCGCGGGAGGGTCACACGCGTGGGCGGCGGGCGGGCGGGCCCCCCCTCCCGCATGAGCTGAGCCAGAGCCGGGGCTGCTCGCAGCGTTTAATGCCATGCAGGAATGTCCCGATTCCCACAATGTTTAACCTCGGTCGGCGCGGGAGCAGAGTCCTCCGGCTCAAGGATGCTGTGCCGGGGATGGCGGGATGCACATCCAGCTGCGCGAAGGGTTCCGTGGGGGACAGGGTCGAGGCCCCGTGTCAACCCCCTCCCCTGCCCCTGCCAGGAGAAATACTTCTGAAAACCAGATTTCTTTTGCCGAAAGTGGGAGGGAGTACCAAGCCATGAGGTAGGAACCTCTTCTGTGAGAAAGGCTGGGAGAGGGTTCAGCCTGGAGAAGAGAAGGCTCCAGAGAGACCTTAGAGCCCCTTCCAGTACAGAGACTACAGGAGAGCTGAGAGGGACTTTGGACTGTGAAGCCCTGGCACAGTTTTTCCCAGGGAAGCTGTGGATGTCCCACACTGGAAATATTCAAGGCCAGGAAGGACAGGGCTTGGAGCAACCTGGTCTAGTGGAAAGTGTCCCTGCCCATGGCAGGGGGCTCAGAACAAGATGATCCTTCCAGCCCAAACATTCAGTGGTTCTTTAGGTAAAAAATTTTGGGTCTCTACCAGACTCCCACACTCCACAGGAGCAGTGACACAGAGTGACATCCTGCCCCAGGCACCCTCTGAAACTCAGTGAGACATGGCCCTATCTGAACAGCATTCCCAGAGCCACCACTCTCCCCTGTACAGGGAAGGACAGGCAGGAGTGCATGTAATCAATCTGGTAATGCTTCCTCCTGGAGAGCCTCTCGCAATCCTGTGGCAATGTTTAGCCAACACTGAGCCTTCATTCCCCACCCTCCTGCTGACCATAAACACCCTGAGTGTGTAGGTGCTCCCTGTCACCAAAGGCTGCTTTGGGGACACCAAGGTGAGCGAGGGGTGCAAGAACACCAGCAGGGGTGTCACAGGGGTGTGACACCTCAGGTACAGCCTTTTCTTGCACACCCTGCACTGTACCAGCAGAGCACTCCCTGGGTGGCAGGGGGAACACGGGAACATTCTTCCAGGGCTCTCGTGCTCCATCCCCCTCAGGTGCTGGAGGAGAGCTTTCCCCCACTTCTGCGCTTGGGCGGTTGGAACTGCAGGATTTTTAAGCTCCCTTCCAACTCAGCTCTGTGATCCTACGGAATTTGCTGAAGTTCTTCTCTGCCAGCAGACGTGCTCCCAAGCCTCCTGGGGCCATGCCAGGCACAGGCAGCATCCAGCCCAGCTTTCCAAAAGCAGAGCAAGGGACTCTCAGCATCCCCATGCTGCTGGATCCACTGATGCTTTGATCCAGACCCAGCTGCCCCGGGGGAGGCTCAGCCTCTCAGATCCCTGCTGTCCCAGGCAGCCAAAGGTTGTGGCTCCCACCTGTGCTGCCATCTCTGTGTGCTGGAGACGGGCTGTGGAGAGCCCCTGTGTTGTCCCTGCGGTGGTGACAAACCAGGCTGAGGTCCATCCACGCGGTTTGGAACAAGCACTTACTATTCACAGAAAGTTTGGGGACAGTGAGTGACAGTGTGCAAACCCACCTGCAGCTGTTGGCACTGACCCAGCAGACAGTGCCCAAAGCCACCACCTCAAGTGCCATCACCAGGGGTTTGGCTCAGCTGAGTCCTCCTCCCTCTGTCCCCAAGGGTCCTGGAAGCTGGTCCTTGTGCAGGAGATAGGGGACAGCATGGTCTGTCACCTCCATCACCCCTCTCCCAACCTGGAGATAGGAAGGCTACCTGCTGCAGGAGACTCAGGATTGAATTTTAATTTCTGCAGAGCTTGGATAAGTGGGAAAAAGACTTTGAGGACATCTCTGCCTCACAATACCCACCTGCATTGAGCACATCTTTACCTACCCAAACCTGATCCTGTTCCAAGCAGCACAGCCAATCCTATCCCTTCCCAAGAACAGTATTTAGCCCAGATCCTGCCCAGCCCAGCTTCTCTGTGCCCACCCAAAAGGGTCCAGCAAGGAAACCTTGTCCATATGCAGTGGAACTAGGGAGGTGGCAGTTCCCCCTTCGGTTTTGGGGGAATAACAGTCTCCTGAGTGGCTGGGTGTGCACAAGGGGTGCAGCATGGCACAGGCACAGGCAGGAACCGGGGCCACTGCACTTTCGGGGACAGCCCCCTTCCCTCCAGGCTGTGACCTGTGTGTCCCCTCCACGAGAGGAGTCCATGCCAAGTGGCCATTCCCCCGGGGAAATCAGTTTTCAGGCTCAAAAAGGCGGTCGCTGTCCTTGAGCAGAGCATCCGGCTCCTCCTGGAGCCCGTAGTAGAGGTCATCCTGCTCCCCAGGGCCTTTCCGAGGGGATCCGGGGTGCTCTCCCCCCGCCGAGGAGCTGCTCGGGGTGCGGCCGGAGCGGGTGGCGGAGGGCAGGGTCCGGCTCTGTGGCGTGGGGCTGCCGGGCACGGAGCCCTCCAGCGATGGCGTGTCCATCTCCTCCAGCAGGGATGCCAGCGGAGCATCCCCCGGGGCTGGCCGGGCGGGGCTGCAGGGACAGGGTTACACCAAACACGGCTGGGCAGGAGCTGCGGTTCCCCCGGAGCCCGTGGCTGTGGGAGCGCTGCTCAGGCAGCATCCCAGCATCACCAGTCCCCTTGCTGGGTGGCTGGAGCGCCCTGGGATGTCCCTATCCCAGCCCCTGGTGCCTGCCTTTATGGGGACACCTGCCTGCCAGGTTCCTGCTGCCCATGGGATGAAGTAGTGGCTGTCTTTGCATTTCCTGCATCCCGAGGGGAAAGCAGTGCACCCATCCCAGCTGTAGCTACATTTTGGCAGGTGCCCAAGTCCTATGCCCCGAGCCTGCACAGTGATCCCCATCACCTGCAGAGCCCTTTGGGACCTCCCAAACCAATGCTTGGGCATCACATGTGGCACCTGGTTTGAGGGTCACGTACTGGGCATCTCATTTCTATCAAAGTCTGATCAGAAACTTCGGGGTTATTCTGGTGAGGGACACTGTTTATACTGATAAAATTAAATAAAAGCAAAATGCAAACATCAAAATGCAAATTACAACCAAAGGCCATCTACATTTCCTCCTGGGAAATAATTTGGTTCAGAGACTCCTCGTGGGTTGAGGCACCATCCAGGCTCCAGTGGGGCCAAGGGTCTGGGGGCTGGCTCAGTGCTGTGAGAGCAGCAAAGACCTCTCTGCCCCCTCTCCCTCCCCCCCCTTTTCACCCCACATGCCACCGGTGCCACCCCAACCCCACAGGCATCACATACCAGCTGCCTTCTGCTGTTTCCAGCCGAGGTCCCAGCTCTTGGAGGGGGTCTCCAGCACCCCCCAGCTCCCGGTGGACCTCTGCTTTGGCCTGCACGGCTGACTGGGAGCAGCTGCGGGATCTGGACTGGGCCATGGGTGGGAGTGGAGCTGAGCTGACCACCTGCCTCTGGATCTGGTCATAGGACGGCAGGCTCGTCTCGTAGGTGCTAGTGGCCTCTTGGTTGGGGCAGGGGGCAATCAAGCTGCAGGCAAAGGGATAACAGGGTGCTGAGCAGTCCTGGACCTCATGGAGCTGGGAGATGCTCAAGCACAGGCGCACAGGGCTCCATCACGTGAGGAAGTGGCTTTAGAGGCCACCAAGGCCACATCACTGCCCACACCAGCAGCAGAGCCAGGAGATGCCTGCAGGAACATCACTGGATGCTCTGCATCCCCCAGCATCACTCAAGCTCAGCCTCGGGGGGCTCAGGCAGCCCTTGCCTCTCCCACCCTGATCCCTGCTTGGTATTTTGTGCTGCAATCGGTGCAGCTGTCCCCAGTCTCAGGCCCTGCCCTCAGGGCACACACATCACCCCACTGTGGGACCCACCGGGTGTCCTTCTGCGGCAGCACCATGGGTTTGCGGTCCAGAAACTGCTTGGCCTCGAGGTCCGCAGGGATGAACGTTATCTGGGGGGAAAAGAAAGGCAGAGCCTGGGCATCACGGGGGCCCTCAGCCCTCATAGGGGAAAAGGGCTGGAGTGTCCCTTCAGCTGGGTTTAGGGTGGTTTTCCTACCATATTTGGATGTTTTGCTTGGAAATAGCTTTTTTGAGGGAAATCAGTAAGGAATGAATGAATCCAGCCCAGCCCTGAATGAATCCAGCCCAGCCCTGAATGAATCCAGCCCAGCCCTGCTCTCAGTGCCTTTCCCCCTGTGGCATCCCATATGTCCCCAAGCCCAGAGGGAGCCCCAAGGCCCACACGGGAGCTCAGTGGTCAGGGACAACATCGAGGGTGTCCCATCCTTGAGCCTTGAGCACAGTGGCAAAGCCACCTCTCCCTCCTAGCCAGGACTGAGCTCAGCCATGAGGGGAGCTGGTTTCTGCTTCACCCCAGTCCCAGAGAACACAGCTGCTTTCAGAGGTCCCAGCTGCTCCCAGGCCCTGAGGTCGCTCCCCCACATTTTGGAGGGCAGCCAAGTTGTTGACAGGCCATCCAGCAGTGCCCAGATCAGTCCTACAGATGCCCTCTCCTTGGAAAAAAACTCTTTTCTGCCAGACCCGTTTCCCAGGGCAAGGGCGCGTGGCTGCCCTCTGTGCTGGCAGTGCCCTCTGCCAAGAAGACTGGCAGGTGAGGGCTGGGACCCTCCAACCTCCATGGCCACGACAGTCCCTTCTTGGAAGTCCTGGGAGCCTGCCAAGCCCCAGACCCCAAGGAAAGGGTGCCATAGGAGAGATGAACACAAGTTTACTTCCTTGGGATTATTCCCTGCTGCCTGTTTGAAAGCTAAGTCTAGGCTGTGCAGGGGGTGACGGAGAGTGGCCACATCCTGCAGGCATCAGCAGGGCACAAGCTTCCCAAACCAACAATTCCCCCTCCAGATTGCTGCAGCCGGCTTCCTCTGGGGAAGCTGAGGCACAGCCTGAGGCTACACATCCACAGCAGCCAAAGTCCCCCAAACCCAGCTGAGCCCTCGAGCCCCCCAGAGTGCTCAGCAGCGAGATGGATCCTACCTTTGGGTAGCACTGGCACATGCTCCAGGTGATGCCCACGGCTACGAGCAGGACACCCAGGACACAGAAGGTGATGTAGATGTGGGGCTTTTCCACACTCATGATGAACATCCCCGTCATCACCAGGAAGAACCCCAAGATGATGAACCCGTAGCGGAAAGTCTTCTCCTCTGCCATGGGCTCCGGGTGGGAGAGGCAGGAGGAGAGGTGCCGGGAAGCCCGTTCACCTGCGGCTGCTGCCTGCTGAGCACACCTGCAGGGTGAGGCAAGGAGTGGTTTCTCTCTCTGGAGGCTGCCAGGAGCTGAGGATCAGCTGCACGTTGAGCTGGTCCTGCCCAGGGCTGAGCCAGCCAGTTTTTAATGGGTTTGTAATGAATGCAAACACTGACCCGCCGTTCACACTCCAGTGGAGCCGCCTGGCACGTGTCCGGGTAACCTTCCCTGCAGGCAAGCTCAGCCGGACCCCACACCCGGGGAAGGGACAGGGAGGGAGAGGGGAGCACGGCTGCAGAGGTGGGGACCCGGAGATCAGCTGGTCCTGCTGGGATTTTCCCAGCCCTGGGCACTGGAGCTGGACTTGGTCATAAATCAGAGCTGGCAGAGCCCCAGATAAGGGGGATGCCAGGGCCCAGCATGTTCTCAGGGGCTGTGGGGCTGCAACAGGAAAAGAGGGAGTGCTCTGGGGTCTTTTTGGAGGCCAGTGGGTTTGGAACAGACCCTGCCTTGCTGTGGCCGAGTGCTAAGGCTGCCTCACTGGGCAGCAAGTGGGCTGTGAAGAGGGCACTAAAGCCAGAAAAGGATGGACTGAGGTTGGTCCACCCAGGGGGAATGAAGACAGAGTATCCCTATGCCCTGTTTTCACTTAATTCGGAGCTGGGGTGTTTAAAGGTGCCACCTTCCCACCACACATCCGACAGCCAGACAATGTTTGTTTTATTTCCTTGATTTATTCCCTCGTTTTATTCCCTTGATACACCTGGCTTATGACAAATAATTATATTATAAACAGAATCTTAGACGTGGCTGTGGCTCCTCAGCCGCTGTGCAGCCCTGCAGGGCTGCAGGGGGTCCGGGGCAGCCCTTTACTTTGGTGGGATGCGGGAACTGGCAGCAGCCCCTGCCACAGCTGGCCTTTCCTCTGGGCAAGGCTGCACAGCCATCCGCAGAGAGCAGGGAGGGAGGGGGCTGTGCCACAGCTGGCCTTTCCTCTGGGCAAGGCTGCACAGCCATCCGCAGAGAGCAGGGAGGGAGGGGGCTGTGCCACTCAGGATGGCTTTTACAGGAGGCTGCCTGAAATGCCAAGTGCGCTTGGATGCTCTGACCACAGGCACGACCCACTGAGCATCTCCAACACCGCATGATGTGAGGCGTGGGAAGTCAGGACTCAGGGAAGCAAGGTGGAAGGGATGGAGACAGGGCTGGAAGGGGCATTGCAAAGGCAGAGAAGCGAATGGTGCAGACGGAGCTGGGCTTTCTCTGGCCAGATTCCTCGCTCTTTGCTGCAGCTTTCGTTACTGAGTGGGCAGCCCCCGGCCTGACAGGAGCTCCCCAGGGCGGGCCAGAGCAGGGAATGCAAAGCCTCTGAAACCAGCAGTGGCTTTATTAAAAATATGAAAGCTTTCAAACATGCCAGTTACCCCCGACGCTCCGAACACATCCCCCGCGGGACCCACAATCCCAGCAGCGCCAGACCCATCGCTCGGAAAGCCAGGCAAGCCAGGCTGACCCTTCCCACTCCTCGCCCACCTTCCTCTCACCCCCACAAGGAAAGAGGCTCAGTTTAAAGCCGAGGGACTGGGCAGCCACCCGCAGAGTCCCGGCCCGGGCTGCCCCAGCTCAGACCCCCGGACGCTGATGTTCTCATAGCTGGGGGGCGGCGTTGCCTGCGGCTCCTCGGGGTGCGGCGCGTCCAGCCAAGACGGGCTGGGGCGGAACAAGGCGCTGTCGGAGGAGCTGCGCCGGCGGCCGCCCTGCCAGCCCTCGTCCTCCTCCAGGTAGCGGTACAGGGGCGGCGTGAGCTCCTCCTTCCTCCCCGGCGGCTGCACGTAGGCCGGGGCGCCGTGGGCAGGTCTGCAGGTCAGGGCTTCTTCATAGGTGGGGATGGCGCTGGCGTCCCAGGTGCTGCGAGGGAAGAGGGAAAAACCCAGCAGTGCACATCGTCAACATCCCAGCACCCAGCTGGAGCATCCCAGCATCCAGCTGGAGCATCCCAGCACCCAACTGGAGCATCCCAACACTCATCAACCACAGCCATGCCAACATCCCATCACCCAGAGCATCCCAGCACCCAACAGCTGGATCACCCCAGCACCCAATAACTGGAGCACCCCAGCACTTGTCAACTGTAGGATTCCTGTACTCTGTCACCCAAAGCTATCTGAGTGTCCCGCCAACTGCAGCATCTCAGCATCCATCAGCTGGAGCATCCCAACACCCCATCAGCCCCAATCCTTGAGCATGATTAACATCTGTGCTGGGGATGGCACATGGGCAGGTTTTGCATGCTCAGGGTCAAGGGGTGACCATGTCAGCTGCTTCCTGACATCATGAGGGTGCAGAGCCATCCACGGAGGTCTTGCAAGAGGGTCCCACAGGCAAAAGTGCATCCTCATCATGCCTAACCCCTAATTCACCCCAGAAGAGCAGAGGCTGCTGACAGCTGAGGGAGCAGTTTGGCACAAGAACCTGGACAAGCACCAGGCACCCTGGGTCACTGTGGTCAAACACCACTCCTGTGCCAGCCAGAGCCCTCCCTGCACTGGCCAAGCCTAGTGCCACTTCCAGCAGAGCTTTGCTGAGCAAACACAACTTGTGTACAGAGAAAACCTCTGGACAACCTTTGCCCTGCACATGGCCCTGCTTGGCACCCTATGGAACGGCACAGTCCCAAAGCTGGGAATGCTGTGAAAGCAACTCATCATTGCAGATGAAACCCAGCCCTCTGGGGTGGGGAGGCAGCAGGCATAGGAGGGCACAACTGGTCCAAAGGAAAAGCCATGTGCTCCACAGGGATGCCTCCATGCTGAACTTGGCAGATCCCTGTCCCAGACAAGCTGCCCTGGGCTTCTGCGCCAGGGCTTTTGCCAAACAGCCTCAGCTTGCACAGGAATGCTGCCTTGGAAACGCATAGAGGGGGATTTATCCCAGCACAGGATGCTTTGCTGGGGCTGGAGGAGCTGCTGCAGCACCAGCAGTGCTACATCCCACCCAGCATGGGAACTGGGAGCTCAGGGAAGGGGACATTCCCCACAGGGGCACAGCAAAGTCCCTCCCTGGGACAAGGAGCCTCCCCCCAGATACCCACACTGGCTCACAAGCTCACAGATATCCAGATGGGCACTGAAACCCCTGGAGAACCAGGAACGTGCCTCCCACTCCAACTGTGTTTTTATGGTTTAATGTTCTTAAGAGTTTCTTTTAGTGCTGCTTTTCCCCAGAGCCCGATTTATGCTGGAGCCAAGATCTTTGCTGTGACCCCACAAAGCAGCACTGGGAAGGGCTGGCTGGCTCTGCTTCCATAGCAGTCCCTGGAAAAAAAAAACCCTTTTGATCAAAAAAACTTTTAAATCAAGAAGTGGGAATAAATCTCAGGCTCACACTGGAAGATTCAGGGAACCCGAAAAGCAGCAGAGGAGTTCAGGGCAGGGCAAGAAGTCTTTCCATACCCTACAATCGGCTTCATAAATGACCCTCTGCCTACATTCCTGTCTTGTTGCCATTCCAAGGATTATTTTTCCTTTTTTTTTTTTTCTAACTCCCTTGTAAGAAAGATTTTGCTTCCATTAAAGATGTTATAAACACCTTCATCTTACAGAGCATTGCAGACCTGGGAGACCACGACTGGAGCTCTGAGTGACCTCTCCTCACCCCCACATCCAAACCTTCTGCCAGAAAACCAATATATTCTTCTGCTTGGTGGCCCTGCTAAGGAGATTTGTCCCTCGGCACGTGATGGCCCTGCAGGGCGAGGAGAGCTGGATGCAGCCGAGCTGGCCACGGGCACAGCCAGCGTGGGCACAGAGGGGGTGGGCAGGGAGAGGACTGCGGGGGCTCGGGGTGACATTAATGAGTAGGAGCATCTACTCGGGGAGCAGCAGGACAGCACTGAGCAGTGTTGCTGCTCCTGTGAGTTCACCAGCGAGCAAGGCTGGGAACAGGTTTAGGCTCAGGGACAGCCAAGCCCACCCTCCACCTCTGCCCACCCAAGCACGGGCAGGGACGTGGCTCCCACCTGCAGTTCCACTTCTCCGGAGGCTCCGCCGTGAAGTACTGCAGGTCCCTGGGGAAATGGTACTGGTAGCGCCGGGACACCACCCTGGCGTTGGCCTTGACGGACCAGAGGAGGCCGAAGATGAGGAGGATGCCACCGATGCCGCAGCAGAAGAAGCTGACGGAGCGGAGCAGGGCGCTGGAGGAGGAGGAGCTGGGAACGGCCTCGGCTTCCCGGGGAGGCAGGAGGCGAGCCCCGCTGCCAGAGCCCACCTCCCCGTCACTCCACCAGGCAAAGCACAGTGTCCCTGTCACCAGCAGCACGGCCCCCGTGATGGTCAGGCCGTAGCGGAAAGAGGCGGCTGCCATCCTTCAGATGGAGGTTTTAGGAGGGGAGAAGAGTGAGGCAAGGCATGAGAGACCCCACGTCCTGTAAGACAAGAGGGGGGCCAGGTTTGAGCAGGAGAAACTCATGGAAGACCTGCCAGAGGAGAAAATGACTGAGTTAGAACCTCTCCTGGGGTTGCAGCCTCTTTAGCCATTATTACTGACCATCAGAAGGGGCATTTCCACCATCTCAGATGGGAAGCCCTTGGGAAGAGCAAAGTCAGCACCAGGTTGCACCCATAAACTTCCCAACAGCCTCATAAGAACATCCTGATTTTCAAGGAATCACATAGCACTCCCACAAAGGCAGGATGGACACCCCAGCTCCGGGCACTTTCACAGCTCTTCTCTTTGGGTTTTATTCCCGACTTCCTCCCAAACTGGGAGGAATGCCAGCTGGGTTTCCTGGGTTTTCAAAGCATGGCTTATGGAAGAGGTCAGAGAGAGGGACATAAATTTAAGATGTCATCACTTCCGAACTATCAGTGTGCCTGTTTTCTCCTCCAGAGCTGATGACATTGGAAAAATCTGCTCAATCTTCATCTACATGAGGTTTGGCACACAAAATCTTACTCCCCTGGGTCAGCTCCAGTGCAGACCTTCTCAAGTTCTTCTGTCAAGACCAACCCCGAAGGTGTTATCACCACTTTCACCTGCCCTATCAGGGTGGTCTGGGCTGGTTTGACAACCAAACAGATGAGCTAGTGCCGCATGTTTCTGCTGGGTGACTCCTTTCAGCTAAATGTCACATGCAGAAAGCAACCATGCTTCCCTGGTGCTGGAAAACTTGGGGAGGGGGAACTGGTTTCTGATCTCAGTCCCTGTGACTTTCTCCAGCAAACAGCAAGCATCTGCTCCCTCAGCTTGTGCATCCCCAGCTCCCAACTAACCAAGGGGGCAGAGAGGTCCCACCATGTCCCCCCTGGCCCTGCTCACTGCCCAGCAAGAAGACACAGGTTCAGCTCCCACTTCTCAGTGGACAAAAAGCTTTGGCCCATGTGGGAGTTAAGCACCAACACTCCCAGACAGATTCAGTCCTGAGTGACTCCACTGTGAAGGTTTCTCGTGGTGGCAAGTGCCAGTGGAGAACCTGCACGTGAATGATGGCCAGGACAGAGGAGGAGCTCAAGCAGAAGTGGGTGGACAGATGGATGACCCACACTCAGCTGTCACCTCTGCCTTCATCACTCTGCCTGTGTGTCAGTAACAGGAAGATAATGTGGTGGCTTTGGTCTCCGTTCCTCCAGGCAGGGCTCATCTCCTCCACAGGGGTCTTAAATTGTACCCTGAGATATGAAAGTGCAGACCCAGAGATGGGCAGGGAGCAGAAGTCCAGCATGGACTTGGTGTCATCAAGGTCAGGTGGAATTATGTTATTTCAAGCCATTATTTATCAGATGGGCTGACTAAATGGAAAGCCAAATTACCTTGTAGCGAAAGAAACACTATCTGATCTAATCGACATTTAATGAAGGAATCTGATGAGAAGCGGGATTTAGGAAAGCTGCAGGACTGGGAGCCCCAACAGCTCACTCCAGGCTTGCCCCAGGGTCACAAGCCCAAATTGCTGTCCAGGCTCATGGTGACCAGTGGCCACCTGCTGGGAAGGAGGTCATGCTCCTGGGCTGAGAAAAGGCAGAGCTTCCCTCCGTAATGGGAGGCGTGTTTGGATGCTCCCTCCTGAATGGCAGGGGCTTGGCTGAGCTGAGATGGAGAAGGGGCTGTTGGAGATGGTATTAGATGCCATCAGGGATCAGCATCCCCAAACCATCACTGAACGTGGGCAGGACACAACAGAAGAGCTGGACTCAGGCTGCCTTGCAGCAGATGCTCAGGAAAGCGCAAGGACCCCACTGACCTGTGAATGCAGCTCCTTTGGATAGCAATGCATTTTCACAGAAAAAATTCAGCCAATATTGTTTGGAGAAAAAAAAAATCACCCAAAAAAAAAACCCTACAGCAAAGCTCTCAATCGTACTGCATGGAAATGTCAGGTCACTCCAAACAGAAATCCTGGATTGAACCAGCATCAAGAGTTGAAATGTTCAGCTCCTGCAGTCAACACTCTCCTCGTTCTGGGGTCAGACTGGTGAGCTTTGGGAGATGCTCTGAATTCCCTGGTCAGATTTAGGAGACGCTGTGAGTCCCCTGCCTGGGCACGGGAAATTTTGCAGCCTCCAGCACTGAGCACATCTGGAAGCGCTGGCAGTGAGGGGGAGGCAGAGGGAAGGTGGAGAAGCCTCTGGGAGATGATGGATTGACAGCTCGAGAGAATAAACTCTTCTCTCTTGACAAATCCAGCGCGCTGAAAGCTCCCCCAGCCTCCCCGCACGTGCTCCCGCAGCGCCTGTGCGGGGGCAGCTCCGCCGCGCTGGGTGACATTGCCACCGCTGGGTGACATTGCCACCGCACCGTCCCCTTGCCAAGCCCCCTCTCGGCCTGGCACAGCTCTCCTGAGCCTCTCTGAAAGACCCACGGTGTTTTCTCAGCACACCGACCGCTGGAAGAGAAGTCTGAAGGAGCAGAGGCAAGGAGAGATGTGCGAGGCTGGAGCAGGACCCGCGTCCCTGCTCCCGGAGCCTCTCTCGGCGCCGCTCCCGGGGCGCTCAGCATCTGCACAGCAGCTCTCCCTGCCCATGAGCATTCCCAGCGCAAGTTTTCGCGGAGGGGCTGCCCATCCGACCACGGCAGCTGCCGGCTCCCAAACACCCTTCTCCACGCTCCGAGCCACCCCGACATTTTGCTCTGCTCTGTCTCCTCCTTTGACCTGCTCTGAACTAGTTTTCCAGGGAATAGATTTGCACGTTGCATGTACAAACAGATAAGATTGTTGATAGTTTACATAGTTCCAGTGAAATGCTGAGAATAGCAGCCCCCATATAAAGTTATGCAGATGGTGATTCATAGGGTCTACTAAGCATTACTCAGAAAAACGCTCTTTTCAAGCAACACGAGAAAAGAAAAGAGTTTTGAACCTCTCCCACCGCCATCAAGCAGAAATCCACCTCCGCACCCGTCCCTCCACGGCACTCACAGACCGTCCTTCCAAGCGGGGCTGGAGACCTTTAATCACAGAAGAAGAACGCCGGGGAGAGATGCACCAAAGCGTGAGCATGTCTTTAGGGAGATCCCTTCCTGCCTTTATCCGAATTTGCTATTTTGTTGTGATAGTTATCGGTGAGGGTTTGGTTCCCATTCAAAGCAAAGTAACAGTGATGCCTGGGAAGAACGTCCAAGAACTCCGGCGCGCTCAGCCTCCCGAGGCAGGTGCGGACAGAGGAGAGCACATGTCTCCCCTCAGCCAGGCTTCGGGGCGATGCCTGAGCCCCACGTCCCCGGCGGCACCCGCGGGGGTCTGTCCCCCGGCACAGCCCCTGTCCCGCCCGGCACAGCGCCCAGCCGGGGGGTGCCCGTGTCCCCCCGCCGCCCCGGCCCCGCCGCGTACTCACCGCCGCCGGCAGCCTCGCTCCGGCCGAGCGGCGGCTCCGCCGAGCCCAGCCCGCGGGGCGGGCGGGGCCGGGGGCGGGCGGGGG
>NW_024581108.1:21464555-21478832 GCF_017639235.1 Corvus kubaryi | reverse complement strand
GGCTTTCCCTCCCGGCACGGCACAGCCCGGCGGGCGGGCGGGCGGCTCCCGGCTCCCCGCAGCGCGCTCCTGCTCCCGGTCCGTCCCGTCGGGGCGCGGCGCTCCCGGCAGTTCGGGATGCAGGGCCCGTGAGGGGTCCCCTGCGGCTGGGACACCCCTGCCCTGGGGACATCACTGCTGTCCTGTGCGTGGGACAGCCACGCTGCAGCACAGGAGGGTCCCTGCCCCAGCCTTGCTTTGTGACCGCTTTAGTTCTCCTCAGCTCTCTGTCAAACGCTGAAATTGTCCCTTGCCCTCGTTCATGGAGTCAGAACGGTTTGGGTTTGGAGGGACCATTTAAGGGCCGTGTAGTCCAACTCCCCTGCAACCAGCGGGGACATCTTCAACTAGATCAGGCTGCTCAGAGCCCCATCTCACCTGGCCTTGGATTTTTCTGGGAATAGGGCATCCACCACCTCTCTGGGCAACCCGTGCCAGTGTTTCATCAGCCTCATTGGAAAAAAACTTTTTTCTTTATAGCTAATATAATTTTTAGTTTAAAACCATTACCCTGCAGCACTCAGGACACCTGGATATCAAACAAGCTGGAGGCAGATTTGATCAAGAGCTGCTGTACCGTGCTGTGCTATGGCTGTGCATTTCACACATCCACAGATCCACCACACTGCTCTCGGGCTACAGCTGAGCATCACTGACAGGCAGAGCCATTTCTATGGATACCCTGGGCTGCTGTTCCTGCACTGCTTGGAGCTCCTCACCTCACCAGCTCGAAAGCAGCTCAAGGTTTACCTGCACAGGTTGCAGGGGCCGATGCACAGCCCTGGTGTGGAATAGTGGCTTAGAAGCCACTCAGCCAAGCTGAGAACATGCAGGTTTACAGCAGACACTGTGGAGTTTTACAAATGGCAGACTGAGGCACATGGAGGGCTGGCTCACACAGGAGTGGCCTTGTAGCAGGTTGGGTCTCCCTCAGAGAGGAGCATGGGGCAGGAGTCCCCAGGGCCAGCACCCAATGATGTGGGGGCACTGTGAATCAGGAGTTACCCTGTTGAAGGACAATAAGACAACTTTTTCTGCTCGTTACTTGCTCAGATATTGTATTTAACTGAAATTTGATTCAAACAGCATCTGAAGCACTTCAAGGTGGCGTTAGTGCACAGCTCCATGCTGTTCCCAGCACAGGGCTGCAGAGCGAGGTGGCTTTGTGCCAGCACACTGGTTTTTAAGCCCCATAACCATCCACAACCTTCTGCCTTCCCCAGAGGTCTGGCCTACAGGCAGCCACAAACCCATGCCAAATTCTCCACCACAAAGTAGAGGCTGGAAGTGCTGAGTGCTACCAGCACCTCTGGTAGTCTGCTTAGCAGCACCTTGGCCAAACTGCATTTTCCCTCTCCGAGAACTTTCCTGCTGGTGGACAAGGTGCTGCAACACGGGGCACAGGGAAAGGGCTTTTCCAGAATAAAGACAGAATATCTGTGGAAAATATGTAAAACATCCCATGTATGGTGAAACTGCAGTGGAGAAAACAAGGAGATATGAAAGACAGTTACAGCCCCTGCAAGAACAAGAACAAAGGAGGAACGGGGAAAGAGATTGTTCCAGTAATTGCCTCCCCCAGGTAAGGATGCTGAGCCTGAGCAATGCTGCTGGCACAAAAAAAGTGCTGCTTTTTGATTCACTGTTCACCTAATTTTGCTGCTGCAGCAAATCACATGTAAAATAGTGCATTTCACTGTATAATCAAGATAAATAAAGTCAGCTTTTCCAGTAGGGGTGTGTGTGCAGATGCATGGACCCTCTGCCCTGTCACAACAGGGGGGTGACACCAAGAGCACCAAGTCAAAAATGAATTTGGATGCACCAAGTCCAGAGCACAGGCTCCCTGGCAGAAACCTTATTTGTGGGACCTGGGCCAGGCCACAGGTGTCCATCAGTGATTTGGCACACAGGACACTCTCCCCACGCCCAGCTGCCCCCAGCAAGCACCTCTGGTCATGCCCCCTGTGACAGAGTCACTAAAGAGGCACTGATGTGGCTTCAGGGGTCATTTCTCTGCAGGCATAAGGTGTCCATGTTGTCCAGATCCATAGAGAAGCCATTCCCAGGGCCTGGCCCACCTCGTGCTTCCCTTAGCTTGGGCCACTGGGCACAGCAGGAGTGGGTGCAGCCTGCCAGGCTGATAAGGGGCTGCAGCACGTAACCATGAGGATGTGCAGATGGGAGAGAGTTCCTGCATCCAACACGTGTAAAGCAAAGGAGAAACCTCCTGATGTTTATCTTTGCCTTAATTTGCATCTTCTTAAAATGCCTGATTAGTTGTGCTGATTGATGTACTGGCTCAGGCACTCCTACTTAATCCAGTCAGCAAACCCAAGCTTTGAAAATATTTGTCCTACATCTTCACATGATGCAACATTCACCGGTGTCCTTTGGGGTTGAACCTGCAGCTTGACACGAATCTCTCTGTGGTGGTTCTGCTGCATGGGCAGCTGAGGGTTTGGGAGCACTCCTTTGTGCTCTCCAGCATGAAAGGCCAAGCATTTGGATGTGAAAGGGGATCATCCCCCTGACCACAAAGTGGTGTCTGGTTTTTTGGCTAGTTCACCTAGAAGTACTCCTTCTGCAGACAGCTGTGGTTTCGCCCTGAGACTTTATTGACTGCCAAAGTCCTTTTTGTACCATAATATGTACTTTGTAATATATTTTATTATTTAGTTCAAATGGCTTTTACTGAGTTTGAATTCTAACAGAAGAGCAAGAGGTGTACAAAGTTGTCTAAGATCAGTTTCTGAAGTGGTTCCTGCACTAGCTATGTCCATCATCTAGCAAGCCACTGGACCCAAATCCTCTGAGTGTATTAAAGCTTAAATATTTGCTTGATGTCTGCAATGATGTTCCAACCAGCAGCCTGTAAATCTGCACCACACTGAGGAACACAGCTGTGGTGGAAAGTCTTGAAAAGGGACTTGGAAAGTACTGATAGCATCATCCACAGAGGGCTTTATGGACAAGCAGTGTTCTCAAATTCCTTCAGCTCTTCATTTGGGACTTGTGTTAGTACAGGAGTTCCTGGCTGAGGTGCCAACTCCTGTTGGGGCTGTTGCGTAGATAAGTAAGTATGGTAAAGCTTTGGGTTTCCTGTAAGGGAAATCTCTGTGTTGCAGATGAGGACAGAAGGAGCTTCCTAGGAACTTTCCAACAAAATCTACAAAGGGTTTGAAATTTGCCTAACAGGGGATGGGGGCAGAAAAGAGTTAAATCCTGATGTCTCAGCTCAGTCTTCAGTCAGACAAAACTTTTCCTGAGCTCCTGGAGATTTTTGCCTCGGGGAAGCCCCGTGTCTGAGCTTCTTTCTTTCTCCATGAAGAGGCACCACGGTTGTGTTACACATGGGTAACCCACCACGCAGCGTGTTTTACACGCCACAGCTGCTGCAGCTCTGCTGGAGTGTGAGCTGCAGTGAGGAAACATTGGTTTCCAGCCCTGCAGGCTCCTCAGTCAAGCTTGATGTTAGTCACATCTATCACACCTGAGCAGAGAGAGCTATGGGAGACCTGCCCTGGCTGCTGGAACACGGCAGCAGTTTGCTTTACTCCACACATTGGATGTCTGAGCTTGAAGCTCCTGTGTATCCTTGATTCCAAAGGCTGATGTTCAAAGAAGTAGCAAGCACTTTGATTAAACACAAAACTGGCTAAATTTGCTTCCCAGTGAACTCAGCATTAGATGTGAGATGAACTACAGCTATGCTGACATCCCCGAGACCCGGTGCTTCCTCATGCCTCTGCTGCATGCAGCTATTACAGAGCTCTCCAGGGAGTAGGGAATGGGTTGGGCTTTGTTTATTTTTCAGCACAAAAGCACAAAAGAGAAGCTCAAAGCAGCATTAATTACAAATTTTAGAGAAAAACGGTGGAGCTGCCATGCAGCTCTTCTGGTTGCCACCATGTGTGGAGCCCTCGGTGTCCAACACACACCTGTCCCAGATGTGCCACGGCTGTTTTTCCTTTTCCAATGCCCCTGCATTATCCCACTGCCTGCCTCGGCATCAGGCTGCCCACAAGCCCTTGTTCACATCACTGTGCTGTGCTGGGAGGTGGCTGAGGGACATTACACTGCCAGCAAACCTTGCAAACGTTTTGTGGGAAGCGTGACAGCCTGAGGAGAGACACAAGGAATGGCTGAGAGGAGGAGTGTTGTCAAGGAGTGTTTTAAGGTTGTTCAAAGAATCACCGGCAAAGGTAGCAGCAAAAACAGATTTAATATAAAAGCAACAGCACAACAAAGTTTGTTAACAAGGTTCACTCTACTACTTACTGGATGGTTAAAGCATAGAGAGAAAAAAAGAAAACAAAAAATCCGACGTTAATCAATCCAGACCAAAATAAACCCAAAATTATCTCTGTGGAGGCTGGGCTGGGGAGGGGGAGACAAAAGGATGGGAAAATGTAAGGATAAAAAGGAATACATCCTAAAGGCACAACAGTACTTCAATAAACAGCATTTAAACTTAACAGCACTTAAACCTAACAGATTTAACTTACGTTATCAGTTAAGTTAAACAATGTAGCAAAGGATTCATACAGGATTTACTACATCACAACAGCAACTTACTTACAGGCCTAACTTACTTAAAAATCTAAAGTACTTAAGAATCCAGGAGAGCAGCATTCCCAGGACATTTGATGTAGCATATGCACACTTGCATGCACACAGACGTAAAGAGTCTGTACAAGATACCTGTAAGAAATTCCCTTCTAATTCAGTGAAATACTCACCTGGGACGCCTTTGCTGCCCTGCTGTGCCCAAAAACCTGTCTGCTTTCTTCAAAGCTCATCTGCAACATCAGCTGTTGACCCAGTGAGAGCTCTGTGACTTCTGCCCGCACACCTTGCCTCGCTTTAACCCAGAACACTTACATCTTCTTACACGGGTTTCTAGGTAACTGAAGACAATTTTGAAACTCTGCAAGAAATGACAGGAGGTGAGTTTGGGAAAGGCTGCAGCTTCTTTGTAATGGCATTAAAAGAGTCAGAGCCAGGCTGTCAGAGGGTATCAACACTCATCTCCAGGGCCACAGCTCCCTCAGTGGGGAATTTGCCTCGCACTCTGGTTAGCTCTGTGGTATGAGGCTCTGAGGAGACCCCACTCCTGATGTCCTCCTGATTTCTGCCTGCAAGAAACAGCACTAGCAGGAGATTTCTCCTATGGAGGTGTAGGAGCAGGTTGCTCCCATGTCTTCCCTCAATCTGTCAGGGAAAAACAGACTCTGTACTGATTTGGAAGAAAGAGGGGGATGTGAATGTGAGTAACAGGCATTTGCAAAGATGCATGTGAAGAAACAGCTGGAAGACATTGCCTAAATTAGTTACCTTCAGACTGAAAAGAAAGGTCTCCATCTACCATATGCAGATGACTTACATCAGCACCTCAGACTGCAACAGGACCTCACAGAAAGCACCCATAAGAAGCATCCTTGAGACGCAGACCTGCCATCCCAGATGGAGAGCACAGGCTTCCCTGCTTGACCTCCCTGGGAAGTCACCCAGGATCCAGAGAGTTAATCTTGCTCCCCAAAATGTATCCTGTCCTTTTCTTTGGCTACTCATCTTATTTGAAAAGGTGTGGTTTCACTTCCCTGGCACTTCTCCTGTGCCAGAGAAGTGTCAGCTCTTGTTGGCAGGCGACTGGTTGCCTCACAGAGAGATTAAACTCTCTTGCCCTGTGATTCACTCTGCCAGTTCCAGCATGAGGGAAAATTCATCCCAGCCCTATAATCTGCATTAGTCTGGATGAAAGTGGACACCTCAGTGCAATAAAAGTTCAGGGCTTATTACAGGCTCTGGGCTGATACCATAGATAATGGTAATTAACCGCTGTGGGATGAGAATGGTTTATTGCTGGCTGATTTCTCAATGCTTCCTTAAGCATTCTGTAAAAAAGTGGGCCTTGCCAAGGATGGAGAGGGCAGGAGGAGACAGAAGGTAGCTGTGTGACTCTGCAGCTCAGCACATGAGGGGCTTGGAAGTGCACCTGGAGTTCAACATGAGCTGGGGGCAGGATCAGTGCATTTACCCATTCTCAGATTTATTTGTTTTGAGTCATAGGGTTTCTGTGGATGGGTATTTAAAGGCCACTGTTTCCCATGGGTAGGGTGCTGCAGCAATCAAAAAACCGGGGTTTGGTTGTGTCAGGAGGTTCTGAAATTGCTGTCTCATTTTACTAGCTATGGCTCCAACCAAGTCTGCCAAACTGGATTCTACAGCAATTTCCTGTATTAAAGGAAACCGAGCAATCACACCCTCATCACCTTCTGTGCAGACACCTTTTCCAGTCACTGATTTGCAGAGCTGAGGACCAGTGGGTTTATCCAGTCCTCAGTCTGAAAATCGTTCTGTATCTCCATGAGATGATCCACACGTGGGAGCACATCTTGTCGTTCTCCACAGAAAGGGGCAGGAACCTCTTCTCAGAGCCTCCAGCTTCCTTCTGCTCAGTTCCATACACGTGGGAGTTGCTTCCAAGGCACATCTGCTGTTGAAAGGAGCCGAGCAACTTGGAGGGAACAAATACTGGCAATCAGCTTTCGACCTGATTTTATACTGAGTTTTCTAGTGAAAAAAAGGACATTTGTAGTCTATCAGCATAGTACTGAACCACATTAAATACGCCTCCATTTATCTTCAATAAGAGACCAATACAGTTCCTTACTATTGGAACAATGGTATATTTTTGTCACCCTTAATTATTAACTTATCTGGCTGTGATTTCTTCATTTATTAAAAGGATATTCTGGGTGACTTTAACAGCTATACAACTCTTATATAACCAACATCTTAAACTCTTTTTTCCCAGCCATTCTTCTCCTTTTTTTTTTTTGCTCTGCTCACAGCTTTTCTATTTTTCTTTGGCATAAGTAAACCCAAAAGGCCAGATCCTACAGTTACACTGATGTTTTTGGAGCATGGCCTGGAGTTTTATCAGTTTACATCACCTGGGAGTGGGCCCATGGAATTTTTAAAACACTGAAATAAATGAAAGCAGACAGGTGACAGAGTGACAGCACCAGACAGAGAGAATGGCCACAGCCAAGGCAGTGCCAGTCTTAGATTTATTTGGAGGAAAAGGGCCTGCAAGTACATCTGGTACTGGGAGGCTAAACACACAGGCAGATTTGCTGGGAGCTGAAAACGGGAGAAAAATGTGGCCTGCACAGAGAAACAACTTGTAGTGTTTTTCTCCAGTGACATTGTCAAGCCCTCACCATCATCACCCTGAATGATTGCTGCAGGTTCCCACAGAACTTGCCACTCCAAGCAAGAAGATTCCAGAGGCAAGTGATGGGAGAGGGTACCCTGCAGTCACTCCCCACCAGCTGTGGTTCATGACAAGGCGCATCCTGGAAGCCACTGGCACTGGTGTCCATTATATCATGAGTCTGAAATAATCCATTTATTGCCTTTCAATGACTGCAGCTCCTTTCTCATGCCCAGCACAGTTGGTGTCCCCAGGATCTCACCAATAGAAGGAGACAAGGGATCATCACTGCTTCTTCACTCACTTCTCCTCCTCACTCTCAGGGCTGTGAAGCCAACTGATGGTCACCATGAGCTCGCTGTCCCCCACTGCTCACCCAGAGGAGTGTGGCCTCCCTCAGGCTGTAATTTGAGTGCTGGAACCCCAAGTTCTTCAGTAACCAGCTCTCCACACCCGCTACCATACCACAGCCATTTCATTTCTGCTACAGAGGACACTACCCTGGTGACAGTGAAGGGAGGGCTGAATTCCTTTCCCAGTCTGGCTCTCTGTTTTGACAAGTGATTCTTTTTATAAATCCCAGACAGGGTATCCTTTCAGAGGCAGTGTAAAGCTGGATTTAATACACGTCACAGAGAATACACGAAAGCTCTCGTATGTTCTGCAGCACTGGGGTTTTTTTTGGTGGCTCTGTGAACGTGCTGACCAGCAGCTGACCTTGCCTCCTGATGCAGAGCACAGCCACTGAAGGATGGGACACACTCTGCCATCGTCAGTATTCCCAATTTCACTTCCAACCCTGCATCTGCTTCCCCCCAAGGTGGTGATGGGTCCCACCAGCACCTACAATAGCTCATCACCGGAGGAGTGGGGCCTTGCGACACGATTGGTGTCAGAGCACATGGGATACAGCCCATGTATCCTTGGTTCCTGCAGCACCAGTTATTCCTTCTCTTGGTGAAGCCCTTCCCAATGTGAACAGGGTGACTGCAGCCTTGAGAAGACAGAGGAAAGCAAGGGAAAAAGAGCAAAGTCACCCCAAGGACTCTGTGCTGGACAGGGTAGACCAATCCACTTTCCTCACCACGGATGTTAAATGAGCCCTTCCACATTAGGTCCACCTACACCTAAAATAGCCTCACCAATCTAACCTTGCCTAAGCCTTCGGTTGGTGTTTCACCTTCCCTGAGAGCTAGCTGGAAGTTCCTAAAGTAACTGAAAACTCATTTTCCCTTTTTGACTGATTTCCCTAGGGCCACCCCAGCTACAGCTGCTGCACCAAACCCTCTGCCCTCCTCCTCCTCCTCAGGGCACCACACACCTCTACTCCCTCACATGAAACATTTGTGAAACCTGAGAAATAGGTCCTGGGTAACAGATATCCCACTGATAAATACCTTTCAAAAAAACCCATCGGGAAGCTGGTCAATTGAGCAACATCAGGTAAACACAGGGAGCCCCGCTCCAGCCCACGTTCCCCTACAGGCTTTTCCTTCAGGGTGACCGGACATACTTTGGATTTCTCAGCAGAGGGAGCTTCTCACAAGCAATTTGAGCAACACCTCCCTCCAAGCCTCAGCAACTCTCCCGTTTCAAACAGCACCAGCTTTGCACCAAACCAGCTGAAGGAGAACTGCAGGAGAACTGAAGGCAGGTGACTCCTAACCCCGAGTAACCATCGGCTGGTTTGTTTATGGATTTAAGCAGACTTGCAGTCCTCCCAAAATTCTTTACTAGTTTTCATAACTATTCCTGTAAAATGCCTGTCCTTTTAACGTCCTGGTACCTCTCAGCAGCAGCTCTGTGGCAGTCAGTACCAGGGCTGTGAGAGTTTGCGTGAAAAAAATGGGCTTTTTAATGCTTTTCAATGCCTTCCTTTGGTGCCACTGAAGGCCTCTTGGTATTTTTCTTACAGAGACAGGAGTCCTCAGCCTACTTTTGTGTGCAGCTCAAATGCTCTGTATGTTATGATCGTGTAGCGTGGCCCGCAGGATCAGGGCAGTGATTGTTCCTCTGCGCTCGGCGCTGATGAAGCCACACCTCGAATCCTTTGTGCACTTATGGGCCCTTCATGACAAGAAAGACATTGTGGGGCTGGGGCATGTCCAAAGAAGGGCAACGGAGGTGGGAAAAGGTCTGGAGCACAAGTCTGAGGCTGAGGGAGTGGAGGGGGGCTCAGCCTGGAGAAAAGGAGGCTCAGAGGGGACCTTCTCAGTCTCTACAACCCCCTGAGAGGAGCGTGTAGCCAGGTGGGGGTCAGGCTCTTCTCCCAGGGAACAAGGGACAGGACAAGAGGAAGCGGCCTCAAGTTTTGCTGGGGAGGTTTGGATTGCATATCAGGAACAATTTCTTCACATAAAGGGTTATCAAACACTGGAACAGGTTGCCCAGGGCAGTGGTGGAATTATCATCCCTAGAGGGGTTTAAAAGCTGTGTGGATGCGGCACTTGCAGTGGTGGCCTTGGCAGCGCTGGGGGAACAGTTGGACTTGATGATCTTAGAGAGCTTTTCCAACCTAAACAATTCTATGATTCCATGACTGTGTGTCCCTTTTCCCGGTCTCCTTGAACAAACACCTGCGTCTTTTGTCCAAAAGCCTTTCCATGGTTACCACCAAGCCCTGCTGGGTAAGGAGCAGAGTCCTGGGCAGGGCTGGCAGGATCATCTGGGATGAGCTCTCCCCAAGAGGATGGGGAGCTCCAGCACGGTCAATGCCAGGCCCGTGCTCTGCTCCCAGCACAAGCGTGCGTGGGGTGAACTCCACCAGGGAGCTGATCCAGGCAGAAAAAAAACTGATTTAAAAAAATTTGTTTAATTCTTCAGTCAGATCAGTTCTCCAACCTGTTTTACTGAGTGACAGCAGAAGCACTTGTATTGCACAGCATGCCCAGAACAGCACAAGTGGGCGGATGGGATGGCAGGAGAGGGAGGGAGGGAGGAGAGGAAGGGAAAAGGACGGCTTTTTTAAGAAGCACTAACAGCTTAAATGCACTTTAAATTATAATTTAATTGAAGAAACCAGGGATTTCAGTCTCACCAAGATACCAAGGGAACCTTAGCTCTTCCAACCAGATTTGCAGATGATGTTTTCCTAAGCCTACATAGATCATTGGATGATGTTTTGCTCAAATAACTAGATGTCATAGGTTAGCAAGCGTAGTCCCGGAAGGGACGTCCTTGCTAAGGGGTGCTTACAGTTTCCTCTGGGAACTGACAGAACCTATCAGCTGGCCAGTTTGAATATGGACAATTCTCTAAGCCACTTAAAGTTGTGATCACCTCTGTGATCCACATTTAAGAATAGGCAAACTCCCCCTCCAAGCTCTCTCTCGTTTCCGGCGCTGGGACAGGTGGCTGCGGGCCCCGTGTGGGGGCCAGCGGGCCCGGCCAGGCCCTGCCTGGGCCAGGCCGGGCCGGGCCACGGCCATCATGAAGCCATGGACCTGTTCCAGCCGTGGAACCCCCCCCACTGCCTTGCCGTGGGCAGCCGGAGCAGCTCGGCTCTCCCCCCTCTCCACTGCGATAAGAAAAAATTCAACATTCCAGCTGTAAAGCTGCAAGGCCGAGGTGAGAGTAACCCTTTTATTGCTGTGAAGAGCTGAAAACCTGAGGGAAGAGAGAGAGGAGATGCTTAAAGCTGAAATTCTGTTGTGAAGCTATGATATATCAGAGTATCCTGTTGTAATTTCATGAAGATATGGGGGGTGGAGTGTTCAATTCGTGAGCAAAAGCACCTGCGCTGAGATAGGCAGATGCTGACGCAGCTGTAATTTCATGAGAAGTTTGGACAGGGAGAGATGGACCAGATGAGGACTTTTGCTCCAAACGGGAAAGGAGAAAACCTCAGTCCGTAGAGATGCTCCCAGAGATAGTCCTAAAGATGAAGATGATGAAGACCCTTTGCTCCCAGGGAAGGAGAAGGGCCTCTGTTTTTGTTTCTGAACGGCTCAACCTTAAAATTATACCCCAAAAAACTTCAAGAGTGGACCCTCGAAAGCAGTTGTGGGAAAAGCTGCAAGTCGGGGGAAAGGACTCACACGCAGGCAGAGAGACTCCTCTTCCTAAATGGACTGAACGATATTTGGAAGTGGGCGGCTGTCTCGTTGTGATAATGTTTTCATAGCATGAGCAAGAAGAGACTTCTCTTTCTAAATGGACTGAACAAGGTTATTATGGAAGTGGTAAACAGACTGAACATCTTAAGGGTTGTCTTTGAACATTGTCAGTGGGAGAAGGGAGGAAGGTGGGGGGAGGAGGAGAGTTCTGAAGGTGGTATGATTTTTTTTTTCCTTCTTTTAGGTCTGTTAATAAACTTCTTTATATTCTTTCAAGTTTAGTGCCTGTTTTGCATTTCTCCTAATTCTTATCTCACAGCAGATAAACAGTAATGAGTATTTTGGACCAAACCACTACACTAAATTGGTGTTTCCGCCCGGGAACAAACCGAACCCGCGACACTAGAATAACTAGAATAACTAGAATTGAAAACCAGCAGCATTTCTAACACCTATTTCCCCTTCCCTCATCCCCATCTCATTCCTGTGTTCTCTATGCCTGGCATCAGTAGGTACACAAGCAATTTGACCATAATCTGAATGGTGGTTCACTCCTCTGCTTTAAAGCAGTTTCACATCACAATTTTTGAGCTCACCTACCCCTTTCTCGTTGCCTAGGACCTTACAAAAACAAGAGCAAAACATGAAAAACATTATAAGCACTTTTAATGGTTCTTCATAAAAACAATTTCAAAACAGTATTTACACTGACAGCATAAATATCCCCTTAGGAATAAATGATGCTGTTAGTCAATAAGCCCAGTGCTTGATCACATTCAGATCAGGAATAACTATTTAGGTCCTTCAGAGAGGTTACAATAACCTCCCTATAGGGCATGGGAACCTTCTTTTGCATGAATAATTCCAGTCAGCAGATGAACTGATAAATAAAAGCAGATAATATAAATCAGCTCAGATGTTAAGAAGAGCTAGTGAGCAGACTAGGCACAAGTGCAACAAGTGTAAGTTGGCTATAAGTAAATTTAGTCTGGAAATTAGGGGACCATTTCCAAATATGAGAGCTGTGAAGTCTCCGACTAGTCCTTCAATAAAAGCAGTGGGACAAACCCCATAAAAGCAGTGTGCTGAAGTTTCCATCCCTGGAATTGTTCCAGGCCAGGTTGCATGGGGACCTGAACAAACTGTTCTAATGGAAGGTGGTTCTGCCCATGGCAGAAGGGTTGGAACTAGGTGATCTTTAAGGTATTTCCAACCCAAACCATTCTGTGAATGATTCCATAGAATCATGAAGTGGGGTTCAAAACAAAGCCTTCCAGTTGTCTGAAGTCAGCTGAAAGGTGTGGCTGGCCTGCCACAGCTGAGCTCCGAACCTTGATCCCTCCTTGTCTGAAGTTTCCATCTCCCAGCTATCAATCATCTAAAGACTGAGGTAAGCATTTGTCCTGCTGGCAAAGACCAAGAGGCACCACCTGACACATGTGTTACATCACCGTGGCACTGTCCTCACAAAACACCTCGATTCCACGTTCCTCTCTGAACCCAGCGGTGCCGTGGCAAAGTCTCTGCCATTCCAGGGTCCCTGACAGCACTGGCAGTGCCAGGACCTCCTGGGGCTGTCACTGGACCTCTGTCACTGTCCTCTCAAGCAGCACATCCCTTGAGGCATTTTAACTTCAAAAAACAAAGCCTCATCTTTCTCACAGACTTTATTTATCTTCCCTCACATGGTTCCAGCATGGATGGGAAATTTCTGCTGGGGTTTTAGAGCGCAAGCTGTGTTTTGGAGGGAGATGTCC
Source organism: Corvus kubaryi (assembly GCF_017639235.1). Taxonomy (NCBI): domain Eukaryota; kingdom Metazoa; phylum Chordata; class Aves; order Passeriformes; family Corvidae; genus Corvus; species Corvus kubaryi. Next base: position 21,465,759 of record NW_024581108.1, on the reverse strand, counting down.
CCTTCTTTACGCTAGAAATGGAACTGTATGGCGCTTTGGACTTTCTGTGGGAAACACCTGCACTGCCGGGTTTTGCTCCAGACCCCAGCCTAAAGGCAGCAGGGTGCATCCCTTGTTCAGGAGACACTGGCCACCACAGCACCTCCAAGGGCCTGTCCCCAGCCCTGACTGGGGGTCCCGTCTGCCTCAGCCCTTGTCCTCTGCCCTGTATCCCACTCAGCCCTTGTCTAAGTACCAGTCACCAGCTGGTGACTTACCAGGGGACCTGACCCGGCTCCCCCCAGCCCTGCCCGGGGGTTTGACCCTGCCCAGTCCCCACTCCCAGCCCTGCCCGGGGGTTTGACCATGCCCGGTCCCCATTCCCAGCCCTGCCCGGGGGTTTGACCCTGCCCAGTCCCCACTCCCAGCCCTGCCCGGGGGTTTGACCCTGCCCAGTCCCCATTCCCAGCCCTGCCCGGGGGTTTGACCCTGCCCAGTCCCCACTCCCAGCCCTGCCCGGGGGTTTGACCATGCCCGGTCCCCACTCCCAGCCCTGCCCGGGGGTTTCGGTCCCCATTCCCGGGGGTCCGGCCCCGCTCCCCCCGTCCCCAGGCGGTGACACCCCCGCCCCACGGGGGCCGGTGGCCGCGGCGATGAGGGGAGCGCGGGGCCGGCCGCGCGCAGCCAATCGGAGCCCTCAGCGCCTGGTCCGATCTCCGCGGAGCTCTCCGATTGGCCGCCGGCCTCCCCTCGCCTCACTCCTCGGCCAATGGGGACGGAGGGGCGTGGTCCGGGCGGCGAGCGCGCGAGCGGCGGGCGCGGCATGGCGGGGTCCCATAAGGGAGCGCGGCTGTGATGGAGCGCGAGCGGGCGGTGGGCGCCATGTCGGCGCTGTGGTCGGTGGGCGCGGGGCTCCTGCTGCTGGTGCTGTGGGTGCGGCACCGCGGGCTGGAGGCCGTGCTGGTGCACCACCGCTGGCTGTTCGTCTGCCTCTTCCTCATGCCGCTCTCCATCCTCTTCGACATCTACTACCAGCTGCGCGCATGGGCCGTCTGGCGCCTCCACAGCGCCCCGCGGCAGCACGCCCAGCGCGTCCGGCACATCCAAGAGCAGGTGAGGCTTGACCGGACCCCGGCACCTCTGGGGGTACCACGGCTTTGCGAGGGGAGAGCGTGTCCCTGTCCCGCTCTCTTGTCATCCCGCGCCCGCATCCCGCTATCCCCGG
>NW_024581108.1:21449398-21464455 GCF_017639235.1 Corvus kubaryi | reverse complement strand
CTCACCCGGGGCAAAGTCCGGCTGGAGCGGGGAAAAACAAAGGAATAAACGCTAGCGGGGCTTTCAGCCCCCTGTAGGGTTCTTGTCCCGCTGAAACTCCTGTGGAACTGCCTCCGCGCGGCTGCTGGCACTGCGGTGTCCTCAGGGATGCGCTGCGAGCCGCGCTGGACGCGCAGCAGGCTCAGGGACACACGTGTGTGGAACATGGAAACAGCCTTCTCTGAACGGCAGGCTCAGAAGCGTGTTTAGATTCCACTCACATCCTGCTGCTCGGCACTGCCAGTTCCAGGAGGTGCTTCATGGCGAGATTAAACTTTTCCTCCACCCAGAAATGCAGATGTCTGTAATTTTTCTGTGTTCTCTGGTATTTGTGGTAATTCTGTCACGTCTGCTTCTGTTTCCTGCCTTGTCTCTCACATCACAGATACAGATGGATATTAATGTGCACGGCGTTATTCTCAGAGGGTTTGGGGTTGTTGATTGGGTTTTTTTTTTTTACCAGCTGTAGTAGCAACTCAGCTTTGAAGAAGATGCAGTTGCTTGTGCTCCAGGTGTTAACCACTGTGGCTTTGCAGAATTCGTGGCTCATACGTATGGCTTACACATTTTCCTTCTCAACTTTTCATAGAATCCTAGGAGGCTTTGGGTTGGAAGGGACCTTAAAAATCATCTCATTCCAACCTCACCCTGCCATGGGCAGGGAAATCTTCCACTAGACCAGGTTGCTTAAGGTTGCTTCCACTAGACCAAGTTTTCTCTCTTTGCCTGTTCATTTGCAAGCTCAGGCCACTTTTTGTGTGTTTTGGAGTGGTTTTGTGTATTTTGTTATAATTAAGATTATAACAGTGATAATACCTCCCTTAGACGAGGTTTTCCTGTGGGTTTTTTTAACTCTTTGGTAGTGTCTTGATAGCTTTCTGAATCCTTCCCCCCAAAAGAAAACCCCAAAGCTACAGGATATTAGAAATGCTTCCTCTACGTAACTGAACCGCTCTGGTTATACTTTGTTTAGAAGTTCAGAGGTCTGCCAAAAGGCTTCCAAAGCATCCCTACTCTGACAGTTGTTGGCTCTTGCAGGTCCGGGAATGGAAGAAGGAAGGCAGCAAGAGATACATGTGCACGGGCCGGCCCGGCTGGCTGACTGTGTCACTCCGTGTTGGGAAGTACAAGAAGACTCATAAGAACATCATGATCAATTTAATGGATGTTCTGGAAGTAGACAGTGAAAGACAGGTAACAAATTCCATCACAAAGCATTCACTATAATGGATTTTACAGTTTTCTTTACAATACTCGGAGCTGAAGAGATCAGATTCCACAAAGAACAAAATTTTGTAGCAGACCCATCAAATTTCAAGGGTTTACAATGTGTGCTTGGATCGTTTTATCCGAAAAACCCAGCATATGGAATTGCTTGGCTTTTATGTGCTGAAGTCTAAAAGACCAGATTGATTTATGGGTTTGGGCACTGAGCAACAAGATGTTGAGGCAGAGGAGGAATCACTAAACAGTTCCCACTATTTTTAGTAGCGCTCTTAGGAAAGTGAGCCTCTGAGTTCTGGTAACAGATGGAAGTATATCCAGTTAGCCATATTTTGTCATCATTAATGCTGAACTCTCCATTTATGTTTGTTGAGAACTTGGGGTGGGTTTTGTTTGGTTGGTTTTTTGTTTTTTTGGGGTTTTTTTGCTTTTTAGGTTGTTCGTGTGGAACCTTTGGTGTCCATGGGCCAGCTGACTGCATACCTGAATCCCATGGGCTGGACTATTCCTGTGGTACCAGAGCTTGATGATCTCACAGTAGGTAAGGGTCGTTGATGACAAGAGACTCACTGATTTGCTGCGCTTTCATTAGGGTTTTTTATGCAGTAAAACACTGCATGGTTTTAAAGGTTCTAGAAATACTCTGTTGAACATTATGTTCTTCGTGGTATTTATGTTATAAGCACTTCCTTTATTTTTAAATAGTCTTAAAAATTGAGTTTATGAAGTGGGTGTTTGCTCTCATAAATCACCCACATTTTGGACTGTGTTTCATTTGATTTGTTGTGTGCTCTCTTGATAAGGTGGCCTGATCATGGGAACTGGCATTGAGTCTTCATCCCATATCTATGGACTTTTTCAGCACACTTGCGTGGCCTATGAACTTGTTCTTGCTGATGGAAGCCTTGTGAGATGTTCACCAGTAAGACAAAATGTTACTTTGCTATCATTTACAATGTCATTGACAGTTATCGTTGTGGATATATGATTTAGTATGACATACTTTTTGCAGACTGAAAACTCAGACCTATTTTATGCAGTGCCTTGGTCTTGTGGTACTCTGGGTTTCCTGGTTGCAGCAGAAATAAAAATGATTCCTGCCAAGAAATATGTCAAAATACATTACAAGCCAGTGAGAGGACTGCAGAAGATTTGTGAGAAGTTCACTGAAGAGTCTAAGAAAAAGGAGAATAGTTTTGTGGAAGGACTTATGTATTCCTTGGATGAAGCAGTCATCATGACAGGAGTCTTGACTGATGAAGCTGAGCAAAGCAAGGTAACTAAAGGGAAGTTACTCACAATGACAAAAATACTCCCAAAGTCTAACCAAAGCTGTACTAGATGCTAGGATAAAACCATTATAAAACTGGAACAATCCCTTAAGGTAGGATTAAAAATTAGATCTGTCCATGAGAATATTTTAAATAACAGCCCTTTGCTATGATGACAGAGTCTGTTCTGTAAATCTCCTCAACTGATGAGAAATGACCCACTGATTTCATTGTTCTAGCCAATAATTCAGTCTGCAGCCTCTTCACTGCAGTACCTGAGGAGGAAGAGAAGGATCTTAGACTGAACAATGCTGCTTTGAACTGCAGTTATTCAGAGTAACTCTCTTCCCAGCAAGCTTTTAATTCTGTTAATACTCATAAAAGTATATCAGGGACATGCACAGGAGAGTCATGCTAAGTGTTCCTGCAACCCTCCACCTGGATGTTTCTCCTCTGCTGTGTGAGATTTTGGATTAATGGTGGGTTTAGAGATTGGCATTTTAGGAATTCAGTTCTGTCACATTTCTGGGCTCTTAAATAGCTTGTCAGTGGCAAGCCTTACTTAAACCTTAATGACAAGAAAGGTAAGCAGGAGCCTTGCAGGTGGAGGAGTGAAGGCTCCCTAGATGCCTTGTGACAGTCTCATCCAGAGGGTATAACACAGATTCCTCCCAGGAAAGGAATCTGGGGACATCCTCTGTTGTCTAGCAAGGTGTAACTGTTGTCTAATGAATGCATGTTTTCTTGTAGATAAACAGAATTGGCAACTACTACAAGCCGTGGTTCTTCAAGCATGTGGAGAAGTATTTGAAAGCTGACAGGACTGGAGTAGAGTACATTCCTTCCAGACATTACTACCACAGACATACTCGCAGTATCTTCTGGGAGCTCCAAGTAAGACCAGTTCCAAAATACGGATAGATCTGCAGGAAGGTACTCTGCCCTTTCCCAGTGTAGGTACAAAGTACCTTCTTCCCCTTGGCAGCGACTTCTGTCTTTCATGGCAGAAAAAAACCAGCAAACTTTATGGCAAATTTACAAGTCCTGCATTTGGGTACAGCAAATCCAAAGACACTTGTTCACGTATAAGGCGTTGTATCAGAAACTCCTGACTTTTGGTTTAGTGCTTTTCTGAATTTAGACCTTAAGTATGTCTTTCAGCGTTAAATTTTTGTACCTACTGAGTGATTTTCAACTTCAGATGGTGGAAAAAACATGAATGTGAAATTCTGGCTGAAAAACTGCCCCGCCAAAAGTAATTATGTAGCATGTCATTACCTGGAATTTCACAAATGTGTTTATTGTCATGTGTACTTACGCAAAACTTTATTTGATATTCTGAAATATTCCTGTTATCTCATTTTGAATCTCTGGAGTGAGGTAACAGATCCTTTCAGCTCCTGCAGAAGCTGAACAGGAGTTGGCTGTGCAGGTGGTAATTAAAATTTTACAGCTTTAAAATGCTTTTGAGAAATTTTATGTGGTTATTGCAAAACTTCTGTAAGGGTAGCTCCTTGTGCACTCCTCCCTTGGCTGTTGTAACATGATAGCCTGTTGCTCTCTGAACTTTATTGTCTGCAATTATTTATTTGGGGCTGGGTATGTTGTGGTTCGTACAACTGAAAATCAGTGGTAACCAGAGAAGGCTTGGGGCAGGGCTCTGTAGCCAAGTGCAATCCAGGCCCCTCTAATTTGCTCATATTTGTATTTTAGGATTTCACAAAACTATCAGTAATTAAATTTATTGAGAATCTGGTTTAATATTGCTCCGAGGCTTCTGAAGTGTTCTTTTGTTCCGCTTACACCTTCTTCAGTCGAACTGTTTTTCTTTCCTCTTTGAAGGATATCATTCCTTTTGGCAATAACCCTGTGTTCCGTTACCTGTTCGGCTGGATGGTTCCCCCAAAAATCTCCCTGTTAAAGCTCACCCAAGGAGAAGCCATTCGGAAGCTGTACGAGCAACACCACGTTGTGCAGGACATGTTGGTGCCAATGAAGAGCCTTGAAAAATCCATCCAGACCTTCCACGTTGACCTTAATGTAAGAACACATTGTCTTAGAAGGCAGCAAATCTTGGGTTGTGATAAGAAGTGTGATTGTTGGTTATAAGACATAATATCCTGCTTGTGCAAAAAGTCCATTATTGTGTCCTGGGGAGTGCTGTGCTGTGTGAGTCCATGGTGCAAGGCTGCAGCAGAAATAAACACAGCTTTCTGAAAAAGAGAAGAATTAAATAAGAGAGTCAAACTTTAGTAGAAGCCAACACTTCTGAAAGATTTTTATCTTAGACTAAAATTTGAACTGATCTTCACCTAGAATGATTGGTGGTCTCACTAAACACCAACTGTGGAGATTCATTTCCCTTTCTTGCTTTTATTTCTGAATTTATTTTAGTTAGTATAGAATTTCAATTTTGACAATTTCAGTTTTGGATTGACCTGGAAAAGAAATCACTTCCTTCTCTTTTTGCTCAGAATGTTTATTCAGTTGTTGCTTTGAGATTGAGGTGGTTTGTTTGTGGGATTTTTTTTCCCTTTTAATTTCAAATATTTAAGGGGAGGAGATGTAACTCTAGGAGGACATTTTTAATCTATTTGTGTTATGGTCATTAGAAAGTCCAGCTAAAAACAACACCAGGACAGCTGGGAAGGAAGAGCTGAAAGCAAGGGTTTCAGTCCCAGATTGGGGAGAAGTTCTCTTAACTCTTCATTTTGTAACATTTATTGTAGAGCTTAAAGGATGATTGTGTTAAAAAATAAGTGATAAAGTGTTTTCCTGCCCCTGCAGGTGTATCCTATTTGGTTATGTCCTTTCATATTGCCCAACAATCCTGGTATGGTCCATCCCAAAGGAAATGAAACTGAACTCTATGTGGATATAGGAGCTTATGGAGAGCCCAAAAGCAAGCAATTTGAAGCCAGAGCTTCAATGAGGCAAATGGAAAAGTTTGTAAGAAGTGTGCACGGGTAAGGACCCCACTCCTCAGAATAGTAGTAATCTCATATAATTCACACCCATGTGGTTTAATCAGTTATTTATCCTACAGAACTTTAATATTTAATATTGCAATAATTTAACAACCACAATAATTGGAAACTAATTTAATTTCTAATTTTGGTGAGTTTTAAATACGATTTCACTTTATTATTTGATTACAAAACCAACCAAACAAAAGGACACACTGGCTGAAGTTCTTGCAGTGTAGTTGGGAGCTGGGTGACTTCAGGTCACCTTTCAGCTCCAGGCTGCTCTGGGAGTAGAGTCTGCTGCTACAAAATACATCCTTGGAATCCCTCATTCAGGAATCCCAAAAGTTTGGACAGCTTCCCTGCCTGCCCTTGGGACTGCTCTCCCTGCAGTCCTTGCAGCGTCACGCGGTGGCTCTGCCCCATCCTTGCACCACCAGGACGTCCTTGCCCAGGGGCCAGCCTTGGCTGTCCCTGCAGTCATTCCCTGTGTGCTGGTGGCATTCTTTCCTCCTTCAAAACTTGTCCTCCAGAGCTTCCTTTTCCCTGCCTCGGTTCTTATTACACAGGACCACAGTGGGCGTGAGGCATGTGCCCACCATCTGTCACGGACTCGAGCCAGCCTAATTTGCTGGAGCGGTGTCAGTGGAGAAGCAGCCACAGGCTGGTTTCTCAGGAACAAAAAAGCAACTACACGGTATTTTTACACCATCAGTATAATTTATCCCCATTTCTATTTTGACCTACTTCTCAGTCTAACAGTGATCATGTCCCATGTGGCTGAGCAATAATGGCAAGGCTGCTTCGAGATGATTTGGGGACTGCAAATGACTTGGAGCTGCAAGAAGTGATTTGCCAGAGAACAAAGCAACCCAAAGTTAATTTTAAGCTTTTTTTTTTTTCATTAAGTTGAAATTAAGCTTTTAATTTAAAGCTCTTTACTGACAAAGTTTGGTCTGTTTTCTACCTGTCACTGGGAAATGAACAATGGATAAATGGTTAATCTTCCAGTTTCATAATCACACAAAACAATAGATCTTTTATGTTAGGTTGTGTTTTGCTGCTGTATTCTGATGGAAGCTGCAGTTTAGAGAGCACACTATGGAAGCGAGGAAGAGTCCACAGCTAAAGAAGGATTTAATTTGTAAATGGACCTTTGTTATACTGTGCTTTGTTTACACTATGAATTTATCTTCTTGGCCTGGTCTCATTTGGTGGTGTCTTGCCTTCTTAGTTCTGTTCTCAAAGAAATGAAAAAGTCAAAGGATGCATTGTTACATCTGTCTTGAATGGATATTGTAATGCAGGCAAATATGAGATTCTGTGTTTGTACCTCCATGGATCCTAAGAAAACAGGCAGAAAAAAACCACTAAGTCCATAAAACATAATTGGCTGAGTGTCCCAGCATAATCCATGTGAGCAATTGTATTGGCTTGTTTTTAAAAAGCACTGTTGATGTTTTTGTTTTGTTAAGTATTTGCTATTCATAGCTTGCACTGAATTGTTTTTTTTTTTTTTAATATTCTATATCAAATCTTGTGGCTCAGTTAATACTGAATCTCTGTCTCTTCTTTTTCCCTTCTCTCCAGTTTCCAGATGCTGTATGCAGATTGTTACATGACCCGTGAGGAGTTCTGGGATATGTTTGATGGCTCGTTGTACCACAAGCTGAGGGAGCAGATGAATTGCAAGGATGCCTTTCCAGAAGTGTATGACAAAATCTGCAAAGCTGCAAGGCACTGAGCCTGGCTGAGCTCACCAAGCAATCAGGGAAAGAGGAATTTACCTATAGCTAGTCAGTATATCCTTTAAAAAAAAAAAGCTTTATTGCTCTCCAAATAAGCTCATTCTTATTGATGTTTAAAGGTATGAATTCCTGCTTTACACGTTTATGTTTAGTATTTCTTCGTATGTTTTAAAAGCAGTTTTCCAAACTCAGAGTGATTGTTTTTAAGAAATCTGAAGTGCTAGCCTTTGTATCTAATGTAGTGACATAGGTGAGTTCACCTATTTCCAAGCAGAAAAAAAATAATGGGAATGGATGAGGACACTGGAGCTACACCAGCTGTGTACTGTAGCTATATTTAACTCGACTTCTTGGAATGGGAGGGAGGGCTCAGAAATAGGTGCCAAAGCTGAACACGTTGTCCAATTAATCATGTTGTTAAAAACATTTGCCTCCAGTCAGTGTCCTGTAGAGCAGCTCTGCAGAGGGTCATCCACATTCCATCATCCTCTGGCTGCGTGGTTGTGGTGCTGCGCTGCTCAGCTTGTCCTGCAGGGCAGCTGAGCTCCCCAGCCCTGGCTTCTGCTGGAAAATTGAGCATTGAGGTGTGAAGAAGATGCTTTTTACTTGTGCCTATCAGATTTGTACTGATTTTTGATTATGGAGTGCGAATGGATGTAGGTTTTTAGGTATTTTGTAGTTGGCCAACAGTGCATTGGTTTTTTGCCCCAAAGTATCAATGTTCTGGCTTTGTTAGACCACTGAAAAAAAAAAAAAAATGCTGCTATTTCATATAGCCAAATTTTAATTTCTTTGTGGGTCAGTTTATTTGGGTTTCTTTTGGGTTTGTGTTTTTTGGGGTTTTTTGGTTGTGGCTTAATTTTAGTGCCTTATAAGTACTCAGTTGGAGGAAGATATGGCTTATCTCAGACTGTTCTGCCCTGGCCTGTAGGAGAAGGAAGTAAAGGCTGCGTTTTTAGGAGGTTTGTTAGAGCAACTGGCTGTGGATGAGAACTCTTGATGTGAAGCCTGATACACACAGGCTTTGGTTCTGACTCGAGTGACATTTTTGCTTTTCATTTTAGCTGGGTTAGGTTGATAGGCTTTGTAAAAGGACTGTTTCAGTCACCTGGAGAGGAAATAACAGCAAGTACTGTTAGTTCCCTCTTCTGCTGCTCGCAGGTGAAAATGGCACGGTCACGGACTTGATACAGTTGAGTGTAGAAGTGTGGAAATGTTTTGACCCTGTAGCCAGAATCAGGGTTCCAAACCAAGCCTGTGTCTTGTCCAAGCAGTACTGAAAATTGTTACTTGAAACCTTACTGAGCCTGAGAGAAAAGAAAGTAATTTTCTTGAGGCTTGTGTAGGGGGTAACCCGGAGAACTTCTCAAACAGTTACCAGTGGGAGGTGTAATTTTATTATGCTTGCTAAACCAATGATTTTATTTATTGATAGATGGATGTTTAAGGTCCAGATGAAACCAATGATAAAGCAGTAGCAGGAATAAGCTTGGGCTGTAACTCAGTGATGCACACTGTGTGCAAGTAAGGTACCCCCTCAAACCCTGCGCAGGGGCAGCATTCCATGGGGAGACACGGCCAGTGCAGAGTGTCCTCAGTGCTGCCCGAGCCGTGGAGCTGTGTCAGTGATCCAGGAGTGTCTGCCACGCCTCCTGGTTGCACCAGGGGTACACAGGAAGGCAAGTGTTGATTCTCAGGGCGTGACCTGCCTTCCTGCCCCTACGAGGGAATTGTCCCTGGGGTGAAGCTACGATGTAGCCCAGTGCTTGTATAATAGTCTGCACAGAGCAAGAATGGTTTGGTTAGCTTTGAAAGGGCAATGTTAAAACAGCTAGAGGATATGCAAATACTTCTACTTAGGCTGTGTTTCACTTATGTACTGATGATCTTTAGGTATGCACTGTGTTTGTTTTTTCACTCCTTAATTTATTGGCAGACTTTGTACGCCGTGATTGGGTACTGCACTGTATCAGTCACACACATGCACACACATCATTGCTGTTGCTCTTGGTTTTTAGTTGTATGGGCTATTGAAAATAAAGCTCTGGCCGGTGTACTGTTCCAAGGGGTGTCTTTTAATGAGTGATTGCTTGCTTTTCAACAGCTGTTTATCATTTCTCTCGTGCTTCTTGTGCCATTCCACATGGCCAGCGATTACTGAGAAAAGTCTGGGTAAGAGAGCCAAGGCATTGTGAGGGAGGTGGTGGGAGGTGATGTTTGTTAAGAATGTCTTTGAAGTCTGTGAGCCTTCACTTATCTTTGCCCCAAGACACCTGCAATAAAAGAAATACCTCATAGCTGAGCCTTTAACCCTTCAGTTGTGCCCCACTAGCTCCATACAGCCTCATGATGCCAATTGTCCCGATTTTTTTACACACCTCCTCATTCTTTCCCTCTGCCATTTTGTCCAAGGAGGACAAACCCCCATTTTGGATTTAGGTGCTACCCACTGACAGTGGGTAGTTAGTTCATTCTTCTCATTTCATGCTAATAAATCTAATCCCTGCCTTGAATGAGCAGCCAAACGTGAGAGGAAGACTTAGTGCACTCCTCAGCCTGAGGAGTTTCACACCCACGTCTTCTGTGTCCTTGATAAATGCCTTCATGACAGCTCTGTAGGCTCAGTGGGAGGTGTTCCTGCCCCTCCCCGATTACAGCTGGTACACCTCCCAGTGCTCTTTTCCCAGGGAGAAGCTCCCAGGCTCTCTCCTGAAAGCCAGGCTGCCGAGTGCCTCAGCTCTGCTGGAGCTGCGGTTCAGGTGCCAAAGCCCTGCGTTGCTTTGATCACACACTCTGTGCTGGCCTTGGCTTAGGCTGCATTTCACAACCCTCCTGTGTTGTCCCAGCAGCATTTCTGTGCCCTCCCTCATGCACATCACTGCTCAGGCATTTCCCTTCAGAGACCTCCTTGGGAACAATAGTCAGGATTTCCTTAAATCACTGCAGTTTTACCTGTGTTCCATTATCTCCCCCCACCAAATGATAATTGCAGATTAATTAGCGTACTTAATCAGCCACAACTAACATGTAATTACACCTAGATTTAATTATTCCTGTCTGGTCTAAACACTTGTACGAGACCTGATAAAACTTAATTCCAGGAGAACCAGCGTGCTCCCAGTACATTTTTATGGCCAGCCTTTGTTGCTACTGACACTTCCTGCTCATCTCACTCTCTCCATTGCCTCCAGGTTTTCATTCCCTGCTCTGCTTTGCTATGGTAGCACTTTTTCAGACCCAGTTCTCTATGAAGTTGTGGTGGACCTGGGGCGACTCAGGTGTGGTAACACCACCCATAACAGGTATGTGCGACTCCTGTGAGTAGCAGCAGAGTTTGAAAGGATGTGTTTAACCCTGAGTGAGCTGCGTGTGCCACCACATCTTCCTTGGGAGGATGTGCAGGATCTGGCATCCTCTTCTGATGTATGTAACTTCTCTAAAGTCCCAGCTGAAAACAGTTAATTACTGCTCAGTTGCAGTGTCACTGCCCCCCTCCTTTAAGTCACCATGTTCATCCAGGCAGAGAGAGGACAGGGAATCCTCTCTGTCATGCTTCCTGTCAGCCCTATCTATCCCAGGGAACGCATGGTACAACTCCAGCAGTTTCTCTTGTCTTTTGCTCCTGGGCCTGCCCAGGTCCTGTCAGCCCCTGCCATGTGAATTGCAGGCTCCTGGCTGCTCCTGAGGTTCCCCCAGTTTGGGAAATGCCCCATGCACCAGGCTGATTGTGCCAGCATCAGAGCCACTCACCTCGGCGAGTGATACAGCAACAGTGGCACATCTTAACCCAAGGGAGCCCACACTGCAGGGGAGGGAGGAGAGGACACAGTAACCAGTGAGAGCCCAGCCAGTCTCCTCCAGGAGCAGTTCTGGCCACAGCAGGCCACAGAGAGTCGATTATCTCTGCAGGCTGGAGCACGCTCACAGTCACCTACTGCCAGCTGCAGTGAAGGGCAGCAGTGTCACAACCTCCCCACTCAAGCGTAATCCGAAAGTTCCCCACCAATTACAAAGATGTCTTGACCTCTTTCAAGCTGCCTGTTCCTCACTCAGCTGGATAAAGGAGAGAAACCATGTGGATTCCTGCTGTTCATCCCTAGCCAAGGTGGACTATTTCAGACTAAAGCTTTCCCTGCCTGCTTTGAGCCCTTTAGGCTTTGTTCTGGTTCTCCGTGGGGAAGCTGCCAAGATGAATACAGCTCCAGGAATGGGTACTAAGGGAGGGGCTCCTACCTGCACTGGCTCTGTGCTGTGCTGATGCTGCTAGAGGATAAACTGGCTTTTAAGCAGCAGACTATGACTTTTTTGAGGATACAAGGAGCTCCTAGCACCTAAAAGGACTCAAACCCAGCTGCCCTCATCCATGAAGTGCATCTGCTTGCTTGCAGGTGAAAGAGAGCAAAACTAATGGGAAGGGTTGGCCAAGCATCCCTTGAAAAGGGCAAAGGCCTGAGGATGCAGGTAGAGGTAATGTGGTCGCTGCTGAGCTCCTGGCAGGCTCACCTGCCTGCAGGCAGCATGTGCTCTGTGGTTGGTGCTCAGCACATCTCGTGCTTCCACCCCAAGTTGCTCCCAGCTTGAGCTGGGTGTCCTGGACCATTCCCTATGCAAGGAGCTGCTTCCCAGCAGCCACAGACAGGCTGGGAGATGAGAAGAGCTACATCAGTAAGTCCAGCTCTCCCCACACATCCAGCTCTCACCTGGCTGCCTGTGTCCCCAGGACTGCCTGCAGCCACAGGCTGACAGCTCTGGTCCCCAAGAACTGCGGGGATGGTGGCAGCCCTTGCCGTGGCAACCATCACCGTGGCACCCAGCATCTCCATTCCCTAGGGGATGTCCCCTCCTCTGTGCAGACAGGGCTGGAAAACAGCAGGGTCATGGCAGGGGAAAAAAAAGTGTTGTCTGCTCAGGAGGAGCTGTCTGAAAGTACCCAAGGGTTACCCAGGAGGGAGCACCTGCACCTTGGGTAGCTGCCAGGGTGCAGGGGGTGTGCAGTAATTTTATATCCCCCAGCAACTCCTCAAGGGGCAAATCAAAAGCAGGACCTGTAACCACCACTCCCCTGGGCATAAAAACATTGTCCAGCAGTTACAATAATATCACTGGAGGGGATTCAAATCTGTGGGCCAAGTGTGTGAGCCAGCAGTGTGGGGTCACGGACCCCACAAGCTGTGTAGGAGCATGTCCACGGGCGGGTGGGATGTGCCACCACTCTGTGCCAGCCCCAAGCCCAAACTGCAGATCCTCTGCAGGATGGAGAGAGGTTTGACCATTGAATGACTTGGCCTCTCACCTGCCTTGACTTCTCTTCCCCAGCCCTGGCCTGGTGCTATCTGGGGATGCTGCTGGAAAGGGAAGAACCATTTTCCACCACCCCAGTGGCTACTCTCACACTGACCCCTTGATCTCTTTGGTGCTGTGCCAGGGACTGATTCAAGGCAGCTGCTATTGCCTGCTTGATCTTTCATTTATCTCCTCCCCATCCTCGGCATTTTTTCCTCCCGGAAATCCCTCGGGGCAAAGAGGGAGGGAGGCCCCAGACAGGAGCTGAGCCCCTCAGTCTCACCCTGTGCAGGGCACACCCCTCTCAGGCCACACGTTTGGCCCCGATGCCGTAAATCAGCCCCAGCAAAGCAGCGGGTGAGCAGTTTGGTGAAAGGCTGCAGGGACAGCAGTACCTTTATTAGGTTCCCCCAGCACAGCTGGAAAAAATAAGGAGCCCAGACAGGCTTTCAGGCACATAACCCCTGAGCTGAGCCCTGCATTCAGTCCTGTCTGCTGATAAGAGATCAGCTTTCCCCACAGACCACGTCTCCTGTGTAGCCTTAAACCCTCCTGGTTAAGACACTGCCCCAGTGAATCAATCCAAGATGGTTTTGTCCCTTTGATCAGCACAGCAGGTAATAAGTCACTGATGGAAATGTGTTTCACTTCTCTGGCTCCAACAACAGAAATGAAGACAACCCTCCCGTCCTGAACCACCTGGTGAAAATCTCACAATTCCTGGGCAAGCAGGAGATGGACAGAGGGATTTCCAATGTGGCTCTGGAGGTCCTGAAGGACACAAAGCAGCACCTGGGTGTCCAAGGTGTGAGCAAATTCCTTTCCCACAAGGATCCATCCTGCTCCTCCAGCCTCTGAGACAGCCACAGCGCTTCTCCCAAACAGTGTTTGCAGTGCTTGTCTAATAGTGACAAACACGCAGGGAGAAGTAATTGCCTGACAAAACCAGTGAAGGCTGGTCTGGGAGGGCAAGGAAACCTGGGCCAGATCCCAGCTCTAGCACTGAGCTGCTGAAGGACTCCCACAGGTCCCTCTGGGCACACAGGATGTTGAGTCACCTTGTAGAACTGGCTCGCCTGTTTAATGACTTTAATGCTTCCAGATAACCTGGAGCATCAAAGATGTGCTCTTTAATCCCTTGCTTTTGCCCATTTCCAGCCCTCTGTAAACAGGAGTGCTCATGGGGACTTCACATTATAGAAGAACTGTGAAGATTTCTTCAAATCCCATTTTTAAACAAAACAAGGATTCATTCTTATTTCCCTATATTTAAACAGGATTATTTAACTCCTCATTGAAGTGCTGTCTCCTCCTCTAGTGGAGTACTTTACTATGTGCTCACAGTTGCTCTCTGAGATGTTTAACTCCCTCTGAGCTGAGGGAGGAGGCTGAAAAGTGCAGTGTGGAGGTGGTCACTGGGTGCGAGGCAATGTCTGTCTGCCAGACTGGAGTGGAGAAAGATGGAATGAGATCAGAAGGCTTTTGATCTCTCAGCCCTCCTTCAGCCCCCTCTGAGTGGTTCTGCCCCTGAACACTCGGGACATGCTGCCCCAAGACTGAGCCTGGAAGGGGAAGCTGATGGGCTCATTGTTTTCAAGGACCCATTTTGTCCCGTCCTGGCTCTATTTACTACTTTTTACTATTACATAGGGGTGGACACTCTGCAAGAACTGTTCCTGGTGGATGAAACTCCTGGGCCAAGCTGTGGAGTTTGACCTGGGTGATGCCATTCCCAAACTGCAGCGCCTCAGGGACAAAGAGAAAACATTTGCCATCGAGTGCTTTGAGCAGGTCATTGACCTGGGTGGTGTGGCTCCACTGAGACCTTGTGGTGCCTCCTGCAGACTCAGCTTTGGGCAGGTGAGGCTGGAGACAGAAACGCTGAGATGAGCAGGGGCTTAAGAAAGATGAGGAATTCCCAGTCGGCACCTGCGGAGCTGAGGGCAGTCTGCCATAACCACACTCTGGACGTGACCCAGCTGTCCAAAGCCATCACCAGAGGGGGAGGATGGAGCTGGTGAAGGTGCTGTTTGAGGTGATGAAGGTCAATTCTTCCAAGGGCAGGACGGACAAATGGTCCCTGTCCCTCTGAGCCAGTGGGACGGCAGCAAGTTCCACGGTAGCAGTCTCTCCCAAGAACCGGGACCTTCTCAGTTTTCCAAGCCCTTGTTAATGAGGAAGGGACTCCCGAATCCTGACGATGCCAGTCCTGTGTGAGCCCTGGCCCGGTGCCACCCCCCCCACCGCTGCAGACACTCCTCCTGGCCGGCAGGTGGCGCCCGCTGCACCTGGCGGAACCATAGAGAGCGGCGCGCGCCGCCCGCGTCCGCGTGTGTCCGCCCACGTGACAGGGAGGGGCTCCCCATTGGCCGTGCCGGCGGGGCCGGGCGCGCGCCCCCGCGGGTGTAAGTGTGCGCGCGTGAGTGTGTGTGCGCGTGAGTGTGCGTGTGCGCGCGTGAGAGTGTGCGTGTGTGAGAGAGTGTGTGTGCTCAGGCCCGTGTGTGTGTGCTCAGGTCCGTGTGCTCA
>NW_024581108.1:21415399-21449388 GCF_017639235.1 Corvus kubaryi | reverse complement strand
CTCAGGCCCGTGTGTGTGTGCTCAGGCCCGTGTGTGTGTGCTCAGGTGCGCCCCTGCGGCATTCCCGTGTGCCCGTGACCGTGCAGGGGTACCTGGGTATCCCGGAAGGTGTTCCCGTGTGTTGCACCCAGGTGCGTGTGCAGCCACGCGTGTGTGCAGGTGTGCCCGTGCAGCGTCCCTGCATGTCCGTGTCCGGGTGCCTGTGTGTCCCCGAAGGTGTGCGGGTGTGTGTGAGCACACGTAGGTGTGCTGGGGTGCCGGTGTGCCTGGAAGCCGTGCAGGCGTGGACACCTGGGTGCGTGTGTAGGTGTGCAGGTGTGCCTGTGCAGCATTCACATGTCCACGTCGTGGTGCCTGTATGTCCCGAGAGTGTTCACGTGTGTGCCCCCAGGAGTGTGTGGGTACGTGTGAGCTCTGGGGCACACGTGTGCGTGTCAGAGTGGCTGCAGACTCTGTGCTGTGCCCCCGCTGTGCGGTCAGCACTGACCCCTGCTCTGTCCCGCTCTCTCTCCGCAGGGCCCTCTCCATCCATGGAGGCCTTGCTGAGGCGGTGCCGTCTCCCAGCGCTGGGCACCCGCCAGCGCGGCATCAGGGCCCGGCACGGTGGCACCCCGGGCAGGGCCAGGCGCCTGCTGCTCTCGCAGCTCTTCCAGCCGCTGGCCCTGCCCATGGGCGGCCAAGCAGGGTCCGAGGGCCGGCCCGGGGAGCCCACCTGCCGCAGCCAGCGGCTGATGCTGCAAGGGGGGCTCATCCACCCCACCAGCCCCGGCTGCTACTGCTACCTGCCGCCCACCGTCCGCGCCATGGAGAAGCTGATCAAGGTGATGGACGAGGAGATGCAGGCCGTGGGCGGGCAGAAGCTGAACCTGCCCAGCCTGTGCTCGGCAGAGCTGTGGCGTGCCAGCGGCCGCTGGGACCAGATGGGACCGGAGCTCTTCCGGCTAGTGGATCGGCACAACCACGGCTACTGCCTGGGCCCCACGCACGAGGAGGTGGTGACAGAGCTGGTGGCCTCGCAGAGTGGCCTGTCCTACAAGCAGCTCCCACTGCGCCTCTACCAGGTCACCAGGAAGTTCCGGGACGAGCCCAAGCCCCGCTTCGGTTTGCTGCGCAGCCGGGAGTTCTACATGAAGGACATGTACACCTTCGACACCTGCGAGGAGGCGGCTCGGCACACCTACGAGCAGGTGTGTGACGCCTACTGCAGCCTCTTCACCCGCCTGGGCCTGCCCTTCGTCAAGGTGCAGGCGGCCACGGGCAGCATCGGCGGCACCACGTCCCACGAGTTCCAGCTCCCGGCAGACATCGGCGAGGACAGGCTGGTGCTGTGCCCTCAGGGACATTTTGCGGCCAATGTGGAGACGCTAAACGGGGAGCAAACCTCGTGCCCCACATGCGGCGAGAAACTCACCGAGACCAAAGGGATTGAGGTGGGGCACACGTTTTACCTGGGTACCAAGTACTCCTCCGTCGCCAACGCCGTCTTCTCCTCTGCCGAGAACAAACCCCAGCTGGCAGAAATGGGCTGCTACGGCCTGGGCGTCACTCGCATCCTGGCGGCCTCCATCGAGGTGCTCTCCACTGAGGACAGCATCCGCTGGCCGAGCCTCATCGCACCCTTCCAGCTCTGCTTCATTCCCCCCAAGAGGGGCAGCAAGGAGGAGGAGGAGGGAGCGGCTCTGCTGGAGTGGGTGTACGATGACCTGGCCGAAGCACTGCCCCACCTCGCTGGTGACTCGGTGCTGGACGACCGGACCCAGCTGACCATTGGCAAAAGGCTGAAGGACGCCAACAGGCTGGGCTATCCGTACGTGGTTGTGGCTGGGAAGAGGGTCTGTGAGGACCCCCCGGTCTTTGAGGTTTGGAATCAGAACGCCGGCGAGGTTTTGTATCTCACCAAGGAAGGGGTCATTGAGTTGCTGAGTAAAGTGCAAGTCCCTTAAATGCCTCATCTCTGAATCTGTCGTCTCTGCTGCACTGAGTTTATCTCAGCCCATGCGATGGCTCTGGGTGAGCAGAGGCAAATCCAGCTCACGTGAGAGCCAGCCACGGTGTCCTGCAGGTCTGCCAGCTGCTGAGGTTGAGCTGGAACCAGCCCACATTTCCCCACGTAGCCAGGGACTCTCCTCTGTCTGGGTACAGGTCCCTGGAAGCTGCTTTTTCCAGCACGTGTAGCCTCGTGTGGCTGTGGGAGCACTGGCAGGGTCATCCCCTCACTGCCTGGCAGGGACAGACTGGCCATGGCCTCTTGTCAAGAGCACAGGACAGCCAGGGCTGTACAGGGGGACAGGAGGGCTCCCCTCGCTGCCAAGTTCTCAGCATGAAGGATTCTAAGAGAGAGATAAAGGAAGGTGACTTTCCTCTGTTTGCATCTTTGGGAACACCCAGGTCCCATGAAGGTGGAAGCTTGCCATGGCAGGCCCCGGGACTCCCGTGAGGAACAGCTTGCTGCCATCCCAGCAGCACTGACTGGACAGGGAGCTCCTTGCAGGGAGTCACCTCACCCTGTGCCAAAGCTCCTCAGTCTGAGATCTAGAGATCATGAGGAAATACGGTGCCACTGTAATAATAGAATAGTTTAGTTTGGAAAGGCCTTTAAGATCACTGAGTCCAACCATTAACCTGAGCTGCCAAGGCCACCACTAACCCATGTCCCCAGGTGCCGTGTACACTGCCTGTTAAATCTCTCCAGGGTCAGTGACACCATCACTTCCCTGAGCAGGCTGCTCCGATGCCTGACAACTCTTTTGATGTAGAATATTTTCCTAATATCCCCGCTGAGGTGGGGGCGGTGGGTCGGAAGGAGTGGGACCGGGGCTGGTGAGATGCCGGGGCCGGTCGGAAGGAACGGGGCTGGGATTGAGGAGGGGACCGGTGGGATGCCGGGGCCGGTGCGATGCCGGGGCCAGTGAGATGCCGGGGCCGGTGCGATGCCGGGGCCGGTGCGATGCCGGGGCCGGTGCGATGCCGGGGCCGGTGCGATGCTGGGGCCGGTGCGATGCTGGGGCCGGTGCGATGCCGGGGCCAGTGAGATGCCGGGGCCAGTGGGATGCCGGGGCCGGTGCGATGCTGGGGCCGGTGCGATGCCGGTGTCAGTGAGATGCCGGGGCCGGTGCGATGCCGGCGCTCATCGGAAGGAGCGGGGCCGGGCCTGATGCCGCGGGGGCGGTCGCAGGCGGGGCCGGGCGGCAGCGGGAGGAGCAGCGGGAGCATGGCGGAGGCCGAGCAGGACGGCGTGTCCGGGGCCGCGGAGCCGCCGCGGTACCGGGGAGCGCTGCACCCCGACACGTGGGAGCAGGTGAGGCGGGGGGCCGGGCGCGGGGCCGGGCGGGCCGAGCTCAGGGCGCTGTGTGTGTCCGTCTGTCCGTCCGCAGGAGCTGGAGGCCATCCCCATGTTCATGAAGCGCTGCCCGGCCGAGATCGACGCGGCGCGGCAGCCCGAGCTCGCCTGCCTGCAGTCGCTGCTGTTCGACGAGGAGCAGAGCCCCGCAGGTGCGCAGCGGCCGGGCTGGGGCTCGGGGGATCCCTGTCCCACCCTGACCCCGCTGCATCCCCGCAGAGCTGGCCAGGATGTACAAGAACGAAGGGAACGAGTACTTCAAGGAGAAGGACTACGGGAGAGCGGTGGCCGCCTACTCGGAGGGGCTGCGGAGGCGGTGCGGGGACGCCGAGCTGGACGCGGTGCTGCTCACGAACCGAGGGGCCGCACATTTCCACTTGGGTAAGAGGCCTCTGACCTCCCGGGAGCATGGCTCCGCGCTCCAGAGCTGCTTTTTTTCCCCCCCATTTGGGGTTTCCTTTTTTTTTGTTTTGGTTCTGTGATGCGGCAGAGTAAGTAGCTTATTCATGGGAAGGAGACTCCTTGAACCCTGAAGAGCTGGCTCACTTCAGCACCTGGCTGAGTGCAGGGTTTGTGCTCTGCTCCTTCCAGCTGTTACCTGCTGCTCGAGCCTTGGCTCCAGGACAGGGCAAAACCGGTGGGTTTTAGAATCATAGAATAGTTTGGGTTGGAAGGGACCTGTAAAGGCCATCTGGTCCAACCCCTCTGCAAGGAGCAGTGACATCTTCAACTAAACAAGTTTGTTCAGAGCCCTGTCCAACCTGGCCTTGAATGTTTCCAGGGATGGGGCTCCTACCACCTCTCTGGTCAACTTCTGCCAGTGCCTCACCACTCTCACTGTAAAAGATTTCTTCCTTATATCTAGTGTAAGTGTACCCTCTTTTAGTTTAAAACCATTACTTGATGATGGAGTTGTTTACCAACCTTATTAATTCTGTGATTCTCTTACAGCTACCACCATCCTACCAACAGTGCCCACACAGCAGGGAAGGTGTTCTGGGCCTTTCAATGCTGCCATGTGTTGTAGTAGGGAGGTGCTTTGCTCACACCATGTTGTTTACCTCTCATGTGTATGATTGATCCCATCCTTTCACCTCTTGCTCTTAATTTGCTCTTTTTTTTACCCTCCTCTCACCTCACTGTGATTGGAGAAACAGTGAATTGTAGGGTCTCTGCATGAACTACTTTGTCACCTTGGTATCTGGTTGGATTTTAAATACAAGTGAAAGGTTCTGAGCACTTTTGCTTGCTTTACAGGTAACTACCGTTCTGCTCTCAATGATGCCATCCAAGCCAAAAAGCTGAAGCCCACCCATCTCAAAGCCATCGTAAGAGGTGAGAGTTAAAGCTCCTGTTTCTGCATGGAGCACAAGGGGCATCCTTCCCAAACACTTGGCTCATGTTAACTTTACTGATTGTGCTGTTATTGTTACCAGCCCTGAAACAGGCTGTTGTTACATGTTGCTTTGTGTCCTTGCACGTTTCTGTGTGTTTAATAATTGTGTTTATAAACCCTAAATTACTGTGAGTGGACATCATACTTTGCTTCTGGACGGAATTCGTTTTAGAAAGGGAAAGCAGTTACTGGAAGAGATCACTTGTTTTGTTATTGCTGTTTCTCCCCAAAACAGAGCTCTGCCTTTTGCTTTGCATTTTCAATCAAAATATGCTTTCTTTCTCCATCTCCTATATCTATCAGAGGCACTGGACCTGTTTCTGTAGAGTACAGCGTAACTTTTCCTGTTTTCCACAATACTGCTTTTTGGGATCTGTTCTTTTTTCCCACTCCAATGAAAACCCCCTTTTCTTTTTCTTAACAAGACAAATACTGAAATGTTAATTACAGTGATAAAATTTTGTTCGTAACAGACACTTCTGGCATAATACTGCTGATTTCTATGACTAAGTGATACAAGAACTGATAAAATATTTTAGATTTTCTTCTCAACCTACCTGCTGGAAGTCTCTGGTTGAACATGACCACGCAAGACAAAAAAGTTTAGTGCAAAACCACCAGGCCAAACACTGTCTTTATAAGCACCACTTTGTGTAGTAGTTGTACACTGACCCCAACACTAGAAACTTACAATATTAATCCTTCCAGGAGCTCTCTGTCACATGGAGCTAAAGAATTTCTCGGAAGCGATAGCATGGTGTGAGGAAGGCTTGCAAATAGACTCAAAAGAGAAAAAGCTTGTGGAAATGAGAGCTAAAGCTGACAAATTAAAGGTAAATATTAAGGCAGCCTGTCATCTGTAGTGCTTGTCTCTTTGGGATCCTTGGAGGGAGAATGCTCCATCCAGGTTTCTGCATAGTGTGATGTCCCCAAACAGGACTGAGTGGTGGTTCCAGGTGTTGTGTGTTGGGATGTGCAGGGGAAGGAGCTGGAGGGGACTTGCCTGGGGATCCAAACTGGTTTCTCCACCTGTTGCCAGGGAAGAGCAGTGCTGGGCACTGGCTTGCTCTGTGTGACCGTGGTGCCTCCTTTTCTTACATGTAGCGAATTCAGGAGCGGGATGCAAGGAAAGCAAAGGCGATGGAGAGGAAAGAGCAGTGTCAAAAGGAAATTTTGCTTGCAGCAATAAAGGTGAGTCACTGAGAGGGGCTGTTTTTGTGTGGTTTGGGGTTTTTTTTAAGAGCTCTCTCGTTTGTCTCTAAAAGTTGGTTCTCATACATTGGCTTTTGAGGGCTAAAGCCAAAAAAAATGAGTTAAAACCATGATTCTCCTTGTCTGCATGGCTCTAAGCCCAGCTCCCAGCTTTCTGTATTTCAGGTAACAACTAATGCAGAATACAGGCCCAGTGTTAGGAGATGGGCTGAGCTTTGTGAGTGCTCTGGCTGCTGGGCTGTAGCATCATGTCAGCCCAATGAACCTGGCTTTCTTTGCTGCCCACAGGCATTAATTCTGTGGAAGAATAGAAGATAACCATTCAGTAGAGTAGAGGAGGGAATCAGTCCTGTATCCTCTCCTTCCTCAGTGAATGTTTGGGCTACATTAAAATATTTTGGGCTCTTGCATGCAGTCAGATCTCTTCTGCTGTTATCTTTCCAAGGAATAGAGGGAGCTTTCTTCAGTTCTCTGAAAGACTGGATGTTCTCAGGAGCTGGTGTGCGTAGTTGCACCCTGGAGTGATGCCTGCTAGGCCCCAAAGAAAAGGATTTTAGATGCATCCCTTTCCACAAGTTTTCTCAGGCTCTTCTCTCCACGTGTGGGCTCCTCTGGATTCCCCCCTCTCCTCATTTGTTTCATAAGGAGTTTGGATATCTGGCTGAGGTTCTGGATTCTACTGGGAAGACCAGTCACCTGAGTCTGATACTGTGGGAGAGCTTTGGATGGCATGTTCAGGAGCTGACTCATTAATTAGAACAACATAATTTGACCTTTTACTGACTGCTAATTTTTTGGTCTTATTCTCCCCACCATAACTCTTTGATTTTCAGTTGGTTTTTTGTTTTTTCCCTCCCTCCCCTCCAGGAAAGAAATATCAAGCTGGTTCTTGAGCCTTCAGATGAAGAAGAGGAAGTGTCAGATGGCCTGGCTGAAATATCCTTAGATGGGTTCCACTCTGACAGTGCCACGGGGGCAAAAGTGCATTTAGATGCTGATGGCAGCCTGAACTGGCCTGTCCTCTTCCTGTACCCTGAGTACGAGCAGACAGATTTCACTGTGGCTTTTCATGAGAACTCCAGGTAAATGCATTGCCCACAGCATTCTGGCATAAAGGAGGTGTTTGAGCAAGTGAGAACGGGCAGCAAGTGAAACACTACCATGCTGGTGAAGCAGTTCCAGATTTCTAATGGCACAGCTGACCCTGCTTTTGAGCAGGAGGCTGCACTGGATGACCTCCTAAGGTCCTCTCCAAGCTGAATTGTTCTGTGATTTACATAAATTTATAGTGCAGACAAACACATTTAGCCAGGGTGATTTGAGGGTCTTGCAGTGCAAGCTCAGACCAGTAATTAATTAGTGGCCAGGGACACCCGTGACCCACCCAAACCTGTGGATTTTAGAGATTCATTAAGGTGCTGTTCCAAAGCCCTCTGAATATGGGGTCTCAGAAAAAAAGATTAAATGTAAAAATTATGAAAAGCTTCCAAAGGGAACCTCTCCTAACCAGCAGTGACCCCAAAGTTCTCCTCAGGGCTTTCACCAGATCTGACTGAAGTGCTGCAGGCCTTTCAGACTGTAAGCGAGGCACTGGCATGCTGGGAATTCCACTCTCCTTGATGTTAACTTCATTTTCTGATCCTGTAGTGTTAAACAGACTTGGAATTTGTAACTTTTTGTTTGTTGGAAGACATATTCCTCAGATCTATTAATAAGTTTAGGACTTAAAATTACAGTGCAAGCAGGTTAGTAAAGTTGTTGTACTTTTATGGTAGTGTTCACTGTGTCTTTTTGTGACTAAAGGAAGTGGAAATGGATTTTTAGAACAAACTGGCCTCCAACACTCCTCAAGTACCAAAATAAAGAAGCCTTTGACACACAAACATATTCTAATTGCTCTGATCCGATGAAGCATGGGACTGTGTCGAAGGAAGATCCATTTTAGACAAAATGCAGGGTGTTTATTTTGACATCTTTTTCAGTGTGAAAATGCAGAGTTAAAAATAATTTGTTGTTGCAGTGCTCAAGTTTGAAGCCAATAACCTGAGTTACAACAGGGCCTTGGATTCATTGGGAAAGTGATGAGTTTGAAGGGAAGGAACTATTGGTGACCTAAACTTACTTCCAAGTCTGTTGTTTAATTTGCTAATGTATTTTTGCCATCATTCAAATGCAACTGTACAAGTTCTTGAAGCTGAGCACTTTGTGTCTAAGCTCACCAAGTGTATTTTGGCTTTTAGGTTTATTGATCATTTAATGGTGATGTTTGCTGAGTTGCCTCCTTGGGATTTAGAAAAAAAATACCTTCCCAACAATCTTGAGGTGAGAAGTTTGACTTTCCTTCAATTTCAGGGTTGTTGTGTTGTGGGTTTTTTTTATTTCTGGAGTGAGAAGGTGCACAGCTCTGAGGGTATGAAAGTGTTGGCATCTGCTTGTCATGCACAGATGTGAAACAAGAGAGAGCTACCCT
Source organism: Corvus kubaryi (assembly GCF_017639235.1). Classification (NCBI taxonomy): domain Eukaryota; kingdom Metazoa; phylum Chordata; class Aves; order Passeriformes; family Corvidae; genus Corvus; species Corvus kubaryi. The sequence goes on along the minus strand of NW_024581108.1, from coordinate 21,440,970 downwards.
CATTTATAAACTCAAACATTGCCCACATGTGCTGACAGAATTCACTTATGAAAATGAAAGTTGTCTTCCACTTACATTGTGTTTGACACAAGGTATTTATAGATATTGCTTAGATTCCATCTTTGTAACAATAATTAAGATTTAGACCATCAAGCTGATAGGTTGCTTGGTTTTTCAATTGCATCGTGGAGTTGCTCAATACAAATAAGAAAATATTATTTAAAAAATAGTTTATTTTTGGAACAAAGTGGAACTACTTAAGCACATAATCACGTCAAGACAATATATCTCTCTTCACACTTTAGCAAAGGTGGGTTGTGAGTTGGTTGTGGCTGAGAGTTTTTCTGAAATTGTACATAGAAGGATATGAATGTGTGTTTTTCATTTTCCATTTCGGTGTCATCCATGTCAGGGAGCAGCACAACCCTGTGTATGGTGGGCAGACAGGTCCAGAAGGACAGAGGCTGTGTACTTTTCCAGGTTAAAACCTATGTGTATTTACAGCCTAAGGCACCGTTGCTGGATTTTAATCTCTTAAATCAATTCTATTTTGTTCAAATACCTCCAAACCCACTCAGTTTATCACATAACATTGCTGCATCTCACCTGTTAAAAAGCAGCCCTTAGATTTGGATTGCTTGCCTGTAAAGCATGGGAACAGCCAGTGTATTTTGCCTTCCTGCTGCCACTGCCAGGAGAACCTAAGCTGGTTTATATAGGGAAAACTTGGAATTCACACAATTTCTGCCTCAGTGAATTTTGTATCTGACAGTCAGGTCAAGCCACAGAGGTTTGATAAACCCCCAGCTGATAATGGTGTGCTGTTACTGGGCTTTCAGCAGCGTAGTACTTCCCTTCATGTACCTTAATAAATCCCCCAAATTCTTTTCCAGCTCTATTTTGAAGACGAAGAAAGAGAAGAAATGTATGAGGTGAACCCAGAACACACATTGCTACAAGTGCTGCAGCACGAAAGGTGAGGCTGTACCTGTCCATGTCCAGGGGAAAAAAGGCAAAAACTATGAGCTTTAAGTCCAGTTTGTTGTTAAATAGTCCTAACTCTTCTCTGACTTAATAGTCCTACCTCTTGAAGGTATAAGATGCAAGGATTTTGTGCCTGGCTTTAGCGACTTACATATTTTTTTCCCCAGAAAAATGAACAACTCTTTCCAGGACTGGATGGAGATGGGAAAGGGAGCTGGGCACAGCTGAGCAGCACAGAAGGGCTATTCCAGATTCCAGCTACACAGTACTACTTTAAAAAAAAAAAAAAAAAAAGGAAAACCAGGCAGCAGCCTATAAAGAGCATGTTGAAGGTTAACAATGCTCTCGCTGTTCATACTGCTGCGTGAGCAGCCCCTGGCGCAGCACGCAGCACTGTTCCCCTCTGAAACTGCCTTTAAAGTGTTGTGCTGTTATTGAGAGAGAAGAATTTGCTGTTTGTGAAGCCAGAAAGTTTCTGTACAGCCTGTGCTGCTGAGTTGCACCATCTCGCAGCTGGCTGGAGCTGCTGCACAGCGTGGGGGGCTCGGTCTGTCGCAGTGGGAGTGGGATCTCCATCACTCCACAAAACTCAGCAGTGTCCATAAGCCCTCAGATTTCAGGCTGCAAGGGCAGTTGCAAAAGAACCCTCCTTCCAGAGGGAGAATAGCAACTGCTTTAATTAAAAGAAGCTGTTGGGAGATGAGTTGATTCATAAAACACTCCTCAGATGTGCTTAGCCCTGGCTCCAAGAGGCTCTGCTAATCAGCACAAAAGCCCCTCACCAGCCTTTGGGAGGTCAGTCTTTATGGAGCTGGGCAGAAGTCACTTGCTTTGCAGGACACTGGGTGAGCTACAAGGAAGCCAAGGACTCCTTTTAATCTTTACAGGTATTTTGTAAAGGCCGGGACCCCGACAGTTTTGGTATTTGCCAAGCGTTCTCCTTTCTCTAAGAAATACTTCTCTGGCAAGAAGGTGCACCGACTGTAATGGGCAAGAAAGAAACAAGGAGTTCTGTGCAAGAGGCTGTTTGTTAGCCCAGCTCCAGGCTGCAAACTTCTACTTGAACAAAAATACCTTGCACTCTTCAGGGGAGGAAAATAATCTTGGCACACAGGGAAACTTCCAGGGGAGCAGCATAGGAGAACGAAGGGGAGAACATGAGGGGATTATTTGTTGAAAAGGAAACCCAGCTGGCTTGCAGAAGGTCTCCTCTATGATGGGCTGCATGTGGTTTTGAAATAAATCTGAAGCAGTGCCAAACACTGGCTGTGGTTGCAGTAACAGCAGCTGGGAATGTACTTCCTCACCTGAGAAGAATCACACATTTCTTCTGAGGTGGGCTGTCGTTGCTGGGGTTTAACAGCAGTGGCCTGGGGAGGTGCCTGCCTGTTGCAGCGGGGTGGATGCAGTCAGGTTCCTGCCTGGGACTCAGCAGCTGCTGTTTTGTCACTGCTTGGCTCTGCTGCTGGCCAGGGTACAGCAGAGCTCTCTGTGTGGAGCAGTATTTGACTGACCCTTTTGATACCTTACTGGCTGTCCTGCAGAACCTGCAATAAACATGGCTATTTTAACTAGGCTGACTTCTGCCTAATGAATGAGACAACATTTTGTCTGACTGTGAAATACAAGAGAATGACACACACTGATTGTAAACCCCAACATAACAACCTTATCCATTACATTAACTGGTACAGCCAACATCCAGGGTCTTCTGTGCTTCTGTATTAGCTTTTGGCTTTTAATTAGAAGTAATTCTCAATCTCTCATTTCTTTCTCTTCTGCAGTCTCTCTGTGACTGCAGGAATACACTGCAGCTTTAGACACAGCTAATGCACAGGGCATTAGAAAGCTGTTCAGCCATAAAACACTCCTGCTTCCATCATGGAGGCCGGCTGCAGACAGCTCTAGAGAAAACATTTCCATTTCGCTATCCCTAAATTTCCGCACCGTGCACAAATACAGCGAGAGTATCTCCACCTGAGGATGCTGCAGTTTAATGTCCAAAGCTCAGGGTTGCTTTACAGCAAGGCAGCAGGGGGTGGGCTCTGGCCAGCCATCCCCTGGCAGTGTCCTGCCCTCAGAGGGCAGAGAGCCGGGCAGCCAGGTGGTACAGGCTCAGCCCGTTGCACACGATGCAGCAGAGGTTGCAGAAGGAGGACAGAGCGTGGAAGAGGGCGAAGCGCCGGGCCAGCTGCCTGTAGCTGGGGTTGGAGGCTCGGAGCTGCCTGCGGGGCTCGCTGGCCGCCAGCCCCACCTCCTGCCCCAGCCCCTGGCTGCGCTCCACCAGGTGCAGCTCGGCCACGATGTCGGAGGTGACCTGCCCGAACCACTGCGTGTTCAGCACAGAAGCGGCGATGCAGACGAGGAAGACGATGATCTGCGAGGGAGCAAAGCCCGCTGTGAGCACCTCGCACGTGTGGTGGGTTAAATTTCTCCCCCAGCCCCCCTGGCTCGCTGCAATCTGGGTGCTAACGGGCTGCTTCTACCCGGAGCCGTGCGTGGGTCTCTATCGTGGGCAAGCCAGCCTGAGTGGAGCAGAGGAAGGGGTTTGGGCTGTGGGCAGCTCCTGTTTGAAAGAGGGGGCTACCTGGGTCGTGTGCTCCTCGCCGAGCCGCTCGCTGGGGTGGGACATGGCAAACAGGGTCAGGTTGAGGAAGGCACAGGTGGAGCTGATGTGGAAGTAGTAGGGGAAGAGCTCACGCTGGATGGAGCCGAAGGTGTGGCGAGGGAGGTGCCTGCTCATCACAAACCCTGCGAGGGGGACAGCAGGTAAGTCCTGGGGCAAAGCCCCCTCCCCTGTGCCACCCCCCGGCCAGAGAGCACAACAGAGCCCAACCTACCGGCCACAAAGGTCACCCAGACCTGCATTCCCCAGGAGGTGGAGAGGAAAAGCAGGTGCAGCAGTTTGATGGTGTTGGAGGGCTGCGTGTCACCTGCCATGGCGTCCTGGATGGGGACAGGTCCCTCCATGTCAGCCAGGTCACCCCCGGATTCGGCGCTGAGCTGTGGTTGCTGCTGTCACCTTGCTGCTCGCAGGGCAAATGCAGTTCAGGTTCACAATCTGCTTACTCAGGGAAGGCTTTGGAGCTGGCACAGCCCCATTCCAGCCTCACCACCACACACCCGGCTGGGCTGCAACCCCGGTGCTCAAACCCCTCATATCTCAGGGGCAGGGCACTGCGTCAGCACCTAGGAACCAGCCGGTTTGGGTGGACTTTTGGCAAAGTCCAGCCAACGCCCCGACTGACCCCTGGCAGCAGGAACAAGCAGAAAGTCAATAAAAAGGGGAAGAGAAAAGCCCTGACAAATACACCTGCCCACGCTGTGGCCACCAAAGAGGCCTCTTGGCCGGGAGAAGCCTCCCTGTTTAAAAACAGCAGCAGCTTCTGTACTGTTTAACCAAAAGCCTGGGGGCTCGGAGGAGCAGGGGGCCCCAGGCTCACCCCGCTGCCCCAGACCCCTCACAGGAGCACGGGCAGCAGTGGGTGGAGGGAGGCTTTGAAGGAGCTGCCTAATCCACTGCAAGGAGTGCTCTGAAAATTAATTAAAAGCTTCTGGGAGTAGCCCATCAATAATGTTGCCTGCAGAACTCCTCCTCCTCCCCTCGGCTGGGCGCCTCGGGGCATGAATTACAGCGGGGCTGGCCTTGCGAGAGACACCGCCGTCTAATTCCATCCCACTCCTGCAAAGCAGATAAATATACCCTGTATTGTGATGTATTAGCTCCATGTATTTATTTAGGCATCCATAAAATCAGGTCCTTAAACCTTCTCATGATGGCAGCACACTGGAGAAGGTGCCCACACCCACCCTGGAGTGCTGGCCTGTAAATCCCCAGCTGTCTTCATGGCCTTTTCTTTTTCTAAAGCTTCTGGACATTTTTGGGACGTTTCCCCTGCTCCATCCTCCAGCAGCCCTGGATGGCAGGGGCCCAGGGAAGGCAGCCGTGGTCCTTAGGTGGGGCTTTGTTCCCTGCATCATCCTGGGCAGGAAGGCAGTGATGGGCTCTGCCAGCAGCCAGCACAGAGCCCTGCTGCTCCCAAGGTCCCAGATCTGCCTCTCCAAATGATTTGCCTCCATGCAGGAATTAGCAGCCGAGAGCTCCAAGGTGTTTTCGTGCAAAGAAGCTGTAGGTTGGAAGGTTGCTCAGAGCAGGGAGTAGTTCCCCTTATTTTTTTCTTTTTTTTGAAGGGATTAAGAAAAATGGTGATTGATTGCTGAATTGGTCCTGGGAAGGTTCATTTCATGGGGAGGGCAAAGAAAGGGCTCTAGGAAAGGCTGGTAAGGACAGTCACCATCAGGTGCCTGCTGCTCTGTGGGATGAGGCAGTGGAGATGGGCGCTCCAGGGATGCTCCAAACTGCCCAGTCCTGCTGTCCATGCCCTCCTGAGGGCCAGCAGATGCTGCAGGGCTGCAGTTTTCTCCCAAAAACACAAACCACACGATGCCTCACACTGCTGCAGCGCTCTGCCATGCCCCCAGGTCACTCCTGCTCCATCACCCTGCATCCCCAGGGACCCAGCCAGGCTGGAGCCAGGGCTGACCGGGGCCTCCCAGCGGGAAAAAGCACAATACTTGAGGAGAAGGAGAGGTCAGTTAAAGTTTAATGTTCAGGCAAATACATCATCCCCTCCACTTAATCAAGCAGCAGCAATTCCTAACAGTAAGTAGAAAGGATGGCGCTCGTCCTGGTGATAAAAAGGCAGGATTGCTCTGAGTTTTGGGAGATAAGAGGGCTCAATAAAAATTGAATGTTTTGTACTATGTTCAGCCTGAGACGGCTTTATCTTTGGGAGGTCGGGGCACAGCCGTGCCAGGCGTTGATCTGAGATGTTTATGATGGGAGATACAGCAGAGATTAGGGGTTTATGGCCACAGCCAGCCCAAGTGTGGGAGCCACTGGCTAGTGCCCACAGGAGAGGGGCAGGAGCTCCTTCTGCTTATAAACTGAGTGGGGAATTTGGGTAGCAAAGGGATGGGGTGCTGCAGAGGGACAAAACATCTGGAAAAGACCCTGTGCTCATTTCTGGTGCCCCATGGCCTCACTGCACCCCACGCACAGCATCACCATCACTTGCTTATCCTTGGGATTAAGCGCAGGGCTCTGCAGGCAGAGGCAAGGGCACAGCTGGCACCTGCTGTGCCCGAAGCTCTGTGTGCCTGAGGGCTTCCAGGGCTCATTCATTTTCCAGCAGGCAGCAAGCCTTCCAGAAACCTCAATGCCATCAGAAAACCTCTGGCTGTGTGACCCAGGAAGGCCTGGGAGGGGGCTCTCCACAGATGCTCTGAGGGCAGATGTCCCCTGGGCTGTGGCTAATGAGCAGCACTTCCACTGTCACGCCTGCTTCATTCTGGTGGCTTTCCCAGAGCATCCCAGACTTAGGGGAACAAGGTTTGGCTCTTGTCTTCTCCTTTTCCAGCACCTCTGAGGCAGTTTGGGGTTTACATCTCAAGGTGTTGGTGCACCCACCAGAGCGGGATGAGGAGGGCTGCCCCAGATATGGCAGCAATACCTCAAGGCAGTCCCCAAAAGCCACGTGCAGGGAGCACCACCCCTTTCCTGCAGCAGAATCCTGCCTCAAAGAACCCCACATCCACCTGAGCCCCAGGTGTGCCGTGGGTGCAGGATCCCTGCTCCAAGCTCAACAGCAAGTCCCTGGAGCAGACACTCACCCAGAGCACATATGGATGTTTTTCCTTTCAATGCACTTTTACTGTTGCTCCTTCCACGGTCCCATGGGGTGGGATTTCAGCCCAGGAGGAGCAGGGGCAGTTTGCAGCCCTGCCTAGGAAAAGGAGCAGTCCTGGGGAGAGTGGGATGTTCCAGCAGCCATCCCTACACCAGGGAGGGTACAGCACCCTCCCTGTATCACTGCCCCCTCTTTCCCTTTGGTGCCTCAAAAGGAACCAGTTAAAAAAAAGAATCTGGTTTGGGAAGACTTTGGATCATATAAAGATTCAAGTAGCGTTAAGTGAACTAGAAAACCCAGTCCCGTACATCAGCTTATAAAATTTCTAAATAAAATAAAAAAAGAAGGAAGAAAAGATATGACACATCAGTGCAAGGGATGAGGTGGTACAGTAATGCCCCTCCACCCCAGCCCCTGCGACCAAAGCCCCCAGGGAGGCAGGGTCTGGGTGCCATCATCCCACGTCCCCTTCCACCACAGAAGTGTCCCCTCATCTGTCTGTCCATCTATCAGCAGGGGGTCAGCATGGCTCTAGAAGTCCTGCAGCCGTGAGATTAGGTCCTCCTTGTTCTTCAGCAGGAACTTCTCACAGGCTTCGAAGGTGGAGCAGATGTCAGAGGACAGTCCCGCCACGTTGGTGGTGACGTAGTTGAGGTACCCTGGCATAGCCTGGTTGTAATAAGCTACCTGCAAGGCACAGGACAAGGTCAGCAGGGGCACAGGAGGGGGGGGCCTCCCCCATGGGCTGTGGGAGCACAGCCACAGCGTCCCACCTTGCTCATCTCCTCTGACTCTGGCCAAATGCAGAACCCGGAGCAGAGCGTCTCCCCACGCGTGAATTCGGCTCTGGTGGGGTGGGTGGGCAGCGTCACTGACCGAAAGGCCACCATGTAGGGGTCCCTGGGGAGGACAGAGCCCGGTGAGGTGGCCCAGCTTGGATGGCAGGGAGCAGGGGTTGGGCTGGACACTCACCCCTTGCTGCAGGGCTTCCGCCGGGACGCCAGGATCACAAAGTCCTGCGGTTTGTTCTCGTGCCTGAGCTTCTGGCTCACCACGTGGTAGATCATGTCATCATCATCGACCTTCTGGACAAGCTCAGCACTCCTGTGAGGGAAGGGGACTGGTCACAGAAACCCTGTCGTGCCCCCTGAATCTGGGCCTTGCACATTTACAGCCCACCGCCAGACCCAAGATATTTGGGGGGACCCAAAATAAGTATTTTCTTCAGCAAAGTGCAGCCATCAGCCCAGATGAAGCCAGGACAGGGACACAGTGCAGGGTCTCTAAGAGCAAGCAAGGCAACACAGTGGCTCCCAGGAAAGCCCCAAGGGATGCTCAACCACAAGCCTTGAAGTCGGGGGTGTGATTTTGGGGGCAGCCTGCAGCACTCACACGTAGTGGCTGTCCCACTCGTGCCGGCGCCGCAGGTTGGACAGCAGGGAGAAGGCTCGGCTGGCCGTGATGCAGACGGACATCTCGATGCGGAAGGACAGGAACTTGTCCTCCTCCAGCGTGTACATCCGCACCTCGGGGAGCACAGGGCACGGCTGGGACTCGTTCCCACCAGGATTGCCCACACTTTTGGGGCAAGGGAGAAGGGACAGGGTTTAGTACCTTTTCCTTCTCTCTGGCGAGTGCCCAGTTCGCTTTGGCCACGAGCAGCTTCAGTGCAGAGACGTTGTTGTAGCTCAGATAAACCTGGGGTGGGGGCAGCACGTCAGGAGCAGGAGGGGGAGCAGGAGGGGGAGCAGGAGGCACCAGCTCCCACATCCTACCTTGTTGCTTTGGTCCCAGGGCACGGAGAGTGGTACCTCGGTCTGTTTGCAGGAGACAACGTATTTTCTGCAGCAAAGGAACAGTTTCCCTTATGAGGGGACACCAACCACCCCTAGACTGTCCCTGCACCTCAGCCCTGAGCCCCCCTCTCCTCCTTCCTCCATCCCCACATCCAACTCAGCTCTGCTGCTCACCGGTCCAGCCGAATTTTTTTCCTAGCGCTGGCTTCTCTGTACCTCCTTTCTCCGTCCTGATAAATGGGAAAAGGCAATTAAGTTAATAGGAAAAGGAGGATGAAAAAAAAAATCACATCTTTTTGGGAGTGGGAAAAACATTCAGCAGGGAAGGGCTGGAAGGTGAAGCCCCCTTGCTTGCCAGCTGCCACCCTGGTCACACTGCAGTGACGGTCAGTGATTAACTGTGAGTTATTTCAGCATTGCCACCATGCTCTGATCAAGTGATGGGCACTAGCACATTAGGGAAAACCTTTGTTGTGGCTGCCAAGCTGCAAACAGCCCCTGAAACACAACTTGCGTTCCCTAGCACCTGCAAATGTCCTCTCCTGGGGAAATAACAGCCAAAAATAAAGCAGCTTATTTTGAAGAAAGTGCTAGTGTGGTGTTTTAAAGCGGGCATGAGGAGGTTTCAGGGAGCCCGACTCTGGCCATGAGATGACCTCCATCACAGTGGGAGGTCCTAGTTTTAAGGCACCAAAAAAATCAGGCAGCTGGGCAAGGATCAGCACAGGAGAAGCTGAGACACATGAGTGTTGGCTTTGCTGCTGTGCTCCCGTGACAGACTTCCCTAAGTATTTGGATCCCAGCAAATTATGGATTAGGATGCTTTGAAAGGTAAAAACAACCTCAACATTCCTTCCCCTAAATTACAGAAAAGACGAGCTGGAATTTGCAAGCAATACTCTGTTAAGCCTTGCATGGCTAATACATCTCCATCTCTGCACAGGCAAGTGGTTTATTTTATTAGTGATACCGAGCAATCAATTCAATTCACTTGCTATTGAGCAATTTCATTTCCATCATCATAAAACTGCATTTGTTTTGCTGCGAATCCAAGAGCCCTCCAGGGCCGAGTGGGATTCCCGGGGGTCCCGTGCTACCACGGTGGGGAGAAGCCAGCCCAGCTCATCCTTACCCCTGGCTCGGGTGCCACCATGGGCAGCGTGCGGGGATGACCCTCCTGGTCCAGCACCACGAAGGTCATGAAGGCGCTGTTGATGTGCCTGCGGCTGACGGACATCTCCTGGCCGTAGGCCTCGGCGCTGACCCCCACCTCCATGCTGCCGGAGAGAAGGGATGAGGGAGTGGAGGGCCATGGGGAGGATGGGAAGGGGACCCCTGCCACCGGCACCCACCTGTTTTTGAAGGCGTTGTTGACGATGGCTTTGAGCACCAGGCGGTCTCCGACTTGCGACGGTCCCCGAAAGTGGAACATCTCGATGGCCCTCAGCGTGGGGTGGGCGTGGCACAGCCGGCTGTGGGGACAGGTGTTACCCCCCGGCCATGGCCCCACGCCCTGGCAGCCCCATGCACCCTCCCGGACCCAGCCAGGGCCGAGGAGACCCCAAAAAAATATCACCCCTGGATTTCAATGGCCAAAGCCAGCCACGAGAAGGAACAACAAGCCAACTGCAGTGAGTGTGAACCCTTCCCTGGCGTCCCCCAGCACCACACACCCCTGGTACTCCCTGTGCAGTGTCACCCAAGGGTGACATGCTGGTGACCATCCCTTTGCAGGGTCCCTACAACCCAGCTGTGGCCAGACCCAGCCAGATGTGTTCCCTCCAGGCAAGTCATTCCCTGACTGTGAATCCCTGTTGGGTCACCTGGCTGCGATGGTGGCCACGTTCTCCATCCAGGCCATGATCTGCCCACCGAAGGTGTTGCCCTGGTGGTTGGCGTGAGGAGGCAGCACCAGCTCCACGCTCTCCACCCGCGTCTTTTCCGCTGGCACTGCCCCGCTGCCGTCCCGCGTCTCCAGCTCTGCCACAGGGGGAAAGCAGGGTTCAGAGTGTCAGATGGACAGTGGGACCCCTGTTCCCAGCACCCCACCAGCCCTTGTCCCTCTCCCACAGCTGCCCTCCCACTGCAGCAACCCCCCACAAACCTCCCAGCCTGGGAGTTTGGAATGGTGGGGCTGATCCCTACCCCTCCATGGCCAGGGCATTCCCAAACCTCCATGAAGTGATCACCACCAGCATCCTGCTGAGGAAGTGGGATGTCACCAGTGGGTGTCAGGGCTATTTTGGAAGCTGCGGGACACGGTACCGGTTTCCTGGGGGCTGCGGGTGAGGAGGTCCTTGAGGGTGTCCTTGTGGACCAGGCGCATGCGGCGGCGCTCAGCAGCGATGCTGTACTCGATCTTCTCCTCCTCCGTCTGCGGGGTCAGCGGCTTCAGCCTCACCTGCAAAGGGACGGGCAGGGTGCAGTCCCAGTGGGGGACCAGCAGCAGCCAGCAGGTGCCCTCCATGCCCAGAGCAGGGCCAAGAGCCACCCACCGTGCATCGCACAAACACGGGACACAGGATCACTGACCCATGAAGGAACAGCAGTTGCTGTGATGGAAGACTGAGCCCAGCCCAGTCCCACAGAGACCATTTCTTTCCTGCCTCTGTGCAGGGGGCAACAGAGTCCCCCCCATCCACCAGCCACTGCTCACCTTGCTGCCCAAGGGGCCCTGTGCCACAAAGGTGGCGTACGCCTTGCAGATGCTCCAGTGCTTCCCGCTGCACAGGTCTTCGTAGCTCACCTGGATGCCCACCTGGGAGAGGGCACACACCCCTGAGAGTCAGCTCTGCTCCCCAGGGACCCATATCCCACCAAGCACCCCTGGCCAGAGCCAGCCAAAAAGGGATGAACACATGGGATCAAAGCTGGGAACTGCGGGAGGATTAGGGGATTTGGCCACATGGCTGGTGGGGACGGGCACACAGCAAGGGGGACAGGGGCAGGGGCACACACCAACCTCCATGCTGGAGTTAAAGGCTCGGTTCACTTTGGCTTTGATGTTGACAACTTGCCCAACGCTGAAAAACAGGAAGAGGAGAAAGTCTGTGGGGTTTTTCGGGGACAACAGCCACCGAGCGGCTCCCACTGACGTGCCACGGCATTACGGCTCACTGCCCGCTGTGGCAAGGCTTCCTGGGACTGTGGGACATGCCAGATGGCCAGCAGGACACGGGGACAGCCACCCCGAGACGTGAGAGCAGTGAGATGTCACCCCTGAGCAGCTGCGTGCAAGTGGGTCCCCGGGTCTGGGGTGCTGCCAGGACACCCGAGGGGTGCAGAGGTGCCCGAGGCTTGCTTGGCACCCCCTGCCCATGTGGGCATGCACGCTCCTGCCAGAGCAAACGGCTCCTCCAGCCTTGCATCCACTGTTCTGCACAACTGGACCAGCCACGGGGCCTCCCCACAAGCAGTGGATACCTTGGGATACTGGGAGATGGCAGGAGGCAGGGTCCAGCCAGGGGCATTTTGCACCATCTCTTAAATGAAACATCTGCTGGCAGCAAAATGCTGCTCTCCCTGTGCCTTCAGGAGGCTTCAGAGTAAACACACAGAGACAACTTTGGCCCTGCAGCCTGAGCTACTCCAGACTGGTACCCATGGAATGAACAAATTAAACTCTTTTGTGACACCAACAGCAGTCTTTACCAAATACATTATTAAATCAGGAATACTCCTCATTCCCTAAAGGAGGCCAGTGCTAGAAAACTCAGTGGAAAAATAAACCCTGTAACCACCACTTCCCAAAACCAGAAGCGAGGGAGAGTCAGCATGTGCTCTGACACCAGATTTTTCCTCGTGCCCTCACGCATGACTTCAGACTTCAAATGAGCTCTGTAAATGACACCCTCTGCACGTTGGCTCTGGCTGGAGCAGGAGTGGCATGAGCTGGTGCCTCTGGCTGTCCCCCAGCACTGACCTCGGGCCGGTGGCATGCCAGAACGTTAGCAGGGTTACGTGAGCAGCCCCTGTTCACATGCCATGCCACGTCAGTGGGGTTAAGGCTCCCAACTCACGGCAGCGCTGCGCTAGGCTGGCTGCTCTAGGGCCAAACACGTCCGTACCCGACACCGCTCCTCCCGTCCCGCTGCCCAGCGGGGCTTACAGACGGCTGGCTGGGGCAAAAAGAGAAAACAAATGTGGGGAGAGGGTTAGAGGCGATGGAAGCAGCCAGATGGATGCTCTGCATGGGTTTGCAGCGAGGGGCATGCAAGGGCAATGGGCCAGGCAGGCAGGCTGGCAGCCCCACATGTCTATATATAGCCCCAAAAATACTTTATCTTCTCTGTCCTTATCTAACAGTAGAAGCCAGTGCCATAAATGCCACATGAAACCTCACTCAAGGGTACGTGTGATCCTCCCCAGAGGCTGCACTTCCACATGGCAGGGCAGAGGGGTGGGGAGAACCTGCTGCCCAGCCAGTGAGTTTTAAGCCAGTGATAATTTTGGGGTCTCCTCTGTGCCCTCAAGCACCTAAAGCTCCTCCCTGCCTCTCCCCCGCAGTGCAAGGGCAGCAGAAAGCACAAACAGCTGGGCGAGGAGATCCAACACACAACTTCACCTTCCAACAGCTCTGCGGGAAATCCTTGCCAGGCCTCTTGCTCGGAGCATTAAGCTGGACTACAGCAAGTGGGATCTGAGCCAGGAGCAGCACAGATTCCCTGCCCCCTTGGAGCAGTGCCCAGCTCACCCCTGAGGAGGGACAAATGCTTTGCACGGCTTGATGTAATGCTGTGGAGTGGGGCTTGGATCTCTTCTGCTCCAAAACCCAGGGGAAAAGGCGTCCCAGGCAAAGCTGCCCCAGGAGCAGGGTATCAATCCCACCTCTGCCAGTGGGAGTTGGCACCAGGGCTGCACCACATCCCCACACTGTGGATTTGTCATGGAGCTGAGCCCCAGGGCGATGGGCACCTCATGTGAGAGGGCAAAAGTGTGAGTTCAGCATTTCCTGGGAATGACAGTGAAACCCAAGAGTGAGTCAGGCTTCCCAGTGCCAAACAAATCAGCTGACAGCCAGGGACCCCAATGCCAGCCCTGGGTACCCACACTGGTGCCTGCCCCAGCAGGCAGACCTGCACAGCAGGGAGTGGCTGGGCAGTATGGATCCTGTACTGCATGGATCCTATACGGCAAGGCAGGAGCTGCTGGGCAGCATGGATCCTATACTGCAAGGATCTTATATGGCATGGCAAACCTCCAGGGAGCCCCCTGGAATGGTATCCAGGTGGGAACAGACAGGCAGCCTCTGCACAGAGGGTGTGGGGGCTCTGAGAGATGAGTAAAGGCGGGTGGCAGTACCAGGCTTACTGAGAGTACAAAAGCAGACTACTTCAGGAATGCTGGGTGGGAATGGTCTCAATACTGGGAGCCTGTGGATGACGAGGGCAGAGCCCTGGGAGGGTTTTTGTCCCCTCTGGTCACACCCTCAGGTCAGGAGAAATGTTGTTCCCAGACACATCTCAAGGGCTGCATGAATCAGAGGGGGACCTCTGTGGGGCAGCACCAGGGGATGCCAGGACCAGCCTGGGGTGGGATTTTGGCCAAGCAATGCCCAGCCTGATGCATCTCACAAAGCCGGGAGGTCCCAGCTCCCCCAGCACCCACCGGGTGGGTGAGCCCCACCATGCCTCAGCCACCCACATGGCCACTACAGAGGCACGATTTGCAAGATTTGAGTTTTCCAGAGCACTAAATCAGAGCTGTTTCCTGAACTAAGCCGGGGAGGAGCTGGCGTTGGGGGAAATACCGGGAAGCCAACGCAGCAGGAGCTCCCCAGGCGACCAGACAGAGGATAAATCAGAGCAGACAGTCCGTCCGCAGCCCTGCGGCGGAGATGGAGCCTCGGTCCCTGGCTGCCCTGCGAGCCTGGCACTGCCACCGCACCTCCTCCTCTCCCAGGCACGCTGCTCCCTGTTCCAGCTCCAGCCCCTGTCCACGTTGCAGCCGGCAGATGGGAAAAACCCCTGCGTTTCCCTGCGCATGCCCCGCGGGGCGCGGAGTATTTACCTAATGGTATGCTCAAAATAGATATCATCCATGGAAGCCGTGACGCACGGGCAGCCGGCGTGTCTCTCGGCTGGAAAGGAAAAACAAACTGCATCAGCAACCTGCACCAGCGTGCTGAGGGTGCGAGGGGCACGAGGGCTCCTCTGCCCCAGGCTGGTGACACCCAGGCAGCATCCTTTTATCTGCTCATGCCCATTTCTGGGGACAAGAGCGGGATTTGGGGCTTCTCCTCTCCCAGCAGCGTGGGTTTGCAGATGTTTGAAGGTTTGGAGGGTGTGCTGGTGTTTGCCTTCCCTCCGTGAGTTTGCAGCTGTCGGGATGCACCGGCAGCTGATTCCATCTCCCCGTACACAGCAAATATCTCAAAGCTGCTCTGCCGGTGAGACTTTCCCTTGGGACTCCAGGAACCTCAGACTGCAAAACTGCTCTGGGAACCTCATCCAACTGCAGAATTGCACCCGTTTCCCTGTCATAACCTGCCCGTGCTTGGCTGAGCTGGTGAGCTCCATTGTTTCCTGCTGAGTGGAGGAGCTCAGCCCACTCCGGCTGCTGCCGGGATGTCAGGGATGCCACCAGCCTGGCCTCCCCGTGCCCTGCACACCAGGCAAGGAAAAGGGCAGCATTATAGACAAAGCAGGCATGGATTTTGATCTGTCCCCAAGCCAGCATGCATGCTGCAGTGCACGTCTCCTCCCCTTCTTGTCCTGCTCCTGTTTGCTCTCTAATTACTCAGCAAAATGGCATTACGTGGGTCCCCAGCTGGCGTCACTCCGAGGCACTGTGCTGGACTGCCAGGGATGCTGCCGATGAGTTGGATCCTGTGGATCCTGCCTGGTGCCTTCTCCAGCAGCCCAGCAGGAGGACGGCTCCAGAGGGAGAGGATGGCTTACCAGAGAGGCAGGCGGCCGTGTCGATCCACTTGAGCAGCTGCCCGGTGCTGAGCTCGCCGCGGTGGTTGGTGTGGCAGGGCAGCACCAGCTGGCTCATCTGCACCTCGGTGGGGTTGCGGGCAGGCGAGGGGCTCGCCATGGCCCCCGGCGCCTCCTCCCGCTCCCCTGGCTCCCGGGCACGTGGTGGAGAGGTCGAGCTCTGTGGGGCACAAAAGCTCTGTTTTACCCAAATGGGAAGCAAATCCCCTGAGGGAACAGTGACCCGTGAAGACACTCCTCACACAGAGCCGGGAGAACCCCAGCCCTGCACACCCCCGGGCACCGCCAAAGCCCTTGCCAAAGACAAGGTGCCCGCAGCCAAATGGGGAAAAATCCCTCTAAAAAATGCTCCATAAGGGATTACTCCAGGTTTCCAGGCCATTTATCACCCAACCCCACTGCCCCCTCCCAAACACCACACAAAACTCCTCCCAAAGTCAATCCCTCCTCTGGGAAGAAATTTTTCTCCCTGCCAGCTTCATTTTTAGGGTGCTGCAGCACAGGGTGGGTTTGCTCTCCTGGGGCCGGAGAGTGCTCCACACCTTCCACCAACACCCCCCCTTTGCCAAAGGAAGCACTGGAAGCTATGTGGTACAAGAAGCAGAGGAGAAGCATCCTCAGTTTGGGGTTGTTCAGGCAGTAAAATATGTTCCTTGCTGGCTGGTCCCTCTGCAGGGCACAGAGCGGCTCCCCTGGCACCCCGGTGGGAAGCAGGGTGGGAGAGAGAGGAGGCTGAGGCAGTGCTGGCAGGGAAAACAGCTGATGAGAGATGTCAAGTGAGTCGTGTTACACAAGGGGTGAACTCAGTTAGCCTGGTGAGTAACTGAGGAGACACGAGGAGCTGTCTGGGCTTTGTCACAGCCCTTCCTTCCGCTTTCTGCTCCCGCTGCAGCTCCCGCTCACAGCACTTGTTGCGAGAGTCCCACTCCAGCAGCTTCTCTGCCCTTTGCTTTGCCCAGATTCTTTTAAAGATGGGTTTATGCTGAAAATGATGCTTTCCCGATTACCCTGAGCTCACTGCCTCTCAGAATAGCATTTTTCTCCAGTGGGTCTAACCTCTGTTTCCATAGCTACTGGTACACGACATCCCGGGAACGGCACAAACCTCGCCTCAGCAGAGACGGCGGCGAGCACCGAGCCAAGCCGATGGCAAAGGGCTCCCATCCTGCAGTGAGACCAAGCCCCGGCCACCAGAGCCCCTCCAGCAGCCTCCAAACCCCTCCGTGAACCTCCCGGGCTGCTTCCCAGCATGCAGAGGCGCCTACATGAGTACCACAGAGCTATTTTGGGAAGCCGGCAGGCTCTGGGGTATGAGCCAGCAATGCAAAGAGCTCCAAAGCCGCCTGCTGCAGAGTGAGCAGACAGCCTGCCCCGAGATCCCGCCGGTCATTTTCCCGGCGTTTGACAGTTCTGAGTTTTAGGGAAGAAGCTGCTAGTCCTGGGAAGAGCCCTGGCCCTGCGGTAGCCAGCAGGAGGCTGGGGATGCTGATGGGGAGGGAACACGTTGGGAGAGGAGGCAGCCAGGTCCGGTGCAGGGCTGGGAGCAGCTCCTGGCACAGGGTGGCATTTCCCCAGCACAGCCTGGGTTAGTAGCCGCCGGCACAACAGGGAGCCACGGGTTAGTTGCACAGCACGAGGGGTACCTGGAGGCCATTGCAACAGAAGCTCAAGATCTCTTCAGGGACTATAATATTCCCCTTGACCATTTTTAAGAGACACCTGGAAAGGAGAAGAGTGGCTCTGGTTACGGCAGGACTGGCAGAGACGGGAGTGGCTGTTTCCCAGCAGGGACAAGGCAGTGTGTGTGTGGCGGGTTGTCACACCCTGTCCCCACATCCCATGATGACATCTCTCCCCACAGCACTGACCCCTCGCCAGCACCTATCAGGGGGCTGTCAGAGCTGAAACAGAGAAGGGCAGACCAGGGCAGGTGCTTGCCATTCCATGGGAGTCAGGTCCCACGCTCACCAGCCCTGATGAAAGAGGCCCAGCTATTTTGGGGTGCTGGACCAAGCACAGGTTGCAGGGCCGTGGCCAACCCCTTGGTCGATGATGCTTTGTCAGTGCTTCCTGTGTTGCTACATGTGACAGGACTGTGCCTTGAAGCTCCCCTGGCCGGAGCAGTGACACCGCTGCAGTCACAAGACAGCCGGGAGCATATTTTTGGCAGCAGGCAGGGCTGAGGCTGCCACGGGTGGTACTGAGGGCAGCGAATGGGAAGCACCCAATGCCAGCAACGCCACTGTGCCCTGCTCCAGCCCCTCTGCCTGTGAAGCCCTGGCATTCCCCAAGGGCATCGTGTGCCCTTGGGTGCCTGCAGGCTCCTGGGCCACGAGCATGGTGACTGTGTCCCAGCTGGACATTGTGGTGGCATTGCAAGGAAAGGCAGAGTGGGAGCTGCAGCAAAAACAAGTGGAACAGGCTTTGTATTTACAGTTTGCTTTTAAACACAACACTGCCAGGCCCTTGGCACACCCCCAGCTTCCCAGCACACATCCCTCTACCTGCTGGAGGCAGCTGCTCTTTTACCGAGGCAGGGGGTTGACTGATTTTGGCAAGGGGCTAAAAGAGTGGAAGCTATAGATTTGCTTCCTGCACCACCAGGAGCTGGGGTGTCACACGGAGTGTACCCAATGAGGTCGGTACAAAACAAGGACGCTCAGGTCCCCTACACACACAAACGGCACCGTGGAGCCTCTCGCAGCCTCCCACCCCTGCCCCAGCAGCACCGGGTTTTGCTTTCCCCAGCCCCATGACTTTTTCCCTAGCCCCATGACCTCTCTAGCCTTGTTATTGAGGTTTGGGAGCTTCCTGATGGCTCACCTGCCCTTGCAAGAGCCCAGTGCAAGAGTTACTCTCCTGTTTTACAAGATGGGTTTGCTGCCCAATTGCAGACATGAGGCAGTGGCTGGGGGTGGTCCTGTTACACCCCATAGCCCCAGCCTACAGCACCACAGGGACATTCCTTGGAAACCCAAACCTGCTGCTGGCTCGGCAATCGTGTCACCTTGTCCCCTGGGCTGCGTTAGCAGGAGGGGGAAAAATACCCAGAGCTGTCTGCTTTGCATCATCCTCCTGCTATTTCCCAGGCAGCCCCAGCCCACGCTCCCACCCTGGGGAAGGGGAGCGCCCCGGCAGCGCTCCAGAGACCCGGAACCATTCAGCCAGTGGGTATTTATGGAGTATTTGTTATCGAAACTAAGTGAGCAAGTGTCTGTCCTCATTAAAATCTTCAGCCTCACTCAACTGTCACATTTTTAAAGCTGTTGACTGATGCAGCCCTTGGGTCACCATGGCAACGGGATGCAGTACCCAGGCAATGATGCTCTTACTCTGTCACCCCTCGAATGACCCACTTCTACCCAAAAAAAAAAAAAAAGAAAGTTTGCATTAGAAAAAAAACCCTTCCAGCAGAATGTTTTCCTTGCCTCCTGCCACGCTCACTTCCTGTGCTTCTGGAGGCGTAGGAAGCCCACAGAGCAAACCAGCAAAGACACAGAGGGGAAGACACACCAACAACTCTGCAAGTACTGGGGAGAGGGACCCGACGGCACCCCACAACTCTCCTATACCCTGGCAGAAGGGTGTCCTGCAGCACTGGAACATCCACAAGCTCCAGGGAAGGTTTCTGCTGTGAAATTCGGTGCTGGCCTCTTCAGAAATCACCAGGGGATGAACATCCATTGCAAACCCTCGTGGGTCCCGCAGCTCCCTAGGATGATGCTGGGCAGAGATGCAGGAGAACAGTTGTTCCTCCCAATCCTTGGGCCCACTGAAAGCAGGGTGTTTGTTTTAGCCACCCCCAAGACAGTGGATGAGAGGGAGGGACAAGGGTGAAACTGAGGTGGGGGTCCCAAGTGCTGGGCTTTGGAGGGGCTCTGGGCAGAGCAGGGCAGCCTTGCACCTTGAGCCACCCCCACCTGCTCTCAGAGCTCTCTCACCACCCCACTCCCACCTCCCAAACACCTAATCCCCATTTTCCCCCACCTGGCTCTGCCTCCTACCCCCACCCCTGCTCCTCGACATAACTTTACCCCTCCCTGGAAGTATATAAAGAAAAAAAGGGGGGAGACGTTGGGGAGGAAAGCGGCGACAATGAAGTTCTCATGGGGGATTATTGGTGTATAATTGAGCAATATCCATGGTAACAAGCAAATCTGCACGCGTTAAAGAATTAACCTGACCTACTTTGGGAAATTCTGCCATCTCGACAGGGCAGTGAGGGCTGTCCATCCCCCGAGACCCGGCCCGCCACTCCCACTGCCAGCAGTGGCAAAGCCCCGGTGCCAGCGGTACTGGAGATATCCAGCACAGCTCAGCCCCATCACCGCATGCCCATGGGGATGGAGCAGGGTCCCCAGGATGAGAGCTGCTGCTCAGGATGTGGCCCCACTGGGACAAGAGGGACTGAAGGGCCAGGTCACAGCACGGTGAGGAAACACAGCAGCTCCCTGCAGCACAGAGGGTGGCCAGCCCAGAAGAAAGGGCAGGACAAACTGCAAGTGGTATTTCTGGGACCACACATCTTGTTTCCTTAGAGTTCATGGTGCAAAGCAAGGCATAGGGCCAGGAAAGTGCAAACCGAGGGTCAAAGGCAAGAGTGATGACTCCTCTTACAAGGGGATGATGGTTTTCCAACCATCACCCATGGGAAAGCTTCACTCAAGGTGAGCGCAGCGGGGACACCTCCAGCACCCTCACCTCCCTCTCCACCACAGGGTGAAGCATCCCCAGCCCTGGCCCTGCCCGCAGCCCCCTCCATACCCCTGCCCAAGCGCTCTCTACACCTCCTGCGAGGCTCCTGGGAAGGCTGGTGCTGATTTGCCAGCACAGGGGCAAAGTTCCCAAGGGAGCGTCCCAGGGGACAAAGGTCTGGCTCCAGTGCAGGGGGAGAACAATGCCACATGTCACGCCAGTACAGCTGTAAACACTGCCAGGCCCAAAATTCACACGCTTGGGGACAGAGAGGCACCTTTGCCCGGCCACCCACAGCGTTCCCAGGGAGGAGACTGCCACAACATCAATACAACCGTGTTTTAGACCACCACAGTCGAGCCCACCAAGCTGGAAACCACCACAGTGGAGACCAAAGGTCTACACCCTGGTGGTCTTACCTGTGTGGTCTCCACAATGGGGGTCACCATGGTTGAGACCACTGGAAAACACCCAGGTGAACACCATGGTGGTGTGCTGGTCTACATCATGGTAGTCACCATGGCCAAGACCGCCTCATTGGAGGGTGGAGATCCCCATGGCATTGTGCCACCCACCCAGCCACCCACCCTGGCCCCAGCCAGCCCCAGCACATCCCTCTGCCCTCGCCATGCTGCCATCATTGCCAGCAGCCCTGTGCCCACGCTTCCCAAATATCTGCCCCTGCTTTTAAGTGAGAAGAAGCTGATTCAAGCCAAAGCCCTCTAGTACTCCTCCTGTCACACCCAGGAAGACCTGGGGGGGGTTTGATGTCCCCAGCTCTTGCCTGCTGTCCCCGCTGCAGCCGGAGGGTGCCACATTCCCATGAAAACCACGATGGAGCAGCAGCACAGCTCGATGCAAACCCCAAGGGCAAGAAAGCATCACCCGGGTAAGCAGGGGGGCACAAGAAGCTTTCACCCCTCACCTTCTCCCTGGAAGAGCCGCCCAGCACAGATGCAAGCCAGGACAAGCCGCCGCTCCACCGCCGGGAGTGGAAGTCTCCACAGCAGCTCCCGCTCACCCAGCCCTGGGGTTCCCCGCCTTGTCCCCATGGTCCCCAGCTCCCCCCAGCCCTCACCTCAGCCAGAAGAAGCTGAGCATTTGCGGGAGGTGTTGAGGCGACGGCTGGCTCGGAGGAGAAGCGTCCGGACACCTGCGGGCGCGGGCGTCGAGGCCAGGCTGGCGCGGAGCCCTGGGACGGGGCCAGCGCACACCCCCTCCCGCTTCCTTAAATATGGCCACGCAGAACTTTTCTTAAGGTAGCGCTTGGCAGATCTGCGCTCGCCTGGAAAATGGCCGGCGCTCTGGAGGTTGGCTCTGGATGCAGGAGGGAATGCGTCGGGCTGGCTGCAGAGCCAGGGAGAGCGGCGGGAGGCACCGGCGCGCTGCCAGCAGCTCTGCGGAGCGGGGTGCTGCTGCTTCCTTCATCCCTCCCCAGGGAGCAGTTCCTGGGATGAGGTCTCCTCCCCAGCCCACTCATCATCCTCTTCTCCCCCCATCACCTCAGCAAGGGGCACTCAGTTAAACTTGCCTAAAAATATCAGTATTTTCCCCAGAGCCGCAGGTGCTGACACCAAGCTCACTGTCCGGAAAAGCCTCGGCAAACTTCTCCAAAGCAAATCCAATCCACACAGCTGCTCCCTGGCCCTGCTGCCTTTGAAGTACCTCTGACAGGGCTTATCACAAAACCCCCCTTTTTTTTTTTTCTTAACAAGGAAATAAAATGCAAATTGCCCTGTCACTGCATTAATGACTAATGGGTTTAGTGGAGATGTTGTTCTCTTTGTATTTGATTTACACACTTTTACAAGTGAATCTTGGTAATCAACCTACAAGAGTTTGATCAAAGCTCTTGGCAGGCACCGGCAGCACAAGTATTGCCACTGGAAAGCCAGCAGAGAAATAATCAAGCAATTTCAACAAAGCCCCACTTTTTTTTTTTTTTCTTTTTTTTTTTTTTGTAAATAAGAATAACAAAGCACTGGAACAGGGCAAAAGTCTCTGCCTCAGCCACCTAAATTTAGGCTGGACGTGGAAAATGTTCATCAAAACCCTAGACCCAGGCACAGGGGAGGTGGGACACCTGGATACCTCTGCAAGGGCTGGGCCGGGTAGGGATGGAGGTGGGGCCCACCTCAGGGTGATGCCGCCCTGAGGGGGTTTGGAGCCTTTGGGGGATGGAGGAAGCAGCGCTGCACAGCACCAGGTGATTGATCCGATTATGCTGATGGAGATTCTCTCTGGAAGAAGATTGTTGCCTGAGGACTTTAACCCCACTGAGCATTCACTGCTCAGCTACTTGGATAAAATGTGCAATTCTTCATTCCGAGAGCAGGAATGGAGCAGCCCTTTTGCCCTGCACAACCCCTTCCATGCCTTGAAGGTGGCTTTGCACACCCAGATACGATTAAATTCCACCATTTCAGAAAACAACATTTCCTTTAAAGCATTGTCTTTTGGGACAGCAAATAGGGTATTTCTCACCACAATGGTTTTCTACCCGCTTGCAGCAGACCAGGTGCCCTGCAAACCAGATGGCAGCAAGCGTCCTCCAGAACATCTCCCCACCTTTAGCACGGAGGCCCCTGGCCAGGAAGCTCTTCAGGGATCTCTCCCCCCCTCCTTAGGACTGTTTGTTTCTGCAGCCAGAGATTAGGATCAAAAGGTTTGTTCCATGCAGGGAAAACGATTCTTCCCACTCCTCGGAGTCAAAGGGAATAGCACAATTAGAAACACTTCAGATGCTTGACCCACGCTCGAGCCTCCAAACAAAAGTTGCAAGGAGAGGGTTGATGTTTTCCAGGCCCAATTAGCATAATGTTGTAATTTCCGAGCTCTCAGGCTGCCTGCATCCCTTCGCCCCGGCCGCCCAGCGAGCGCACGCCGGCACCAGCTCCTTCCTTCTGATCCATCACCATATGCCCGTCTTTTACAGTTCTTTGGTGCGTGATGCTCAGAGAGTGGATAATTAGCTAAATGAATTAATTGACATTCATACTTGTAATTAGCAACCGGTTACAAGCAGCTATTCTCCTTGGGACAGCTAAAATTTCTCAGGGATTGGTGTTAAAATACTGGAAAATCGTTCGGGGTAAGTAACGAGGGCTGTGAGTGCTGATGGTGCCCGGGTTCTGCCTCGGCCGCCGCATGGTAAACAAGCCCGTGCAGAAGCAGAGCAGGCTGTGGAACGTGTTGGATCTGCCGCTGCTGCTCGGGAGGAGGAGAACTTTCCAGCTTCGGAAGAAATCCGGGCCAGATGGGCGGCCTCCAGCCGGCGGCTCCCACCAGCTCCCGGCTAACCCTTTCCACCCCCACTCACCCGGGAGTTCGCAGCGAGGACCCGACAGTGGAGGCTGCTCATGCAAAGCAATGGGAATTGGATGTCGTGAGTGTTAATTAAACCATTAATTACTGCTGAGCAGGGGGGAAAAAAGTGACCTGTTGGTTTTATCGCTTCTTGGAGTAGTAGGGAGGATGAATTGCTCAGGGGCTTGGCAGTGGGTGAAAGGGGCTGCGGCGTGAGGTAGATCTCGGCTGAAATGTAGGTTTTCTCGGATTTTAAGGGGATGCTGGCGAGCACCAGCACGGTGCTGGTGCAGCCACAGCTAATCCCAGCACCCTGCGAGGCCAGGAGTGGGACCCACACTAGGGACAGCGTTAGTGGAGACTGAGACCCCAGCCCTCCTGTACTGCTGAGGGAGACCACACCACCAGGGGCTTGGACAGGTTTTCAGGGTGTCCCAAACTGCCCTAGCAGGGATCCCACTCCCAGCCATGGGCTGCAGTCATCACCCACAAGCCCCAATAATCAGCACTCACAGCCTCTGGAGTCATAGCCCCTGAGATAGAATGTGCAGGGACCCCACGCCCCCAGAATGTAGCAGAGGTGGGTGAGCTGAAGGTCTCTTCACCCTGGAAAAGGCTCCCCAAACCTGTGTGCTGATGGGAAGAAGGGAGGCAGCACACAGACAGAGCCATACAAATGGCTCGTTATGGAAAAGAGGAGAAAAAGTGATACTAATGCACTTCATAAATCAAACTCTTGTGTCTTGCTGCATCAGGAGCTCTGCACCACCAAGGAGCAGAGCCTGGGCTGAGGGTACAAAGGACTCCAGGGAGGAGGAGCCCTCCAACTGCTTGGAGACCAGCATTGGGGTGCTCTGCCCTGCACCACCTCCCACCCTCTGCTACCCACAGCAGCTGCAGCAGCTCTGGCTGGCACAGAGGCAGTGCCATAGGGTGCCATAGGGTGGTAGGACAGGGGATAAACTGGCACCCCACGAGCCTGGGTCTCCCTAAGAGAAGGGCTCTCCCACAGCTCCTGGCACATGATCAGGGCCCCGTCACTCTGCCAGGAGTCCTGTTCTTGGCTCCTCCAAGCTATCAAAGCTTTAGATTTCCCTGGCAGCGCCTGGAGTTTAAAGGCTGGGGAAAGGGACAAAAAAAAACCAATCTCAGGAGAGAGGCAGTGGGAAAGGCTGGGCCAAGGAGCTGTCATGCCACCCCTTCAGCTAGTACACACCCCAGTATGTTCTCAAACACACTGCACAAGACAGCAGGAAGGCTACTTTTTCTTTAGCTGCAGGCAAAAAAAAAAATCAATTACAAGGTAACCTATTTTTCAACTCCTCCATTGGTATTTACTTAATTTCAAGGCTGGCTTGCCCACCGTGCCAGGGAGAGGACGAGGGAGGCCGTGTGCCACAAGGCTGAGCCAGGCTGTGGGATTTTGTTTGGGTTTAATTGAGACACCAAAGCCCAAAGCAATGAGGGGTTGTTTGAATGGGACAGTGTGACATGGGGCACCCAGGCAGAGCCCAGCCCTGATGGGGATGGGGAGCACCAGGGGGTTCCCTGGTGCTTGCAGGGCAGCAGGAAAAGCCCACTGGGAAGCAGAACTTTCTGGAGAAGGTTTGGGAGGTGCTGGTGGGCCATGTGGGCAGGGACTGCAAGGGGGGGGTCCATGGGGACAGGAATAGCTCCAGGAGTCCACAAGAGCAGAGAGTCCCGGGGAATCCACGGGGACAGGAGCACTCGGGGGGTACATGAGGACAGGGCCATCCCAGGGCAGTCCACGAACACTTGGATATCTGGAGGGGTTACACAGACACAGGACACCCGTGGGCACATGGGGCTAGGACACTGGGGGTACACAGGGACAGGGGCACCCACCGGGGGGGCACAGGACATCCCTGGACACACGGACACAGGATCCCGAGGGTACACAGGGACAAGAACCCCCCGGGGACCACACGGACACAGCACCACGGGGGAAGACAGACACCCCGGGGGGACACACGGACATAGGACACGTGAGGACACACGGAGACAGGACACGGGGGGACACACGGACACAGACACCCCCGGGGGACACAGGGCACGGGGGGACACACGGACACCCCCGGGGGACACACGGACACAGGGCACGGGGGGACACACGGACACAGACACCCCCGGGGGACACACGG